>NC_133451.1:133955506-134598756 GCF_048565385.1 Saimiri boliviensis
TGGTTCTGTGTCCCACCCAAATCTCATCTTGAATTGTACTCCCATAATTCCCATGTGTTGTGGGAGGAACCTGGTGGAAGATAATTTGAATCATGAGAGCAGTTTCCCCCATACTGTTCTTGTTGTTGTGAATAAGTCTCACAAGATCTGATGGTTTTATCAGGGATTGCCGCTTTTGTATCTTCCTCATTTTTTTCTCTGGCTGCGGCCATGTAAGAAGTGTCTTTTGGCTGGGCACGGTGGCTTACACCTGTAATCCCAGCACTTTGAGAGGCCAAGGCAGGCAGATTATAGGGTCAGGAGTTCAAGACCATCCTGGCCAATATGGTGAAACCACGTCTGAACAAAAATATGAAAATTAGCTAGGCTGGTAGTGAGTTGAGGTTGTGCCACTGCACTCAAGCCTGGGTGATAGAGCAAGACTCTGTCTCAAAAAAAAAAAAAAAGAGAGAAATGCCTTTTTTCTCCCACCATGATTCTGAGGCCATGTGGGAGTGTAAGTCCAGTTAAACCTCTTTTTTTTCCAGTCTCAGGTATGTCTTTATCAGCAGCGTGATAACGAACTAATACACCTAGAATCTTGTGTTGCTGAAAAAGTTTCTTTCTTGAAGGCTGAGTTATGGTTATGCTTTCCCTATCACAGATGGAACCTGAAGTTTCATGAGTAGTGGCCTCTGGTAAGTATCATAGCGCAGGAAATGCATTTTATATAGAAAATCTGTGCCGTGAGGTTTGGGAAATAACATGAGAGCATCAACTGAGGTGTGGTATAAAAAGCAAAAATTTAATCTCTCCACTGAAGTTATGTGTTATAATAAAAGAATTCTGGTTTTACTTATAGACCTAAATATAAATGAAAGGAGCAGACAGTAATCCTAGAATAAAGACGTGTTTGTGAAAGGAAGCACCTGAAAATCTTACTGCTGGATATCCATGGAGAGTGACTGGCCAAGGAAAAAATACATTTAAGTTTGGAAAAGTTGTATCTGCAGTTAAATACCCCTATCAAAACCTACTCAAAGGCAGGCAAAAAATGGATAAAGGAAAGAAATAAGTAGTTTAAGTGGTAAAGAATTATCGAAAAGACCTGTGAAATTTTTGGTGATAGTTAGCACATTTTGGAAAGGAAATTCTTGTACCTCATCAGATGATACAAGAGCTGGCGGTCATCCACGTTTCAGTAGCTCAGATCCAAGACAAATGAGATTCAGGCCCAGGATGCTGAATAGTAGAAGGCCCCTGCATCTTCATTTCAAGAATGATTATTGAGCAATGTAGTATTTGAGCTACAGTTCCACTGAAAAATAAGACCAAGTCAAACACTCTGAGGCTTCCTATGACCAGCAACAGAGAGAAGCTGGAGAGACCTCAGAATAGAGGGATTCAGTACCGTCTTTCATGACTGCACATCCTGAGGGCAGAGTGTTCTCAGCAGATCAGAAGCTGTTCATGGTGGTCATGAAAGCGCTTACGCCCTTGGTGTAGATTCTTCATTGCTGAGACTGAGCATTCCATCTCTAACCACAAAACCCTGTCATTTCTCCTTGGACATTTTCTCTCTTTTCCCACTACGACCATCTTAATCCATGTCTTCTTACCTGGAATTTAACAAGTGTCTTAGAAAATCACACCACCCCTCAACAATATACTTCGCAACAATTTATAGGAGTATAGTGCTAGAGTAATGCTTCTTTAATATGTCTTGAATCATGACATTTCTCTTAACTCAAGTCACCTTACACTTATTAATTTCTTATCATCTTTTGTAAGCTCTGTATTTTATATAGCCAGTATCATTTTTAAACTTCTTTCCGATGCACTTATTTAGGCCAGTTCTTTCTCTGTTTCACAGACTTACCATGATGATGTGTCCTTAATATTTCACCTAATTTCTCCCCTTGTTCAGTAATATTACTCCCTTTCAGGAAAATATCTAGTTTTACCATTGTTGAAGATGACGCCTTCCCTGTTAGTTATCTCTCAGCTTCTTCAATCTCTATTTCTTTTCTGAGTAAACATAATAAAGCATTTAAGTAGTACTTAACATTTTTCCTGAAAATTATTAAAATGTTAGTAAGTCAATAGGTAAATTTAGACAATTGAATGCATTTTTAAAAAAGATTAACATGGAAAATTGAAAATATGCAATCAATACTTTCTCTTTTTGGTTACTAAACATTTTTTTTTTAATTTGGAAAATTTAAGAAAGTAGTGAAATTAACAGCCATATAACCACTATTCAGATTTAACCAACATTATATTTTGACATATTTCCATCTGATTTTATGTGTATGAGATCATGGTATATATATTAGTCTGAATCCTACTTTTCACTTTTGCCTGTTTATAGTGCATTCATGTTAACAAATAAAGATCTGGTTTATTAAACTGTTGCATTAAATTACATCCATACATATACCGTGATTGATTGATTTTCTCCTATGAATATATATTTACATAGTTCCAAATTTCTATTTATAACAAAAATAAGGCAATAAAATTCTGTATACATTTCTTTTTGGTATTTACCTGGAAGTTAAATTGATAAAATTTTTTGGTAGATGAATCTTTACCTTGAGTACATATTATCAAATTGAAATTCAGAAATTCCTCATTATCTTGTGAGACGTTTAAAATTTTTTTCCAAACTAATTTGTGCTTTTTGCTTTAAGAGCTCAGTAGGCATTGAAGGGCAGGATGGAATTTGAGATGTCTTAGAGAAGAAGAAATCATGGAAAAGTAGGAAGAAACTGCAGCTGAAAGATAACTAGGTATCTGTGTAATTCTGACTGGATTCAGAATTACCTGCTACAGAAATTGTGATGCCAAAGGAGTCAACAGGATGAATGGACAGTCACTCTTAAACTTTATCCCCTGTAACATGTTGGAGGGTATATTGCATGACTTTCAGGCAGACATTGGCCATCTACCTAGCACAGATATTGGCCAGCTTCTTACATTGTTTGTTTTGTTGTGGTGTAAGAAGAGTAATCACAGCAAATGTCACAGTTACTGGGGAAAGAGTATTCTACATTAGAATAGATTCCAGATAAGTCTTGGTGGATGAATTGTGTTTTAACTGTTTTTCTATGAATAGTGATCCTCAGAGGTTTATGAACTTTTTAAAAATTATGAACAGAGAAAAGAAAAATTTTTGAAATAATTCAGAAGACAAGTAAATGTATGTAGTCAGCAGGAAATAAATGGCCAACTTTAGAAAAGATACCTCATGTAAGGACTATTGAATCTACGTTGTTGCTTATCTTAAGTCATCCCATTACTAACATTCTGAAAGCCTAGTAGAGCTTCACTGTTCATCTGAAGAAATAGTGAATATTGACATGTAAGACATTACCTTTAGATTTAAAGTGATAGGAAGTTTCCGTTAAAGTCTCAAGATTTAGAGAGAATTAAAAGGGTCTTAATGGAATGACTATATCCAAAATCAGAGTAAAGGATGGGAGATGGGAGGAATAGAAGGCAGATGAGAAGAGATTTGTATCTCAAATTTTCATTAGAATCAACTGAGATAAATTTCACCAGAGTTGGAAGTAGGAATAAAGAACAAATAAGAGAAAACATGAAGCACTGCTAAAGTTACACAATATTTTCCAAAACTGGTTCAGTAATTACTCCTATAATAGTGTCCAGCAACTTTTATGCAAATCTATTATTTCATCAGAGCTTATACAGCTGCACTAATTAAATACCTGCGAAAGAAGACTGCAATTAAATTTTAAAAATAACTCAAATGATTCAAATGTCAATTGTAAACGACATTTGGAAATTCATAGGCTAACAAACCACAGCATACAATTCGGTTATACATGTTTCTGTCAGTTACCACTAAGAGGTCTTGAATAAATTAATATATTTTTCTAAATCGCTGGCAGAGTTTCTGCCTTTGTTAATGTAGAAAAAAACCGAGTCCTTGTCACAGGACCAGGAAAAGTTAGACACGCAGACACTTTGAAGGATGACGGGAGAATAAATTCATTGGACGAGAAGGAAAAAAGACTCTCAGCAAAGCGAGAGGGGTTCCAGTTAGCAGACCCTCATTCCACGGACTGAAACCAGGTCACTAGCCAGGAACAGGAGAAGCCAGGCTCTGCCCCTCTGCAAAAGGCGCGCAAACATCCCGCGGCTCCACCCTATCTTCCCAGTGCTCAGGTGGGCATTATTCAGAGAGAATCAGTCGAAAAAGGGCAGGCCAGCAGTCCGGTTTTTTCAGCCTTTAGGCTGTTTTACGCTGGAAGGCAGAGGTTTTGCTGGGGCGTCCTTGGCTGTCTCCTCTCTCTGTCATTAACAACAAGTCAAAGCCACCTTCAGGTTATGTCCCTTATCCTGCTATGCACTTTATTCAAAGGGTAATTGCTTACAACAGAAAGGTACTATATCCTTGTTTCTTTCTCTTGAATTCTACTTGGGAAACAAGCCCTTACATAATTTTTTTTTTTTTTTACAAAGAAGAAAGAAAATAAAAAGAAAAGCAATACATGATTAATTTTCAGACTTTTTATTGTAAAAATTAGTTTAGAGAAGATAAGAGAAATAATTGCCAAAGTTTTTGGTTTTCTCAACACAGTTGAATTTTGTAGACTGGATTGTTAGAACTTGGATAAATAAAGAGAAGGAAGCTTGAAAGCAAATGCTGGCAGCAGCAGATTTGTAATTGCATAGTGTGTTTGCAAAACAGCAAGATTAGCTTAGAAGAATTGGAAGGGGAATTAAATTGAGTAATCAGAAGTCCTATCAGATCCATAGAAAATGAACAGATTACAGGAATTTTTGAATTCTTATCCAAGACCTTCACCCTACCAGAAATCAAGAAAGAGTTACTGCAGTTTCTTGAATGAGGTGGTCAGAAAGATGCTCCTGTTCCATATAGCCTTGGCTAGAGTCATGCATTCAGATATATTTAACTGGCAACTGTCCAAGAAGACCTTAGCCATTCCTAGCAGAAATTCTCACATAAAAACATGAAGAGACATGTACATCATAACATTGCGAGCTGGGCACATTCTGAGGTCCATTAATAAAAAATATTATTTTGTAGACTATTATATTGATGACACCCAATGAACCATACCTCCCAGTATTCATACCCTTCGGTAGTCCTCTTACACATTGGGCTTGGCATTGACCAAGCAGGTCAAATGTAATGTAGAGGCTCATTAAGAGCTTGAATTTAGGGACTTGTCCCTTTGAAATACTTGGATGCAGCTGCCATGTTTAAGTCACATACAGTTAAAAAGTTCATTTGGGGGAGTATTGAGATATTTAATAAATAGCTGAAGTCTTCTTGGACAGTTGCCAGCTAAATATAGCTGAATGAGTGATTCTAGCCAGGCTATATAGAACAGAAGCAGCACCTAGATGAATATGCCATTTTAACCCACGCAATTTAGAATAAAATAACATAGAGATATGAAAAAATACAGCAAACAAGGAAAAGATAACAGAAGAAAAATAGAAAGAGAGAGATAAAAAGAGACAGAATAAAAAGAGAGGAAGGAAGAGAACCAAGTAGCTACTTCTACTTTGGAAATTGTGTGATTGTTGTCTTGTGCATGATTCTCTTAAAGGTGTCTGTAAGCACTATTATTAACATGATTTAGAGAAGGGAAGGACACACGGTTGCATGATGCATGGTCTTATAGGCATCATATAGACAAGAGTAGAAAAAAATCAAGCTTAGTGATCTGGGCATGCTGGGGACAAAGAATTACCTGCACAAATATCTCTAATACACAGAATATATGACTCTATTTGGTTAAAGGTGTTCAAAAAGTCTACAAGACAAAGAAGAAAACTCCCCTTGGGACACGAATTCATTAGCAAATGCTTAGCCATAATAAACATTACAAAAGAAATGCAATTAAAAGAAAAAAAAAATACCGTGTACATTAACAGAATACTTATATCTCTATTACAAGTGTATTTCAGTGTTTATAAAAACAAACGTCACACCACCAAAGACACCAAAAAATACAAATATGCCATAAAAATCACAATATATATCATAATCAAAAATATGATAATTTTTCTATATAATTCAAAATAAATGTAGATATATCACTTATTTAACAGTTAAATTTGTTTTTATTTTTTAATATTGCAAATCATACTGCAATGGACACTCTTAATCACAAAATGTTTTGCCCATTTTATATTATTTTCAGAGAATAAATTTCAAGGATATCTTGATAATGTTTAATGTGTTTTTCATGTATTTCTACATTACCCTTCACACAGTTAAAGACAAATTAGTAGTTTAGAAGTATTTCCGTTTTCCATACAGGAAATACAAGTTGTCAACTTGTCAACTGCAAATAGAGCTCTTGGTTTTTTTGAGAAAGAGTCTCTTACTGTCACCTAGGCTGGAATGCAGGGGCGTGATCATAGCTCACTGCAGTCTTGAACCTGTGGGCTCAAGCGACCCTCCTGCCTCAGCCTTCTAAATTGCTGGGATTACAGGCATGAGTCATCACATCTGGCCAGTTCTTAGTATTTTCATATTTTTTAAAAATAATTTATATAAGCAAGGATATCACTGTAGCATTGCTTATAGTAATGGAAAATTAGAATTAATCAAAATATCCAACAAAAGAAGCATTATTAAAAAGTTGTGGATAAGCTATATGATGAAATAATGCATAGTCATCAAAAACCATCACCAGGAGACAGGGAGCAGACAACCGCAAAAAGCATAAAAAGGTTTTATGGCTGAGAATAGCAATGCATGTAGAGTAGTTCAAATATCTGCCTATTACATTGGATTGAGGGACAACTATGAAATGCCAGTTTCCCTGCGACATACATTTTCTTTCTTAAAACTAAACTAGCAGGTACTAAAAGACTTGGATGCTCCTGGTACACTCTTCTTTTGGTTTCTGGAACACAAGTGACTGGAACCTGTCATGAGCCCAAATATTGGCAGGTTTTCTTTTGAGTAGTTGCAATACCTACCTCACAGCATTCCAGTGTTTGCTCAGTCATCACCTTCATCCTTCATCGAGGCCAGCCCCAGCTCCTGATTTCCAAATTGCCATTAGCCTCACCCCTTCCTTGCACTCCTGATCACCATTCCTCTGTTCTTATTTTTTTCTACATAGAATGCATCATCCTCTATCATTTAATTTACTTTTATGTTATTAGGTTGGTGCAAATTACTTTTAACGGCAAAAAGCCAGTTACTTTGGCACTAACCAAATAAATTTATGGTGTATTTTCTGTCTCACTCTGCTAGAAAGTAAGCCCTCTGAAGGCAAGGAGATTTTTTTATTTTCCATCAGTCTGACCCATGCTCTTAGATCAGAGCCTGGCACATTGCGGGAGCTCAATTAATATGTGCTGAATGAACAAGAAGATCTTGCTTCTGTGTATTAGAGTTATTTCACCTAGGTAACTGAAACTCACAAGAAAAATGGGCTCTATCTCACTACCCAGTCCATCCTCAGCTTCCGAGTGTCGATGTCTGGCTATGCTAAAATTGTTGAGAAAATCATGGTCCAGCTAAAGGATGAAATTTTATGTGAACATTATATATTTACCCTATGAAAATTCTTAATATGTGGAAAAATGCTGAACTATGATATTGAGTGAAAAAAGGAGGACTCTGTATTCTGTGATCTTTTGCACAAAAGTATAAACTGGGGAAAAAAACTGTAACTACAAGCATGGGGTTATTCCCTGAGAATACTTTGAGAAAAAGAAACTTTTCTATTATACCAAGGATGGTGTAACAGAGAACCACTTTTAAGTACACAAACCACTTTTAAGTTCACGAACCACTTTTTATGGTAAAGGGAATCTCACAAAGATATAGAATAGTTTAGTTCTAGGTACCTATTGGTTAATTTCACTCCATCTTAGATCCATTACTCCAACTCTCCAAATTCTCTCTTTCCCTCACCCCAAGTACTGATCTGTCCATAACTACTCTTATTGAAATCATTCTGTAAGGAAGAGTTGACCTTTCTCCCTCATTTATTTATTATTTCAGTCATTGACTTACGTAAGTATGAGTTCAGGAGGTTTTCTTAATACTATGGGTTATAATTCAATATGGTTTAATTTTATTAATTTTACTGCTGAAATCAGATTTTTATGAATCACCAAGTAAATCAGGTTCTTTCTTCTCTTGCAATCTGATATAGAAGAATGGATGCAGATTTTATATTTTGGTGACATTTGATATTTGTTTTCAGTATAATTTGGCAGCATAAATAACTTGTACTTGGGAAAATGATGCTTTTCAATCATTGAAACAGTATTATTCAATGGTGTCAGTGATGGTAAAATAACTTTTTTACTGTTATTCAGCTTAATTCATGCTTTGGTTTTAAAAGGCGCAAAACTTTCTAAATGATTTTTAATGATGTAATGATATTTTAATGATTAACATATTGATAGTAATTTTAAATCAATTAAATCTAATCATTAAAATGTGGATAAAAATACAATCCCATATAAATAATGTGTAATTCCTAAATGACTACATGAAAACCAGGGGGCAAGGTACTTTTTCTTTTCACTTAGAGTGGTTGTTGCTTATGGCAAACATATGCAAATCACATTGTCTTTTATGGCACCATTTAGAAGAAAGTGCATACATTATGCTTGAATTCTGAGATGTCTTCAAATATATCAACAATGTTTTATTATTTGATAGTAAGGGTAATTGCTAACAATTTAAAAATGATTCCCTCAACTTCATAAGAAATTGTGATATGTTCTAGACATCAATAATGCAAGAAAACCGACGATACCTCTAGGTAGGCCAAGAGGGATTTAGAGGCAATGGAACTTGGTGAAGAGTGAAGTTAGAAAAGACTCCTTGCTGAGGTGTCCTTTGGCTGGCACCGAGACTCCATGTGATCGAATATAGCTGGAATTTAGAAACTTGAGAAGAAGAGTTTTTTCTTTCTTTTTGAAATGGAGTCTCATTCTGTCGTTAGGCTGGAGGGCAATAACACGATCTCAGCTCACTGCAACCTCGGCATCCCAGGTTCAAGCGATTCTCCTGCCTCAATCTCCTGAATAGCTGGAACTATCTGCCACCACACCCAGCTAATTTTTGTATTTTTAGTAGAGATGGGGTTTCACCATGCTGGCCAGCATGGTCGTGATCTCTTGGCCCGCCTCAGCCTCCCAAAGTCCTAGGATTACGGGCAGAAGAATTTTTAATCGAGTGTTTTATATTCTGCACAGCTATTCCCTTCTGATATTATCCTTCAAAATTCAACGATGCTTTGTTAAAAACTGCAACATCGTATCTGCCATGGATGTGCACATGTATGTGATGGGAAGGCCATTCCAATAAATAAATCTGCATACAATGCAAAGAAAAACCAGCAAGTGGAAAACAGATACTTTACACATTGTACAAATGCCATTCTTCCTCACCAACTGTTCTCCAGTATTTGGAGGAAGGATCCCCAACAATTCTGAACCCCTACTGTGTGGCAAGGCTCTGGAACTGGCTGCTGGGGCTCATGAGTGGACGTGCAGTCTCTGACCTGACTTCTTCCACAGTCTATTTGACAAGAAGACAGTAAATCATTAAAATTACAAAAGAGAGAAGAATAGCAATGGTCTTATACTCAGATACTATGGAAACACGGACCTAAATTAGATTGGGAAAGCTGAAAAATGTCTCCTATCTTTCTGGAAGCACCTGTTATAAGCCTTAGAAAGAGCCCCCTCCCTGCCCCAAATTCCCTTGATCAGAAGCCCATACAAATAAGATTATAATGCTAGTCATGGTGGCAGAGTGAGGAAGATTAAGGCTGACTACCTCCATGGAGGATTGCCTCCATAGCCAGCAAGTCTGCTCTCTTAGCAGATGCCTTAATGGAAGGATACAGTCAAGGCCATCCTTTCCCTACTTGTGCAGCCAGCAGGGTTTGCTGTTGGGAGTTCATCAATCTCGACATCTGAAAACTCTAAAACTAATCTGGGTTTCAGGCAGAAGAATGTAAGCCTTTTATACATAGAGAGGCGAATTAGTAGCAAGATGTCTTTCCTCCTGTACAACTTATGGGTTCTCCTGCTGTAGCCTTTATAATTGCTGTCTTATAATCCATCCTTAGGGGAGTGTATTCACCTTTCCCGCTTCAGCCCCCACTGCTTGTGCCCCAGGCTTCCACATCCTTTTCTTCAGAGTTAGTCGTAAAGTTTAGGGTCAATACCACCTGCCATATCTTCTTCACACTCCTTGCCTGCTTGCCTGACTAGAACTTTGTTACCTGACACACACTCATCCGATGTTAAAACTCCCATCAGATGTATACCACTTGCCAGTTGCTTGCTTAATGTGTTGTGAGATACATCAGAGCATCATGGTTGGAAGCTTGGGCTCTGGAATCCATTTGTCTGGGTGTGGATATGGGCTTTACCCACTCACTCTATGTTTAACATCTGGGCAGCTCCCCAAACTTTATGTGCTCCAGTTTCCTCATGAGTAAAATGGAGGTGATAATAAGAGTATATACGTAAAAAATTGCTGCAAGGATTAAACACGTAAAATGTCCAAATCACCATTTAGCTTGTAGTAACTGTAGGATTTGCTCCCTGATCACCATGCTGGTAGTTGTGACCCTGAAGCGCAGCAGGGATCTCAACTCTCATGCCTATTGTTTGATCGTCAGTTATAATACAGCACAATATTTAATGAAATATATATTTTAAAAGCAAGTTTTACAACTTTTATTATAGCATTAACACTATCTTTAAACAAACTCTTTGTAAAAATGCTTCACATGTCAAGAAATTCAGCAAGCTTTATACAATGAGTTGTGAATTTCAAATGTTCATGAATCAGGAAGAACTTTTGGTAAATTCACAAAAGAACATATGGTCAGTGTGATAGGAACATTTGCTCCTCCTGAGGTCTGAAGGGTTCTGATCATTCCGAGCACATAAAAATTGTTCATATGTATTCAAGGGCACAAATCTTTTGCTAGTCATCTTTTGCATAATTCTCTTGCAGTTAATACTTTGGTAATATTACTGGCAAGTGCAAAAAAGTAAGTTGGGTTGACAGGGAAAGAACAATCTTTAATAGGTATACAAATGAAAAAAAGAAATATGAGGTGGGTGGTAACTGACTGCTGAACTAGATCTTTATAGTCTTCACTTTGTCAAAAGATAATAAGTGCTTCTTAGTGCTTTCTAATTGCTTCTCATTAAAAGATTGCAGAAGAGCAAAAGAATTGTCAGGCGAAAATGTAATTTCCTTTATCATCTCAAATCATGAAGTTGCTAATGTTAACAAATTATAAAATAGTACAGTTTCTTTTACATAAATGTTATTCTAGAAATACCTCACGTAGAACTCGTTTTCCTTTATTACTCTTTTTACCACCATTTATATTATGTCTTAGTATATAGAATATTAAAGTTCAAAAGAAATATTCTATTCAGAACTACATTTTATAAATCAGAATATAAAGTATAAACCTGCATATACTCTTTTTTTCTTAATTTAATAACCACTTCAACTATTCAGCTACTTGTTCAGTTTTTATAAATAACAAGGTTCATCTAATTTTCTGGTAAGGAGGAAACACAACAATCAAGGATCTAAGATGATTGTTTTGAATAAAAGATCCAATCAATAGCCTGTACATCTAGACCTGCACTGTCCAATATGATGGGCACTAGCTTCACGAGACCACTGAGCACTTGAAATGTGGGTGGTCTGAAGTTAGATATGCTGCAAAATGTGAAATACACACTGCTTTTAAAGAGTTAGGATGACATAAAGAATGTAAAATATTTAATTAATGATTTTAAATGCATTACATGTAAAATGATAATATTTTGCTTACACTGGATTAAATAAAACATTATTAAAGTCAATGTTACTGGTTTCTTTCTACTTTTTGAAGTGTGGCTACTAGAATTTTTTAAATTTAAAAATCTACATGTCATATATGACTTACATTTGGGCCTCACATTGTATTCCCATTAGACCTTTGCAGTTTTCTAAACAGACTTAAAAACGTTGTGCTTTAGAGGAAAAAATAGTCACACAAATATATTAAGGAATTGCAACCACTCATTATTCAATATCCTTTCCAAGACTTACAATTGAAGATGTACAATTATTAAACAGATGCCAAAACCATCACTGCACACACAAACTAGCACTGTGCAAAAGGCTCCCAACGCCAATCACACTTAACTTCAAAATGCTTCCTGCCTCTAATGCTTCCGGCTACCGGCTTCTTTGGACAGGCCACTAGGCTTTTTTTGTCAGATCCATTTGAAATCTACATATGTCCTGAGACTTGTATTTTTCTTCAGGACCTGCCCTCACCTCATCTCGGATTCCAGGACACAAACTCCCCAGGGACTCCCCTGCCCCCTCCTCTTCAGAGCCCCGGTTCCCCGGGAGCAGAGGACTCAGTGGCTGGTTTCACGCTTGCCTGCCTTAGACTGTAATGATTTTTACACAAAAATAAACAAAATCTCTTTGATTATGTTATTTGTTCTACTGTGTCCAAAATTATATGTAGTCACAGTGTCAGATTTAGGTGCTGTTGTTCAGAACAATATGATGGTATTTTATTCATGGGTATGTAGAAATTATTAATATATTCAAATTCATTCATGTGATATGGAAAAATCACAAAAGGGACTGTATTTACAGCAGTTTAAAAGTGTTTTGTAAGTTAATACTTTACTTTTATGTGACTTCTTTCTCCCTAATGATCTCAAATTGTTTGGTAAGCAACTGTGGTCACTACTTTACACAATCAGGAAATAAATTTCATAAGAATAACATTTTAAAAACCCTAACCTATATATAATACTCATTGACACTTCCTATCCTCAATTTTTTTTTTTTTTTTTTTTTTTTTTTTTTTGAGACAGAGTCTTGCTCTGATGCCCAGGCTTGAGTGCAGTGGTGTTACCTTGGCTCACAGCAACCTCCACCTCCCGGGCTCAAGTGATTCTCCTGCCTCAGCCTTCACCTGTAACCTGGGATTACAGGTGCCCACCACAACACCTGGATAATTTTTGTATTTAGTAGAGACAGGTTTATACCATGTTGGCCAGGCTGGTTTCAAACTCCCAACCTCAAGTGATTTGCCCACCTTGGCCTTCCAAAGTACTCGGTTTACAGGTGTGAACCACCACGTACGGCCCCTATATTTAAACCCTATTTGGGATAGACTCTACCACAGCAACTGTGTGAAGACATATAATTGAAATAGAGACATATATTCTCTCCTTGTTTTCAGGTCATCAAAAATGTGACTGTTTATTAAACACTTAAATTTAGCTAATATAATTAAATATATGGCACATATTTAGTAGAAATACATACATTAATACTCTTATATGCTAATCAGGACTCAGTCATTTTGATTTTAGCTTGGAGTCAAAAGTCCTCACAAGGTGTTTGCCTCAGATTTGCTTATTTCTTAGAAGTCAGCTTTCTAGTCTTTCAGTTGATCTACTCAACACCACTAGGTTGTCAAAACTTTAGACTGTATTCCCAGAAGGTTCAGGACGAAGTCCTAGCACAAGAGTTACTGGAAAAGGGTCTTCATCTAGAGTGCAAGAGAGGGTTCTTGAAGAAAGAATTTGGGGTGAGTCCACAGAGTACAGTGAAAACAGGTTTATTAAGAAAGTAAAGGAGGAAAAGAATGATTACTCCGTAGAGCAGTGGCATGGCTGCTGGTCTGAGTAAATTGCGGTTATTTCTGGATTAAATGCTAAACAGGAGTGGAATACTCATGAATTTTCCAAGAAAGAAGAGAATTCCCAAGTCTGAGAGTTACTCCCCTTTTCAGACCATATAGAGCAACTTCCGATATTGTCATAGCATTTGTAAACTGCCATCCTGCTAGTGGGAATGTCTTTTAACACACTAATTTATTGTAATTAACATAAAACAAGCAGTGAAGAAGACCAGAAGTGTCTTTCATTGCCATCTTGGTTTTGGTGGGTTTTGGCCTGCTTCTTTACTGCAGGATGTTTTATCAGCTGAATCTTTGTTTAACTAATGTCTTCTACAAGAATCTTTATTATTATCTTTAAAGCAAAATGTATTCTTAAATTTAAGAATGCTTTTGTTCCTAAGACATTTGGACATCTGGACATTTCCCGGGTCTGTTAAGTCCTCGGTCTGTTTGGTAAACGTTATTCACCTATTCTCTTAACAACAGACATTCTGTGACCTAGGATGCCCAACCGCCTTAGAATGCAGCCTAGCAGCTCTCAGTCTCATTTTAGCCAGCCTCTGTAAAGATGGAGTCACTTTGGTTAGAATGCCTCTGAGACAAAAACCCTGGAACTGTTACCAACAAAATGATAGAAATTTGGAGCAGTAATTAACTTTAACTATCACCATAACCAGCTCCTTTTTTCAGACTGGGTATCTGGGTTGTAAAGTTAAGTGATTTATAAAGACCGCAAGATTTCCTTACCAGAATTGGACTCAGGCTTTTGAGTCTCTGTTCAGTGTTTTGTTTTTTGTTAAATTTTGTTTTGTTAATCTGCACTATTTTCTCCTCTCTGATATCGTAGAAGTAGCAAAGAAGAATCACAAATGCATTTTTTATTATAAAATTACTGGATTTTTCCCCCAATTTTATCCTTACAAGTAAATAGTATCCTATCTGTAATAACTTTTAACATGAGCTACATGCAACTTAGCTTGCTTCTAAAAATATAGTACAAGACAATTGTTCCTATTAGAAATGATTTGTTGTAGCAAATGTTTTAGCTTCCCGCAGAATTAGCAGGAAATATTTGCGTGACATTTCTCAACAAGATAGGTGTGGATAGATTTCATGCTATAATGAATGGTCATAATGGGTAGAAATAACTATTTTTATTATATTCCTTTGAACCTGAGGAAGATGGAAGGAGTGAATTTAACTTTGCACACAGGAAGTGCCAGCTGGGAAACATGAAGATGAACTCTCCTGTGAGAGAATCTGTGTCCTCTCACTTCTTTTCCAGATTTGAATTACAAACAACATTCTCTGCTGCCCTCTAGAGGTTCTACAAGCCATTACTGAGGGTGGTACCAAAAAAAAAAAAAAAAAAAAAAAAAAGAAAGAAAGAAAGAGAGAAACCTAAGAGGGAGGTAAGCAAATTAGTTTTCCCTTCAATGACAAAGAAAATAGAACATATCATTTGGTGACTCAAATACAGATTTAACCTGAGTGAAATAAATTATTGCTGGAATTATGTAATATGTAATAAATATATAATAAATACACAAATATGTAATATCTTTAAATTGGTATTTAATTGTTAAAGTTTAAAACAATTCAGTAACAGTTAATAAACTGTCATCTTTTCACAACAGTTGGCTCTAATTTTTTGGTGGTTTTCATTGGGTTTGTTTCAAGGATTGGCAAACATAATGTGTTCATTGATTTTTCTTGCTGACCTCCTGTTTCTTCATGACATGTGCTGTCTATGATTCAACTATAACAATGTCTGTTACCAATGATTTGTAAATTTGCATTTCTTAGATTACCTTTCTAGTCTTCCTGAAAGGGCAAGCCAAAGTTCCAACTACTCTGATTTCTTCGTTTTACAACTCGATTGATCACAACTCTAGTGAGTGGTTATCATAATCCCTGTTTTTACAATGACCTAACCGGGTTACACAAAAGTTAAGTGACTTTATCAATATCATGGAGCTAGTAATGGGTTGCTTGGAAATTCAAAGCAGTTTGGTCCAACATGAAAGAAAAAAAAAGTTCTATTTTCTGCACACATTAATGCTACCTGAAAATAATTGCCTTTTAAAAATGTATTTCGCCAGAGCTTCAAAGCCATGCCTAATATTAGGCACCTTTCCCCTAAGCTCAATTACCCTTCTATATCCTCCACCATATGTAATGGAACTATCAGCTACCCACTAATGAAGCCAGAAGCCTTCCGTGCGGCCCTAACCTTCTTCTCATCCCCTTTGGTCCGTAAGTAATTGTTCACTTTTAATGTGAATCTTGACTGCTCTTCAATTAGCCTCCTGCCCTGCAATCACCTTGAAGCAGGCCTAGGCATTAAGGACAGTAGCCACCTAATGTCACCCTTAAACCAGGATCTTTCCCTCTAAAATCAGCCCCTGCACCAATGTTAGCATGATTTTCTCTAAGCACAAATTTAACAGTGGCATTTTTGTGCCTCCTCTTTTCTCCAATCTCATTTATTATTCCTCATTCCCTTCAAATCTGGCTTCTAGCCCCACTGCTCTAAGAAACTGCTCCCTCCATTCTTTTATTCAATGAGTATTTGTCAAGTGCCTATTTGGTGGAAGGTTCAAGGACTATCTGGGGAAAGAAGAACTATTTTAGCCATAAGAAACTTAAAGCCTAATAAGGAATCCTATATATAAACAGGTAATGTGTGAACCATTGTAAATATCCTGGAACAATAGAGGAAGCTGAACTTGCCTAACAGGGAAATCTCCAATAAGAGGACATTGAGCGGAGTCTTAGCGAGAAATGAATTTGCAGCAGGGTATGGGGTAGAGGGTATTCAGACAGAGCAAAGCATAAAACTATAAATGTAGCAACTAGCAGATAAGGCTGGTAAAGGTGACAATTTTTGCATGCCTTGCTAAGGTCTGCAGACGATGAATAGCATTAAAGTGATTGCAGGAAAGAGAACAATTTGGATTTGTAAAAGACCACTTTGGATGCAATGTGAGAATGGAGAGGGCAAAGATGAGAAACAGATTTATAGGGAAGATCTTGCAATTGTTCAAGTTGCAGATGATGAGTGCCTGGACCAGCAGAGTGTCGGCAGAATAAAATAGAGATTTTTAAAACAGGTAAGATGTAAAAATTGGAATATGAGGTATTCAAAAACGAGAGTTTTATTCAATGGTACATCTCTCTTTTTTTTTTTTTTTTTTTTTTTTTTTTTTTTTTTTTGAGACGGAGTTTCACTCGTTACCCAGGCTGGAGTGCAATGGCGCGATCTCGGCTCACCGCAACCTCCGCCTCCTGGGTTCAGGCAACTCTCCAGCCTCAACCTCCTGAGTAGCTGGGATTACAGGCACGCACCATCATGCCCAGCTAATGTTTTGTATTTTTAGTAGAGACGGGGCTTCACCATGTTGACCAGGATGGTCTCGATCTCTTGACCTTGTGATCCACCCGCCTCGGCCTCCCAAAGTGCTGGGATTACAGGCTTGAGCCACCGCGCCCGGCTCAATGGTACCTCTCAAACACCTCAAGCAGTGCCTACCAAAAGTAGATGCTAAGTAAATAAATGTAGGATTCTGGGAAGACGACAGTGTCACTAGTTTCTGAGTATTCTTAAATCTCCCCCCAAAACAGGCATAACAACTATCCCCACTTCACCCCTCTTCTCTCAAGTACTTTCTCTTTCTGTATTTGAATATATTTCTTCATTATGAATATCACATATTTTAATTACTTGTATACACATCTATTAGCCCTAAATGATTCAGAGCACTTTCAGTAAGCTGATGACATTCAGTATTTAACTGTTTCACCTTCCATGTCCCGTCTTTATTTCCTGTCACTTTGTTGGTCTAAAAAAGAAATACAGCATTTAAGAATATGATATTTATGAGGAGTCAGTGAAAATTTATAATGGTAGCAAATAAAAATTAATTTAAAGTTTGCAATAGGCAAAATTGTAAAATGTATTTATGAAAAATGGCATTAATGAAATGAAAAATAATGTTAACAGTTTTATTGAAATAAAAACTGTATAGAGACAAGTGAAAAAAATAATTTATTACAGATTCTTGTACACGTTAACATGGAACATTTATACATATATCGATGTGCTAATATGAAATATTCAATTTAAAGGCAAACATTTTTACACAAAAGTAGTTGCACTCTATTTTATAAAGATAGGTATTAATAAGTTATCAGAGACATTTAAGAATCAGAGGCCAATTATCCCAATAGTAATGCATTCTATGCTGAAATTAAACTAAGGTTTCTGAACATGATGTCCTGGATATAATCACATTCTTCTAAGCTAAGGAAAGGGAGCTCATTGCTGAGAATACCAGGCCAAGAAGGGCTTTAGCAGTAGTATCCCAGCAGAGTGTTTCCAGATCTATTCTTGGATGTGGTTGGAGCTCCCAACATTTAGGCTGAACTAATGTAACAGCTCAGTGTGAAACAATGCAGCTTTGTGTAACAGCAGCCTGTGGTTAATGAGATTTAATACGGGGGATACAATTACAAATAATAGCATTTTAGAAGAATTATAATTGCCACGTGATTTGAATTAGTAATCAAATACTTTAATAACAGAAATGTGTATTCAATATTTCTGAAAGGAAAGTAACATACTTCAAAATAGTCACTATTTTCTCAGCATGATATATTAATTCTTACTTTGGGAGTCTGAAAATAAATTGCATTTTTCTCCTAAAACTTAGAATTCACTCCTTTAGAAAACGATTTCTATAATGATATGCACCAACATGATATAAACTTTATTACATATTATAGTCATTAAAATATACATATATATATGGAGCACTAAACAGATTTGATAAACCATGATATAAACATACACATGGCTAAATACTGTTCAGTTTCATTTAATTAAATTCAACAAATATTTATTGGGTGCCCACTACTTGCAGATCACCATGTTAGGTAATGCCTGTAGTAGATATTAAGACACATGAAGCTCACATCATCTACATCAAAAGCCAAACTTTAGATAATATACTAAAGCCTAAAACATAATCAGAAGCAGAGCTAAAGTTGAATAATGGATAGTGAGAGATATACCCAGAAGAAAAGCTTGGGGTAGTCGACAAAGACAAAGCAAAATCTGTATCCATGGGGAATAACTGCTCCTGGGCTTGGCACGTGTTAGGAGAAAACTGGAACCTCATCTGCACTCCTCTTCACGCCGCAATCCAAGATTCAGTCATCATCCTGCTTTGTGTCCTTGAAAAAGTGTAAGAAGTGAGGGATTGATCTGCAGTGATCATGACGTTTATCATATCAATTAAATGTATTTTTCTCTTTATGAGGATGTGATCCACGTTCACATCTACAGTTTCTGTAAATGATTTCCAGTATAATTCTGGGAGAAACAGGACCACCCAACTAAGATGACCAACGTTTGAGGTAGTTATGGTTTGGTTTATCAGATGAACATCAATAAGAACCTCATAGGAAAATGATATAATGTTAAACCAGGTGAAAGAAGATACATATTTCAAATCCTGTCATTCTATTCCCCTTTAGAAATTGTTATGCTCTAAAAGCATTTTTAGAGAATGAATACATACTAAAAGAGATATATAAGCATGTAGTCTTATCCCCCGTGAAGAACCAACATGTCAAGAGGGTAACAAAGTATCAAACTTGCTTCTGATGCCACACATTTCAAAAGACTAGGAAGAGGCTAGCCCTGACCTTAGTGTGTGCAGTGCCTCTGTGAGAGGCGTGATTCCACTTTGGATATGCCGCTGTTCTGAAGTCCATTCTAGCACATGAGCTCTGCCTGCAGTATAACCGTAGTACTAGAAAGAAATTAAATCTTCCCTGAGGAATGAATCAGATTCTAGCAAGTTAAAAGTCCCTAATCTATCTAGGAGAAACAGACAATGGACTAGGATTTCCAGAATCCTCCAGTCACCCCATAGGAAGATAGCTTGGCCCTTAAAAGGATCTCAAACTTCATGGTTAAGAAACCTCCCATGAACGACACCCCTTACTTAACCATGATGGTGATCTCAGAACCAACTTAGGGAGCTGAGGAAAGGGGCCAGGTGAGCCCCTCACAGCCCACTTACCTTTGAGCCAGACAACAGAGGAAGAACAAAACAACCACAACAGCAAGAAAAAAAAAAAAAAAAAAACAAAAACAAAAACAAAAAAAACAGACATTCTCAATCCAGGGCTTTGGTTTTCATTAGAGGACAAAAGTCACTAAAGCATCCCCTAAAAAGTACTTATTATTATAAGTAGCTCATTAATGTTCAGTTATTTCTGCTGCTTTACTTAAAAGTTAATTTCTGTTAGCAAGCATTCTTTTCAAGTGAAATATATTTTCAGTGATTATGCTTTAGTTTTCCGTATTTACACTCTGTCTTAAGTACACAAATTATGCTTTGATTAGTCATACCTCTGTTCCTGTATTTTTTCTGGATAGAAACCAAACTTGCATCGGTTCTTTTTTACCCTTCATGGACACTGGGCCTCTGTGCTCCAAATGGAATTGTGGATCTGAATTTTCTGGAGACATAAGACACCTAAAAGACAAGGGAAGGGGAGTAGGAGCAGAAGTACATAAAGGTTTTTATGGAACATGTACCATGTTACAAATGGAGACGGCAAGAACAAATGCTAAAGTTGTACTGAGAGGTAACTCAAAGCTTTACAAACAATGATCATTTCAAGATTTTCTAAGATGATGTGAAATCACATAAAATGGAAATAATGATGCAGGCTTCTCAAATGAAAAATAATTTTACAAGCAGTGGGGAAGAGTGGAGGTGATAACTCTTTTAAAGCAACAAAACCTCTCAGAGAATTAAACCACATACAAAGACACATTTCCTTTGCAAATCAGTAAATACCAAGACATTTTCTCTCACCTGTATGTATATTCAGACACATTTATTTTTCCCTTTTCTCCTGTGGTTTCTGTTCGGCTTGTGAGGTTGACAGTATTTCCAAAAAGACAGTATCGAGGCATCCGCTGTCCTATGACACCTGTAACTACCTCTCCAGTGTGTATCCCTATTGTTATCTGCAAAAAAACAAAGCTTTGCTTCAATCACTTTGATCACTAACACATGATTAAAAAAAAAAATTACTTTAAGTTCTGGGATATATGTGCAGAACATGCAGGTTTGTTACATAGGTGTGTATGTATCATGGTGGTTTGCTGCATCTATCAACCCATCGTCTAAGTTTTAAGCCCTGCATGCATTAGGTATTTGTCCTAATGCTCTCCCTCCCCTTGCCCCCAAACCCCCAACAGGCCCTGGTCTGTGATGTTCCCCTCCCTGTGTCCATGTGTTCTCACTGTTCAACTCACACTTATGAGTGAGAACATGTGTTATTTGCTTTTTTCTTCCTGTAACACATGAATTTTTGCTTACTTTATACTGCAGAATAATGTAGAGTCATCATATAACATCATAAGAGATCTCTATAAGAACTCCAAGCATATTACAGACTTCAAAAGCCCTCACAAAATCTGTCTCACTAGAGAAATAATCTTGACTCAAGAGAAACACTTGAGTCTGAAGATTTCAAAGATGTGAATCTAGTAACTTACATGAGACATGAAAGAGATTTTAAAACAAACTACTTTTTAATAAAGTTACAAGAAGTTTTTTTCTCATCCCCATGACTTTCAGTACATGAAATAGACTAGATAATTTCAAATAGGTGGACAAATCTCCATGCCTATGAAAGAATGTAGCACAGTGGGCTGGATGAAATACTTACAGTCTTCGTTGTCAAGATGCCCTTCTTTATACACGTTATCGATTTTCTGGTCAACAATATGAATCAATTGTCCAAAAAGGTTTATACACCATCATTACAATATCTACTTCACTTACTAACCTGAACAGATTCACCATCTACTTGAACCTGGCCAGCAATTTCCATCATGTCCAAGGCCAGGTGGCAGATGGATCGTGCATGGTGAATGCATGGCTCTGGTAAACCACTCACTGTCATATACTTGTCACCAACAGTCTCCACCTAACATAGTACATATATTTAGATGGTCACTGGTTAGCATAAAAAAGACTGTTTCATTTGTTATCCCAATAAAAACATATATTTTTTCAAGGCTACCAGTAACTTTAAACTTCTCTCCTCCTTTAATTCTCTTAAAATTCTAATACATTTAACTCCAACAAAATGAAACCTTGCAATTACTTATAATTTACACACATGATAGGCACTTGGGGTCTTTAATGATGAGCAGGTACAGACATAGAATTCTTTTCCTTTAGTAAGCAATTAAATTCTCAACTCAGATCTATCTAATAATTCAGAAGAATAATTTTTTACTTCAATTTCTCCCTAAAACAGTGATGGTTTGATGGCACAGAGAGCCACCATTTGAAGTTCAGTGATTTATCATGGTCATTAAGCATTTATTTTTATGATGTGCTCACCACCTGCTACAGCGTACCTCAGAAAACGACTATAAAATAAACAGTCCTTGCATAATTATATTACCCTAGATACCTAGGGATGGTTTAGTTGACATTCTTGCGTTTATGTAGCAATATTCCACTGACTTCTTTTTTCCAATATTAGATTTATTTTTAAATGAAACAAAGGGCATGAATGCCTTATAAATGTTTATCTTCTTCAAGTTGATGTTATCTAAACACAAATCTGCGTCCCCAACGCCCTTTTCATGCTCCATGATTTCTTTACTGGACAAAGCATTTATATTTTTCAGTAAGAATGTCTCTTGCAGAGCACTAAAATGAATGCTGCATTTTTACTAAATGTGATCAACAGCCTGTCCAGACTTGTTAGCCTGAGCGCAAATAAGATGGTGAACATTTCATTTTAACCAGGGAATCACCCCCTCCGTGAAACATTCATTTCGGTTACATGGAAGAGACAGTTTTATAACAAAAGGCAATTATTTAAGAACATGGTAAAGCATTGAATACACGGAGGCTCACTGTACTCAGGGCTGCAGTGCTGGAGTCAGAGAGCTGTGATGGCGTGGCCTCCGGATGGGGAGGCTCAGAATGCCAGCCTCTGGGTAGCTCTGTAGTCAGCAATGATGAAGACTTGCCTTATAAACAAATGGGTTTTTCCGGGAATCCGTCAGGGTGTCAAATCTGGTGTAGAGGTCATTGAGAAGGTTTACAATCTTCATGGCCCCTTCTCCCGATGCGTGCTTGCTACAGAAAGCATTGAAGCCCACAATGCCACTGAAGAGGATGGTCACATTGTCATATCTTTTAGCAGGCACTGGACGCTTGTGGCGCAGCTCATTGGCAACAGACGGAGGAAGGACAGAATACAGCAATCTGTTCGGTGGGTTCAGGAGAAAGCCGCTGTAAGGAACGCTGGGAAAGCCTTTAGTGCTTCTGCCCTCCCTTTCGCACAAGCGCAATGTCATTTATACTGCAAAGGCCTGGATTCTGGTAGGACACCCTCTAAAATTAGCATCAAATATTTGCTGTATTTATAAGCAAGGACTTAAGAAAATATAAATTATTTGTTCATTCTAATCACATAAATCATCCGCAAACCCAAACTAGTTCAAACCAAATCAAAATAAGCCAGGCAAACAGACAAAACAAAAAGACTGGTAGTAGAAAATAAGTTTTCATTTCTAGTCCTGTATTCTGACCCTGCTATTATGATAGTTTCAGTATGAAGACTCTCATTAACAACACCTAAAACATGGTATGAGTAGCACAATAATAGAAACGGGTTTGCCTCTTAGAATGAGAAATATATCTTGATTTTGGAAAAGTATTATTAAAAGAAGCAGAATTTCTCTCCAGTCTTATTCATGCCTCACTCCTCCATAGAAGAAACAGATAAAACCAGGAGAAATTGCTCTAGACAATAACATATTTTATTTGTTTAGGCACAACTGATACTACCGTGGTGGCATCGGGGATCACGGTAAGGGGACAGACGTGGTAAGCACACAGGAGAAGGATGACAGCTGATGGATTTAGAGGGAAAGAAGCAGAAACTGGACCGATGGGCTCTGGATTGGAAGAGGAACAAATGAGAACTTGCTGCCTTTTTCTTCCTGCCTTTGTTCTAAAGCGAAAGGGCGTATGTGGGAAGTTTAAATACACGAAATGGAGCTGAGCGCTCAATGTTTTTCTTAGTCATAGCAGAATTTCTCCAGTCTTTCATTTTCAACTTTTAAACATTGAATGTTTTATAAAATATTAAAGCTATCTTGAATAGTAAGTATGAACAGTAGAACTACTTACCTTCAAAGAAAATGAATAGTAAATGGTTTCTAATGACATCACCTTGAAAACCAAGTATCTACAAAAACCAAATTCTAAATCTAATAATCTAAAAAATAATTTAAGGATTCTTGAAGTGCAGTGACTCAAAATGGTGCAGATAGTTCCTGAATGTGAAACCCACCTTGGGGAATTCAAATAAAGAAGTAGTTCTGTGATAAGTACTTATCAGCTATTCTTATTAAAGATAAGTTCCCTGTTTAACTCCCAGTAATGCCCAGTTTTGGACTTCTGGTCTGGGAAGAGAAGCTAATACTCTGCTTAAGCTGACAAAATTTAGGAAAAATGTGAATTAAGAGCTTTTTCAGTACAGAATATCTGGATATTTCATAACTTAAAGGATACATTCTTTATAGTGCTGGTCATTTATCTATTTATCATGAATGTAGAGACTAGTACATTGAGTCACAATACAAAATAAAACCTAAATGGTTTTCTAATATATTGAGTAACTCAAGACTACAAACTCGTATGACTTTGAACCTTAGTCCTAAGGTCTTAGAAGCTCCACAAAATGTGCAATATTCATAGATGAAATTGTAGCACATACCAATAAAGCATACACTTTGAGTTACTTTTCTAGAAGTGAGAGAATTTGAGCTACCTGTTCCATATATTTTCTGAAATTTGCAAAATACCTGGGTCGATTAAACTGGGTGCAAGTTAGGACCTTTAGAAAAGTAGAGTGGTCATAAAGGAACTAAATACAGCTTTCAGTTTCATTACACAAGGCCAAGACACATGAATTAAGAAGGTGTAAACAAAGACAGGTGCATAAAATGGCATTCTCTATTTCACTCCTGCTGTTAATAGAGTTAACTGATGTGTTGACTTGTGTGCACAGCATCCATCCATGGGCAACTACACATGTATCAATGCAAGAGAAGTGTACAAAGCAATGCTGTTAGCAATCTTTGGGTGAGGAAGTAGACTGAAATAGCTCTTATGAGAAGGAATGCAGATCAGTTTGACTTCTCCAACAAGATAGCTTCCTATTATATAAACATTAAAAAGCAAACACATCAGAAGCTGGGTAAACAGCTCATAAATATCAGTGATGTGGTGCTTTTAATTAGCATATGAAAGCAAGGCCAAGTAGTATGCATGCTATGTCCTTATTTAAATACATTTCTTGAAAATGAAGTATTATCTTTCATGTTTTTGCCCAATATTTCATAATTTAATCCACCACTCATAGAAATACGTTTTATGTTTTGGTATTTTTGCTTATGTATGTCACTATAGATATAATTATTGTCATTGCATATGATACTACAATTTGTCAGATTCATTTCTTTCTAGCCCTAAGTTCAAGGTCCCAGAAAAGACATTTTTAAACACGTAATGGCCAATGCTAAGTTCATCGTGCAGAGCCGCTGTCTGCATGTGGCAGTCCCTGGCATACTGAAGATCGTTGATATATAACTCTTGTATGAAAGAATGCATGCATAAATGATAGTTAAACCTTAATTTTTGAACTAAACTTGAATTTGAGTTATTCTCATGATTTCCAAGTTGGCATATATTATTCCAACTTGGCTCCAAAAAATAGATGTATATCCACTACCATTAAGACTGGCTTATTTCCTTAAGCATAATTTCTTTTTAAAAGCAATGTGAAGGATTTTATTTACTACTCCAGAGCTATTACAGCTCCCATGGCTGGTTCTCAGTCTTAAATCTAGTAGAGTCATAATATATTATGAGTTAACAGTGGAGCCCCAAGCGGTACATTCTTACGTGTCTGTCTTTTTCTTTTCATCTTCCAGGGCTCTTAAGGTGAGCTGCAGCCTGTCAGTGAGGATTTCCAGTTCTTGGGTGAGTTTGTATTCCTCTCTAAATTGTTCTCCCAAAAGAACAAGATCGCGCGTGGCATCATGCAGAGGGATGTCACTTAGATATAGCCCTCTCCTTGTCAAATCGTCCAGGTTCATGACACTGTCATATGGAGAAACGAGGCAAGATCAGTCTCAACTTGTATACATGACAATGCAACCCTGATTTCTGTCAAGGAGTCTGATCCTGCCCCCTCCTCCCATTCAAATAATCAGGTTGAAGACAATAAAATTATGGAGAATTGAACAAAGATTGTGAGTTTATTTTCTTAGATATTTAAACATCTACCAAAAAGCAGTGAACTTGAGATGCATTTTGCCAGGTTGCACTTTTTGGTGCCATCAGTCTAAAATGAAAAGCTCATGTAGAAAACATCTCTGTGATAAATGTTCAGGCATGTAATCAGGCTGTAATTTATTATTCTCAAATTTTTTCTCATTATAAGAAGAGGAAAAAAATCTATCTTTATTTTCTTCCTCAGGAATAATGATGCTTCTTTTGAGAAACTACTTCACCTTGCTTTCTGGATTCTATGAGTCTTTGTAACTGGTTATTTTTCCCTTTTGGACACAATGACTAAAAATTTCCAACCATGTTTATGACCCATCCTCAGCACATAATTCACGTATCTAAGGCTACGTACCATTCTTACTTCTGGCTCTCATGTCTTCTATTCTCATTTTCTTTGACGAACTTTTCTCATGTATTTGAGGTATTATTCAATCTTGCAGCATTTTATGCATCATCATTGTACTTTATGTCATTTTCCCAACAACATAATAATGTTTATTATTTCAGTGATGATCTGATTAGTAAAAAGTTAATTGCTTTTTAAAGATGTACTCTTTGAGGCGGGGCACGGTGGCTCATGCCTGTAATCCCAGGACTTTGGGAGGCTGAGGTGAGCAGATCACTTGAGGCTAGGAGTTTGAGAACAGCCTGGCCAACATGGTGAAACCCCATCTCTACCAAAAGTACAAATATTAGCTCAGTGAAGTGGCTCATGTCTGTAGTCCCAGCCACCCAGGAGGCTGAGGCAAGAGAATTGCTTGAACCTGGGAGGGAAAGGCTGCAGTGAGGTGAGATCCCACCACTGCATTCCAGCCTGGGTGACAGAGCGAGATTCCATCTCCAAAAAAAAAAAAAAAAAAAAAAAAAAAGTACTAATTGATTAAAGTGACCTAAGATTATTTCATTGGCTTGAATTTTTTTAATGCAACGTCATTACTTCTGGCCACTTAGAATAATAATTACTCTAAAATGACAAAATTTAACTATGACTTGGGATACTATGGGATTAATAATTTGAAGAATTTTGAATTAATCCTATCTAAAATTCTTCAAAAGGGTTGACTTTGCAGAATTTTGAATTAATGCAATATATTCTCAGTAGCAATGTTCATAAAGCAAAGCAAAAATTAGAATGCCCATAAAGAAAATTTAAAAATCAAATATTTTATTAATGAAACACATAGTCTTTTTAGATTTTGTTAAAATGGATATGTAAGACCATTTGCAGAAAAAGACGCATCTGGAAAGAAGCTAGATCATCAGCCAAAGGTATATAAGACCTGCCCATGAGTAGAGAAAAAACTTGATAGTAAGTTCAGAAATGAATGGTTAAAAAGCTCATACTGAGCTACAAAACTTAATCCAATCATAAAGGTTTCAGGATTCTAAAAATGACCTATATCATTATTTTAATGAACTATTAAATTTTTCCTACATTTAAACTAATCGTCTTAGAAGTATTTATTTTACAAGGGAAACTACCTTTAACTGAGCTTTTGTTTTTGTAGTGTGAGTAAAAATCTTCCCACATACATGTATGTGTCCCGTAGGACAATGTGCAGTTTTCTCACCGGGTGACCAACATCTGCAGACAGCAATAAATAAATAAACTCCAATTTTCTGCTTTTATTTCTGAAGAAACCTTTCTTTGCATAAATAGAAATTGCCCCTAATGAGAAGCTGATATTCTCCTAAGCTGCAAAGAGGCAGAAGGAGAAAACACTTACTGATAGGAGATGGGACATCTTTAGATCAATGTGCCTTATTAATTTTTTTAAAAAGGGTTTATGTTTCCTAATTTTGTTTATTTTATTTTCATGATATTTATTCCTCATGGAAAAGACATCTATATCCTTATATTGTCTGATATATTATTCTTATATGTTATAGTTAAACAATATTTAATCTTGAATATATTTATGAAAATATTTACTACATATTATTCTTATAATATATTATCCTAATATATATTCTAATATATTACAAATTAACTATATATTATTCTTATATATTATTATGCAATGTGTAATACAACAGTAATAATTTGAAAGGAAGCTATTACAAAGTTTAATGTATTTTTCAGAAGTTTTAAGACCACAGTTTTAAGTGCAAAGTGATCATGGTGGAATTCAAATTAAATTTTTAACCAATAGCTCACCAAAACATGCTTTCTTGACCGTGTTACTAGATAATGCACATATATTTTGTTTATACAAAATTATGAATACACAGGATATCATCTCACAATAATCCCCACAGTTATCTTTTCTATTGTTCTGAAGCAAATTCAGACAATTTTTATATTCTGAATTCCCATGTATTTCCTAGTAAAATGCTTTCCCAATTGGAAAAAACAACTATCTATAGTTTTATTTTTCTCTGTTTATTAAAAATAACATTCTGCCTACATTTTAATTGAATAATATATTTGGAACAGCATATTTGGATTAGAGTAGCTAAATATTTTTAATTTAAAATAGTTCAAACCCAGAAATAATGAGAGTCCTTTTAGATTTTTTGCTAACATACTATAGAAAAGATAATTTTTTGGTGTCAAATATACCTACGTATTTATTATGCCATCCTATTAGATACTTTATAAAATTGCTTACCTAATGCCTGTTTTAAAGGTACAAAATGTTACTGCAGATTATTTATCCTGTGGTCTAATGGCATAAATACTGCAAATGCATAAAGATATAGCAAATAACAGAGTATGTGATTTCTTCTGAGTTTATTAGCAAAATATTAAATAATATTATCCTTGTTATAAAGTAATACATAACAAGGATTGTAAAATCTAATTACACCTCAGAGAATATGTAAATGTAAAGAAATAAAATACTGCGTCATTCCTTTGTTAGCTAAAGATAGGTACTGAGAGCCATTATAATTAATCTAAAAATTATTACCTTGGTGAACACAGAAAAAGTATGCTATCTGCTTCAGGTAAGTAGATCATTTGACCCTTGAGACGTAAGCAGCTGATTTCAGTCCCAGTCAGCTCATCTTCACATTCTAATTTCTCTACATCCAACAATCCTTCCTTGAAAAGGCCAGACATAATCATTAACAAATGCTTTTCTTTCTACCGAACAATTCAGTAACAAGAAGAACACACGTATCTCATTTCCCACCGAATCACAAAGCAGAGTAAGAGCATCATTAGAACAGGACAGGGCCTGTCATCAGAGCTCTGCCTGTAATCAGCCTAGTGGCTACCTTGCAGCACTGCAGAAAAGTGACTTGTCTCCTCTGAATTCAGGGCAGTAACTGTGCTACTCTTCATATACTTATTTCAAGCTTTTGTGAATCTTTTTTATCCCCCTGATTTTCCAGTGTGGTTACAACATGCATTACCAGACTACCAAAGAATGAGCCAAGCCTCCCTATTCCCCAACCCTGGAAACAGTCAGTTCTGAATGCAGAAAGGATTAAATGGGTACTCTGGGAGACTGACTTTTGCTGTATCTATACCAAGAACAGAAACTATGAGACACCAGCACTATCTAAATTATCAATTGTGTGAATATTTTATCACTTTTTCACCCACAAAAATGCTACTAGGAACAATAGACAATTTAAGAAAGAATAAATAAGTAGTTTTGAGTGAGGTTCAGAAAAAAATCCTTTTTAGTTCTGATTTTGAAATAAAGCACTATAGCTGTATAGGGATTAAAAGATGTTGGTTTTCTGATGTGAAATGAGGCCATCTCAGAAAGGCAGTCTCTAAAATTTACCTCTGTTAATTTTGATCAGCTTCTAGAGTTCCACTGCTCCTCAGGCAAAACAAACATCAATAGCACTGTCTTTTAATTAGATCTTTTTTTGAGGTCTGGGTTTTATCTTCTCAGAGAATGTAATAATTTTCCTTCCTGAATATTTCTAATTTGTAACATACCTTTCTCACATTTAATGAAATAATATCTTGATTACCTTGCTTCTTAATACAAAAACTGTATTGATGTGTGAAAGGATCCCATGGAAACTAATATCAATATGAGGACGAACCAGTGAGAAGACAGACAGAAGGCTGCAATTCCCAGGCTGGAGCTAAAATGTAGATCGAGAGCAAAGGGGATCTAATCAGTTAAAATAGTTTTTATACTTTGATATTAATCACTTGATTAAAACAGCTCAGTTATATTTAAACATAGAAAATTATAATTATTATAATTCATGGGATAGTTAGCAGAACTATGAATTCAAATCTCAATCTATACAACTCAATGTTCATTGGGCATTAAATAGTTGCAAGAACATGAAATCTGATATAGATTCAGATGGCTAACATTCAAATGTAAGCTAGCACAAATTTACAATGCATTTTCAGAAGAAGAAAAAACGAGTTTATCTTTTAAAATGTACAATGATATATTAAATGCGTATGGCTTGAAATGAAATTAAAATACCAAAATGACGGGCAAACACTCTCTTAGTATTTATCTAGAGGGCTAAAAGTGAAAACAATAGGTAACACCGATTGATTGCTTACAATAAGTGTGCTGTCATTTTACCTGGGGGAGAACTCTGTATATGGCATTGCCACACTGAGTGACCACTAGGTCCCGATCAAATATTATATGAAAGGGAAAAGCTTTGCAGAATGTATATGGGCTGATGCGTGATTCCTGGGTACCATTTTCTTCAAATCTGTCAAGATCTTCATAAAAATCCTCTTCTTTTGACTCTTTTTCTTCAATTAAAAATTGAGTATGATCACATTCTTCATTTCTTTGCTGAATAACCTGGATATCAAAGGGGGAATGGCATGAATCATCTGCATTTCAGTTTAATTAAAATACCTAAATATAAAAAATGAGTTATGAAAACTGCATTTAGAAGATTAATTATACAAATTCAGTACATGTATGGAAATACTACGTATGTCTAAAACAGAAAAAATATTTCTGGCCTTTGATCTATAAAATCTGGAGATTGAATAATCATTGTAAATTTACAAATCTGGTATCAGCTCCCCAGTATCCTATACGTTCTCTTTGGCAGAGTTTTTTTTTTTAAAAAAGCACTGGTGGGCTCTGCCTTCTCAGACAAGCACACTTGTATAGCCAACAACCTGAAAGCCATACAAGCTGGTGCTATCAAACAAAATTATAATGCTATTTTAAAACAATGGGGAATAAAATGATAGAGATGTATATTCAAAAATAAATACAATGTCATTTTTAACCATCAATTGGCAAATGTATAAAGTTACAATATCAGGCTAGGTTTGCTGGCTCCCACCTGTAATCCCAGCACTTCCAGAGGCCAAGGCGGTCAGGTCACCTGAGGTCAGGAGTTAGAAACCAGCCTGGCCAACAAGGCGAAACCATCATCTCTACTGAAAATGCAAAAATTAGCCAGGCGCTCTGGTGGCTGCCTTTAATCCCAGGTACTCGGGAGGCTGAGGCAGGAGAATTGTTTGAACCGGGAGGTGGAGGTTGCAGTGAGCTGAGATCGCGCCGTTGCACTCCAGCCTGGGTAACAGAGCAAGACTTCATCACACACACACAAAAAAAGTTACAATACCAAATTGGGTAAGGTACTAAAAAAGAGGCATCTCAAATACCACTGATGAGAGAGTATTTTGATTAATCTTTCCGAAGAATAAACTGACAATATACATAAAAATTCCTTAAAATTTTGTGGATTATTTGATTTAATTGCAAATCTAGGAATTCATTCTAAGGAAGTAATCATAATTGTGAGCTAATATCGATAATGTAAAAAAACCCTACATTTTTAAAGCACTAAAGTATAGAATTTTTCTTTCTTTTTTTTTTTTTTTTTTTTTTTTTTTTAGGTTAAATTGCAAGCAATGAGTCCTCTTACAAAGGGAAAACTCAACCTCAATGGCAACCAGACCCAAACGGGAAATGGTTGGGACAACATTTCTTCAGTTACAGCTATAAATAAAAACAAAATGTTGTTCACTTTTCTTTTCTTTTTTTTTTCAGGAGTACACTGTCACATTCTCTGAGATTTCAAAACCAAATCACAATAACTGTAGATGCTATTGCATACATTATTTTAGACATATTTTACCACAAAACTGGGATATTACTACTCTCACTGTCAGAATTACTTACTATACTGGCTAAGTATTAGTATCCTTATTTATAATTTGAAAATTTTACCTCACTAAGGTTGATTTCCCTAAATCATAGACAAAGCAAGAAAGTCAGGCCTAATTTTGGTGTTCTACTCTGTTTCTATTTAAGTAGAGAAACTGAATTTTATGTATCCTAAACTTATTAATTAATTATTCAATTCTAATTTTTTGCCTTGATCAAACTGGCAAAACAAATGGCTTTTCTAATCATATTTTTAACTTCTCATTGATATGTCACTTTATGACATGATCTAGTATTAATTATGTGGCTCAAATTGTCTGGCATCTCTGGGCCTTATAAACTTAAGCACTTGATGTGAAAATGCCTCAAGAAGTCAAAACAGTGCCTTTGAAAAAGTTAAACATACAAAATATACTTACAAAATGCAAATATTTCAGAAGTTCATTTTGAAGCACTTGAATAAATGGTCAGAAGAAAATTGAAATACTGTATAAAGTGAACCATATAATTGAATAAATACTTGAATATCACACAGTTTGCTAATGCCAGCAATCTCCCATGCCAAGTATTCTAATGCCAGTATTAGCAGTTTCCAAGTCTGTCCTAATTTGTGTTTCTTTCTGAAGTCTCTATGAACCTGCTTCTTTCTCATTCTGGTTAAATAAGAACAAAGCCAATACTGCATACAATATGCATATAGGTTCACTCCATATAGATACGGTGCTAGTGTAGTATCAAGATCAAAAGATTAGAAATGAGAGATATATACTATTTTGATTGAATATCAGTGAGATGCCCAATCGTGGATGAATTGTGATACTTTATCCAAGGTTTCAATTTTTAAGTGTCTGAATTTGATAATGCCATGTTATATACAGTCCCACTTTCTATTAGTTGGTGCAAAAGTAATTGTGGTTTTTGCCATTACTAATAGTTACAGAAAAACTAATGATGCACCTGGGAATCATCAACAAGTGCCACGTAAGAACTGATACCAACTTCTGAAAGAAAGAAAACCATGAACTCTAATGTAACGTTACTGGATTAAATGTGTGGATTACTTTCTGATCTAATCAATTTAAATGTTACAATTTTGGTTAACACTCCATTTAAAGAGTTTTAGACTTCCTGAGTGTGTTAGAACATAACTATGATCTCTAAGAAAGAACTGTCTATTAGGTTTTCTATGCATAAGGAAAAGTTGGGAAAAAGTGTCTCTCCCCATTTTGGCTGAAAGTTTAAGGCCACTGAGAATTGACTCTTGGGTATGAACACGCTGAACACATAAAAAGCAGCCTGACTGGGAGAGACTGTAAGGGCCAGAGATTTAAAAAAAAAAAAAAAAAAAAAAAAAAAAAAAAAAAGTGGTTCTCTTTGTTGCATAGTTGCCCTATCAGTACCTTGAAATTATCATTCAAAACGAAGACTGTGTATTATCAATAACAGTACAGTTTTTAAAGTACCAGACCTGGCTTCTTTCACCAAGTAACTTGATTAAAAACAAAAACAAACACTTTCATTCACAAAATGAGACACTCCAGCTGTATTTTGGGGCAGACAAAAATCGACAAAAAGATAATGATCTATAAAATAATACTTAATTTTAGATTGTTTTAGAATTTGAATACCTATAATCTGGATATTTTGCATGCTGAAACCCACAGCTCAGTCAGTCACATATTCTTCTGCTTCCCAGCTGGTGTGTGTTCACAGGGAATGCAAAATAAATTTCTTGTAGCCTTGAACAATATATAATTAGAAAGAAAAATCTGCTGCCAGAAGGAAAAACATATTCTGTATAATGCACTCCAAGGCCAAATATAGAAGACTGCTGGCCTGTCCACCATTTTGGCTTACATATACTTCCAGGGAGCACTAACAGTGATAACTGTAGGTAAATTTAAAGAGTGTCATTTAAAACATTTTTAGATATCATCTGTGTTCAGAAGTCTCCATTGCTATTTGTTACCTTCATGTCTATTTCAGTGCCATGTATTTGTTGAGCCACTGTTTTGGTGATTCCAATGACAATATCCTGAAGTCCTTCTCTCTCTGAGTAGTAGTGCAGAATGAGTCCTTTGCCTTTTTCTGCATCAGTGCACCTAAAGGAAGGTGCACGCATTCCTGGGTAGATAGTAGCAAGGTGGTCGTGCAGAGCATCAAGGTTCTGCAGCAAAGAGGAAAGAGAGACCAATAAACAAGGCTTCCGCAATGACAGCTGAGAAAGCCAGACATGAAAACAAGGGTCAAATCAGAGTCTAATTGGCAGATCAGCAACGCAGCACATGGAGCATACCCTTCACTCACCTCACTGAGGTATACGTAAGGCAAACACCACACATAAAACACAACTAAGGTAGTAGAACTAAGAAAACTGTCTCTTGCTATGAAATAGTACATTTTAAGAAAAGATAAATAAGTGGGATTAAAAAGAATGCCTGCAGCAGGAAACACACAGTTAAGGGCTAAGGAAATGATACTGATATCTACAAGAGCTTGGGGCAGTTGTTTATGTGTGTTGTGATCAACAACAGGAAATGCCCAAAGGGTTCCCGTGTTCCCCTTCTGTGTGTACTGTAATTCTAAAACTTAATTTTCAACTGAAAAAAATATGCCCAAATTATAAGCATATAAAATATAAACATATTATTTTGTGATTTCTATTTAACTATTCTAATGTGTTAGAAATTAAACATCTACTTTAGAAACTAAAGAATGCAATTTCTTCATGTTTTTTAGTAGGCTATCATAATGTGGAGTTTCATAGCTAATCTGTGAAATAAATACTTTTTGAAATGTAAGTCTTGGAAACTGGCCAATAAATATTTTCTGTTCTTGTAGCCTTGCCATTAATTTGGAAGATGCCACATTCCGCTGAGTCCCATATTACTAATATGCAAAACTAATTGGTATAAAGATGACTAGAAGAAATGGTGCAAACCATGTATTTTATTTGACCCAAGATGATGTTTCAAATAACACTTAGTTCATAACCTGTTGGTGTGTGTGTGTATGTGTGTGTGTGTGTGTGTGTGTGTGTGTGTGCTGCATACATATAGTAGGGTACACACACAGCACAGCATGGTATAGGAATTAAGAGCAATATGATTTAGGATCAAGTAGACATGGCTTTAAGTCATGACTGTCATTTCGTAGGATGGTAGCTAATTTGCCCAATATTTCTAAGACTTTATTTCTTCTGGCAAAATGGCGGTAACTTTAAAAATGTATATAAAGCACTTAGCATATTTCAGATGTGGTTGACAAATAATTGTCTCTGAAAGATTCCCTTGCCTTAATCCCTGTAAACATGTTATATCACATGATGAAAGGGATTTTGCAGATGTTATTAGGGTTATGGACCTTGAGCTGGGAAGATTATCCTGGATTATCCAGGTGAGCCCAACTTAGTCACATGAGTAACTGTGCACTTAAAAGTCAAGAAGCTTTTCCTGCTATGTGGTGAGAGACAGAGGTGCAATGACAGAAGGTCAAAGAGATGGGAGCATGAGAAAGATTCAACAGCATCTGCTGGTTTTGAGATGCAGGAGACTGTTCAAGGACTGGAAAGAGGTCTCCAGGACTCTAGGGCAGCTGCCTGCTGACAGTCAAGGAACCTGGGTCCTCAGCCCCATAACTGTGTGGAACTGAATTCTGTCAATACCTGAATGAGAAAGAAAACGATTATTTCCAAAGGCCGACAAGAAGATACACAGTTCTGCCAATACAGCACTCTGAGTAGAGTCCACTGAAGGCCTTCGACGGACTTCCAACTTAGGAAACCGTAGGGTCATAAATTTGTGTTGTGTTAAGCACTTTAGTTTGTGGCCATTTGTTATGGCAGCAATAAAAATGAATACACCAAGCAAGTAGTACCAATCTAGTCACAATTGATGATTATTTTTAAAGAGAAAAAGAAAAAAAAAACAGTTTCAAAATGTCACAGGCATAAAAGAATGTATCTAAAATGAAAGTACTGGAGATATGCCAAAATTAAACTATGGTTCTCATTCCAAATGTCTCAGAGAGGTCAATTTAGAAAAACAGAAAAATCCAGTGAGATTACTGGGAAGAAAGTGGAGTGAGTATGAGATGATTCCGCGGGTGTCCACATTTGAGCAATACTCTGCCAGGGCACCTACGGTATTGTCCAATTTTCTGTCCCTTCTGTGCAGCCAATCACACATTCACTCTTTCAAGTTCCTGTATGTGCATTACGTATCATGCACTGTGTCACAGGGGCTGGGGGGCAGGGTAGATGTTTGTATGCAGATCTCCATGATGAGGTTTAAGCAGCTCATGGTTTATATCACAAATGGATAGGCAGAGTGGCTTTTGATGAGCAAATGAGGAAGCCAACAACTCAGGCAGAGATAATGGAGTTAAAATACTTCAAAATGAAGATGAGCTCTGAGCTGAGTTATGAAGTTTGACATTCTAATCCAGATAAGTGATTCAATGGTCTCCTCAACTGGATAAATCTGGTGACTTTTTGAACTGTTTGCATCTATGGCGCTTTCTGTTCCCTTCCCCACATTTAACACCTGTTCAGGACAAGCTAATTCTGACCCAAAACATCAATTCATCCTGATTGCCTCTAGAGGCTGCTAGTGCCATGTAAAATTAATCCAATATGGTAGACACTAAACATATATAACCTACAAACCTGAGTCCTAAAACTGTTTTACTTGGTTGAATAGTATGAGGTGTTCCTCCAGTGACAAATCATTCTCATTAGAACTCTTCCCATAGAATGGAAGACCTGGGGACTCTTCTTTATAACCCTCCCAGACCCCTTATACTTCTACTTATGTTGCGAAACATGTTATGAAAGGAATCTAGCGAGGAAAAAAAAACCTCCCAAGAGAGTTTTATTTTTATCTGCATTCCTCACAAAGTCAAAATTGAGCTTTTGGCTGCATTTAGAATATATTTCTAATATATTCTGGCCCAGGTACTATGTTGTAGCTCACTTAAAAAAGAAACTGAGGCTGGGCATGCTGTCTCACACCTGTAATCCCAGCACTTTGAGAGGCCCAGGCAGGCAAATCACTTGCAGTCAGGAGTTCAAGACCAGCCTAGCCAATATGGTAAAACCCCATCCCTACTGAAAATACAAAAATTAGCCAGGCATGGTGGGATACGCCTGTAGTACCAACTACCTGGGAGGCTGAGGCATGAGAATTACTTGAACCCAGGAGGCGGAGGTTACAGTGAGCTGAGATCTTGCCACTGCACTCCAGCCTGGGTGACACAGTGAGACTCTGTCTTGAAAGAAAGAAAAGAAAGAAAGGAGGCCGGGCACGGTGGCTCAAGCCTGTAATCCCAGCACTTTGGGAGGCCGAGGCGGGTGGATCACGAGGTCAAGAGATCGAGACCATCCTGGTCAACATGATGAAACCCCATCTCTAATAAAAATACAAAGAATTAGCTGGGCATGGTGGCACGTGCCTGTAATCCCAGCTACTCAGGAGGCTGAGGCAGGAGAATTGCCTGAACCCAGGAGGCGGAGGTTGCGGTGAGCCGAGATCACGCCATTGCACTCCAGCCTGGGTAACAAGTGAAACTGTCTCAAAAAAAAAAAAAAAAAAAAAAAAAAAAGAAAGGGAGAGGAAGGAAGGAGGAAGGAAGGCGGGAAGGAAGGAAGGGAGGGAGGGAGGGAAAGAAAGAAAGAAATTGAACCAAACAGTACAGTAACTTGAAATAGGCATTTTAATATTTTTTCAATTTTTTCTAAGTAGAATGCTTACATATTTCATAAATCAATGTGCTCATATTATTTTCATACTCATCTATTTTTACTGGATTTCTAAAACATTTCTACATTCAGTCAAGCAGATGGCATAGGGCAATAACGGTTTGCACTACTTATGTTCCTGGCACCACTGAAGCTGAGGTGAGTCCGAGTGGACAGAACGGCCCAAGTCAGTCCTTCCTGAGTCACCAAAGACAGGCAGTGCCCCCTCACCAGATACCAAAAACACCAATGGGAATGTTAATCTTTCCCGTCGTTGTGGTAACCAACTCTCCAGAGATGTACTATTCTATTGAATTTACTATTAATTAATTGAACAAGTAAAGTGCTTTCCTGAATCATGAAAGATGGAACACCACTTAATGTCATATTGATTTTCTTTAGATCGTATCTAATATAAAAAACACTCCTGGGATTTCTTGAGTTACAACCTTCCTTACTTGGCTTTACTCTTTCAAAATTTAAAGTAATTACCACAGCCAGACTATTACAAGAATTGGGATTAATGATTAAAAGTTAAGTTGTTTTCATTGAAGTACACTTTTATTGCTAATAAATGTGTCATCCTCACATACAGGGTTCAATTTTTTTGCAGCAATGTCAAAAAGTTACAAAAAGATTCTTACAATAGTCAAGAAAAAACTCTTTCTACATTTGATAATGGTATTTAAACAAAGATGATGGTTCATCAACATTGCTCTAACAATGCATTCTGGAGAATAACAGTTTCATATCAAAAGTAATATTCCATGTTATTTCTAAATATACCCATGGAAGCACTTACAGAAAGTAAAGATCTGCGTGGCCGATGGCAAAGAAGTATGTCCATATGTATGAAAGTAAAAAAGACAACGAAAAAATGTAAACTCTTATATTGCAGCACAAGTAGATTCCTAGGAAATAACGACGTAAACCTCAAATATGCTTTGATTCATTCTTCTAGTCTTTATAAAATTAAAAAACCTAGAGAGTAGGTCCATTCATCTATTTTGATATCTTGAGATACCAAAAGGTTTTAATTTCATAATTTCATTTCTTAATGTTCTAATATCATTTTACTGTTTTTCTACAAGCAAACAAATGTGGTTTTTCTACTCAGGAATTTTGATCCCTGTAAGTTGGTTTATTTTATCACTTGCATTTATCATTTATAGAAGAAAAATTAATTCTGATATTCTGGGATACTGTACTGGAGTTTCAGATACAGTACACTTCACAGATTTAGAAAACAAAAGACAATTTATCATTTGTTTGAGAAATACTTTAACATGTCACATTTTTAAAGATCTTGGAATGTTTCAAAATAAATGTACATTTTCGTTTTCTAACATGAATGCCAAAACCAAGTTCACACATAATTACCATGGCAAAGTCCTCAGAAGTCAACTCCCCGATTCTCCTGTTTCAAGGACATCTAATTACAATTTTTAAAGGATCCACAGAAATGGGTAAGACCTTGCCTTGAAAGTTTTGAAAGAAAGACATTTTCAGTCTCTAAGAATCCTTGTTTTAGTGGATGGGGAGAAGGGAGTTGTCTATGTTGAGAATACTACTGCAGTTTAGATCTGCAAGAAATCTTTAAAATTAGTCATGGCAAACTTCTTTTTGTTTTTCAATGAAGGAGGATGAGGCACAGGATTTCCTATCTTTATATCCCTCATACCTCTGAAAAATAGGACCAACACCAACATTCTTTAATGAGAACCATGTAATTTAAAAAAATTGTAAAGTTTTATAAGAAAAAAGTCATTTTGGCATTTGAAGATAAAACATTTAAACAAAATAGACCCAAGAAAATGAAAACCAAACCCTAATGAGAAGCAACAAAGTAAACAGCATGAGATCAGAGTGAGTAAGAAGCGAATGCTTTCATGATACTTTTCCTGCCTTTTATTCTTGGAGCTGCTCCTTGAAAATTAAGTAGCTTTTCAACTGAAAAGATATAGATATTCTTTTCTAAAAGAAATATTGAAAATCTCTATTTAAAAAGAAACTGTACCAGAGTCACTATAATTATTTAAATGGAAATAACTTTAAAGCTCTATCAATTTATCACTACCATCTTCTCCAGGGAAATATTTAAAGAAAGACGTTTAAAACATTTCACTTATTCTACTGCTTTTAAACTCATGTTAAAAATGATCCAGCTTATATAATACTACGTGTAACAATTAACCAATATTTTGAAAAATTATGAAAATATATACCAGTTATTCAAACTGCAAAGCCTTACAATTCTTGAATATTTCTTATCTTCCTTCACAAGATTTTTAAAAATAAAGCTAAATCCCTACTTGTCAAATTTTAAATCGTGGATTATAGAAATTGGCATTGTAGATGCTGAAAAAAACAGTTCCTTTTGAAATTCCAAAGTTAAAAATAAAGTGAATGGTGCACTTTTTTCTTAAGAAATATAAATAATTTAGGGAAGTATTAGAATTTTACAGCTGTTCAGGAAAATCCTCATATTTCCCAAAATAACCCTTTGCACAAACATTAAGAATTAGATCAGTCATCAATCCCAGATTGTTCCTGGTGGCCAAATCCCAATGTTGTATTTAATAAGCCAAAACCTGGAGCCAACAGGAATTGAAAAAAGTCCTATTGCAGGCTGAACAGACGCACTGGTTGATAAACTCAGATATGTCTGAATTTAGTGAACGACTGAAACTGTCACCATATCAAGAGTAGTTGAAGAACCCAGTGTCTCCAGTAAATACTGAAAGAATGTTTATTTAACTATTCATCTGAATTCTATATGCATACTTAGGTCATAATTTAAATCCTAACTGGTCTCTACAATTGCATTTCCCCATATATATTTTAATAGTCAACTAGCAACCTTCACTGCTCATTTTAATTTCATTTTAACTCTGCAAATTTGTTGGGGAGGTAAAGACAATATGATGTAGTAATAATGTAATACCATTGAAATGGAATTAGCAGCCCTGTTTGGAACTGATGTGGCTCCCATTCCCACAGGTAATAGATTTTCTCAAACACAGCGTTCTCACAGCTCTTGCCTCATTGGACAAGCATACACACATATACTAACACAGACGTAAAATATAAAGTGAAAAATAATGCACAGAGTACTGCTCTAGTTATCCACAGCTATATGTAAAACAACTCTAATAATTTATTTGTTATCATTCATGGTTCTGTGGGCTGTCTGGATAAATTAGAAAGTTCTTCCCTTGAGATGGAATCAGATGGAAACTGGGTTGAAATTATCAGAATAGGGTAGCTGGCTTGTTGACTGATCCATCTTGTTTCCAAGGTGGATCAGTCAAACAGCTGGTAGTTGTTTCTAGCTCTTTGCTGGGAGCCCAGCTAGAACTGCTATCTATCTTCCAGTCTACATGTGGCCTCTCCGTGTGGCTTGTGCTTTTCATTTCATGTGTCTGGGTTTCTAGAGATACCATCCCAATAGCAAATGTCCCAAGATACCCTAAAGGAAACCAAGACTTCTTCTGTTCTAGTCTAGGAAGTTTGAATATGTCACTTTCGCCACATTCTCTTGGTTCATAATCACTAAAGCCAACCCAGATTCAAGGAAAAGAGAATTTCACTTCCTGTGAGGGAGAGGCAAAATCACACTGCAGAAATGCATGTAAGATAGGAGACATTGTTGCAGTTATTCAGGGAAAATATAATCTGCTATAAAGCAATAGGACATTAGAGAGTAATGGTGAATGTGGATTGAGATGAAAATAGCATTAAATTGGCCATTTCGTATCAGCTATTTTCTTACGAAGCTTTCAAATCCCATGCATTCTTTGCAGCGTTTTCATCAGTACACTAGAAGCTTCTGATAGAAATTGACTGTAACAGTAACACGAAACCACACATTTTATTTTGAATTTATGAATAAAAAAGTGGAAAAATTAGATAAAATTCTTACTGAAATATGGTCTTCTGTTTAAGTTATCTAGGTAAAATATATAAGATCCAAAAATCAAATTAAAAAATACCTTACTTCTTTTTCTCTTTTTGATAAATTATATTTTCATTTATTAAATTGACCAAAGAATAAATGCCAAAGATTATTACTTTTTTCATCAGCCCACAAATTGATTGTTTCACTGGAGATTTAAGAAAAATACATCCTAAACTGTGAACTACCTACAGGAGTATTTCTACAATGTTTCTCTAAAACTATTTCTTATATTTTATTACTTTATCCATTTAGGACTTTTAGCTATTTTTTTTTGTTAAAGTCTAAGGGTGGTTTAAAACAAGCATAATGCAAAATTTTTAAAATTGAATTTAGAAGCACAGGAGAGACTGCATGAGCAGGGTCATGAATTAGATATTGATACCAAAGCCTTTCAAGGGGGAAGGTATGTTAGTATTCGTTGTCTAAATCGACTATCAATGGAAATGGTAAAGTCCATGTGAGAAAACAAGTTATGTTTCTGGAGCTAAGCTACTGAAGTTATCTATATAGCATGTCCTTGAATATAAAATTTAAGCAAAAGAGGTATTATCCTGATAAAACAGGCTGGACCAAATAATTTTTAAAAACACATACACTTCAGAATTAATTAATTCTATTATTCAAAGACTGTTTCATTAATTTCCTATTATATGCTGTGTCTAGTACTTAGAAAAAATGTTTAAAGTATTTCAAGAAACGTGAAAACAATAGTATGGTATGTATAGTGTGTATGTGTGTGTGTGTGTGCATATGTGTGTGTGTGTGTGTGTGTGTGTGTGTGTGTGTGTGTGTATGGCAGACCTATTCTTAATAATGTATCCAACTGAAAGGCTGTGGGCAGACAACTTCCAAGGAAATTCTGCTTGCTGTGATGAGTGAGTCAGAGTTGCTCAGCTAATGCATAATCAAATAGTCTCCGTGTTATGATTTCAGTAGCTATTTTAGTGTTCCCTAAAAGCTTAAAATGGAAATATTAGAATGGCCACTTTAAAAGTGTCAATAGATACAAGCAATGTGTCCTATAATTTAAATAATAAACAGTAATTTACTATGTTCACCTGAAAAGGAAATTGGTCTAGTGTACGTCTCTTCTTTCATATTTAATTCTATGATTCATCTGTAAATATAATTACAGGGTCTCACTCAAAATGGGTTATCCTGAGTAAAATAATTCAGCTTGATCTATTGGTGTGTTTGCTTCCTATTGTGTGTTTTCTACTTTTGCACAAAAGGCAAATATTCATTTTTTTACAAAAGGGGTATTCATTTAATCCCAGATATACAGATTGCATCTGTAGAGGTACAAACATTAAGAGATTATACATCATCTCTGGCTTCCTGAAGTTTACATTCCAGTCCATCAAATGGAATGATAATGCAGTGTGAAAACGACTGTGGCTGAGGAAATAGTGTCTTATGACAATAAGAGAGTGGTTAGTTACCAGGACTAGATAGAGCAGAGCTTGGAGAGAGGAAGGGGCCTTCCTAGAGAAGTAATTTTACCTTCAGGATTAATAGCACTTATTTAGGGGGAAAGCCCTGGAACAATCCACCAGGCAAAGAAAAGAGCCTGTGCAAAAGCTGAGAGGATAGTGGGAACAAGACAAATACAAGGTTCTAAAAGAGGTTAAGTTTGGCTGGACTGGAGGACAGGGGGAGGAAAGATGGAGAGAGGATGAAAGTTTCAATTGTTTTAAATACTTTGACAGTTTCCAGTGAGCAATAAAAAATTACTCCAGAGTTTAAGCAAGAAAATGATATGAGGAGATACATTTGAATTTCAGGAAAAGCACTAGAGTTATAGAATGGAGGAGAGATTGGAGGAGTCAGGAAGAGAAGCAGGGAATCCATCCAATCTCTAGATAATAGTAGATTCTCCCAAAAAGTGTAAGGGAAATAGAGAAAAGTGGCAGAATTCTCAAATCTCAGTATTTGGGAAATAGAATCTAAAGATGAGGTGACTGATTAAAACCAGAGCTGAGACAGAACAAAAAGTCTTTAAATTTTTAGTGAAGAGTTGAAAATACCATAAAGAATATTTTATTAATTTATGTAACAAAAATGTCAGTCTTTATATGTGTGCTGGGATGTGAAAACAATGAATGAAAGTTAATGACTTTGTTTTATAGTCACACCGAAGAAAAGTCCATTTAATTTCTGTGTAATTAACCTAATGATAACATAAATATCTACTTTTTAGAAAAGCAGTATTTAAACATATTCAATTTGCCATTAAGATACAATTTCAAAACCAGGAGAAAAAAAGAACTAAATCATAATGTACAATATTGATGAAAACTTCATGGTATACTAACTTTCTGGTTTCTTCATTGTTTACTCTTACACTGAAAGAAAAATGAACTAAAATAGTGTGTAATTTAAAGCTATGTTAACTAAATTTTATAAAATCAAATATATTCAAAATATCATTTTAACATGAAATCATTATAAAACTATGAATAAGCCATCTTTTATTCTTTTGGTGCTGTCTTTGATATCTGGTGTGTATTTTACACTTACAGCACATCGTGCTTTGTTGTATGTATGCATGTATGTATGTATGTACGTGTGCATGTAGAGACAGGGTCTCACTCTGTCTCCCAGGCTGGAGTGCAGTGGTGTGATCATAGCTCATTGCAGCCTCCATCTCCCAGGCTCAAGTGATCCTCCTGCCTCAGCCTCTGAGTAGCTGGGACTACAGGTGTGAATCACCGCCCAGTTTGCACATCTCATTTTAAATGCTGAGTAGCCTCTTGCAACTCGTGGCTGTCCTGTTGAATAAAGCAGCTTCGGAACACAGAGAAACACACCTAAAAGGCTGCTTGCTCTCTTACTGTGCAGTAACAAGCTTAGCAGATGGTCACAATGAGTAGAGGTAAAAAAATTAAAAAAAAAAAGAATTAATAAAACCATTTGAATCTTTGTTTTGTTATGTAAACATGGCCATTGAGAGAGAGTTAAAAGTCAGACAGATCAAATGAAAGTTGAAACTTTGCTGATAAGTTGATAGTGGTCAACAAAAGTACTAAAAAGTGACATATGTATTCAAAAACCCAAAATCCCCCCAGATTTTTAAGTATCAAACTTCAATCCATTTAAAATAATCCCATTAAATACTGGCTGTTCAATTTTATTTAAATATCTTTTGGCAGCTACTTCATTTGGAAGTGGCAGCTTTTTTTGACACCAGTAGTTTAGTAAACCCATGGCAGGAGATTGCAAACCAGTTTCCAAGTTGATTTAATGCTGTTTTAAGTTTATAAGAAAAATGTCACTATGTAAACAACAGACATTTTGATTAAACACTAAAGTTCTTATTTTGGCTGTTAAATCAATAATGCAGCTGGATTGAAAGTAGTTTACATTCCCTCAAAACTGGGCTTCGGTTCAGCTAGTATTGCACTGACATCATTTTCCAGCAAGATCTGGCTGCTTTCAGCAGCCAGTTTAGAAATATCCTTTGCAAACAACCACATAATTTTCAATGTTAACACATTTCAAGAAGAGGGTCTCACAAATGCCAGTGCTTAAAATAGTATAATCAATCCAGAAATAGTCTCTCATTTAATGTGTAATTTACTAGTAAAATCTTTTAAGGCAATTCTAACAAGAATATCAGGCAAAGGCCTTTGATTGCATTATTTATCTTTTTCACCTGAAACTGACTCTGGACAGTTCCCTATTTTCTTTAGTATAGTTGATTAATTAATATGTAACTCATGCTAATGGATCTTAAATATGTTTTGGTGACAGAATACCTGAAAACCCTGCTACTTTTTCCTTAACAATGAGCTCCAGGTAGAATTTCATAAACACGGATACATTGCTTGATTATATCTACAAACCAGGAATGTTTTGTACATAAAAAATAAGATCATGTAATATGTCTAAAATGTAAAAATTAAACCACAACCGCTAGCATATATAGCCATTACCAAAAAAAAAAAAAAAAAAAAAAGGCAGTTGAACAGATCACAAAAGACCATGTGGAGTTTTTCAGGGAATATTAATTTACAACTTGCATATTCAGCATCAGCAACCAGAAATTAAAGAAAAAAAATATGTAGCAAAAAATGGTACAATATGTTCAAGACCCTCCAATAGCTATGCTTACCTGTAGAAATTCCCTGACATTAGAGCCCAGGACACGCAAGATTGTATCATAACCGGATTCTTGGCAAAAGACGAAAAACATCTTCCCAAACATTTGGAGGATTTCTCCAGCATTAAGATCTATTTTACAGGTTCAAGAAGGGGGGGAAAAACACATAATAGGTAAACTATTGTTCATAGAAAGGTTGAAGACCACTGTTTATTAAAATAATTTTAAATGTCTTCAATTTTTGTGCATGGCCAACATGGATCATATGAAAAAATCTGGCCAGGACAATACAATGAAGTCAGAGAAGGCAATGTATAAACATGTTAATGGTGTACATTTGGATTTATAAGCAAAGCAACCAGTTTCTCAGCTTATATTACAAATTATAAGTGGAGCACACATAATCTGAAAATCTGAAATTCGAAATGCTCAAAAATCTGAAACTTTTTTGTGCACCAACGTGACACCACAAGTGGAAAATTCTACACCTGAACTCGTGATGGATTGCAGTCAAAACACTGTTTCACGTGGAAAATCATTTGAAATATTGTATAAAATTACCCTCAGCCTATGTCTATAAGGTGTACATGAAACATAACTGAATTTTGTGTTTTGACTTGAATCCCATCCCCAAGATATCTTCTTACAAATATGAAAATATTCCAAAATCCAAAAAATTCTGAAAGCCTAAACATTTCTGGTCCCAAGAGTTTTAGACAAGAAATATTCACCCTGTACTTAATTTTGACCTTTTTAAAGCATATATTTGATGTACCATTTATTTTTTCCAGAAAACACAATTTTTTAATCATCAAGAATGCACATGATATCTTGTTATAAGATAGTCTTTCTTAATATAAATATGTATATTTAATAACCTGATTATGTATAGTATGTATCCTGTTGTCCTGCTTTTCTCTTAAAAAAGAATCACTAATAGTGATTCTTGTTTGTGATTTCTCTGCATCAATTTTTGTTTTTTTGAGACAGAGTCTCACTCTGTCACCCAGGCTGTAGTGCGCTGCTGTGATCTCAGCTTACTGCAACCTCTACCTCCCAGGTTCAGGTGATTCTCCTACCTCAGCCTCCTGAATAGCTGGGACTACAGGCATCTGCCACCAAACCTAACTTTTGTATTTTTAATAGAGAAGGGGTTTTACCATGTTGGCCAGGATGGTCTCCAACTCTTGGACTCAAGTGATTTACTCGCTTTGGCCTCCCAAAGTGCTGTGTATCGATTTTAATTGCTATCTTATTCAACATATGGATGCAATAAGTTATTTAACCAATCCCTTCTTATTGAAAATGTAGGCTTTTTCTTTCAGGTTTTGATAATATAAGGAACTGTGACATGAAAACACATATATAAATCTTAATGCAAAGAGGTCTAATAACTTTTTTAGGAAAAATTCCTGAAGGGTTTAGTATGTTTTTAAAAGGCTTTTTTTTTTTTCTCCAAAAAAGTTGTCTTAATTACTATCACATTAAAAATGTGTATGATTTTCCCATTAACTCTACTCTATCATTACACTAGATATTTCATTTTTAAAACTGCCAAATTGATAAGAAAAAAGTTACTTCATATTTGTTTCCATTTTGATTGCTAAAGGGGCTAGATATTTTTTTGTTATTATTAAACATTTACCAATCTTTAAAAAAAATTTTCTATTATAGATAGTACTTGCTTTTCTAGTTATATTTAGCAAAGCTAAAAACTTCATTCGATTGTATCCAAACTCCAGCCCAGTTAAAAATTAGGTGCAGTGACTCACGCCTGTAATCCCAGCACTTTGGGAGGCCAAGTTGGGCGGATCACCTGAGATCAGAAGTTCAAGATCAGCCTGACTAACATGGAGAAATCCCGTCTCTACTAAAAATACAAAATTAGCTGGGTGTGGCAGCGCATGCCTATAATCCCAGCTACTCAGGAAGCTGAGGCAAGAGAATCTCTTGAATTCAGGAGGTGGATGTTGTGGTGAACTTAGATTGCCCAGCCTGGGCAACAAGAACAAAACTCTGTCTAAAAAAATAAATAAATAAGTACTATGGGAATACTAGTAACTATTTAGAGAACAACTTTTTCTCCATGAAGTTTTTAAAACTCTGCCTTCTTAAGAAAGATATTTGTCTGTGGTAGATCTCAGATTCACGTTTCTTTTACCACTAGCTAATGCAACTCCTGACTGCAAAAGAGATTTGCAGAGAACACATATTATACTTGAATAACTACTATATCGTTGACACCACAACTGATGTTGCTACATTAAACCACAACTGACGTTGTTATGTTAAATATCAATAATTTTCTTTCCTTCCTCGATACATGGTTTTCTATTGAGGGAGACAAAGGACTGACTGGGCTTGGCATGGTGGCTCACACCTGCAATCCCAGCACTTTGGGAGGCCAAGGCAGGTAGATCACTTGAGCTCAAGAGTTCGAGATCAGCCTGAGCAACATGACAAAACCTTGTCTCTACCAAAAATACAAAAAGATGAGCCGGGCATGGTGTTTCATGCCTGTAGTCCCAGTTACTTGGGAGGCTGAGATGGGAGGATCACTGAAGCCCGGCAGGCAGAGGATGTGGTGAGCCAGGGTTAGGCCATTACTGCACTCCACTCTGGGTGACAAAGCCATATTGTCTCTCAAACAATAAAAACAACAAGAGCACATTTACTCTTCCATTCTCTAAGGAACCTGTAAAAGAAAAAAATAAGACTCAGCATAGCCTGAGCCTAACATGATATGTGAACGTTGGCCACACAACTATGCAAGTTGCACAAATGCTCTGCACAACTTACATAACCCTACGTTGCGATCTTGAACCATGCATTCTTTGAGCTTCTATGTGTAACTTAGCCAAAGTGGGAAAGTTGCATTCAACTTACTGAGGACTTTGCTTGCAGCAGCAACCAAATCATAAGTTTTGGAGTCATCGTATATTATTCTGACAAGAAACTGTCCTTCTTCATCTAACTGTGCCTCTTTTCTGAAAAACAAGAGCAAGAGAGAGAGAGACGGAAGAAAAAAGCTGAAGTTAAAAAAAATAGCTTCTATAGGTATAATAATAGTATAAACAATGGTTTTATCTCTGAAATAGAATTTGTTTCTTGGCAAACTTGTTCAAATAAGTACTAAAATTCTAGTGAGAAAGCAAAAATGATGTATGTCCCCCTTCCTAAATTAAAATGATATATTTAACTATATTTTAGCAAGACTAACGGGACATAGTACTCTGCTGCTCAATATGATACCTGCCATTAAATATAATCTATTAAATAACTCTTGGGATTAATAAATGTTTAGCATATTTTTATTGAGTCCTTATTATGTCCCAGACATTGTTCTGGGCACTTGGGGTACAATCTTGAGTAAAACAGACAAAAATCCCTGACTTCTTGCAACACTTACATTCTGGGAAGATAGACACAACATAAAACTAATAAATAACATACAATGGTAAGTATTATACATTGGAGAAAAATAAAGCAGAACAGAGCGGTGGCGAGCTCAAGCACAGCAGCCAACTGTAGAAAAAAACTAAGTTCCAGATATCATTGCCAATGTTAACGTCACAAAAATACATGGAGCTTGGACGTCAACTTCTCAACACTCTTAGACTCAATCCAATTCAACTAAATCCCTGTATGTTGCCAGGAGAATACAAAGGAAACCAGCTACTAGAATTAGGTGAACTTGCAACACAGCGGCTCAAACAACTCCCCAAATATTGTCAAGGCAGGCCCCAGTCACTTTTTCTCCTTCAGAAGCTGTGCTATCACAACTGCCACTCATGACAATACCTGTGTATGCTCAAGGGAAAAATTCCAAACGGTGATATGTCTTGTATTCACATCTTAGTATGCAGATAGTCTTAAAAACATTCTTTGTCTCTTCAGAGCATATAATTTATTTTCCTGAATTTATTCATAGCTTTTTTTTTTTTTTTTTTTTTTTTTTTGAGATGAAGTTTCACTCCTGTTGCCCAGACTGGAGTGCAGTGGCGCGATCTCGGCTCACCACAATCTTGGCCTCCTGGGTTCAAGTGATTCTCCTGCCTCAGCTTCCCAAGTAGCTGAGATTATAGGTATGCACCAACATGTCCGGCTAATTTTGTATTTTTAGTAGAGACAGGATTTTACCATGTTGGTCAGGCTACTCTCAAACTCCTGACCTCAAGTGATCTCCCTACCTAGGCTTCCCAAAGTGCTGAGATTACAGGCGTGAGCCACAGCACCCAGCATAACTATTTTTTTAAGCATGTTTTTGGTTAGTACAGAGATGTGCATTTCAGAGAGCAGGATTTACCAGCTAAATGAACCTGTGCAAATCACATAAAGTACATAAGCATTAAAATATATCTTTTCTGACCAGGTGTGATGGCACACGCCTGTTATCCTAGCACTTTGAGAAGCCCAGGTGGGCGGATCCATTGAGCTCAGGAATTTGAGACCAGCCTGGGTGACATACCCAGACCTCTTCTCTATTAGAAATCAAAAAAATTAGGCAGGCATGGTGGCGCACAAGTCTGTAGTCCCAGCTACTCGGGAGACTGAGGTAGGAGAATCCTGCTTAAGCCTTGGGTGGTTGAGGCCTCGGGGAGGCATGATCTTCCCACTGCACTTCAGCCTGGGCAACAGAGCCAGATCCTGTCTCAGGAAACAAACAAACAAACAAACAAAATCTCTCTTTTCTGAAGTGGGAGCAACAGATACTTCACCTTCCACAACAGTAAAAAGATAAAGTGTACAGAAGTACACTCTAAGCAGTTAAAGCATTATACACATTCCCAGTGACTAGAGTGTCCCCCCATATCTACTCAAACAATTACAGCACTGCACATAAAATATGAAATTCTTCCTTTTTCCAAGCATAAATAGCTGTTATACAAAAGCGACACAACTCTTCAAAAATCTCAAGTCTTTTTAATATCTAAAGTCAATGAGATATCTAAAAATTATAAAAATGTAATATACAAACATCATCTTATCCTCTGATAAATGCTGCTATACATTTTCTGCATTCTAACTTCTAATTGTAGAAATATATATAAAGTACAGGAAAGACAAAGCTAAATGAAGAAAATTATCATCCACCATCACTGCTAATATAATTTGCAAGTTGTTCATGCTTGAATATACTTACATATAGAACATACTGCTTTAAAACTTCCTCAATTGAGTGAATATTTGATGGATATCTTTTCATATCAATAATTATACTTCTACACCATGGCTGCATAAAATTGCATTGTAGACATATTGAAGTCTTGGTAGGTAGTTAGATGGCTATTTTTTCCACAAGTCTAAAAAATGTGATGGGTATCTTTGTAGCTTCTTAAACTTCTACGTAAAAATGGTACAAATTCCTAGGAATGGGATTACTGGTTTGAAGGATACAGATACCCTGTGTTTTGTCATTTTGCTGTTAACATTTTATTATGAAACAACACTGATCAATAGATTAAAATTTTGGAGCCTCTGACAGAACATTCTGATTACAGATACAATAAAGTAGAAATTTATTCATGTTTTCACTATTCCGTTTCTTCCAGTTGGAGTAAGTTAATTACATGAATTTCTGTAATAAACTCAGTTTGTCTGAAACACTCACCAATCTCTAATAACCCATAAATAAGTGAGGTACAGGCAGAATCCATGGTCCTTCTGCATAAAATAGCAGAACAGCCATTTCCTCAGAAATCCCCTAATCATGAGTCAATGCATTCCTCCTTTCCTTTCTCTGTCTTTATTAAAATAAGCCTCCTTTATCTTCAAAGCTTTACTTCCTGAAATGACCAGTGTCAATGCTCCCTGGTGGGGACTGAAATAGAAATTAAACAGTAATACATAGAAGGAAATAATAATTTTCTCTTAAAAATTTCACTCTGAATTATTCAAAGTACTTAGGACTCTTAATTTATATCTTTGGGGAAATGTGTGGCTACACTTTCTCTTTTTCTTTTTTCTGGTGGAAGAGCTTTACCACAAATATTTGGATACCTATTATGTCCCAGTACTTTTCTATACACTTTTAATATATTAATAAAGATCCCTGCCCTCATAAAGCTTATATTTTAGCTGTCAGAAACAAGTAATAAGTAATAAACATGATATATAACAAATGATATAATACATTATGAAGTGATAGATGCAACAGGAAGAGGCAGCTCAGGATGAAGACATGAGAGTGGAAATGCAAGAGGAAGGAGCTGGATGCCATATACATATGAGGATAACGTACATATGTGCTCATGGTAGGCTTCATGGGGACAGTGACATCTGAGCAAGGACTTGAGCAGGAAACATCCATTCTTACCACCTTACACCTAACCTTTCTGGGACCACTTCTTTTCCTTCTCTAGCTTATTTTTCATCTTCTTTCCTTTCAGGGGAAATGCTAATTGGAAATATTGCAAAAGCTGATTGGAGATATCACAAACTCTTTAGTGTGAAGTGGTTTAAAACACTAAACCAAGAAGGAAAATTTATAGTGAAAAAGGAGTAGTAAGAGAAATCATTTCAGACAATATGGCCTTTGAAGCTAGTAGAAATTTTGAGTCAACAAAGCCTTCTCTGTTGTCTCTCAGTTCTCAATACAACTTTTCTTCTAACTTTTAGGTACATTTATATGTAATTGGACTTCATGCTGTCAAATGTTTTAGCCTCCAGAAAGCACAGACATGTGATAATAACCATTTCTCAGCACTCTGCAAAATATAGCTGCCACTGTCCTTTGAGGAAAGCTTTAATGCCTTCCCTTCCTACATGGAAACCTTCTTTCTCTTAGTTTTTGAGCTGTTTTTTTATCCACTACCTGAAGTCACAGAGGGCGACCAGTATATGTAAGAAAAGTTAGGAAGTAAGCTAGTATTTCGATTACATAAACAATTTACACAATTCAAGTAATATTACCTCATAATTCTCCATCCCCCAATTTGCTATCCCGTAATTTTTAAGTTCTTTTCTCAAAAGCAAAGATAGGAATAACATTTCTAACCATTTAAAATTTATTTTTGGGAGAGAGACTCAAGATGGCTGATCACTAGCAGCTCGAGATTGTAGCTCCCAGTGAAAGCGCAGAGACCAAGAGGACGCCACACTTTCAGACAAATTTTTGTTGCTCACGCACCAGCAGATTCCCAGCGGAGCCACCCCACGGGTCGCCAGCATGACTCTTGTGGCCGGTGAGGCGGTTTTGCCACCGCCCTGGTGTGGCGGTTCTTGGTACAGAGTCAGAAAATCACCATCAATCTTTTTTTTTTTCTTTTTCTTTTTTTTTTTTTTTTTTTGCATTTTAGGTTTTGGGGTACATGTGAAGAACATGCAAGATTGTTGCATAGGTACACACATGGCAGTGTGGTTTTCTGCCTTCTGTCCCCTCGCCCGTATCTGTCCTTTCTCCCCATGCTATCTCTTCCCACCTCCCCACCCCCCGTCCCTCCCCCAATTCCCCCCAACGGACCCCAGTGTGTGATGCTCCCCTCCCTGTGTCCATGTGTTCTCATTGTTCAACACCCACCTATGAGTGAGAACATTCGGTGTTTGATTTTCTGCTCTTGTGTCAGTTTGCTGAGAATGATGGTTTCCAGGTTCATCCATGTCCCTACAAAGGACGTGAACTCATCGTTTTTGATGGCTGCATAATATTCCATGGTGTATATGTACCACATTTTCCCTATCCAGTCTATCATTGTTGGGCATTTGGGTTGGTTCCAGGTCTTTGCTATCGTGAACAGAAGCACCATCAATCTTAACACCACTGTTTTGGCCAGCGCAGTGGGTTGCTCAAATTTTAGTGCTGGGAATCAGGAAGTTGGACGTCCACTCAGAAACCCAATTATAAAGATGGTAATAATAAAGACCACAGATGGATAAATCTATAACAAAGGGAAGAAACAAGCCTAAAAAGGCTGAGAATACCCAAAATCAGAATGCTTCTCCCTCTACAGGGGATCACAGTTCCTCATCAGCAACAGAACAAGGCCTGATGGAGAATGAGTGTGTTCCATTAACAGAAGCAGGCTTCAAAAGGTGGATTATAAGAAAATTCTGTGAGTTAAAAGAACTTGTTCTAACCCAATGCAAAGAAACTACGAACTTTGAAAAAAGGTTTGACGAAATGTTAACAAGAATACACACTTTAGAGAGAAATATAAGTGAATTAATGGAGCTGAAAAACACAACACAAGAACTTCGTGAAGTATGCACAAGTTTTAACAGCCAAATTGATCAAGCAGAAGAAAAGATATCAGAAGTCGAAGACCAACTTAATGAAATAAAATGAGAAGATAAGATTAGAGAAAAAAGGATAAAAAGGAATGAGCAAAGTCTCCAAGAAATATGGGACTATGTGAAAAGACCTAATCTATATTTGATAGGTGTACCTGAATGTGACGAAGAGAATCAATCAAAGCTGGAAAATATGCTTCAACATATTATTCAGAAAAACTTTCCCAACCTAGCAAATCAGGACAATATTCAACTCCAGGTAATACAGAGAACACCACAAAGATATTCCTCAAGAAGACTAACCTCAAGGCATATAATCGCCAGATTCACCAGAGTTGAAATGAAGGAGAAAATATTGAGGGCAGCCAGAGAGAAAGATCAGGTTACCCATAAAGGGAAGCCTATCAGACTCATAGCAGATCTCTCAGCAGAAACCCTACAAGCCAGAAGAGAGTGGGGGCCAATATTCAACATCTTTAAAGAAAAGAACTTTCAACCCAGAATTTTACATCCAGCCAAACTAAGCTTCATAAGCAAAGGAAAAATAAACTCTTTTGCGAACAAGCAAGCACTCAGAGATTTCATCACCACCAGGCCTGCTTTACAAGAGCTTCTTAAAGAACCACTACACATAGAAAGGAACAACCAGTATCAGCCTTCCTAAAAAATACCAAAAAGTAAAAAGCATCTACATAATCAAGAATTTACATCAACTAATGGGCAAAACAGCCAGCTAACATTAAATGGCAGTATTAAATTCACATATATTATTATTAATTCTAAATTTAAATCGACTAAATCCCCTAATCCAAAGACACAGACAGGCAAATTGGATAAAAAGCCAAAACTCATCGGTATGCTGCATCCAGACCCATGTCACATTCAAGGATACACAAAGACTCAAAACAAAGGGATGGAGAAAGATTTACCAACCAAATGGAGAGCAAAAATAAATAAATAAATAAAAAGCAGGAGTTGCAATTTTTGCCTCTGGTAAAATAGTCTTTAAAGCAACAAAGATCAAAAGAAGCAAAGAAGGATATTACATAATGATAAAAGGATCAATGCAACAAGAAGAGCTAAAGATCCTAAATATATAAGCACCCAATACAGGAATACCCAGATACACGAGACTTATAAAGAAACTTAGACTCCCACACAATAACAGTGGGAGACTTCAACATCAATATTAGACAGATCAATGAGACAGAAAATTAACAACGATATCCAGGATTTGAACTCAGATCTGGAACAAGTAAACTCAATTAACATTTATAGAACTTTCCACTTTAAATACACAAAACATACACTCTTATCATTACCACATCATACCTACTTACAGGTTTAAATGAAATATTGGTTGGCTGCTTGTTTGTTTTTTTCTTCCTTTATTTTTTTTTATGTCTCTATTATTAAGCACAATTATAGACATACCCATTTTTAGACTGCATTCTAGCCTGGGCAATAAAGCAACACCCCCATTCTCTCTCCCTCTTCCTCTTCCTTCCTCTCCTTCATTGTTTTTTTTTTAATTTGTTGTATTTTATTATTCTTTTTCTTTCTTTCTTTCTCTCTTTCTTCCTTTAAAAAAATTTATTTTTGTGATACATAGAATTTATTTGGGCTTAAATTATCCAAATTCAGCCAAGTACATTAGTAAAATTTTCTAGGCTCATTCATTCTTTCAGAATTAGTTTTTGAGTTCCAATTTTGTTTAAATTGTTGTATTACATATACATTATTACATTATGATTACATAATTATATGATCACATAATATGGAAATTATGCAATTTCCTTATTATTTAAATTATACTTATTTTACATGTGAGAAAAACCACAGGTTTCTCTGGGAACCACATTTTAAAAATCTTCCTGAAAATTCTGGGCATACTGTCATTTTTTCAATGCTTCTTAGATGACAAAAAGTACCATATGAAGCTATAAGTAAATTAGATTAAACTGTGTGCAAGAGCTCATCTATCAAATAATAACCAACAGCACTGCAATTCTCATGTATCCTAGTTTGTGTTACATTCTGTTGCTGCTTACTATTATTATTTTTAATTGTAAAAGCCCTACCTAATCCCAAGTAAACAGAGCCTTTTACTATTTCCAAATACTATGACTTGCCATATTTATATACCCAATGACTCTGCTTGGGTTAGGCATTAACTTTTTCTACTCGGTGAATTACTCAATGAAAGAGGTCAGCAGACAATAATAAATATTTAGAGAGGCCGGATAAAATTTAAAAAGCACTTTCTTCAGCCAGCAGGTAAACCCAGATAAAGAGAAATTCCCTTGATTTCATCTCTGTCATAAGTCAAAGTCTCTCCGCACACAGTATGCAAAATAAACAACTAAGGGAATCCCCTGTGCAGTTTGGGCAGATTCACCTCTTGGTGTTTCATTTCCTCATCTGTAAAACAGAAACAGCAGCAGTGACCTCTGGTCACTGTGCTGGTTAGTAGGATTACTCTATGCAAAAACCTTAGAATAGTACTTCTCACACCCTTAATGCCTGATACTTCCTCTAACTGGTAGGTTCTAGTAGTTGGAGATGAAGAAAGAAGGGAAAAGGGGAAAGAGGAAATTGTAAGTGGAAGAAGAGAAAGGAGGAATGACAACAAAATCTTAGTAATTTTTATTCAGAAGCAAATAATTAAGCTAAATGTGCATGCAGTATGCAGATTCGCTCATAGAACTTACAAACTAAAATATCCAAGAAACAAACAAGCTCTGACTCCCTAAGAGCTTTAAAAATAAAATCAAATTCTCACCTGGGAGCAAAATGAGAAATAATCACATTGTTTGTATTTGTAGCCACAATAACTTTTTAGAAGTTGAATATGTATAAGTGAAATAGTTTCCCAATAGCAATCAAATTCCTACTTACTCTTATTTGTTGGAATTTAAACAGATTCTGTATTAATACTGATTACTTTTCCACAAGGAGGTAGTTGGTATTTTTATAGTGGTGGTGTTTGGTAAGTTAGGATTTTTTTTTTTTTTAATGTAATCACTTGTGCCTACCCAGGTGCCTGGAATTGAGCATGTGCTTAATAAAGGTATACATATTTTAAAATGAGTGAATTAATTAATTAAATTCATTTCCCCACGTTTCCAAGCTCGCTACAAAAACAAAACTAACTAAAACAAACAAACAAAGCAATCAAACATTACTAACAAAAGTCCATCATGTGCTTTCAAAATTAAGAATGTTTTTTGTTATTTATTTTTTAAAACTAGATACACAATTTGTCCAAAATGTCCAGGCAACATTTCTAACTTCACATATAAGGAGATATTGCTTAACTGCAATACGTGAACTGAATTCATATTCTGACCTTGAGCTCTTGCTTCTGTATCTTAAGCAAGTTAGGGATATGACAAGACTGCTATATTTCAGTTAAAGAAGTTTCCCATGGAGTATTTTCAAATGGGAGAGCCTGAATACAGGCATCTTGAAAACATAATCTCAACATAAGGTCTGCTCTTGGTCCGAAAAGGTCAGTTAGGATCAAACAATCAACCTGACCAATGACAGCTCCAAGAGCTGTCATTTTTGTTTATCAGTCCCATAAACAACATTATCAGAGCACATGCTGTATTAAAAAACAGTATGTAGATGTCGTCTTGATAATAAATCCTAGAATGGTCCATTGTAGTGAGCTGAAATGGTACCATAATGTTACATTGTGCCCAACCATTATTAAAACTAAAATCTCTGATTGTAAACTGTGGATGGTAACTATACATAACATCTGAAAAGCAAAACTTCATATTGCTTTTTCCTAAGTGGTTGTGAAGCATGAATAGCCTCTGAATTTTCAATAGTCCAATTTAATGATTCTCAGTAAGCTTGAACCCCAAAGGAGAGACTCTAGCTGAGGGAACTGCTGAGGGGAGAGACAGGCCCTTTAAATCCAGTAAAAGCTTTGTTCTTGAACCGCTTTTTAGTTGGTAAATGTCAATCCTTTCATGTCAACATGTTCACTCATCCAAGCACTATATAACAATAAACGCTGTCATGAGTGACACCTATATCTTAGTTTTAGGCAAAGCAACAATACTCTTGATATCTAATTCCTTGTTTCTTTCTGTGACCAGCTTGACCCAAGAGACTCTTAATGGTAATTTCTCCAATTTTGAAAACATATCCACAAATCTTACAAATTTTCATTTGAGCTGCTGAGCCATTTTCAGCAGCTTTATCAGACAAATGAATTTGCTTTGACACTTGTGTGTATGCTTCGTTGTTAATTTATCTTTAAAAATATTATTGTCAAAAGTCACCTGTGGGCATGCTTGAACATTCCAAGAGAAAAGAAAACCAGCAGGCGGTACTAATACATGTAAACATTGCTCATGTCCTTGCTAAATTAGCTGTCTTTGGAAAGAAGGTTATAGGTCCTTCCTTCTCTTTGGAGGAAAACACATAACATGATAATTACAACTCTATCTGAGTTCAAGTCTCAGCTCTAATAATTAATAGCTGAGGGTTTGAGGCAGGTTTTTTTTTTAAAGTCTCCATTCTTTTATTTGCAAAGTGAGGATAATGAAAGAATCAATTTTCTGTGGTGGTAATGAGGATTAACTGAGATAATGAGTATAAAGCATGTAGGACTTTGACTGCAGAACCATATGTTATGTGTTTAATATACGTGACATATTACATTCAAAATAGCATGACATGGTGAGAGCCCATCTGGTTTTCGAATTTAATTTCAGTATTCTAAACATTTACCTACAGTCTATGACACTGACTTTAAACAGCACCACACATCCCTGCCTTTTAGATACTTGCTAAAGGATTCAATCATGTCCTGAATTCAATCTAGTAACTGTCTGTTGACATATGAAGTTGTCATTCTAACAACAGAGTTCTTAGGGCTTCCAGTATATCCACATATGACATGAGAAAACATAAAAGAACTCTGAGCCTTCCAAAAGGAAGTGCTATTATGTATTGCTATATTGCTGTATCTTCTGCCTTTGCTAATATAAGAAATGTTTATTTTGCACAGCAATGTGACTACTAACAATTACGATGAACTATTATTGTTAACAATACTATAATGAATTCTTGAATTTGCTAAGAGGGTAGGCCTTAAGTGTTCTCACTACAAATAAAAGAGGGTACCCATGTAAAGTGACGAATATGACAATCTGTCTGATTTAGGTGATTATTTCACAATGCATATGTACATCAAAACATCAAGTTATGCACCTTAAATATATATCTTTTGTTTGTCAATTTTATCTCAATAAATCTGGAAGAAAAATAAATGTCTATTTCAAAACAGCTTAAATTTAAATGATAGATGAAGATGTTCCTTGCTGACATAATTTTCTGGTTACAAAAAAAAATCTTTAATAAAAATATATGTGTGCTCTATTCTTTGGAAATTAAAAATGTGAAAGATATTTTTATCACAGAAAGAGAGCCTGATATTGTATTGAATGTATACAGACAGGGAGAGAGAGCAATTGAGAAAGAGTAATGGAGGCTAGAGTTAAGGAGGATAGACATTAATCAGTAATAAATATTTAAGTGCAAACTCTTGCATGACAGTACTGTGAAGGAAAGGGAAAAGTCTGGGTATGAGAGAAGATTCCCTTAAGAAGTAACATTTGTTTTGACATCTCAAAGCTGAGAGGTGTTTACATTTATAGGAGGGTTGGGGAAGGTGGCGAACAGGAGATCCTCAGAAGCACAGGTGTTAAACTGACACATTTAAGGCTCAGTACCGCTGAACTCCAGCCCATGAAGTTAGAGTAGAGTACTAAGTGTATGCAGGACAAGTTGAGTGAAAGGTTTCCATGTGTGGCTTACTGAAGATTGACCACAAAGAATTTCAATAAAGTTAACAATTTCATATTTCATGATATGACAGTGAAGGGCAAGTAGATCAGAATATGCAACAGAACCAAAGCCACAGTAACAAGGAGGTCCAATAAATACTTCAGAATGTCTACTTTTACCTGAACCAAAAACTGCTTTAACTTTGCTATCTTTTGATAACAGTTTGATACAGAAAAAGATGCTCCATTTTGCTAGACACAAACAATAAAGACATTTTTTCTCCCACCATTTCCTCTTTAATGAACAAGGAGGCAAAGGAGAGAACGGAAAAGCTGAAAGTACTCAGGTCTGCTGAGCTGTCACCCTTGGATCTAGCCAGTTAGATTTCTTTATGGTGTTCATTTCCTTAAGAGTGTTTTCCTGTTGATGTCTGCACAGCATCAAGTCTTAACTATAGCTTTCCAACACATTAAAGCGAAACATTTGCTAGAGTACCTTATGCTGGAGAAAGTAGAAAGGACATTGTTCTTGCAAATAGTAAAATTGCTGAGTAAATGTTCACCAAAACTAGATCTGGGTATATTAAGAGAGAGAATACAGATTTTCTGATCTCTGATGCTCACTGTAATGTGTAAAGATCCTTCTGACACACCAAATGAAATGATGTGCTCCTCCGATTTTTTATTAATTCTAAAAAATTGCAGAATGCAAGGAAAAGAAAGACTCCAAGACCCAGCTTGATATCAGGGAGATATCTCAGACTATCAGAACCAAAATAAAGCAAACAAAATAGAACTCAAAAGAAACACCCACAAAACCACTGAGATCATGTGATGACCCACTTTATCACTTAGGTGCCTGCCATGTTGCTCACAGACATAATCCAGATTCTGGAAGAGCCCTATGCAAAGAGCTCAGCAGCAGGTATGTGATGGAGTATACTCTTGGGCATCCAGTTCCAGCTGCAAAAAATAACTTCAAACATTAATGAGCTTATCAATCAACATATAATACAATGCAATGCCTTCCTCTGTCTTTCAGGCTAACTGGCAAATCTTTCTACAGAAAAGGATCCTGATCCTAACAATGACCAGGTTTACTTGGTTTACTTATTTCTTTAGTCTGTATATTAATGTATTTATTTGTACTAAGGAAGTTTCTGGGTAAGAAAATAAATGTGGTTTCATTTTATACTACATTAATTCCTGTTTCACAATTATATCTTAAAAGAAGCATTAAACCTGACACTAGGAGAACAAGGGCTGAAGTTCTCACTTTTCAGCTTCCTACATAAAATTCTCTTGGATGGTAGGTAATTACACATGGGAAATAACCTCTTGAAAACTCAGCTTTCTTATTTAAAAAATTGAGCTGGACAGTCTTTTCCTATTTCAAATGGATGTTGTAGCAGTCAACCAAAATTATAGAGAGAACAAAACTTTGGAAATTTGAAAGTGCTTTATAATATAAAGTACCCATATTACTTTAAAATATACATTGGCTTATTCCTACTTACACAGGTCTACAGAAAGGTATAGAAGCTTAAATCACACCTTCATAAATATGAAAATCTGATTAAAACATGGCAAAACATGGTGCTGTGCTCTTTTGTTTCTTTTAATTTGCTTTGATACAATGAATATTAAGAGCATATGTTGCATTTTGAAACAAAATAATGAAAAATAATGATGATGACTTATCCTAGAGTGCAAAAAAAAATTTAGACTGATAGAATATAGACTGCAATATTATTTTTTAAAGGAGAGTTTTCGTATCTTTCAAGTACACTGAGGAAGTGGAAAGTTTTAAAACTCTGATTCTAAAGTAAAATAAAAAATAATCATCATTTATTCAGCTATTGTCAAGAACTGTGTGAAGCATGTTGCGGACATTATTCAATGCATTACATCAACACTATAAAGTATTATTTTTTCCTTTATGCAATGGAGGCTTGGAAAGTTTAGGCAATGTGGAAAGCCCCATAACTAGTTTATAGCAAAGTGTTTCCTTATTTGAACTATAGTGATTAATTTGTGATTAGCAAATTTAATGAGACACATTAATTTCAAAACTGGAAGTATATGCTCTCTAACAAACAAAACATTTCCATATTTGAGTTACAGGCAGGAAAATTAAAAAAAAAAAAAAAAAGACTAAAATATCCTGAAATCTCCAGAATTTTTTTTTTTTGAAGGAAAGGATTACATCATTACTTTTCTATCTTCAGTGCCTAAAACACTGACTATGCTCATCAAAGATAAACATTTTGTCTGATTTATAATCAGTACAGCATACTTTTATAGACTTTTAATCATTTTGGATTTTTCAGTGTTTTGGATCTATCTTAATGATTTGCATGTTTCGGTGAGGTTAGAAAATCTAAAACTGGACTGGGCATGGTAGCTCATGCATATAGTCTTAGTACTTTGGGAGGCTGAGTCAAGAGGATCATTTGATGACAGGAATTTGAGACCATCAAGATCCTGTGTCTAACTGCCTGCCCCCTGCCCCGCCACCCAGATAAAAGAAAGAAAGAAGAAAAAAAAATGTTTAATCTAAAAGTAAACCCAGTAATTTGATGCAATGATGAGTTTAGTCAAGGCTAATGGAAGGCTAATAGAGATGGGAAATCAAGTATTTAGGTGCTTTTCTAAGGTGTATCACTCCCAACTTTATTTTCTACCCTGATAATTTATTTTTTTCATTACTTAGGGACCATAGCTTCTTAAAAGGACTCTCTGAATATTGAAAGGAAATCAACAAAACAAGCTTTGAAATAGATTCAGAGGTCTCTTTTGCTTTTATACATTTGTCATGGTCTAAATCAGAGGTCAGCAAACTATAGCCTGCAGACCATGTGTAGGCCACTTTGTCTGGTTTGATTGTTTCTTTCCTTTTTCCTGGTCCAGGAGCTAACAATGGTTTTAATATTTTTAAGTGGTTATATTTTAACAGTTATATTGTTACCTACATAATATCCCCAATTTTGCATTGGCCTGCAACACCTAAAACATCTGCTATCTAGCCCTTTAAGAGGAAGTTTGCTGGCCCTTGGTCTAGACGATTTTTCTTCTTCTTAAGAGGAATTTAAAGCTTTTGTGAAATGGTTATATTGTTGGTAAGAGTGTAAGTGGATACTGAGTTTACAATGGAGCATTTTTGGCCCTTATCCACTTAGAATTTTTCTGTCTGCTGTCTGGAATCTGTTACCTAGGGTTTTATTTGTTATTAAATGTTTGGCATCTTTTCCCATCCTTTTGCATGAAGGATGGATGGCCATTTCCTAGTGAACCAAAAAAGAATTATGTAAATTTGTATAAACATCCATTTAGATAGTTTCTCAAAGACCAAAAGAAAAAAATAAAAGAGTTTGGTACTTACTGAGACAAAAAATTTTTTTCCTCCCATATTCAATTTCTCATAAAAAGATGCTTTCTTTTCAAGAAGGCAGCTTGAAACAATGACTGCCGTAATATTCCCTGAAGCAGACTGTGGGGAGGGGAGGAGGAACCGGAATCACCCAAGGAGCATTTTTCAATTACACTCCTCCAGCTTCTCCTCCCTCTTTTCTGTGGAAAGCAAATGCTCTTCCAGGGAGAATTTAGTAATTACTCAAGTGTACTGGATTGGAAACCAAGGAGCAGCTTTAATCCCCTCAGTGCAGAGAGTTCAACCACATTCTCTAGCCCAGACTCTAAACCACACCCAGGACCAGCTGGGATCTACCAAAGGATGCTTAGACATATAATCAACACTAGCACCTGGATTACCATCGCTAGTGTGACACAGTTTTTCCTTTGCAGGGGCATAACCTTGAGGTAATTTTGTTTAAGGAAAGACCGATATAACTTGTTTCATTTTTACTAGAAAAATTATATTGTGGATGACTGGAATTTTTATCATTTAGACAAATTATGAATACTGTAGGAAGCTACCTAAAGATGCATTAGTAAGTTAATAATATTTTTTAAAGTAAAATGGAACAATATTCTTAGTTTTGATTTTGCAGAGTTAAATTCTCATCTATTGAATCTTTACATATTTGGACTGTCTCTGGGAAAATTATGACCAATATAAACAAATCTCTTGATAATCTAACTTTTTTAAATGATACATTTCTCTATAAAGTATTATTTTTCATCTCTGTATTTAACAGTGATCTAAACTGATAATGGTTAGGATATACAATCCAAATCTGGTTAAATTACATAATGACTGTTCAATAATAATAGCCATCTTTTATTGTGCTCTCAGAATTCTAAGCATATTCATTGTCATGGCATATCCAACAGCAAATTGGGAATTTCTATCTTACAGATGCAAAAGCATCATACTGAGGATATCTATCTATCTATCTATCTATCTATTGCATTTATGAATTTACAAAGGAAATGGCTTAAAATAGTTCTGTAGTTAAGTCATACTGTTAACAATTTTTTGATGTCTGCTTTCCTGATATCTGTCTGCTAAGCAAAATTCAAATCCCAAGTAACTTTTGGTGTCTATGTTCTCATTGAATTCGACCACATAATTGCCACATCGTGGTTTCTGGTTATAATATGTAGATATGCCCTGTGGATAATATAAATTGTTTCTGAAACATGAAAGAAATGCTCAGTGATACAAATCCAGGGGAAACAAAAGTTGCATTTAGTACTTAACATATAATCCTGGTCATTTCTATGGAAACAGATAGTTATAAGAAATCACCATCATGTTACTGCATAATAAGGCCTATTAGAATTGATTGCTAATAATCGTAATGTGCTTAGGGAAAAACAGCACGGAAGCCTCACCCACCTAAGATAACAAAATAAAATCAGTAAATACAGGAAATCAGAGTCAATAATAACAGTGTATTCCCATCTGCCCACCCAGGTAACCCTGACTTCCACCTTTGTTACAATGTGATAGTCTGACCGTTGCTCTAATGTGAAAGTGCATAAATACGGTTTTGGTGTAGTTTGTTGCTAGTGGTCAGCTATACAATAAGTTAAATGCAAATTTTATGAGAGCGAGGGAGGGAAAAGGAGAGAGAACTTTATTTGAGTGAAATAATCAACCTGCCTGCAGACATGCTGACCCATCAGTCATTCCAACAGGTTTAAACTCTCAGGTGGGTGTGGTATTTCCCTTCACATCCCCAGTTCTGGGCTCAAAGCTCTAAGACTGAAATTAGAATGCCTCCTAGAACTGGAAGTCTTCGCCACAGTAGACCAAAAAAAAAAAAAAAAAAAAAAAAAAAAGCGGGAGGTTAGAGGGGTCAGTGGGATTTGGGGAAAATGAAAAACTTCCAATTTTCACTTTATTTCAGAATGAATGAATGCGCTTAATTCATTGTTGCTTCAGAAATAATCTCCTGTTTTAGCACACCAAAAAGGCCTAACATGCCAGGTGTAAATCATAAAGAAGCCAAGGTCTTCCGTTTGTTTCTAAGGCCTCCGGGCGCAGGAACCTCGCGGAGGCAGTGTGGTCCCTCGGGGCCCTGTCCGCGTGGGAGCTGCCGGGCCCGCAGAGCCTGAGAGCTCCAGCAACGCTTTCCCACGCTCAGGCGGGGTCGGGAAGCCGTGGTGACCCCTAGGGGCTCCTTTCGGCGGTTCTCGCCCTCGCAGCCGGGCCCCAGCCGCCCCTCCCCTCCTGGTTCCAGTCCCGGAGCGTGGGAGCGCAGCTGCAGCGGGGAGCTGAGCGCGGAGGCACCTCGGAGGATGCGCGCCCGCGACCGGGAGAGCAGGCTGAGGACCAGGCGAGGCGCAGGGGGCCTCCCACGCAGAGCGCCGATGGGGGTCACAGCCAGGGGAGCCGGCCACTTACTTGATGTCTTCCCACACCTCGGGGCCGTAATTGCGGATCACCAGCAGCTCCAGGGCGTGATTCACAAATCCGTACTGCGGGGACAGGGAGAGACTTGAGCTTCAGGGACCCGCTGTAGCTGGGAAGCGGCTTAGGGGCGAGGCTACTGCCTCTGCTCCAAAGGTGCTAGCTTAACCTTTCACCCCGCCCTTGGCTCCTCTCCCTTAGGGGTACTTGCACCAAAGAAGGTGTATCGTGGGGGAGCAGCCCCCCAATCCCTGGTGGATTCTCCCCGTCACCATCTGCCCCACCCCCACGCTATCTTCTTCCCCGCCCCCCCCCTCACCTGTCACCGCTCCGGGAGAGGCTGGGCATCGGGGGCAGCGCGGGGACGCAAACCCGGAGCTTTCCGTGCCGCTGGCGCTCAGCCTCCTACATTGGCTGCGCCAGCCGGAGCCGGGAAGACCCCACGCCTCGGCCGCACCTCCCCTTCCTGAGCTCAGAAAGCTGCGGTGTGGCGCGGCGAACCCTCTTGGGAAGCAGAGGCACCGATCACCCCCGCCACGACTCCCGGCGTTCCCACCTCCCCTGCCCGGGCGCGGGCGAGGAGCGAGGCTGCTCCCGCCGCGAGCGGTGAGCTCCCAGGGCCCCTGAACCAAGCTCCGGCTGCGCGGCCACTTCCCTCGCTTCCAGGCCCGCCGTGGAATAGTGAGGTTCCGGCCGCACCCGACTGAGAGCACTTACCATGGTGTCTGCACCGGGAGCCGGGGAGGCAGCCCGCACGCAGAGGCAGGGCCGGCCGAAGGGACCCAGGCAGCGGTAGCGGCGGCGGCGGCGACAGCGCAACCGGGCCGGGGAGGCAGCAGAGAGCTGGAGCGAGCACAGCCGCCTCGGCCCGCCCTGATTGCCACCTCTTCCCAGCCAATGGCGAGTCGAGCCGCAGGGGGCTGGTCGGTGCCCCCTAGATCTTCAACCAATCAGGGACAGAGGAGGGAATTCGGATGCTGTCAATGCTGCTGCGCCCCAGTGCCTTCCCGCCCCCGCCCAGTGACAAGGCCTTCATTTGAGGCCGTAACAATGACAGTGGAGAATCCCAGCCGTGCTCCTTGCATGAATTCTGGAGCAGAGGAAATCCAGCTCTTGTGGACCCACTAACGGTGTTATTTATTCAGAGATCTGCCCTCAGTGGTAACACAAGCAAAAGGGGGCAGGGTGTTTTTGTGTGAGTGTGTATGTGTGTACTTTGCAGTGGACAAGCCTTAAAAGGAATGTCCTCCGTTATTGGCATCCTCATGCTTTTCTTTGTCTTGCGGATAAACATTTCTTCTGCGGCTTGGTCCCACGACAGTTTTACGGCAAATTTAAAGCTAGTAATACTGAGAGAAACACATTTTTACTTTTAGTCAATGGGACTAGTTGAATGAACCACCCAAAATTTTCAGTAACATAGTTTGGTGGGCATCATGTTAAATCCATTCCTGCCCTTTACTAAACGGTACAAGATCCAGCGATGTTCTAGGCTTGCTCCCAGTGAGACACTGTTCCCTACACCATATCCGGGAGCTACAATTCAAGGGAGTTTGTAACCCTCTAGAACTAGAAAAGGACCAGTACAAAATGCACAGACTTTTAACTATTCTACCTCCAGCCTACATTCTACCAGGCACTTAGGTTAGTTAATGCTCTGAGTCCTACCATAGAGAGAAGATGAGAAGAAGAGGAAGTGGAAGCTTATTAAAGATGTTTGTACCTGACGTGTATGGACTACAGTTGACTTTTAGATCAAGGTCAAAAGTGAGGTCAGTTTCAAGTGGACCTGAGAAGCCAGAGGGTATTCTAAGATGTGAATAGTTTGTTGTGAGAACAGTCTCAATATGTTTGGAGAAAATGTCAAAAGAGTAAGATTGTGCTGGCATCAGCACCCAGAGAGGTAAGATGAAGGAAACTGATACGGAAATAGTGGTATAGCAAACAAACAAAACAACAAATTACTTAAAAAATTTCCATCAGTGGTAGAATGAGTAAATAGAATACAGCCTTTCATACAACTAACACCTTATTTTAAACAACTATTAAAAACTCAACCATTATTTAACAAACATTAACCACTAATTTTGAACCATTAAAATGGCACATTACACAACCATGAAAAAACAAGAGGGTGACTAGACATACGATGATTCAGAAAGGTATTGTCGGGTTTACAAAAAACACAGGAATGTTATCATTTTCCGTTTTTTAAGAGGTGGTATACAGTAAGGTGCTATGTGGGTAATAACAAAGGCTGTAAGAATAACAGTCTGAGAGGAAACATGGGAAGTGTTGATATGGCTGTCATCTGTAATTAGAACCAGTGGCTAGAATGACCATGACTCTTACTTCTTATAACTTTCTCTATCTTTTATTTTTCTACATAGATGATTTTTTGTTTTTACTGTTACGTAACTGAATGTTTTTTTACTCTTACATAACTGAATTTTTTTTTTTTTTTTTTACTTTTATTCTAGTTTCAGGGGTACATATGCAGGTTTGTTATATCGGTAAATTACATATCTTGGGGATTTGGTGTACAGATTTCTTTGTCACCCAAGTAATAAGCACGGTACTCAATAAGTAGTGTTTTGATCCTCACCCTCTTCCCACCTTCCACCCTCAAGCAGGCCCCAGTGGCTATTGTTCCCTTCTTTGAGTCCATGTTTAGCTCCCATTTGCAAGTGAGAACATGCGGTATTTGGTTTTCTGTTCCTGTTAGTTTATGTAGGATAATAGTCTCCAGCTCTGTCCGTGTTGCTGCAAAGGACATGATCTCAACCTTTTTTACATCCGCATAGTATTGCATGGTGTTTATGTACCACATTTTCTTTATCCAGTCCACCATTGATGGGCATCTAGATTGAGTCCATGTCTTTGCATATAGTGAATTCACATATAGTCACAACTATTCATTTTGTGAATGGTTTATTTCATTTCATGTGACTAGTGCTGCAATGAACATATATGCATGTGCCTTTACGGTAGAATGATTTATATTCCTTTGGAAATATACCTCATAATGGGATTGCCGGGTAAAATACCATTTCTGTTTTAAGTTCTTTGCAAAATTGCCAAACTGCTTTCCACAATTGCTGAACTCATTTACATTCTCACCAGCACTACGTAAGTGTTCCCTTTTCTCTCCAACCTTACCAGAATCTGTTGTTATTTGACTTTTTAATAACATAGATAAAATAATTTTTAACTTGTTTTAAAAAAACTTTCTTTAGAAAAAACTATGTCTCTTACCTGTTTACCCTCTTCACCTTTGAGCAGCAATGTACCCATGCTGTCTCGTTTAGGGTGTGTTGTGGTGCCTCCACCTTGAACTTTACATAGGCAGAAGACAAGGAGATTGAATTGTTCTCTGGGAATGAAAAATGAGGAAAGCTCAAAGAAAGATATGAGAGGAAATGAATGCCGAGCATTTCTGCCAATACTTCATTCTGTCTCTTTCTCTCTCTTCTGTGTTCTACCCTCACTGTTCCTTTTGCCCAATGGCTTTTTGCACTTATTGTCATTTTGTCCAACACATTTTTTCATTTGTAAACGTTTATACTGTTTTGTTTTCCAATTGTCTTATATTCATTCTGAATCTAAAAGAAGTTTGAGACACTAAACATTTGCTGACTTTTGTTTGGCCCACAAGATATTACACAGGCTGTGATGTTCAGGGACAGAAGGATGCCTGACAGCTATAGAGGATCCCCAAAAGGAGTCAGCATGCCTCTAAAAGCTCCCTACCTATTGCAACCACTGCTGGCCAAGTAGCATAGGAGTTGTATCAGGAAGTGGATTATGCTATGTTCTCTGAACAATGCATTGCATTCTTGTATGTATGCCCCAAGCTGAGGAGAATCAGTTAAAGATGAAAAGGAAGAGCTTAGGCAAGGCTTAGCCAGCCCTAAAGTCAACACGAAGATCAGTCTAATGAATGAAAAATAAATAAAAAGCTAATCTGTGGCTTTCAGAAATGTCAGCTGAAGTGACTCACATTTTCAGCTAATAAAAATAAATCATTATGGTAAGTTAAGTATTAAAAATCTTAGAACCTTCGTTTTCAAAGCGTTGCCAGTTAATTCAAAAATTAGAAGCCTTTGATTAAGGGTAAAGGAAGACACATATTTCTTCAACACATGTTTCTTGAAGCTTTGGTGTTTTGCCGGTTTTTTCTATCATGGAACCATAGCTTCCTATTTTGGATCATTTTATGTTCTTTAATTTCAACTATGATTTGCTTTATATTCATGTGCCTCTTTAATCTCTGTGGCCAAGAGCCTGATATTGATTCCTTGTGAAGCTTCTGCTGCTGGTGTTGGTTAGTCACATAATAATCATATCTGTTGTCACGATTTTTGCTGATATAGTCACTCAATACTTCAAGCAAGGAATTTAGAATACTTACAAGCAAAGAAAAAAAAAGCACATTCTAAATGACACATTCTGTGATGTGACTCTAGATCAATGGAACAAAAAGAGATCCAAAAACTCAGATTCCAAAAGAGGTGACATTCAGATTTATTGTTAACTTGCCAGTGAACTGTAAGTTTTGTCATATGAAAAGTTAGTATTGAGTATCAAAAGAAGCACTTTTTTAAATTACTTTTTTCTACATCAAATTCTTTTAATATTTACCTTGCCACCAGAATTTATAAATAAAAAACATTACTCCTGCATACACATATATGTGTCTTCATTTATTTATAGGGTTCAAACATTTATGTATGAAAATTAAATGAAAAGAAAATTAAAGATGATGCTTTGTATTGATATTATAATAATTAAAAGCACTAAGTTAAATCAACACATCACTATATCATACTGGGAGTATCTGAAATTAGATAAAATATGTTTTATTTTTAAGTAAAGCTTGTGGATACCAGACCGAGGTCTAACATTATGCTTCTGAAGTCAAATTGATTAAAATAAAAACTGGGCCGGGCGCGGTGGCTCAAGCCTGTAATCCCAGCACTTTGGGAGGCCGAGGCGGGTGGATCACGAGGTCAAGAGATTGAGACCATCCTGGTCAACATGGTGAAACCCCATCTCTACTAAAAATACAAAAATTAGCTGGGCGTGGTGGCGCGTGCCTGTAATCACAGCTACTTAGGAGGCTGAGTTGCCTGAACCCAGGAGGCGGAGGTTGCAGTGAGCCAAGATCGTGCCCTTGCACTCCAGCCTGGGTAACAAGAGCAAAACTCCGTCTCAAAAAATAAAAATAAAAACTAACTTGTTACCTTGTTTATAGCCTAAGCTTGTACGTGGATAGGATTAAGATTATATTAATTTTTTTTTAGTTTAGTAAAGATAGATCTATCATGATTATGTGAAAGATAGATATACTTGGAGCACTTTTAGCAAAGTATGTCAATCTTTTAGTATTTTAGAGGTCACTTAGTCAAATTTTCTTTTCCTATTTCTGTATACTTCTTTATGAACTTGGGGAACAGTGAAAACTCAAAATCTTAGCCAAGAAGAATAATTAGTAAAGTAATGAATTGTTGTCCTCAGAAAGATTGGAGGATACTAAGATTCCCATCAAGCGAGAGCTAAATATACTTTCTTTCCTGTAGTTTTACCCAGCTGTAGTTGGAATCTCGATTTCAAAAGCTATCCATAACTCTCAAAAGCCTCTAGATATTGTATTAAAATATTGTGCTTCTGTAGTCTATGTTGAAACTACTTACTATTATGGATATAAATAGGAAATAGCAGAGAATAAGAGTGACTAATTCAACTACTTGGTTGCTTCTCTTTGTAACTTTATTTGATTTAAAAAACAAAAGTTAGCTATGAGGACAGTTTAATGTAGGAGTTAATTGTACAGATTCTTTAGTCAGACTGCCTGCTTTTCACCATTGGCCAAGTTACTTAATGTATTTAAACTACGGCTTCCTCATTTGTGAAATAGGAAAAATAACAGGTTAATAAACTCCAGTGCTGAGAAGGTTAAAAATATTACCTACCTCACAGGTTTGCAAGTGTGATGCTTGAAACAATGAGTGGCAAATGTTAAGTCCTCAGAAACTGTTAGCTATATTGTTTTTGAGGTGGTGGTTGTTATGGCTGTGTTTGAAGTCAACAATTAGTGAGACTAAACCCCGTTTGTCCACTTTAGGTAAATGTAACAAGTCCGCTGACAGTGAATGCATAGTGAAAAGAGCTGAAGCATGTCAAGCTAAAAGATCTAGATCAGGCTAGTCAGTTACTTTTTTGGCAAGTCAACCTGTCTGAGCTTGGAACATCTCCTTTTATAATGGTGATAGCATTGCCTGGCCCACCTTGCTCAACTAAGGTACTAGGAGGATCAAATGAGACATGTTTGAAAGTGTCTTGTAAAATTTAAAGGACTCTATAATTCTGTTACTGATTGTTTGGAGTAACAGTAAGCCAAATACTCACGTGTGAAACACTGAGGGACAAGTGACAATCTGCAGGAAAATCTCTTGCTTACATTGACTTTTCATGTTTGGATTACTGTTTTTTGTTGTTGTTGTTGAAAGTAAAATCCAAATCTAACTAGATTCATAACATACAACTATATTATCAGTTTTCTAACAAATACAGCATGAGTAAAAACAATGAAATGGAGGAAAATTGTCCATTAGTCTGTTTACATAAAACATGAGCTTTTTTTTTCCTAAATGGGTGCTTCATTAGCAACATAAAACGTTAAAATTAGCCTGTGCTGATGTATTAAAATCTTACTAACTTTTATTGACATTTGAAGCAGAAGAATTGCATTGAGTTTATTTACTAGTATGCCTATAAAACATGCATATGTAATAAAAAGCCATTTAGAATATATCTTGAAGGCTCTTTAACTATGACTTACAGTGTCTCCACATGATAGTTCCCCATGTGACAAAGAACATCAGAATATCAATCTGAAAAACAGAAACAAAAAGACTTAAACTGGTTTGGCCACATTTAAGGAAGCATTAGTGATGCTTCACTTGTGAAGCATCAATACCCTATGAAAAAAATTGGAAAGTAAAGCAATATTTGTTCCAGTGGAATGATTCTAATGCTTTTTAGTTAAAACAAAAACAAACAAACAAAAAAAACAGGAAAACTTACCTCTAAATAAACTTTGCAAGTTACAAAGTACTTTCATAGGAGTTATCCCTGATGGTTTTCTATCAGGTAGGTAGTGTTTCGCTGTTTTGGCACATGCGCACCTGCAGCTCAGCACAGTGAGGGGCTCACACATTAATTAGGGTCTTCTGTTGCCTCATTCACCCATTGCGGATCACCTAACTCAAACCCATAACTCTTTCTTGAAGACATCATTTTATTTTTCTTTAAGTGTCAGGAGAATCAACAGTTGGTGTTTGTTATAATGCCTAATAGCTTAGAAAGAAATTAGAAGAGAAATATATGCAACGTTATAGATATATAAATTGGGGAACTTCACATCATTTCCTTAAACTTTACTTCTCTTGTCTGTGAAAATGAGGTAATACAAATAGCAAACTTGTATAGCGTTTTGTAGGGTTTTTGGTAAAGGTCAAATGAGTTAACACATCTGAAAGCACTTTATATACAGTAATATAGAACACATATTTAATTTTCTATTTTTATTATAAGGTTCTTTATTGGAATTATATGAATTTTAAATATTCTTAATATGAGCCAATACCACAAAGGAGATAAGAGAATGAGTGGTATTTGTAATGGTATTTTAGCCTTTGGCCCTGCTGTGGACAAATTACTGAACCTCTTTAAACCTTAGTTATGTTTCCTGAAAATAAAGAGATTATAGAGATTAAATATGATGATATCTGTAAAGGACATATAACAGTGATTGATACATGGTGATATGGTTTGGTCCCCACCCAAATCTCATCTTGAATTGTAGCTCCCATAATTCCCATGTGTTGTGGGAGGAACCTGACAGGAGATAATTGAATCATGTGGATGGTTCCCCCATACTGTTCTCATGGTAGTTAATAAGTCTCACAAGAGCTGATGGTTATATAGGGGGAAACCCCTTTCGCTTGGTTCTAATTCTCTTGTCTGCTGCCATGTCAGACCTCTCTTTGGCCTTCTGCCATGATTGTGAGGCCTCCCCAGCCATGTGGAACTGTGAGTTCATTAAATCTTCTTTCTCTTTATAAATTACCGTCTTGGGTATGTCTTTATCAGTAGCATAAAAATGGACAAACACATGTGGTAACTGTGACTTTTATTATTCATTTAAGCATCCTGCTTATAAAAATGTAAATAATCCATTTTCACATATTCCATGTTTGAGATAAAATAACTTGCTTAAATCCTATCCTGGCATTATAGAGAATATAAGCCATGGTTTTCTGATCTCGTCCTCTTTTAGGACTCCAGTCCCACAGACAGCAACCAAAGTCAGTAGAACAAAGCAGCCCCAGATGTGTTCAGTTATCTGAAGTAAATGAAAATCAACCCTAAGATATGTTTTTATATTTCATCTACCAATATAATGTGCATTCTGTTTACTGTACTGCTCTTATTTCTTCTTTGCAATCTGTTACTTTCATTTTCATTCCTGCCAAGAGACAAATAAAAAAGTTGCTCATAATTTCTAAGGCAATTTAGAGCTACAGTTTTGGTCTGCTATGGAAGTCTGCGGTTTCTTCAGTCTGATCCTAGGTAAAGCTGATTTTAGTGAAATCAGGGGTTTCTACACATTAAAAAAAAAAAAACGGAATGGTAGAATAAACTGAATTAGGGCATCCAGAGCTTTATGCTGATTTTCTTACCTATGTAACCATTAGGTATATGCTGTGGTAGATAGAATAATTCCCACCCCCACACCCCTTCTCTGACAAGAAGTCCATATCTTAATCCTCAGAGCCTGTGACTATGTCACCTTACAAAGCAAAAGATACTTTGCATATGTGAGTAAGTCAAGAAAATTGATATGCAAAGCTTATCCTGAATTCTGAGTGGGCCCAATTTAATCACAGCTGTTCTTATAAGGGGAGGTAGGAATGACAAAATCAGAGAAGCAGATGTGATAATGGAAGCTGAGGTCAAAATGATGCCAGGAAGAGGTCATGAGCCAAGGAAGGCAAAGGGCCTCTGGATGCTGCAAAAATAAGGGCAATAGATCACCTCTTGGAACCTCTAGAAGAAAAGCAGCCTTGCTGACACTTTGATTTTAGAACTTCTGATCTCTAGAGCTATAAGCTAAAAAAAAGTCTGTTGTTTTAAGTCACTAAGATTGTAACAGTTTGTCACAGCAGCAGTAGGATGCTAATACAGTATGTCACATATCTTTCCTGACACAAATTCTGAGACATCTCAGAGATCTGGGTATGAACTGAAAGTTTGTATCTTTCTAAAATTCATATGTTGAAGCTCTAACCTCCAATGTGATGGTGTTTAGGGCCTTTGGGAGGTAATTCTATTTAGATGAAGACATTGAGTTTGTCCCTCCAAGGTGGGATTCGTGTCCTTACAAGAAAAGAAAGAGACCAGAGCTTCTTCTCTGCCATATGAGGATACATCAAAAGAATAACCATCTGCAAGTCAGGAAGGGGGACTTCACCAAGAACTGGATCTGCCTGTACCTTGATCTTGGACTTCTCATTTTCCAGAACTGTAAGAAATTGATTTGTGTTGTTTAAGCCATCCAATGTATGGTATTTTCTTATAGCAGTCTGAGCTGACAAAGCAGACCTAGAAGTTACATTTCTATGTTCATCTTTCAGAGATGGCAATTCTGTGTTCATCTTTCAGAGATGTCAATTCTGTGTTAATCTTTCAGAGACATCAGTAATAGTGGAAAGTCACCCACTCTACTTCTACATATATCCTAGTACTGTATGTGTCAATCTCATATTCTCCTGCGGGCCATGCTGTGTTTCACTGAGAAAATGGCAATACTGATGCTGCTTATGTATAAGGTAGGATTCCCCTCTCACAGATAGCCACAGCTTTCTTTGAAAGAAGGTACAGTTCCTGAGGATTAATTATTAGGGAAATTGTTTCATCCATTAGCCACAGTTGTTTGCTGTTTGTTCTGTTGTTGTTCCCCAGCAACAGAAACCAGCTATAGCTGACTTAAAGAAAAAAGAGACAGATAAATATTGGGTAGCTCACAATATTATGAGAAAGACTGGAAAGACTATGAGAGAAACATAAACTATGTGTGAATTCTCATTTCCTCCGTAAAAAGGAATGCAAAGTTCACTGATTTGGGTTAGTTGGGCTGCATATATTACATAAGTATGAAGATTTGGGGTGACATTTTACAAGGAGATAGCATTATTTAATCGTTTTGAACTGCGGAGCTAAAAAAAAAATCTTTGCTTCTTTGCTTTTTGTGCTGGTAAGTGCATTATAGGGTCTAAATTTTGTTCCTACCTTTCTTCTCACAGCTAGAGAACCTCCTTCTACTACCACCAAAATCCTGGATCTGTTTCCCAACATGAATTAACCTTCCCAAGTTTTCATTACATTTGAACGTCAGCAATGTGTAGACAGAAGTAGTTCATCCTGGGAGGTGAGAATGAGCTTTGAGAGAAAGCCATCAGTGAAGCCAGAAGGCTGGGAAAAAAGGCGAAGCAGCATATGGAACTGTTCATTTCTGGGGCAGGGAGAAATCATCCAGAGAAGATGAGTCACACCTCATTTATAACCTGTGAGTGAAAGTCAATACTGTTACTTATCATCAATTACACTGAACATACTGCTTACAATTGAGTATAAATGCAGTAAAACCACTATAAACAAATTGATTGACTTTTCTAGATCCCAATTCTATCATTCATCTTCTGGTATTCATCTTCTGGCTTAGCTACTATTTCCTGGTACAGATTCCTAATAAAGATCCTTTCTCCTTAGTCTGGGGTATAATCCTATGGTGTATGGCCTGGCATTCTAGGGGATATCTCTCTTCTTTTCTTGCCTCAGTGTCCTGGACCATGCATATTGCCACTCTAACCTATTGAGCCTAGAAGAGACAGGAACAAACGAAATAGAAGGGGTTCTGGGAAGCCTGGTGTTTCTCTGCCTCCCTAAGTATGTCCATGGTCCAGGAAGTAGGGAAACTATGGATTGAAATGCATATCTAACAATCTGCATAGTTATGGAAATGTTGGCATTTAGGAGAGCTTGCCATCCCGTGGGCGAATACTAATAGAAGTACCCCAACCCTTGGGGAGGGACAGCAGTAGGCTCCTGGGATTGAAAATGTTGGTAAATATATCTTGAGCATTTCTTTAAGATGAAGATTTCTGAAACCCAACCCTGCTGTTTTAATTGATAAATAAGTTATTGTTTCTGGCAGTCTGCACATTAACAAGCACTCCCTCCCTCCAAGGACTCTCAAGTAGGTGGGCCATGTTTGAGGGACGCTGTCTGGTTTCCACGTGAAGTCCAATTCATAGTGCTCTGGTTTTCTCTCACCTAATCTTAAAGTTGAAAAGTAAATGGCACCCGATGTGCAGGAAACTCCCTGTAAAAAACTATTAAAGAAATTCCTAAGCAGGTTGCATCTAATATAAGGAAATTACGTACAGATTATTTCCAGCTGTGGCAGTAATGAGCTTCTTTGAGCAATTACATGGCTGGACTCGTGCTCTTGGTGCAAAACTCCTCCTGGGAAGAAGCTACGCTTGGTATGGAATTGACTGGGTGGGAGGCAAACAGACTGCAAGAACTGATTGTCCAGAACTTGGTGTATTCTCCCTTTAACTAAAGATGGGAGAGAGAAAGGAACTCTGAAGTCTCTTCTCATCCCACGCTGCAGCAAAAGAGAAGAGGCACCCTCTATCCACATTTTTCTTTTACCTGTCAGTAAGAGATACTTCTTTGCCTTTGCCAGGTGATAAAAGTCCTCTTTGTTTTGGTATATCTTTTTAAGGATGTCCTACCTCTCTCCCACCTGGAACCACTCAGATTTATAATGAGTAGGGCATGTATTGCTCTCAAATCAGGTGTATTTCATCTTTACCTGTAGCTAAAGGATTCTGGCTTTGATTCAGTAGGCGCTGTAATTGATGGACACAATCCGTGGAGCACTATCAGCGTTTTCCTGATTTGGGAGCAGGAAGAGGGGACTTCACACTGTCCCCATGCAGGCTCAGATGGCTTGCCACATTCATTCTTCCTTTATTGTCACTTACACTCAGGATTACATTGCTCCCAGGCTTCAAGATGGGCCTGGTCTAGACAAAAACCTTCAATCTTATGATTATGTGAAATTCTCAAACAAGGTGTACCATGAAGTGAACATTGCCTGGCACTGAGTTAGCCCTCAGTAAACTACTTGTGGCAGGAATTGTACTGATCATGCTAATCATTCCAATCTTCTTTTAGCTTTCCTTGCAGTGAGGTTGGCCATGTCACTTGTTCAAGGTCACAGAATGTGAACAGAAGGGATATGTGCCTCCTCCAGGACTGAATTTAACAATTTACCACATGTACTTCTTACGATTCCTTCCCCAACTACTCAGTAAATATGTATACTCAAGGTGACATTGAAGATGAAAGATATCTGTTGATCCAGGTCATGAGTGACTGGTGGAGGTCCATCCTCCATCGCCATCACCACCATACTTAGACGATATGTAAGAAAAGAATCACTCCTGTCAGGCACTCGAATTTTTTTTTTTTAATTGCAAAATTAGGCTACTTTCAAAAACACAGTACCAACTGAGGACATTGCAGCCTGAAGATTGCTTACTGTGATGATAACCCTGTTCTCTGTAGCATGAACATCCTTTTTTGGGCAAGAAGATAAGGATATTATTAATCCCCAACTCTATCCATCCAAACAGGTGAGGGGCTGTGCCTTGCCCTTGTGTGAAAGATCAGGTTCCATTCAAGAGGGTTACTCTTTCTGTGAACAGGAGTCAAAGGTGTGATCTGAGACTCTATCTGCTCTCAAAATCATCGGAAAGATGGCTCAGAAGGAGTCACAATTACTGAACTGTTGACTGAAAGACGCTTTGGGGACTCAACCCATCACTATTAATGTCCGTACCACTGGGCCAGCTCAGGTGCAAACCCACCACTACAGTGTCATCCACCAAACAAATACACACAGCTCTCTCAGATCAGCAATATGGGAGAACCGTACTAACGTGAACCTCACTTTATGGAAACTATGTTCCTGACAGCCACATACAGTTCTTCTGACCATGAATCAAATCACATTTATATAAACCAAAGCAAGTAATTTAATAGAGCCCTATTATAGAATATAGGGTTATGTAAAGGAAAGATGTTACACAGTGAACATTCACTCTTAGTTTTATCGTTAATTTTCATAGGACAGGTTTGCTGTACTATCTAGGCATGCAAAGACCATGGGACTCAGGAGAAAAAATAAAGTGATGAGGCAGGTTGGGTGGGTTTGAGGTAAAAGTAAGTGTTGGGGAATGCAGTAAATTGTGAATATTTATGCCACCCAAATGAAGCAACTGCCACTCAAGGAAAACCATTCATTGGTGAGACATTATAGACCTAGTGATGCCAAATACAATGAAATTCTTTAGCAAGACTAAACTCTTTAGTGATCTCGAATTATTTGTAAAATCATCACTTTTCTTTTTTTTTTTTTTTTTTTTTTTTGGAGACAGAATGTTGCTCTGTCACCAGGCTGGAATGCAGTGGTGCGATCTCGGCTCACCACAACCTTCACTTCCTGGCTTCAAAGGATTCTCCTACCTCAGCCTCCCAAGTAGCTGGGACTATAGGCACATACCAGTACACCCAGCTACTTTTTTGTATTTTAGTAGAGATGGGGTTTCACCATGTTGGCCAGGATGGTCTCAATCTCCTGACCTCGTGATCCACCCACCTCAGCCTCTGAAAGGACTGGGTTTACAGGTGTGAGCCACTGTGCCTGGCAAAATCATCTCACTTAAAAATGTTAGCATGATACCCCAACCTGATCCTATTTGAAAGTTAATAAGAGCCTGCTGCATTTGCAGATGCTGGCAAAACCATAAGATTTCTGGGTTAGTGAGTAAAGAATGTATTATTCACAGCAACAGCGATAGCCAGAGTAGCCAGTTTCTTGAGTCTCAGTTCCACAGAGTGATGAAAACAGGTCCAGGTGGCACTTGTACATGCAGTAGGCTGCATCACAGAAGAGGAACCCTGAATTTAGGGAACATGAATCTTTTATACTGAATAGTAAGCATACTTGCCCCTTGTTCCAGAGAGAAATTCTATCTCTGTCTTCCAAGACAATTTGTTGTACAAATATCCCAGGAAAGCTGGTGCAGACCAAAGATACTCAGAACCTCTGCTCATAAGACATGAATGAAAAGGAGAGACCACCTCCCAACAATGTTCTCCCCTAGTTTCCACACCATCTTGTCTTCTGGAGAATTTTTCCATGGATACATCACTCCATCAGAACTCTGATTATCTGATCGAAAGAGCTGGACCTAAATCTATTCAATTTGGCTTATAGAGCATTTAACTGCAGTTACTATTGACAGGACTCCACGCAGTAGAATGAGGCTAACCTGCGAAACTGACCTCAGTCATGTTCTGCCTCACCACCCCATCCAGTCCTGGACTCAACCAGCTGAACAAATCCCTTCTAGATTCAGCAGGGTAAATTCATAATTACACAGATGCCACCTTGGCCTGCAAGGGGAATGTCTAGGGTGATTTTATTATCATTCATAAGGACCCTGGCCAGCAAGTTTTATATTAGCTGAATGCCTTTCGGGGTCAAGGTGGTATATTTAATCCCTTCAGCTAAAGTCAGGAAAAATTTTTACTGTATGACTCCCATCACAGGGATAACTGCTTGTATTGTATGTATAAATGATTAATTAGTTACCTCTCAAGGAAGATTCCCTAGAAATCAAGGATGACTTCACTTTGGAAACATCTCCTAGTCTCATGCAGGCATCATGATCTACTCCTGGGGTTGAAGACACTTGAAAATCTCTTATCTTTCCTATGATGGTTAATTTTATGTGTTAACTTGACTTGGCCTCAGGGTGCCCAGATTAAATATTATTTCTGGCTGTGTCTATGAGGGTGTTTCTGAATGAGATTGGCATCACATTGATGGACTCCATGGTGTGACCACCCTCCCCAGTATTGGTAGTCATCACCTGATCCATTCAAAAGCCTGAATAGAACAAAAGGTGGAGGAAAGAATTCAGTCTTTTTTTCTCTCTCGTTGCCTGAGCTAGACCATCTGTAGTAGTCCGTTCTCATGCTGCTATGAAGAAATACCTGAATCTGGGTAATTTATAAAGAAAGAGGTTTAATTGGCTCATAATTCCACAGGACCAGGGAGGCCTTGGGAAACTTACAATTGTGGTGGAAGTCACCTCTTCACAGGCAGCAGGAGAGAAAATGAGTGCCCAGTAAATGGGGAAGAGCCCTGTATAAAACCGTCAGATCTCTGGAGAACTTATTATCATAAGAACAGCATGGGGTAAACCATCCCCATGATTCAATTATCTCTACCTGATCCCACCTTTGACATGTGGGGATTGTTACAATTGAGGGTGAGATTTGGGTAGGGACACAGAGCCACACCATAGCACTGTCTCATCTCATTGTTTCCTGCCCTTGCACTGGGATTTAGATAAACTCATCTCATTCTCAGTTCTTCAGGTTTTGATTACATTTTACTGCCAGCTTTCTTGGGTCTCTGGCTTGCTGGCAGACAGCAGATTGTGGGACTTTTCAGCTTCCATAATTACCTGAGCCAGTGTCTTATAATAATACATATTTTTGGAGAACTCTAATACAGATTTTGGTATGGAGACTGACTCTAAAGGAACAGATTAAGAATGAGTTTTCTGAATTCATTCTAGGTTTATGGAATTGGCTGTCTAATCTGATTAGATTTAAATATACCAAGGACTCTATTTCTAGTAGTAAAGAGTGCAGGGATAGTCAGTGACATCATCTGGCAATAGAGATATGCAAAATACCTGCACCATATACTTCCCATGAACCAGTAATAAGAAGAAAGGAGGTGGGAAACTTTGTATATGTTACTTTTGAACATTTCTGGAAAACTACTGCATATAACAATATAGACTGGTTGGTCCTAATGTCATTGGAAAAGTTGCACACGAAAGGAACAACCACAAGGATTCAAATTCCCAGCCATAGAAATAATCAGAGTTTCCATGTGTACCCTGAAGAAGATACTTATCTCCTATAGCCACAGGACTGAAACTGCTAAAAATTAAATACAAAACCTCATTCTGCAGTTGGCTGAATTGCAATGAAGTTGACTTTCCAGCCTGCAGGGTGTCTATGTTAATGTGAGGGCATCAATTGGAAAGAATGAGATTCTGTAAATTAAGGATAAAGACATGTGCAAATATCTTGATGAAGCTGGAGACACTGAGTCTCTAAATTCTGATGAGTCTTCTTTGCCAGTGGAAGAAGTCTCCCAGCCCCCTGTGAAAGTGGCCTTCCCGGCCCCAGTGTAATTAATTCCCCAACTTCTGGCATAGTAGCCACCCAACCCTCCATGACAGTGATTCTCACCACATAGCCATTCAACTCTCCTATTTGGCCTGTGTGGAAGTCAAATGGCTCTTGGAGAATGATAGTAGATTATCTTAAGCTTAATTAGGTGGCTACTTCAGTTCCACTGCTGTACCACATGTCGTTTGATTGCTTGAGCAAATTAACACACCTCCTGGTGACTGGTATGCAGCTATTAATCTGACAAATGCCCTTTTCTCCATACCGGCCTATAAGGTCCACCAGAAGCAGTTTGGTTTCAGCTGGCAAAGCCAGCAATACACCTTCACTGTCCTATTTCAGGGGTGTATTAACTCTCCAGCTGTGTATCATAAATTAGTTCCCAGAAACCTTGATCACTTTTCCCTTCTACAGAATGTCACAATGGTTCATTACGTTGATGACATTATATTGATTGAACATACTGAGCAAAAAGTAGCAACTACTCTAGACTTATTGGTAAGACATTTGTATATCAATGGGTGGGAAATAAATTGGACTAAAGTTCAGGGGTCTTTTATCTCAGTAAGCTTTCTAGGGGTCCAGTGGAGTAGAGCGTGTCAACATATTCCTTCTAAGGTGATAGACAAATTATTGCATTTGGCCCTTCCTACAACCAAGAAAGAGGAACAAGGCCTAGTGGGTCTATTTAGATTCTGGAGACAATATGTTGGGGTATGTTGCTCTAGCCCATTATCCAGTGACCCAAAAAGCTTCTAGTTCTGAGTGGAGCATAGAACAAGAAAAGACACTGAAATGAGTCCAGTCTGCTATTCAAGCTGTACTATCACTTGGGCAGCATGATCCAGCCAGTGTCCTTACAGAACAGGTCCTTGCCATTGTAATTTACATGAACAGTACAGACATCATCAATTGCAGTTTGTATCCAGAGTTCATGATCCCCAAAAGGGATGCCTTCAATATGTAGTATTACAAATAGCAGACCAAACACCTGGGACATTAGCAACAACCTAAGAAAAACTAAAAATAGGACACCGTTCGGTTTCAGTTTAGCTGAACCATCAGGGAAAGAGGCACAGACACACAGGAAAAAATCTGTGACTTGAAGGTCCCATTAAGTCAGCAGCTTTACTATAAATGGCAAAGTGAGGAATAAAGGTTTCCCTAAAGTCGTAGCTGCTACTTTTTATATTAAGACAAGGTGCTGCTGTCAGTGGGCTAGTTGCATTTCTGAATATACCATTTCCACTTAACCAAGCAGGTATTGTTAGGCCCTTTCCATCTTATTAATCAATGGGTCTGAGTCGTCTCACCCCAAAATGGAAATATCAGGCTGGAGAGTCACAAGACTTTCATGGGTCAGGTATTTAATTTTGAAGGAGCATAATAGCAAGCTAAAAAGTCTTTCAGTCAAGGTGATTTGACAGCTGTGTCAAGAAGGTGATGAGTCCAGACCTCAACAAAGACTTCTGGCTGAAGGCTGACCCCCTTTATCAGAGGCTTCAATCACCACAGACTATCAGACATGGAGACCTGCAGCTCAGAGAGGTCATGAGGGTTGTGGGGCCCCTTAGGTACTTGCACTTACCTACTTATGGCTGTTACTGATCAGGAGGACTTTCTGGCACTTCCTGGACAAGGCAGTATGAGCACATCAGTTTGTAATGTGTATTCAGATGTGGATATGACAAAAAAAAACCCACACTGAATTGGCCAAAAAGACCACAAACACAGGTCACACTTGCCTCCCTTCTCTACTCTGATTCCTGCCCAAACTCTGTTAACTGAAAGTTTGCATGTTCCAGCCTGACAAGGGCCCTGGGTGTCAGTATACAACAGAGGCATACAATTATAATTCCCTCCCCTCCCCAAAGTCTCTGCCCCCTGCTATGCTTGAGTGGTTGCTTATGGTCTTTGGTTCCTTTTGGAGGCAGGGAGAGCTTGACCTCACCCCTAATCATTTCTTTCCTTAAGGTAGCTGAGATCAGAGTAGAGAGAGAGGAATGGGTCAGGGGTAAGATGGAGAGATTATCTTTCTATCAATAAAGGAGGAGCACTTAATTTTAGTTATGAGCACATAGGGACAGCTCAAACAAATGAACTTTCAATGTATTTGATCTACTCAACACTCTAATAGGTGGCAGAGTCCTCGTTGCTGACACTATCTGTCTCAACTTTGGGGATCCCTTGACCTAGCAGCCATAGCAGCATTGTATTCAAACTGTGGGCATGGATTTGTACCCATTACCTGACATGGGATTGACTGGCACAGGAACAATTTTTTATAAAGGGATGCACCTTAATCTGAGACATTTGGTGCCACATTATCAAGCTAATATACTTAAGTTCTTGTCTAATTTAAATGCAAGAGCTGTAGGAGTTTTCCAAGGCTACAGGTCTGGCCTCAAAAAGTTATCTGCAATGTCGGTCTCTCATTCTCCAGTGAGTCACTCTCATCAGCATTGCAAACCCAAATCAGGGGCATCAAAAGCCCAAAGATTAGTCAATGCCTGTATTCATTTGTGAGGGCTTCCCTGATAAAAAAACCATAATGCCTGGGTGACTTAAACAACAGAAATTTATTGTTTCTTAGTTCTGGAGGCTGCAAGTCCAAGACCAAGGTGTCAGCATCGTTGGTTGCTTCTGGCGGCTATTGAGAAAGAATGTGTTCCATTCCTCCCACCTATCATCTATAGGTTTGCTGAAAATCACCTTAGTGTTTCTTGGTATATCCAACTAATACCGCCTCTCTGCCTTCATCTTCCCATGATGTTCTTCCTGGTGTCTCCATGTTCAAATTTCTCCTTTGCATGGGGACACCAGGCACATGGCATTAGTGGTCCACCATGCTCTAGTATGACCTCATCTTTTTTTTTTTTCTGGAGACAGAGTCTTGCTCTGTCACCAGTCTGGAGTGCAGTAGTTCAATCTCAGCTCACTGCAACCTCCACTTCCTGGGTTCAAGTGATTCTTCCGCCTCAGCCTCCCGAGTAGCTGAGACCACAGGTGCGTGCTACCACACCCGGCTAATTTTTGTATTTTTTAGAGACAGGGTTTCATTGTGTTGGCCAGGATGGTCTCAATCTCTTGACCTCATGATCTGCCCGCTTGAGCTTCCCAAAGTGCTGGGATTACAGGTGTGAGCCACCACGCCTGGTGACCTCATCTTAACTTAAGGCATTGTATTTGCCATGACCATATTACAAATAAGGACTCACTCTAAGGTACTTGAGGCTAAGACTTCTGTGGGAACATAGTTTAAAACATAACAATGCCTCATGTATGCCTTTCTGTGGAACTTTGTTAGCTTTAGAGAAATCTCTCCAAAAGGGACAAAGCTCCCATTGAAGCCAGGACCTACTGAAAAACACTCTGAGGCCTTTGACTATCATCTCTGAAAGAATCCAAAATTGGCACGAAAGACTACAGGAAGGGCTCGGCCTTAAGACAGCCCACCTGTTGCCATTCTTTTTCAACAAGCGTTCTGCACGTACCACCCTCCTCTCTTGAATGAACTAGCCAAGTTCTAATAACTTACCTGGTTTCTGCTCATAGAGACCATGCATTTTCTTCTTTGTGGTCAGTATCAATGCACACCGTATTGGGTAAAGTATACACAATTTCACTTAGGAGAAATAAATTTAAGAGATCTATTGTGCAGTGTGGTGACTATAGTTAATAACAATGTACTTCATACTGGAAAACTGCTACAAGAACAGATGTATTTATTGTATTGTATTGTATTATGTATGTATGTATTTATTTATTATTTTTTAATATGTATTACATTGCATTTTAGGTTCTGGGATACATGTGCAGAACATGCAGGATTGTTGCATAGGTACATACATGGCAGTGTGGTTTGCTGCCTCCATCCCCATCACCTATATCTGGCATTTCTCCCCATGTTATCCCTCCCCAACTCCCCACCTCCGTCATCCCTCCTCTAGTCCCCTGCTCCCCCCCATAGACCTCAGTGTGTGATAAAGAGCAGATTTTAAATGTTCACTCCAAAAAAACAGTGTGTGAGATAATGAATATGTAAATTAGCTTGACTTAGCCTTTCCACAATATATACATATATCAACAGATCATGTTGTATATCAAAAATACGTGCAATTTAAATTTTTCCATTTAGAATAATTACTGGACTAATTTTTGTTTTTAAAATGGATATATCTGTAACTGTTGTCTGAAGAAGGTCAGAACCTTCCTCTAACCCAAGATGGATATGTGTTACAACCTATAAGAGTTTTCCAAGGCTACGGTTCTAACCCCAACAATTTAACTTGTTGACTTGAGGCTTGAGGAGTAGACTTGAGGCTGATGGCCCAGTGGAAGGAGAATCTGCTCACCCAGTGAGAGGTAACAACAACCAAGCCATTGTTTACGTCATTGTCTTTGAACCCACTTTCTGATGCTTGACATGCAACATTTCTGAATTCATTCTTAGTAACAGGCAATAAAATTGGGATCATTTCTCACTTTGCTGATTTATAATTTGGTTACCATATTTGTCATCAATTCCCATAAATTTTTCCCTCTAATCGCATTAATCAGCCCACAATAGCCTTACTCTTTCTCTTCCAGGAAGACAAGTTTCTGTCAGCATCCCATCCTCATTTCCAAACTGTCAATAATAAGGGTCTGAGATTTTACTCTACATGCAAGTTAACCAGCTAGACTGACACAATTTCATGGATGCTGGCAGAAGACATGAGACTCCTGGGTCAGAGAAAGAGAACTTCACTGACTCACACAACTATAGCACCTGACCAAGAGTATCAGCATTATCGTGCACTGGTTCACTGGGTCCCACACAGCAATGTGAAAATAAATAAACTACCCTTGCATACAGTGAATTGCAGTGCAGAAGATAAACCCTAAGTTTAGGAACACAAATCTTTAAAATGGGCAGTAAGCCTGCTTGCTCTTTGTCCTTGGGAGAGACATCATCTCTGTCTTCTAAGACTGCTTGCTATACAAGCATCTTTGAAAAGATGATATAAAACAAAGGCAGTATGTACCACTGCCCTCCATAAAATTCAAGAGACTGTTAGAAAACTGTCTCCCAACAAAGTGTAATGGAGACAAATTTATCCCCTCGCTTATGATATCAACCACTACACTTGGATAAGCCAAGCACAGTTTTATTTCTAAGGCTAATGTTTTGTTTTGTTTTGTTTTGTTTTGTTTTGTTTTGTTTTGTTTTGTTTTGTTTTGTTTTTTTGAGACGGAGTCTTGCTCTGTCACCAGACTGGAGTGCAGTGGCACAATCTTGGCTCACTCTAACTTCCGCCTCCTTGGTTCAAGCAATTCTTCCGCCTCAGCCTCCAGAGTAGCTGGGACCACAGGCACGTGCCACCATGCCCGGCTATTTTTTGTATTTTTAGTAGAGATGGGGTTTCACCATGTTGGCCAGGATGGTCTCAATCTCTTGACCTTGTGATCCGCCCGCCTTGGCCTCCCAAAGTGCTGGGATTACAGGTGTGAGCCACCACACCCGGCCTAAAGTTAGTGTTTTTTTTAATAAAAGTTTTGACTTTATTTATGGTTTGAAAAACTAAGATTTAAAAAAAAAATTTTAATAAATAAGTAGGCCGGGTGCAGTGGCTCATGCCTGTAATCCCAGCACTTTGGGAGGCCAAGGCAGGTGGATCACAAGATCAGGAGTTCGAGACCAGCCTGACCAACATGGTGAAACCTGGTATCTACTAAAAATACAAAAATTAGCTGGGCATGGTGGCACATGCCTGTAATCCCAGCTACTCAGGCAGGAGAATTGCCTGAACCTGGGAGCTGGAAGCTGCAGTGAGCCAAGATCGTGCCACTGCACTGTAGCCTGGGCCACAGAGTGAGAATTTGTCTCAAAAAAGAAAAAAAAAATGTAAAAATGTTATTACCAAATTTAGGTCTCAAAAAAATTTTGATTTCATGAGTTTTTTTTTGGAAATAGGAGCTTTAGAAAGAAATGTGTTTTGATTTTGCTAGTACATTATTTAACAATAACTTTTTGAAAAGGGATTTTGAATAGATTGACTTGTATCGAGCAAATGCCTGACATAATAGTTGTTAATCCTTGTTTTCCACACTGTTACGCTGGAAGTTTTCTCTCTCTTTAGTAGCAAGACCTACATCAAAGTAAATATATTTGCATAACTTGGGACAATATTGTCTTTTCTTGATTCAAAGTTTATTTTTCTTTTTAAACATAACTCATTTTAAATGTTAAGAAGATTTTTATTTAAACACTTTTATTACAATATTTAGGTGGCAGCAATATCTAACACGCTTTTGAGACAGGAGGTAACATTCTGATAGACTTTGCAACTCTGCCGGAAGTAGAACTCAAAATAAATGTGTCATTTAAAGCAACTATTATAGTAATAATAAAAGGACGATTGTTAGTACAAAGAAGGTTTTCAATGCAAGGTCCAATAGCTATACTTACATAGAGAGAAAAAATGAAATTAGTTACTAAACATAACCAATAAACTGGTATATCTATAGCAATGTGTATTTACCAAAAATTGACAAAAAATATGTTGAGAGGTATGTTAAATATTGCTGAAAAGAAAACTATTGTCTGTATCTGAAACTCCATGAATCACGTATACATCAGGACCCAAAACCTAACTCCTTTCATTCCTCAAAATCAAAAGTGGTCTCATCTAAACCAAAAGTCACAGACTTGTCAGTTATTTATTGTGTTCTCATTTCAAACATTGTTTACTATTTTCTCTCTCTAAACAATAAGTTCTTAGTCAAAATTTATTATTTTGTCCCATCTAGACAATATGGTCTATGGTACTTCGGTCACTAGGGTGGCTGAAGAATACATTCTAGCAAGATTCCCCAAGCTCTCGAAGTATATATGTCTGGTGTGGGTCCATATACACATTTTTGGAGGGCTGGTAGTTTGTCTTTTATCATTTATCCAGCTCTCAAAGTGACATGTGACTCAATAAAAATGAAGACTCACTGGCCAACTGTAGCAGTTTACAAAGTAAAATATAAAGATGATTCACTGTGGTAGGTGAATAAAATACTAGAATTTCTATTCATATTCATGCTCATTTAGAAAAGCTGTCCTAATATGTAGTATAGGGATTGAGAGCACCATGTATCAGCCTACAGAGTTGTTGTGCTACAATATTTTACTAATAGAATGCAGGAATCTAAAAGGTTGGAGAAAAGTGCTCTAGGCCAGTGAATATCAAGTCCTCATATTTTCCAGAACGTCTTTAATTTATATGTGCAAGGAGGTCAAGGAATAGTAAATTCCCAAATCCTGATATATTTTCATTCACTTCTATGTTATAAGATACAGTTTAATGAGGCAAGATGGCAGCTCGCTGTGATTAAACAGTGTCTGGATGCTGCCCATCCCTGCATCACTGGGAATCACTATTTCTAAAGGCCCAGAATTCCCAGACCGCTATTGCCGTAACTTTCCAGAGAGCTTCAGTTTTGCTGCTTTTGTACCAGGTATTTAATACTTAACACATTGGGCTGTCCAATTTCTGTAATAGCATTTTTGTTTTGCTGTGTTTTGTTTTCAGTTTCTCTGAAACTACCTCATAGTTCTTTCCTCAATACAGATGGATTTGGCAGCATTTCAGATGAAACAAACATCCGAGCAGATACTTTAAGATTTGTTCATTATGCGATGTCATTTTCAGCCAAGTAATTTTCCTCACAATCTGGAAGGCTCATTTGCGATTTAATTTTCTGACATTATATAATTTAAAAAATTTAAAAAACTTGAAAGGCAGCCACAACTTTATCTATCTTCAACCAGAATATCTGAGATTAAGTCTGGATATGCCATTTAAATTTTATCCTGATTTCTACCCCAATGTTTAAATCTAAGATATTAACATGTTCATGAAACTAAGTTTATGATGATGGAAAAAACTGTACTGGTGATAAAAGAAGTGTGGCTTTTAGAATATCACATTTTTTTCCTTTTGCTTAGTTTTTTTTTTTTTTATTGAAATCTATACGTTGATAAAGCTTTTGCTACTATTTTGGCAGACTCTGTATATGAAAAGAAATGGACATAAATAACAAGGTAATAGGATAGTTTTAAATGAAAAAACGTGTGGGTTATGCAGGGTAGTCAAAACAGATGCAGGTGTGGCTGTTATAAGCCAAGCTGCTTAGAGGGATATACAGATGGCAATTAAATGTATAGTGCTTAACGCGGCTTAAAATAAGAATACTGAATGAGTGCATACCATCAATATAATAAAAGAAACATTTATAGGAGAGCAACAGTTCATCAAAGATCTAGTAGCTGACATGGTAAGAACAGAAGAAAACCAAACAACACAGATGACAAAGGACTAATTGCCTTCGTTACTGAAATCTTACGGCTTTAGTAATTGATCCTTCTTCTTCTCACCAAAGGATACAAATATTTCCCAAGTCTTGAAAAGTATCCTAAGAAGGACCATAAACTCTAACGTTTGTAAATTTTGGTTGAAAAGGACATTCGGTTTTCTCTGCTTAGTAAGTTAAGCAGTCCCTGCTTTTAGCCTGTGTTTTGACAAGTGAACTGCACTTCCCTACCGTCTCTGCAGCCCTGAATTTCTGTTTTGGAGGAGATGGTAAGTCCCTCCTCACAGGAACTGCAAGGCGTCTCTGCCCTCCCACCTCTCACATGTGCCACGTTCTCCATCTCTGCACCCTTCAAGTCGGCCTCCGTTTAACTGTCCAAGTGCAACCACCTGAAAGTGAAATAGCATCAAAGTGCAAAATGAGGTGACATCAATGATCTGTTTTATTGTTCAGTGAAAGGTAGTGATCAAACAAGCTCCTCAACAAGTATGTGTCAAATATTCCATTTTACTTATTAATAATGATTTATGTAGGTCAAACCCATGCACCTGATACTACTGCAGTAATTCATTAACCGATTCTGCTTGGGGCTACTAACATTTCATCAACAGGGGCTTGACGGTGGGTTTAAAGCATTCTGCGGCACTAGACTTCATTGGGGCTTTGCATGTGAAGCTCCATCTGGGCAGTTTTCCAGCTGGGTAGTCTCTGAGAACTGATTCCTCAGACACCACTGGGACTAGACACTCTTGTTTATTCATCTCTGTCATTTGTGAGGCCTACCACAGACAACCACCCTCTTCCATCCCATGCTTTCTTCTCACCTAACCTGAGACAGGGCTGGGAAGTCTTTGCCTTGCTGTGGCTGGAAATATCAGGAAGAAGAAATTTGGCAGACAGGTTAGTTAAAATGCTGAGGCAACTCTTCTTCCCTCCCTACCAAAGGATCTGAAAGACTAATGGCCTTGAGAATGCTATAAAATTCCAAGGCCAGACATTCCAGCTTTTTGCTCATGTTTGTGGCAAAATATCCAGGATATAAAATAAATCATTTTCCCTTGAGCCATAAACAGATGTTTCTTTAGTCACCCAGGCAAGTAAATACCCATCCTGTCTCTCCTTATCTATGGATACAAATATTTCCCAGGTCTTGAAAATTATCCTATTTCTGATAGTCTTTGGAAAACACACATCTGATCATACCATTCACTTCCCTGAAGACTTGATCCCTCTCTTATCTAGTAGCTTTAAAACAGTTGGAGAGGGAAACAGAAGCCAATGGATCTGATTTTTCACGTTTTACTGCTTCTTTTTGTTTCTTTTGTAAGATCTATTTTGAAAAAGTGCCTCAAGTGAATAATAGCTCTTATTATAGTTAATATTACTATTATGGTAATAATGTTGATAACTATTTAAGGTCACATAAAGCTGTGTCATGTATAGTTATTAATTACTATATATTAATGTTACAATAGTAATATTGACAACTCTCATGGCACACCTCTACGTGACACACATAACCCTTGGTGATTTTTGTCCAGATGGTCTTTTGTCCTTATTCTCCCTCCTCCCAACTCATCCCAGGCAACTGACTGTCCAGAACATGCTACACACCCCCAAGACTCCATCTCTTTGTGTGTGGTAATTTATCTGTCTAGACCATGCCCTTCCTCCTCTCTGCTTGATGAACTCTAAGACCAAAGACTTCTCTAAGCAGAGTCCCCGACTTTCTGCTCTCACAGAATGTTGTAATTATGTCTTCTATTTGTCTTTTACTTTCCTTTCTTGATTTTGGGCCATACTTTACCTTTAAATTTCAAAAATATTGCAATATTCCTGGCACATAGTAAGTATTCAATAATTCTGGATGAATGAATAAATGAAAACGATAAAACGAATCTATTTGTATTCTGGTTTTCTTAAATATACGCTTTGCATTTTCTGACAAAATCTAGATAGATATAAAAAGGCAAAGCAAAATGGGAAGAAACATTTTAATTCTGTATTTCCCTTTGCTTCCTGATGCAAAGCATCTTTAGAAAACTTCAGTATAACTCTGTGCTTGCTTGAGAAATATGTTTAAGGAGCTAATTTATATAGGGCACTTGACACACAAAAAATAACAGAACAAGAAGCCATGAATGGAAACCATATCATCAGAACAGAAGGAACAGCCCCTGAATTTTCAGGAGAAACAGTCTGTTAGGGAAGCAGTCTTGAGACCCAATCTTATTTTGGGGATAGTTAAATGGCAACATAATTCAGTACCCATAGTTCCCAACCTGATTACAGGCCCTGTTTGTCCACTTTTTTTCCATCCTCAATAACTCACAAGCTCTGACTTTGTTCCCTTATTTATTTTAAGAATCTATGTTCTCTACTCTGGCTACCATCACTGGTCTGGATCTGAAGCAGATAAGATAGGGAAGAAAGAAATTCCTTAAATGTTTTAGCAACTAAATTGTGAATTTCATATGTACTCTGTCATGGAAATGTATGTTCATCTTCTTTAAGATCCATAGATTATTCTATATTTAATGGGCCTTTGTAAGCTGGTCTGGGGAATCGACCACAGATGATTTAATTTCTCTGTGAAAAAGTTTTTGGTAGTTTTTTATTTAGATAAAATGCCAAATTTATAGAAAAGTTGCATGAATAGTACAAGAAACTCTCACGCAACTTTTCATCAAGATTACATACATTTCCCGTTTGTTTTGTATATATGCTAATCTATCACAAACACAGAAAATACTTTCTAAATTCTAACTGAATTATAAACTTTTGAGTACAAATCACTAGCAAATTGAGGTCTGCAGAAATGTTTGATCAAGACTACATTCCATTTTATGCTTTTACATTTTCTTTGTTTCTATTATTTCCCCATAAGAGTTTGGTCCTAGAAGGAAAAATGTATTTATATTTTTATTTTAATTGTAAGTAGTGATTTAACTTCGTATATTTGTGAGGCTGTAACTATACTTTCTCAAGGCCTATGGTACTTTCTAATAATAGGGTGAGTGTTCATTGAGTCAAAGTCAGTCCTGTAAGACACTGGGTTAGCCCTTAGTAAACAACATTATTGTATTATCTATAGCAGTACCCTCGGAATACTAGAGGCCAATCAGTAATAACTATTCCTGATGTCACTGTGGGGAAGCCTGGGCACAAATGAAGGCAATCAAAGAATTTTTAAACTGATTCTCAGAACCCCAATTAAGAGTTTAGCACATCTATGGCTCTGCTAATATTGATTTTAAAACCGTTTAACGTTCATCTTTTTCTTGCTTTAAATTTGAGCTTTTAAAAATCAAATCCTTATGCCCAACCAAACTGTATATATTTTAGTTCACCAGAAAACTTCAACTGACATAATTAAAATTAAAAGATCATAGCTGCTTAAAGGTTTATGTAAAATCAAAGAAAAAAGGTGAAGCTCTAGAAAAAAATATCAGAAATTTCCATAATGTAGTCACTGCCTTATTTGCTTTATCAATACTGAGTCTCTTAAAAAAATCAAGATATTTCAAATAGAATAAACAAACTTATATGTATATTTAATGATGAAACAAAAACTTGATTCTTAAACATACACCAAAATGTTCATCTCAAATACTCATGAAAAATGAGATACCCACAAAAGAACAAGTCTTATTTCTACTTCCGTACTTAGATTTTCTTCTTAAAATTGTAAATGGCTCATCATGGCAACAGAAGATGTCTGCTGAAGTAGGTCCACATTGCTCCAAGTGTGCCTGCATGTATGTGCACGTGTGTGAATGTTTTACCAATGTCCTTTATGGTGGGTCCTCTGGATCATTACTTTATTCCCATGTTGCTTTCAGCTAAATTAGATTAGAGTTATATTACTGCAATTTAATACAAGATACAAACCTCTTTTTTCTTGAATACTTAGCTATCGTTATAGTAAAATGAATTAATAGGAATTAAATCACTAATATGAATTAAAATAGCCTTTACCATTGTAGAATTTAAAAAAGTCAAACAAAAGAAATATTTATTGTTATAACACACATTACTATGGAGAGTATTTGTAACTTCAAGAACTAAAAATAATATTTGATATTTACAGAACTATTTTATATTCATATAGCATCTAACCCCTAATTGCTTATTTTCTAAAAAGAAAAAAAGAAGAAAATACAATAGAGAAAAAAAGGTCACCCTATATTCAAACATATGCTAACAGTTAAATGAGAAAATGCAATAAAATGCAGAGTTGAAAGTTTGAAAGAACTTACAGTGTCAAAGAATGTAACTTCTATTCAAAATCCTTTTTTAAGACAACACTATCACAAACACACTTTAATAACCACGGCATTTCACCAGGATATCAGATTGCAGGTGACTCCAGTTTGTACAATTAACTACAATTATCTGATATATGTACAAGATGCTGAATTTTGAGTACAGATAATAAGTGATGGTTATATAACAGAAATACTACCCAAATAGTAACTTTTTAAGGTTTCTTTCTTTCTTTTTTTTTCTTTTTAACAGAAGAGCTGTAGTACTGAAGTGAACACATTTTGTTAGGTTAAATGAAAGAAAGAGTAGATTGTGAGTTGGCTCCTGAAATTTTAACACTGCTCGTTAGCCATCTACAATCCTAAAGTGCTTTCAGAGGGTCCACACATCTTCAATGAGTGAAACCCCAAAGACTTCTAAAGAAGCATATAGGTTGCTAATCTATTCCCGACGCTTTGCCTAAAAAATTGGCATTGCCATCTTCCACATTTTTCTTTTGGAACCATGGCTTTGAGTTTGTTCCTTGTTGGTAAGCATCCAGGAAATGGCAGATTCCAGGAATTTCACTGGGGAAGTTCGGTGGGAGTTCCTCCCTTGATCGAGGGGTAAACACAAAACCAGGGCAGTCTTTGAGTAATCTGAAAATATTAAAATAAAAATACTGACATAAATGTTTGTCCACTCAAAAAAAGAGGACAACTTAACTAACTGAATGTTACTGAGAATATTAATAAACCAGTGATTTTAGGTGTGATTGACAGGAAAAGACTAATGAAGTTAACAGACATCTTCACAGAAGTACAGTGAAGAATCAATTCACAATCAGAAAATTGTGTCAACTAATGTATTTCACTTACACTAGAACCAAATTATAAAATATTTTTGCAAAGATGATATCCACATAACAGTGCAATTTATAGTAGTGAAAAAATAATCCAAAGATTTAATGATAGCAAAATATCCACACATTGCCATAATAGTATTAAGATTTCCTAAGTTGAAAGAGGTAAGACATCCATTTATCAATTTATTAATTTTGTAAATTTTACTATAATCACAGACAAAAAAAGTAATCATGTGGGCAAGAAATTGTGAACCAAAATTACGATGACAAAAATGATATGAGAACAACTTTTGAATATTTCAATAGAATTTTTGTAAATTCTAGATTTGTAAAAATGAATCAAATTAAGACTCAAATGAGATTTAATTGTACATATCAGCACTCTACTTACTAATTGTTATTAGCAATATTTTTTCTCCCGAAATTCATCTTTTCACCAAATTATATTATTTGCTATTTTACTACTTGTTCATTATGCTAAACCCATTTTAAATTCTAATCTTACTGATTAAGCTATTGGCACCTCTTCCCATTTGCTTCCCTAGCTTTCCATCAAATGCGAACCTAATAAGCCTCTCTAATCTAATATTCAGGCCATGCATGAAAAATGTCACATAGTTGTGGGCTCTCAACCAGCTTCTACAGAGAAGCATGTATTATATTTACCCAAACAGATCATGGTCTTCTACTCACCAGTCTGTAATGTCATGTCTAAATTAAATACAATAATGATGTTGAATGAGATTTTGATGCTGTGACATCTATCTACTGAAGAAACCAACTGAATAGAAATCTGTCTCAAGAATGACAGTTTAATTTTCATCAATACATCAATAAATATGTATCTGCAAAACAAAACTAATAAAAATGATGCCTTAGTCATGAATTTGTAAATATTTTCGAGTGACTATTATTTGAGAATATATAATGAAAAGTTATAGAATCACAGTTTAAAAGTATAAGCTTCAAAGTCTGATAGATCTAGCAGAAAAGATGTCCATTATCCAGCCTCTAAAATGTGGATAATAATAGTACATATTCCTTAGGACAGTTGTGAAAATTAAGTAAACTGATTTTTAAAAACTGACTAAGCATCAGTTAGAAATCACACCATACCTATCATATTGGTAACAATAAGTTTGACAATATCAGGCTTTGGGGAATAGCACCCCTCATACACTGTTGATAGAATGTAGATTGGTAAAATCAATTTGAACAGCTAATTAATGATTAGTAAGGTTGAAACTGGGTATAGCATATGGTCTGGGAATGCCATTTTTAGTTATATTATCTAAAGACATATCTATAAAGATATTTATTGAATCACTTTTTGTAATAATGAAAAATTGGATACACTCTAATTAACCATGGGTAGAAGATGGAGTCTGGCTTATTCATACTCTGGAATACATATTATATCACATGCACATATAGTAACATGCTGGATCTAGTCCATACTGGCTTGTGAGAGCCAATTGTTAAATACTCAGAAACTCTGTAAGACAGTTAAGCCCTCCGTAGCCTGAAAGCTGCCAAAGTGTACATGGTAACACCACAGAAATTGGCAAATGCTAGAATCATGGATTCTCTAGCTCATCCTCCAAAGCTGGTTTACCAGCAAACCACTCCATTAGCAATAGTTAAAATGAATGATCTAGATTTATAACTAGATTTATGTTTTATCAAGGAAACTATCTCAGAAACATAATACCGAATGGATTCAAGGCAGGTCATAAAAGGATATGGACATGTTGATTGGGAATCTATTTTCCTCTGGCTTTATTTTTCTACCTGGAAGGACCTAAATGAAAGTAATATTCCTGCCTCTCTATCCATTTTCCTTCCTGGAAAGCAGAAGTGACATCTTATTGATGAGTTGTGGAGAAGCTGCTGAACATGCATCTCTATTTGGGAGATTGTCTGCAGAGAGTATATATTCTCAGCTCCTATAAACTATAAAGCACAGAGGATCCATTGTGTTAGAGTATGTGACAGGCACCATGTAATATTTTATATTTATATTTTATTACATTATATTCATATCTATTTACATTATTTTATTGTTTTTATAAAACAGAAACCTGAAATGAATATGGCAAAATGTTGATATGTAAATATTAGTATTGGCTATATGAATGTCATCTTGTTTGCTTTGTTATTTTTCTATATGTTTAAAAATTTAATATACAAATGCATAAAACTATGAGTCAAATAAATAAAAATGTATAAAACTATAGGTGATTGATAAACTTATTTTTTCTACCTATGACAACCCGACATTTCCTACTAAATATGGTCATTAGAATCACAATATCTTATTTAAATGTATTATATAAAAATATTCAGCCTTTACAAGTGGCTTTAAAGTGCATCATCTGAATTTATTAAGGGCCTTGCTCTAAATCACACATCTGGTAAGTGCTGTGTTTAGGACTCTAAGGCATGTCATCTGAATACAAATTCTATGCTTTTTAAAGAAACTTAACAGACAAACATAATTAGAATGTCATGGAGTTAGAAATATCCATTATATTGTCTTTAAAAAAATCAGAATATTTAAAAAGAACCATTTAGAAAAACAAACCATTTAGATGAAAGCTTGATGATAGTAACACCCAAAAAAGGCAGCAATAGCCTAGATGTCCTCATAGGGTGGACATTTTTCTCTACATCTTCTTCAGCAGACATCATTTTCCCCAAATTATTGCATCAATTCTCCTATTCTCTGTTATGTTTCTTATATTCCTTTATTCACTCTGTTGTTCTTTCTTCTTACAGAATTCAATTCTTGCTTTTCTAGCACCGTGTGCTCAGACTTGTCCTACACACAAGAGGCCCTAGGCCTGTTTACCCCACACGCTGGCCAGCATCCACACGTCCTCCCCACTTGCCATTTTTGTTTCTCATGATCCTTGGATCACCACATAAACCTCTGTCATTAATCCACGACTTGAAACTTTAACAATATCTAATGTAGTCTCTATTCGTTTTCCTCACTTCAAAAAAAGCCAACAAAATGCAGAGTATTATCCCCGAAAATTAGAGTAAAACTCTTTACAATGTTTAAGAGACAGGAATGTACAATTGTCATTACACTGCCACATTCTGAATCACTGAGTAGAATTTGGAAGTGGAAATCTGAAGATAAACATTTTTTTTTGGTATATGTATGTATTCTGTGTCCTAAATTTTGGTATATGTATGTATTCTGTGTCCTAAATTTACCTGTATTTACAAATATATTAAGGGAGCTACATTCAATATTAAGCAGATTATTTTATTACTAAAGAAATATCATTCCAGAATTTAATGTATTGCCAATAAAACTCTCCAAAGAAAACTGCATTTATATTTGCACACCTTCTTTAGCATCCATTTCTTGTCCTATACTTTGAGTAAAACTAAAATTATGCTCCCTACTATTGACTAAATTTCCCAAAGCATGGATGTTTAATTGAAATTTAAATTATTTATATTAAGTTTTTCTAGCATATGAAAAAAAGTGAAGTGTCTCTCTAAGAAAGGAATTTAAAATGTTGTTAAAAGTATTTCACATTAAGTATTTATATTTGCATAAATAAAACAGTATTAACTACTGCTTTCCCTTAGGCAAGACATAGATATCTGAGAGGCAAGACATAAATATATGAGAATAAAAGGACAGTAAATTAGTATTGAAATCAATACAAAAGGGAAAAAAGCCATATTATATTTGTCTATAAAAAGTAGAAATGACTTTAGCAAATAAGCTAAATAAAGTTTAATATAAATTAAACTAAAATTTCAATATCGTTCATGTATGTGCATATCAACATAACTGAAAAAAAGAAATGTTAACAGTTACTATCTCTAGGTAGTGAGATTATGAGTTTTTCCTATTATTTAGTAACTTACTAATAATACTTAGTAACTTACTAATTTTGTAAATTTTCTAAAATGGACATGTGTTACTACACTAATAAAAAATTTATTTAAAAAATAACACTATGGCATAAAAATCTATATGTGCATTTCTAGTAACATTCCCAATATAGTGAATCTAAGATTTAAGATATGAGCATTCTTTTGTGGTCAGAAATACATGTCAACATGTCGTGGTCCTCTGCTGAAATACCTGAGATCTTGAATTATATTTTGGAGAAAAATGAGTAGTTAATATCAGTGTCTCCTAACATAGCTCAAGACCACCAGGCTTTGAGATACGAAATGAAAGATTTGAAAAAGATAGTTTATACTGTTAAAAACAATAAGAATATTTTAGTAGAGCTTTGTTAGGTAGGATTCGTCAATATGCACACCCCACATAAAACATCACTGAACACTGAAGGGGAAGCTCAGCTTTCAGTGGAAGGACAAGCAACTGACTCCTGCTTAAAAGGATGATTCTTCTTAATGCCTACAGAGAGAGTGGAATCATATTGTTTCAGGGCATGGATTCTTATCCCTACCTATATTACACCCGATAGGACCATGGGCCAATTACCATTACAATGAACCCCAGGGATTTTTCCAGTTCTCAGGTTATACTGAGTTATTTTCATATCCAGGAGTCAATAATCAACCAGTAAGTACAGAAATAGCTTTCCTTCTGTGTTCCAGGCACTGATCTAGAAGCTGGGGATATAGAATGTGTACCACAGGAAGCTAACATTCTGCAAAGGGAGGCAGGAAATTAACACATAAATACTATGTAAAACAATTTCAGATGCAAGTGAGAACTGAGAAGACAAGATAATGTGAGAGTGTGTGAGGAGAAGGTTGTTGCTCTAGCTATGGTAGTTCAGGAGTGTCTTATTAAAGAGAGAAGACATGATCACTGTAAGGTAGATGGTCTGAGTAACTAGGTGGATGGTGATATCATTTTTAAGGTGACTGGTAAGCTTGCCTGGGTGGGAAGTGGATTTCATCAGTCTGCGTGGGAAATCACTCATTCTAATTTGGTCCAGTTAATTTTAATAGATCAATTAGTCATCCAAGTGGAAATACGGAGTAGGATACATATGTGATCTGTAGCTCCATGGAGAATTACAGGATGGGCAAAAGATTTTTTTAAAAAATGGTTACAGTCATAAAAGTTCAGACGCAGAGGAGAACAGGAGCAGAGGCTCTGGGCCTTGCAGCACACGTTTGGTAGGGAAGGAGTGCCAACAAGACACTGAGAAGGTGAGGACACGGGGTAGTGAGGAAACTAGGTGAGTGCGGTGCCAAAAATTTAAGACATTTTTGTTTAAATGAGGGAGTTCTCAGCCAATTCAAATGCTACTGAGATGTTGAGGACACTCAGGAGAGAAAATTGACAGTGATTTTAGCAAGGCACACTGATGACCCTGATAAGAATCATTTCAGCGGAGGAAACACTGATTGGAGTAGGTTGAAGTGAAAATAAGAGGCGGAAAAAATAGAGATAGTGAATATAGACAACTTCTTTCAGTTCTGCTATAAAAAGGAGCAGAAATTTAAAACTGTAGCAGGAGAACAAGAAACTAGAAAGGTTTTATTTTTTCAAGAGCTTTAATAGATACGGTTGTGTTCTGTCGGGAATATCATTTCATCAGAGAGAAATTGATCATAGAGAAAAAGCAGTTAATTTCAGCAGAAAAGTTATTGAGAAGGTGAGAGGAAATATCACTCAGAGTAAAACTGTATCAACCAGCGGCAGGAGGGGAGCTAGCCCAATGTAAGGGGAACAAAGAAGGAGGAGATAGGTACTCAGGTAGCTCTGCTGAGGGAACCTACAGTGTGCAGATGGCAAAGTTCTTATCTGACTTCTAGTCTAGCTGTGAAATATGAGGCAAGATTATCAACTGAGAGTCTGGGCTGGAAAGGAAAGGATGTTGGTACTTTAAGAAGGGAGAAGGCCAGGTGCATTGGCTCACATCTGTAATCCCAGCACTTTGGGAGGCCAAGGCGGATCACTTGAGGTCAGGAGTTCAAGACCGGCCTGGCCAACACAGCAAAATCCAGTACCTGCTAAAAATACAAAAATTAGCCAGACATGGATGTGGGTGCCTGTAATTCCAGCTACTTGGGAGGCTGAGGCAGGAGAATCACTTGAACCTGGGAGGCAGAGTTTGTAGTGAACCGAGACTGCACCACTGCACACTCCAACCTGGGCCACAGAGTGAGACTTGGTCTCAAAAAAAAGAAGAAGAAGGGAGAAGATGAGAAGATGATATTTATTAAAGAGTTATTTCTGATAATAAAAAAGTTAACTTGCTTGGTGTAATTCAGCTACTCCATAGATCTGAAAACCTTTTTTGTTACTGTAGAGTTTCCAATATAATGAGACAAAATGTATATGATAGATGTATTTCTACTTACCACGGATTGGTTTACTGTCTGGTTAAAGGTGGATAAGTGATGCCAAAATGGCAGATTGTATAGACTCAGGGTGTACACTGTATGTTGTCAAGGAGGCAGTGAAAAAGGAGCTTCTTCTGATGCGAGATGACACGTGGCTCCTCTGTGTTAACACTTGCTGCCAATACACAAAACTGCAATCTTCACAAAACACTTGATGATAGGGAACTTGACTGGCTTTTGTCCTCGATTGCAGGGAGGGAGCTTCTAAAACTCTTGGAATTTTTTTGAATTATAGGAGTGTCTGTTTTTCATGAGGCCCTTGGATCATATTTGAGTTTATACTAATGAGATGACTCAGAACAGAGGCAGGGAACCAGAAAAACCAGTCTCGTGGTTAGAAGGTTGGGGTTCCGTGCTAGCCTAACCTCTGGGGAGGAGAGTGGTGCTGGTGACTGAATTCAATCCCATGGCCAATGATTCAACCAATCATGCCTACATAACGAAAGCAATAAGACTCCATACACCAACTCAAAGCTCAGTGAGGTGGAGCTTCCTGCTTTGTGAACCCATTGATGTGATCAGAGGGAGGTAAGTTCTGATTCCATGAAAGCCCTGCATCTGGGACCCTCCCAGACCTTACCCACTTTGTTTCCTCATTTGATTGGTCCTGACTTGTATCCTTTAAAATAAAAATGTAATAGTAAGTATAGCAATTCCCTAAGTACTGTGAGTCATTTTAACTAATTATCTAACTTGAGAGGTTCATGGGAACCCCCAAATTTGTAGCTCATTCAGTCTAAATGCACACTTAGGTCCTGAAGGGTGGTTGGCATCTGAATTAAGGGCAGTCTTGTTGGGTTTTATGCTCCATAAGTTGTGGTTATGACTGCTCAGTCTGGTGGCTGGTGCCAGAATTTCACTGTAGTATACTAGGTGATGTGAGAACACCTATCAACATACTGAGAGTATTAATATATGCTTCCAAAAGAAGAGTGATGGAAGAATATGTAATATCTGTCATGGATTATAGTTGGGCCACAAACACCTCAGGCGAGTCATTCTTAAGAGGCTAATAAGTAGTGTAAAGACAGTTAAAGTGAGGATGATAAAACTTACCACTTTTCTTTTTTCTTTATGATTAAGGAAGAAAAAAGTTACGGAGAAATATGGCAATTGCATATAAATAAAAACAAGAGATTTTAGGTGTTTAACATAATTACTACCTGTAAGTTGTTGGACTGACATTGATTTTTCGTGGTACACTGCAGGACTCAAATTTGTTAGCCAGAGTGACATTGTTTCCAAAAAGACAGTAACGAGGCATTTTAACTCCAACAACGCCCGCAAAAACTGATCCAGAATGCAGTCCAATTCGCATCTGAAAGCAAAAAATAACATGACGTTCCCAGTCACTGGTAAAACACTTCCTACTTGTCAGTGTTGTTTGAATACCCTATCTAAATTATTTTACCATTCACCCTCAGCACACCACCCCTTTCCTCAAAATTTCCAGCCAACTTCCTCTACTTCTTATATGCAATTAAAAGTTACTAGCGCAGGCTGGGTTCAGTGGCTCAAGCCTGTAATCCCGGTACTTTGGGAGGCTGAGGCGGGTGTATCACAAGGTCAAGAGATCAAGACCATCCTGGACAACATGGTGAAACCCTGTCTCTACTAAAAATACAAAAAATTAGCTGGATGTGGAGGCTCTCTTCTGTAGTTCCAGTTACTTGGGAGGCTGAGGCAGGAGGATCACTTGAACCCAGGAGCAGAGGTGGCAGTGAGCTAAGATTGCACCACCTGAAACAAGTTACCATGCACAGGGATGACAGTTACCACAGCAACATACCAAGGAGGATATGAGCTGTTTATGTAAACCTGCCACCTCTCCATCAAGTGAGATAGACATAATTTCTGGACTCTTAGAGTTGTTTCCCCAAACCCTGACAAAGGCAAATGAAGGTAGCTCCAAGGACATTAAACACGTTTTGTAGACGTTTTACCTTAAAACAGCTTTATACCAAACACTATTCCACTATTCTAATGACTTATAACTGAGGAAATGAAATTGAACTATTTAAGTAGAAAATGACAGAGGAAGCAGAAAGTGGAAGTTACTTAAGTCCAGATGACAATGTTTATATACATTAAACTAAAAATCCAGACTGACCAAAAAAAGTCAGATTTGTTACACACCTAGATAAAAGAGGCAGTCTGGGATGTGTTGTGGCAAAATTTTAGGAATTCTCGAAGTCTCCAATATTTGGAGAGCCACTGAGACAGAATGTTTTATCTTATTTTACTCATGTTTTTAGAGGTAGAGTCTTGTTCTGTCACTCAGGCTGTAGTGCAGCGGCACCATCATAGTTCACTGTAACTTCAAACCCCTGGGCTCAAATGATCCTCCCACCTCAGCCTCCTGAGTAGCTGGAACTACAGGCATACACCACCACACCTGGTTAAGTGTTAAATTTTTTTGTAGAGACAGGGTCTTGGCTATGTTGCCCAGTCGATTCTCAAACTCTTGGGCTTAAGTCATCTTCCTGCCTCAACCTTCCAAAGTGATAGAATTACAAATGTAAGTTGCCTTGCCTAGCCAAAGCAGGATATTTAACAATGCAATCTTCAAAAGGCCTGATGATCTTAAAGGATTCACAAATACTTAAACTACTGCTGCTATTTTCAATGGGGTTATTTTCAATCGTAATGACAATATCATGTTCGTTTTCAAACTCTATGTTTACTCCACCATTTAAAAAAGTTGTATTAGATACATGCATTTTGAATGAAGACCAAGAACTCAGTAACTTAGATATAATTTAGAAATCAGAAGACTTCAGTTCTGCCTACTTTTAGTAACTAATTTCAGATATCTGCTAGCAACTTTCCAGACTCATTTACATTTAAGATGTCATATGAATTCTACAAACTTTTCAAACAAAAGCACTAGCCTGTGAATCAGAAACTTTGCATTCTAACAAACTCTACTGGTAACTGGTAGTCTGACTTCCTTAACTCTCTTTACTTCCCTCTGATCATGTTTTCACCTATAAAATGCAGGGTTTGAATATTTTTAAATAACTTTCTTCACCAAAGTTTTACTTTAACAAGCAAAACTTAGATATTTGTTACATATCTGGCTTTGTCTCCTTTAGGAGAATATGATTTTACACATATAATGAGTGATAGACTATAGATAGATAGATAGATAGATAGATAGATAGACAGACAGATAGATAAAGACTCTCTTCTGCCCCTAAATATCAGCCATGACTTTAGCATATTTAGATTGAGGAATTTTTGCTCTCTGTGAGACTCTTCTGGTTAAACCAGGTTTTCTTCCTATACTTAGTTATTCCAGTTTATTATATGTTAGATTTACCATAGCATTTTAATCTTATTTCATAATTAAAATATAAATATGTTCTGCTGGTAGAAACTGAAGCCATGCAGATAAGGAAGTGTCCCTTTTAGTCCTTCCAGCCCGTGCTGCCCTCATCCCCTTCTCCACCTCTGAATTTCACTCTCAACCCCAGCATTTTCTTACAGAGCTTTTCAAACTCATCAGCAAGATTTAAAACACAATGTGTTGAAGACAGACATCGTGGCCTGAGCATATCTCTTTTCACTGGTAGCAGACTACCATGTGAAATAACGAAAGGCAAAGGCAGAATTCTGGCTCCCAGAAAAAGTGTGAATGGGAACCTGCTAAGGGCATCTTCTCTTTGGAACCACGTGTGGCATAGCCCATTTCACATACAGCCTTCTAGGAAGAGGAACGGAGGGGTCCTAGAAGCTTGCTTCCACGTTCACTTGTCACCTACTGACTTTCACTGTTATCCTCAGCCCACTGGTCTCTGTTCCCAACCCGCCTGCTGCTTTCTAAGACTGACTGGATGAATGTTAGTGAGGAAATCAATAGGAATTAGTGAACAGACGAATGATTAGCACATGTGACGTGCTAGAGGAAAGTATAGAGTTTGAAAAACAAAACAATATTTTCTATTCTTTCACTTCAATTCTATACCAGGAGGTAGCAGGGCAAGAAGCAGGAAAAGCCTGGGCTTTGAAGCCACGTGGACATGAGTCCAAATCCTGACACATAGGAGACCTGACTGCTCTTGCCCACTGGTAAATTATAGATTCCTCTTTAAAGTGTTACTATAAGGATTAAATGAGACGATGTTTAAGTCACAGTATGCTACTTTCTGTTACACGTTAAAGTTTCCCTACTAAAAATACTCTCCACTCTGCCTCTGTGATATTTCACAGGTACCTCTTAAGGCCGTCAGATATTTCCCAGTACTGCATGTTAGTATGCATAAAAAGGTATGATTAACGACTCACTTTATAGGTCTTTAAAACTAACCTATTGTTACCCAGGTAACTATCTTTGAAACTAACTATAAATAATTTTTCTGACTTAGAAAATCTAAAAATACATTTCTACAAGTAACAAAAATCCCATAAATTCTCCCATTCCATGCACATCTTAATTATAAAACCCATTTACGTGGAGATCACTGAAAATATTAATAGTCTAAATATATTTAATATTTACTTTGATGCTACAAGCCCCCTCAAACACCTTAGAAAGAGAAAGAAATATATAGTCCTCCTTTAAAATATGTAATTATAGAAACTAAATCTGAAAAAGTCAGATGTGATGCTTTTAAAACATAGCTGTAAGGTACTTGATATTTCTTCTATTGATTGATGGGTTCTAAGCCCGCTCTCTTCTGGGAAGACTGATGATTGCTCTGACCAATAGAATACAGTGGAAGTGTCACTGTGTGCCTTCCAAGACTAGGTCATGCAGCTTCCACCAGTCTTGTTCAATGGGACTTGAACCACCTCATAAGAAATACATGTTAGTGTACCACATGTAAGTGTAACAGTCCTAGCTGATCTCAACCTTTCAGCCATCCCCACCAAGGAATCAGAGATGTAAATGAAGCAGCAGTCTTGGAATGAATCCTCCAGCTCCAGTCCTTGCAATCCCAACTATTCTGGACAGCCTCAACCATATGCATATTCCCAGCTGAGGTCCTATGGACCGAACAGCACAGACGAGGTATTTCTGATACGCCTTATCCAAATTTTTGATGTGCAGAATCCATGCATATAAAAGTTTGTGATTTTGTACCACTAAATTTAGATAAGTATGCTGCACAGCAACATAAATGGGATGACAATAGACTTAGAAAATCATTATGAAGGCTTAGACACAGAGCTTCTATTAAGGTTAAAGAAGTTAAGGATAAACTTGTAGATATAGTTTTGTTTTTAAATATCTTCTTTCTTCGCTATATGATTTATTGTGTACCAAATACGATTTTACAATACTTCAAAGACTTATCTCTGAAGGTAGTCAACTGAGGACTCTCCTATAAAAATTAAGGGGCAGCTTCACTGTAAGTGAGACAAGTAAAGGTAATCTGCTTAGGTTCTATCTATTAAACCAATGCTCACCATGTTAACTTTATTTCCTCACGTGGTGAGATATTATTCTGGAATCAGGCTCATCTAGAAATTCTGAAATGTCATGTGCCTTAGAAAATATTGGTGGATTAGCACTCAACATCCATTCAAATGTAATATCCTCTCCTCCAGGGGTTGGAAAACTAAAACTACATTTTCCGAATGAACTTGCAGCTTCTAAATGCAGTCAGGCTTAGTAAATCAGATGCACAGTCGCATGGGATTTGGCAGGCACGATCTCCTCTATAACTCAAGCTGTGGAAGCCTTTGTGTTTTCTACAGCATGCTTAGTTGAGAGTCCATTTTCCCATCACTCATTTTGTAACAGTCATCTTGCTGATTATTATAGTAGGTGCAGTTTTGGAGAGGCAGCAGCTTTCCCAACATGGTGGTTTCCTGACCGTAGCTTTGGTGGGATAGTTCTGGAATCAGCTTTCAGATTTTTGAAAATGCAGTTGTTATGAAGTGTGCTTTTGGAGTCATTTTATTTTGACAATAGAAAATTTCCATACTATGGGAGACGTTTTTTGAAAGCTTGTAGAGGACAGGAGAAACCTACATAAAGATGGTTTCTTCTGTCCTCTCAATGGTTCTGTAGGCCATTTAATACCCTATAATAAATTTCTTCCAATGTAAACAAGTTAGAGAAGATTGTGCTCTCTTTATAGATTTTGCTTTCTCTCTCAACTAAACCCCAACTGATACACCATGCGTTTGATAATCAACTAATATGTGTTTGCTTTTGTGACAGTGTGTCATCTGCCTTACCTTGATAGGTTCTCCATGGGGAGACATAACTTCATCAGAGAGTTCCATCATCTTCAAGGCCATCAGTGCTATCTGAACAGCATGAGTATCACTCTCTTTGTGTAATCCCCCAGCTACACAATAGGCATCGCCAATGGTCTCCACCTAGACACAACGTATTTTGCATACCATAAATAAATACTCAGGAAGAACCACAGCCTACATCATATAGAATAAATTAAGTCATATAGCAGAAATCTCACTGCTCAGGCCCTCTGGAGGATCAGGGTTAATGTCAGATACTCCCATAAATGGCTTTCTCTTTCAGAAAATGCACACAATTTAGACCCATTACGTTTACTGCACTGAGAGGCAGCACAGTCCGTGAACACATAACAGTTGGCTTCTACTCCCAGATTTGCCACTGACTCATCGTATCATTTCACCTCTTTTTTTTTCCACCATGAAAGATGGTTTTTGTAGAAACAAATAATATGTTTTTTGAATTATAATAAATTGCTTAAAGATGTTGGGATCATTTACTCATTTTATATCCTCCTCATCATAAAATAGTATTTTGCTTCAAGTCACTACCCAATAAATGTCCTATGAATGTAGTAAAATTGTACAATGTAAAACCAATATATTAATAGTCATAAGAGTAAAGAGAAATGGTTTATCTAAAGGACCCTTGGAGTTCTCATAGCAATTACATGTCTAATGGATACTAACCACAACTGTAGAAATCAAGATGTTGAACCAGCAGGCAAAAACAATGGTGGTTCTTGAAAGACCACTGGATATCAAGCTATTATCTAAAATCAAAGTATTAACCTTATCATCATCATCATCATCACTATTGTTGATGTTATGGGCAATTTTTATCTGTCAGTGATACTGGCTGCAGAAAGTAAATAGTTAATTGAAGTCTACAAACAACTCCGTAATTCTAAGAGCTGCATTTTTCTTCTCCTCCAAATATTTATTGTAACTATAAGACCCTATTGTCCTTATCGAAAGCCTCAATTGTGAAAGGATGAGGGTGAGAAATGAAAAAAGAAAGGATGTGCAAACCTTTAGAAATTCCCCTTATTATGGCTCCAAATTTCTTCTTGACCTGTCTCTTAATCTCTGACTTTATCTTCTTCTTCTCCATATTGTTCACTTTGTCCCAGTGTGCCTTCCATCATCCCCTAAGCATATCAAACATGCTCCCACTTGCTATTCCTTTCTTCTGGTGCAATCTCATCGCAGATAACCACTTGGTTGTCCCTCCTTTTCTTCTGTCCCTGCTAAAACCTCATTTTTTTAGAAAAGCCCATGGCTATCACCTTCTAAGAAATAGCAATCGTTCTTTACCCACTGCCCTTCTTCTTCCCCTTCACCTGCTCTATTTTTCTTCCACATTATTATACTAACTGAAATACGGTGAACTTACTCACCCGTTTATTGTCTTTCTTTCCCCCCAATCATATGTAAGCCCTCTGTCTGGTTTATTCACTCCATATTACCTGTGCTCAGTAATGAATGGACCAAACAGCAATACCACCCATAAGCTTTTTCTCAGCAATGAGTGCATAAGAAGTGCTCATTATGACAGCCATCAGGGGTGCTCAATAAATAGGCTAATTAGAAGAAGTCCTACCCCTACCCCTATCTGCTGTTAGGGGCCTGCTGTATCTGCTATGCAGCCCCTTGTACATACTGTGTCCCTTCATCCTATAATATGGAAATCTGGCATTGGTCCTTTCTGCCCTCCTCTCTCTCTCCATATGTGAACTCTTCTCACAGGAGCTGTACCCTTAGCTCTCAAGCCATTGCCCACCCATGCTGGCAGATTCTGGATATCCAGTACATATTCGTTGAAACAATGGGTAAATGAACACAGAGAGAAATAGAAAAATGGCCAAAAAAATAACTCAGGAAGACAGAGAGAAAACAAAAATTTAAAAAACCCCTATTTTAATTCAGGGCTATATAATTATTTATACATTATATATTTACATATATTATTTCTATATTATTTAATAAAATTTTAAAAAGCCCCCAAATTAAAATAAAGCCCTAATAAATAAAAAATTAAATAAAACTAAATAAAGTAGAATCAAGTGCTGGAATAAATAAGGTCGACTATTCTCTCGAAGCCATTGGCACTCTGACTATACATTTTGTATATCTGAAATCCTTCCATATTTATTTTCAGCTATGTCCAAGTAATCTCAAGCAATATCAGCAGTGAAGAGAAAGTAGAAATGAGGACTGAAATGGAAGACAATTTACTATATAGCCACAGCTCTAGTTAGATTCATTAGGGAACTCTGTGGCTATTGTCCTTAATAAGGAGCATAGTTTCAATATGCTTGTTAGGATATTTAAAAATTATACCCTATGTCCTTGATAGAAAAAAACAAAAGTAGAAAAGGACTACTTCTACTTCTTCTGTTAGCAATTACAGCAGTTTGCAAGGAAGGAAGACTTCCTTCTCACAATTCTGAGAGAGGAGACAGTCTCAAGATAGAAAACGTCTACAAATAAATACAGTAAATTCCACAAGAGGCCATGAAACTTAACCTAAGTGAAGCCAATTATTTTATCTGTAATCATACATGGACCTCTTTTTTCCCAAGGGAATCATGGCTCTGTTTGGAATTTCCTGTTAGGAATTTTAAAAAATCAAGTTTTACTTCTAACATCTAGAACAAAACAAGACAAGAGCTTATGTACTATCACGAATAATATTTGTTTCTTCCTCAATAATTTATTTATTTCCTGTTGGGCTCAGCTGTGAAATGCCAGATTCTTATGTGGCAAGTTAAGAAGATGGATGATTCAAGCCACACAAATGAGAAGTATGCTTTATTCTTAGTCCCAATATCTAAAAGAAAGCAAAGTCATTTAAATCAGTAAAAACTGTTTACATTTTAAAGAAGCAGGTAGAACTTGAAATCTCTTCATTAGCTCTCTTACTAATAGTCTAATAGTAGTTATATTTTTTAAAAAAATAGGTATCAGGGATGGTCACTGCTGTATCGCCAGAGCCTGCAATGATGCCTGGCTCATCCTGTGTGGCTGATGAATACCGCGTATTATCTAACATAAGCTTTATAACAATCCTGTTCATCAAGATTATGGGACATAATGTGTGTTATTCATGTGTATAAACTCTGTGAATGAACATTATTTTCTCTGTCTTAGAGGTGATGGGAAAGGTTTTTTAACTTTCTCAGTTTACAAAGCAAGGAAGGCGGAGAAGATTTGAAGCCAGGCCTTTCTTTTTCAACTGTCTCCGCCTTTGGCCAAGCTGCAAAAATGCCTTAAGTAGGTGATTTTGATTTCTGTTAACTGGCCATGAAAAGTATCATATTAACTCTGTACTGAAGTAATCTATTTAAAGGCAATTTTTATAATCCTCATGTGTCTTTACTTTTGCAGATACAAAGGATAATATTTCCTGGGATAAGCCATACTTTGAATTATCTCATGCTTAATAATTCAACTTGGTTTCTGCAGTGAAGTGGCAGGCCCATTGTCTATTAAAGTTCTCCTATTCACACATCCTACACCCCATCCTCCATTCTTTGAGCACGCTATCCTCTCTCCATTCTCTGCTCATTCTTTGAGAAGACAGTGTACCAGTCTTTTCACAGAACAATTATCTCTTTTTCTGGGCAGATCCGAAGCTGTTTCTGGCTGGAAAACACCCACATCGTGAATGCACCATACCTGCTCCCAGGACTAGGCTTGCAAGACCCTATAGAAGTGGCCTTTCCGTTGCATTAGAATTCAAGTCCTAGGCACGGTACTTGTTCCTCAGTGAGTCTGCCAGTGAAATGATCATTGCCCTGCTTCGCCCTTACCTTGTAGACATCCAGCTCTCCACACTGCTGGTCAAAGCGAGTGTAGAGTGCGTTGAGCATCGTGATGACCTGCAGTGGTGAGCACTGGGAGCAGATGGCAGTGAACCCAACGATGTCTGAGAAGAGCATCGTGACATTACTGAACTTCTTGGCTTGCACAACTTGCCCTTGCCATAGCTGCTGAGCAACCTCACAGGGAAATATGGAGCACAAAAGATCTACTGTCTTTTTCTTCTCCTCCTCCAGGGCTTGGTGGGCTTGCTCAAGGGTGGCCTTCAGCTTCCCCAGCCTCTTCTTCAGGCCATCTTGAGCTCGGGCTTGTTCCCCTATCAAGACCACATCCCTCAGTGCATTGTGAATTGGGATGTCCGAGAGGTAGAGCCCTCGTCCTGTAAAATCTTCTAATCTGTCCACACAGGGTGACCCCAAAAACAAGATTGCACTGGATTCAACAATGTAGATCATTTGGCCTTTGAGGTCCATAACCTACGAAGGAAAGGAGAACCGATTGTGGTTTATTCAAGTTTCCAATGCCTTTCTGAGACAAAAGAAGGGGAAGTAGATACAGGGAAAATCTCTTTGTGTTTAAACTCTTTTTTTTTTTTCAACCTACTGAAAAGGAATAATTTGCTTTCTTATATTTCCGATTTGCTGTGAGTTCTAAAATGCATGCAGACGTTTGAAGAGCATACTGGAGTATACAGAGAAATCAAGATTTACAATGAGAAATGCGAAACGCTCTTGCTTTCTCACTAGGCAGCATGCTGAGTAAATTCTTGTTAGTATCTCACTTGGTTAATCTGCGGTTCTATTTTTTTGAATAATATAGTCCTCATGAAAGCAGATCCTCCCTTCCTCTCTTGCTCCTTCCCTCCTTCCCTTTTACTTTTCCCTTCATTCTATGTTTTCTTTTTTTTTTTTTTTTTTTTTTTGTTTCCCCTTCTTTCAGCATGTTTCTCTTCTCTCCACTTCTCCCATTAGTATTTGCTCCATCTGGCAGGTATGGAAGTGAAAAAGCCTCCAAAAGTATGATTTTTATCAGAATTTTTTTTTTTTTCAGTCATGAGTAGCTCTCCAGAACTACCTTTTGGAAGTCATCATTTTTCCACAGTTATTCAGCTTGAGTTATCTGAAGCTTTTAGGAGAGGCCACTTCCCCATTTCAACTGTGCCTTCAGAACCTAAGGAACCCTGCTGTCTGCTACACAAATAAAAGAACAAACCACCCAGTAGAAAGGACTGCACCCAGGGGTATGTGAGACAGATGGGGCTTCAAGAGATCATACTGGACCACAAGAAGGTTTACTTGCATACGTGTGGACAAAGATGTGCATGTATGTTCTTGCTGCAAAAAGCCAAAAGTAACTTAGACACCCTTCAATAGGGAACTAGTTAAATAAAGTAGAGCCTGGGAAGCCAAAGTGGGCGGATCACCTGAGGTCAGGAGTTCAAGATCAGTCTGGCCAACGTGGCAAAACCCCATCTCTACTAAAAAATACAAAAATTAGCCTGGTGTGGTGGCGCATACCTATAATCCCAGCTATTCGGGAGGCTGAGGCAGAGAGAATTGCCTGAACCCTGGAGGTGGAGGTTGTAGTGAGCTGAGATCACGCCACTGCACTCCAGCCTGGGTGACAGAGCAAGACTCTGTCTCAAAACAAACAAACAAACAAACAAACAAACAAACAAACAAATAAATAAAGTAGCACACAATCATATAATGGGATACCACTAAGACTCCAAGAAAGCTGAATAGACCTGTATCTAATGACATGGGAAGATGACCAAAATATATTGTTTCTTGATAAAAGAAGTTGTAAAATAGTATTTTTTGTTTTAAACAAAAATGTATACAATTAGTTTTTCATTTTTTTCTACAATAAATATCTTTCAATATTACTCATTTTAAAATAATTCATTATTGAATCATTATTGATTCATTATTTTATGATAGAAAAACAATAAATCTCTTTTCATTTTGGGGAACAAATAGTGCTTCTGCTGGCATTTTATACACGTGTGAAGCCTCGCTCCTAGCTTTGCTTGTGTGATCAACTACGAGTTAGCAAACTTTCTTTCCTGAGACTAAATAATTACCAAAGTTCTTTTCCGTGAGATGACAGAGTATGTTTTAACCTCTACATTCGGTAACCATCAAATAAATTATTTTTTTTCCTGGCTAATAAATGTTGATTAAAAATCCATTTAGTTGCCTCCTACAAGAAACAAGTAGACTTTTGTTTGTTATAAAATAATATCTCTTACTATTCAACCTAAGTGAAGTATTTGATACTTGAAAATATATTTTATATAAACATTTATCAAATTTCATTATAAAACACTCCATAAGATATTAAAAGGCAGACTGCATTCAATAAATATTTTTGGAGTAATGTATCAAGTAAGCAAATGAAGAAAGAATTCTGTTTTAAGTTTATTAGTGTTACAATTCTTTTACAGTTGTTTTAAACACATTTTATCAAAAATTTGAAGTGACACACATATTTTTACCTCTTTGTTTCTTGCTGTTAAATATAAAATAACTTTCATATTCAAGATAATATTGTATTTTCCTTACCCTTGAAGATTTCTTCACAGAGTTGTCCCATCTCCTCACTCGCACAACAAACTGCATATTCAACATAGTCATGATCCCACTAAACGTCTGGTTGATTTTTGGAGTCAGAATTTCAAAGTATTCTTCAAAATTGGGCTTTCCTTGAAAGTCTCTCCTGTTCATCAGCCTTCTAATGCCATTGCCAAATTGCAGAATCGTCATATCTTTGTCAAACATGAAATGGAATGGAAATGTCTTGCAGAAGAGTGATGTGGGAATCACCAGCGAGGACTGGGGTTTGCTGGGGGACAGGGATGGTTTGGTGCTTTTCACATGAACGTAGTACAACAAATAGGGCTGATTCACAAACTCGCTGCAGTCGTTATGGAAGCAGGGAGGCATTAATGACACTTCTACTTCGGTTTCATATAATGTGTGAGCGGCTGCCTTTATGATGCCGGGAAGAATCAGGGATGTGATTCTCTTAGGGAAGAAGTAGTAAACATGCAGAAAATCGTCCTCCTTATCCAGGCACAGAATGGAGGCATCCTCAAGCCTGCCCCTTTTTCCTGCTTCTTGGCAATGGCTGCTCTGTTTCAGAAGGGTACTAAAGCTGTTTAAAAAATCTTTCAGGGTGCCTCCAACCACTCCTAGGATGTTTTCATCTTCCTCGTAACATATTTTAAAAAGCTCTTCGCCGAGAGATTCTTTGATGATCTCCACTGGAACTCCTGCAATCACATAATATATGTTCTGCCATATCAAATATGCCACCTTGGTAAAGCTGTGCTGTTATTCCTATTTTCAACTTGTGTTATTTGCTGATTTAGCTCCTCTTATATCTGATAATAACATTTCCAACCAAAACGAAACCCCTATATCCAAATTATCTACCTAGGTTAGCTTCTAACGTTCTAGTAACTGGAGAAAAATCCCAAATTAAAAAAGAATGACCAGTTGAGTATAATACACAACTTATTATCTCCCTGAAATCTAACTATAAAAGAACAATTTGGATTCTAGTATTAAGTACATTCTAGCAAAAGTCCTCCAATTTTCTGTTAACAACAAAAGCCATCCATCCTCATGAAGACGTTCTTCCCTTCTAAGGGTTTCCAGCAGTGAAAGGGTCAGATACTGGAGTTAATTTAAAATTACTGGTTATGAAACTCAACTTTGTCTAGAAATGATTATAAAGCATTTTTTTCCTCAGTAAAATAGAATTCTTGTTGTTTAGTGTTAGCTGAATGAATATCTGCTTGGAATATATAATTTACTTTCTATAGCATCTTCATGAGTGGCATAAGGTTAGAAATAATCAAGCCTATGCATGTCTTTGTCTTTTTACAATGTTAGGCTTTTATTGGTATTATTTTTTTATTATAAAAACTATTGGTTACATCACGTTTTTAAGGAGGCAATTTTTTTTTTTTTTTTTTTTTTTTTTTTTTTTTTTTTTTTGAGACAAAGTCTTGTTCTGCTGCCCAGGCTAGAATGCAGTGGTACAGTCCTGGCTCACTCCAACCGCCGCCTCCCGGAGGCAATTCTAATGACTCAGCCTCCAGAGTAGCTGGGACTACAGGTGTACACGACCATGCCCAGCTACATATATATATATACACACACACACACTCTTAGTAGAGACAAGTTTTCCTCTTGTTGACCAGGCTGGTCTCTAACTCCTGACTTCAAGTGATCTGCCCTCCTCAGCCTCCTAAAGTGCTGGGATTATAGGCATGAACCACCGCATCTTGCCAAGAGGCAATTTTTGTAGTACCTTTTGTTTACTTGATTCTTAGAGCTACAGGCACACAGGCTCGTCACTCCACAAGTCAGTTAATATTGTAAACTATACATAATAGTATGCTTAATTAATATAGAAAATAGAAATGTTGTAGATTAAATATTTTATAACAAAGTAACATTTAACCTCAAAAGGAAAAAGAGATAGGAGAAAGAATTAATGAACTAGGGTTGGTATGATGAAGACAAAAGGAGCCTTGCTTTGGGCTGGGCCATCTGTTGGTCTTATGAGGAAGACTCTTCAAGGTGGCAGATGTCAAGTTTCTATCACTAGTGAATGTAAGAAGGTGTCAGTTAGGATGGCCGTCTTGAGTTGTTGAAGGTGTAATTTTTTAGAGTTACTGAGTCCTCTGGTGAGAACTGATAGTGGAAAAGTGTGTTTGTATTTTTATCTGGTTATATATAGTTTTTATTTTTTTAATTTATTAAAGAAAACATGTTATTTTTATTGGCAAAATGCCCTATAAAATACAAAATAGAGTCTTTTTTAAATATGGACTTAGTTATGTCAAGGGTGCTCTGTATGATCTTCCCTGTCTATAATCTCCTTTATTCTTTACACTCTAAGTATCACATTTTTCTTATCTGTAATGTGGGATACAGAATAGTGCCCCCTTCACAGCACTGTTGTAATGTGTGGGACTTATGTTCAGAATAGGGCCTTGCTGCTAGAACGGCCTCAATACATGTTAGCAATCATTATTATTATCATCATGAACATCTTATATTTGCAGAAAGATGCAACCTTTTGGTTCATGTACTAAAACTTTGGAAAGGACAGTAAGACAAAGTCACACTTCAGTTTTTTCTCTCTAATTACTAATGTGAGAACACTGTTAGCTTTTTTGCCATGATTGCTCCTAATTTTTCAAAGTATTCTTTATTATTTTGTTGACTGGAACTTTTCATGCATAAATGAGGAACACTTAGGTTTAAGATTAAAGCCTGTGAATGTCTGTGAGTCAGCTTCCCATCCAGCCTTATCTACTTCTCAGCAAGTAAACATAAACAGAAAATGCCTTAGGTCAAACAAAAACATGCAGTATGAAGAAGAGTCACTCTTCACATTCACAGAATACATAACATTGAACGCTTCATACTGAGAGTCACCAACAAATAAATATGAATAGTTTTGGAGAAAGTGTTTTACAGGTATACGGTCTACTTTCTAATTATATAAACAATTCTATTATTACCTGCTGCAACTGCTTGTTCTGCAACTATTTTTTCAAAGTCTTCTCTTTCCAAATATTTCCTGGAAATATTTCAATATTTTAAGTTATAAACTCATAAATACATGCTAAAAGTTCAGATTGCAATGCACAGAAATAATGATAGAAAACAGTTGACCTTCCCTGTAGAAGCAAATCTTAACTATCAAGTTTACTGGAAAGGAGCAATGACTTGTACCATCCAGAAGAACGCTGGGAAACCCCAAAATACACATGACATAGAATGTTTTGTTATTCATCATATGGAATCTTTACCTTTTAAGTGAACATTACATAGAATAACACAGACAGTCTCAGACCTAGGACTTTTTTTAATTTAAATTTTTTTTTTTTTTTACCTTATCCAGTTGCAAAAGCTGTAAGTATTCAGTAGAAACTGTACTTCAAAGTTTGCATTTTGATTTTGCTCCCATACTACAGGTATGGAATACAATGCTCTCATGTGATGCTGGACAGTGGCGATGTGCCACAGCTCTCATGTGGCCGTGAAATCGTGAGGGTCAACAACTAGTACTCTCCAGTGCCCTGTGTGGGCAGATGATTTTGCCCAAATGTAGGCTACTTTAAATTGCTGAGCACGTGTAAGGTAGGCCAGGCTAAGCTATTCAGTAGGTTAAGCGTGGTAAGTGCATTTCAACTCAGGGTATTTTCAAGTTATAACAGGTGTATCTGATCATAACCCCATTGTAGGTCAAGGAGCCTCTGTACTAAAGAGCACCTTCCCTGGTTAGCAACCTCAAATGTGAAGTAGCCAAGAAGAAGATGGTAATTCTGACAACCAAGAAAAACCTACATACAGATAGATTTCGCTTTTAAGTAATACTATGTATCTTCCTAAAGCAAATACACAGAATCTTTTGCTTCTTAGTCTAAGGCTCAATTTAGCTCTCAGATATCATTATATTAAACTTTTATCCTTGATTTTGTATAAAAATTAGTAATAAAAAAACCTATTTTTCATTCAGTTATTGCACTTGTTTTACAGCACAGAAATTGAGAATATAATAGCAGACGTTTTTACTAATATGACGTTTTTGCAGTTTTAACTGAGCAACTTGCCTAATTGTTAGTGATGATTTCTGATAGTGATGAGTGATATGACAAAATTTGCCACGTGAGCGAGGCTTACTTAGTCCAAATAGCATATAGTGCAATTCAAACTACAATTCCTACTCTCATCTCTAAAAAATACAAGTGGGTGTAAGCATTGCACACGCACCAGCAAACACGTGTACCTCAAACAAATACACACACACTCAACCCCCAGATGAGTTCATACACATAATGATGCGATCAAAAGATCCTGGAAAAAAAAAATCCAGGCAAGAACTCTGTGGGCAACCCATCCTGAGAGATATCATAGCTGCACTAAAACTCAATCACTGAAAAAAAAGATGAAGGGGGGGCGCTCTAGTCCTTCATTCAAGGGCAGTTTATGGGTTGATTTAGTGGATTTTTGTTTCTCTATTCATTTAAGAGAATAAGCAGCACAAAAAGGGGTTTAGGTGTGTCCAGCAGCTGGCAAACTGACAGCAGTAAAACTGGCCATGACTTGCCAGCAAGAAAGTGAAGTAAAAAGCGTAAACCAGAGGGTATCCCAAAACTAAAAAAAAGCGCAGAGGAGCCATTTAACATATCAGCAGGCAGGCTTATGAGCAAAATCTTGTTTCAACAACTGAATAGTTCTCATCAAGACAATTTAAAAGTATAATCAGATTTCCTTTTTTTTTAGGGAAATCAGGGAAGTGGCAAAAAAATTTCAAAATTTCCAAAAAGTAATTATTGTTTGCTTAAGTTCTGAGATCACTTTGAGAGATATACTGCTGGAAACACATCATAACTTAGTATTACAAGAAGCTGCAGGAACAATTCAGAGCACAAAGCCCTGAGAATAAATTTTGAGTAAACTGGCTGCCAAGGACTTAAGCAGACAGACAGTAGCACAGGGAGAGACTTGAGGCTATCTTATCAGCTTGACTGGGAATTAAGGTCAGAGGCGTTCTGGAATGCTTTTCATATTACTCGTGTAAGTAAACAAAGCTTCGGTCAGACACAGACTCACACTCTCTCCTTCTGGGCCTGTCCATGACCCCTTCTTGGCTTGGTCCTGCTGCCTGCAGTCTGGGACCAGTTAGTGAGCAAGGAAACTGAAGCACATATAATCCACAGCATGAACACTCACGAGTAGGAGACAGATGAATTAATTGATAAAACATTCCTGACAACAGTACTGGTTTGTAAAACTTCAAAGTTCGGTTCTGCAAATTTGAACATCAGCATTTATTCTATTATTTATAAACTAACTAATCCTTAAAATTTCAGGGAATTGAAAATGGGGCCTATTACTTTTTTTTTTTTTTTTTTTTTTTTTTGAGACAGAGTTTCGCTTTGTCTCCCAGGTTGGAGTGCAGCGGCACAATCTCAGCTCACTGCAACCTCTGCCTCCTGGGTTCAGGTGATTCTCCTGACCCAGTCTCTCAAGTAGCTGGGATTACAGGCGCCTGCCACCATGTCTGGCTAATTTTTGTGCTTTTAGTAGAGAGGGAGTTTCACCACATTGGCCAGACTGCTCTCGAACTCATGACCACAGGCGATCCACCCACCTTGGCCTCCCAAAGTACTAGGATTATAGGCATGAGCCACTATGCCCAGCCTCTATTACATTTTCTGTCAGCAGTAAATGTGCTAAATTGTATAATTCACTAAATAAATTAGATTTTTAAAATGTAACTTTAGAGGCCAGGCACAGTGGGACATGCCTGTAGTCCTAGCAGTTTGGGAGGCCAAAGCTGGTGAAAGCTTGAGTTCATGAGTTTAAGATCATCTTGAACAACATGGAAAAACCCTGACTCTACAGAAAAAAAAAAATTAGCTGGGCATGGTGGCATGTGCCTGTAGTCCCAGCTACTCGAGTGGTTGACGTGGGAAAATGACTTGAGCCAGGGAGGCGGAGTTTGCAGTGAGCCAAGATTGCACCACTGCTCTCCAGCCTGGGCGACAGAGCAAGACTTCATCTCAGGAAAAAAAAAAAAAAAAAAAAGAAAAAAAAAAAGTAACTTTAGGCCCATGCCTGTAATCTCAGCTTTTTGGGAGGCCAAAGCAGAAGGATGGCTTGAGCCCCTGAGATCCAGGCAGCAGTAAGCTATGATCACACCACTGCATTCCAGCCTGGATGACAGAACGAGATCCTGTTTCTTAAAAGAAAAAAAAAAAAAAAAAAAGGTAACCCTTTAAAGGAAAATTTCAGAATACAGTAAAAAACTTATAAACAAAGCTGACGTTCACCATGTAGCCAAACTAGTTATGAGAATACTGAAACACTTCCCTAAGGATGAATAAACACCTGCTACCCACAGAACCCCGAATCCCCCTCCTCTTAAGCTCATGATCCTTCTACCTCCTCCCGATGCAGATACTAAAGGGTTAACATGTTGTTGAGATGTGTGTTGGGGACGGGGCATCTGCTGGGACCCTGCTCAACACTTTGGCAGCATCCTTCAGGTAAGAAGTCTGTTCTGATAGTTTGGGATCCATGACTTACCTGTTGTTAAATATTTTAGAAGTTACCCATTAGTACCAAAGAATAAGCCTTGTGGGACCTTGTTAAAGCAGCAGTCTATTACCAAATGCTTAAAATGATGGGCTCTGAAAAACCCAGGCTTGAACCCCAGCTCTGTCTTTTCTTTAAATAGCTAAACAATTTTAAACATTTCATACAAACCTGAGTTTCATCACTTATAAAATGTGAAAAACAAATGCACTCACTTTCAGATTAGTATCAGCTAAAGAGCTAAGTCCAGTTTCTGACATTTGACACATTTAGTAAGCGCTGGCCATTAGTAGCAGTCATTGGAATAAGAGGTTCACATAACTAAAGTGATTTGACTTACCTGCTTTCTTTAATTTTGTGCTTTGCCAATGTTCTCTGAAGTGCAAGGTTCAGCCGTTCAAACTGAAAGTTCAAAAGAAAAGTTTTAAACATTCCCTTAAATAATAATTTGTTTGAAAAAATATATTTTAAAATGCATACTGAAGATTTTAGAGAAGCAAAAACATTATAAAACTGCTTGAATGATCAATGTTGTGAATTTTCACCTTGAAAACTGGAACAGATTTTTCTGTGTTTTCAAGCTGGAGAAAAAACAATGAGCTGAGACTACTCTGAGGCTGGGTATGTGTTGCTGCCCACAGGTTTAGCCTTTGGTGGTGGTCTCATTGACAGCCACAGAAGAGTTGAGCTGAGTGTGTATCCAAACAGAAGACTTCAGTTTGGTACTGTTAGGTGTTTTGTAATAAGGATTCCATGAGCATCACTTCCTGTGGGTCAGAAAAGCCCTCTGGATGGGTGGTCAACACAATAGTCTCAGCATAGACAAAGCCAAGAAAATTTCTCTTCCTTTCACAAGCTCCACACTCAGCTGCCCCAGTGACTCTCTGCCCTCAACTATACATTCATATCACCTTCTTGTTTAGCAAACTCTGGAGTTATCTCTGTCTCTTCCTTTTTTTTAATCTCTTAAATCTAATCTGTTGCCAAAGTTAGTTGATCATTTATTTGAAATAAGCCTTGGGTTTACCATAGCTTATACTGATTTCCTTTCTTTGAATCAATAATTCTCATCAAATACTATGGTTTTATTTTCTTTTATTGACTTCTGAGAATTTCATGAGTTTTCCTATTTTGCAAGACATTTGTATGTAAGCTTTTATATTTAATAAATAGTATTAATTTATTAGTAAATTTATTTATTAGTAAATAAATAAATAGTATTTTAGTAGCTATTAATGTCTCTTAGCACCTAACTGTCTCTAATAAGTGGAAAGAAGAGCATTGATAAGCTGTGTTGTCCATTTTTTTATACATTCCATGTAAAAATCATATGTATCTATGTGTGTATCTCTCTCTATATATAAATATGTCTATATATATAACCATATATTATATATATAGAACCATTTATTCTTTCTATAGTTTGCCCAGAGGAAAGTGAAATTTTTTTTTCTGTTCCAAGTTGAGAAATTCCTTTTTCCTTAAGACCTATTTATATCTCTTGCAGTTTCCACTTGTCAAGTGAGGTGCTGGAGTAAACCAAAATAGAGAAAGGTTCTGTTTTAATGAAATGAGTTATGAAAAGAGCTTTTAGTTTTAAATATGCATATACAAAGCTTAGAAAGAAAATTTAAAAATGTGCTGAAAGAAAATACAATTGCTAAAAAGAAATGAAAGAGAAAGATAATTATATTTACAATGTGGAGCAATTTTTCAGACTGTACAGATACATAGAGAAAGAATAACATATGCCACAGAATGAAAGAAAAGCTGGTGGAAGATGCACCCGTGAGGCAGGTTTGGAGCAGGTCCTGGTGGGCTGTGTAAAGGCAAAGGGCAGCTGAGGAATATGTTGGAGAAAGAAACTATGGGCATATTTCCTAGACATCTTTCTCATCAAGGAGAAAGGAAGGTAACATTAAATTAGTGAGACTGTACATGAAGTAAATCAGTCAGGGTGCTTGAAATGTTTAAACTTCTCAAGAGCCATCTACTTGGTGCAGTAGAAAGCTACTCCAGTAACACAGTATTAATGTGGATACAGATCCATGAAAGCATGGGTGGCTGTGTGTTCCTTCTTCCTGCAAAATATATTCACATGAAAAAAGAAATCGTCAATAAAATAAAGGTTGCTGCCTTTGTGCTTGAGCTCTCAGTTTTCCTTCACAGCATTTGCTCCCCAGCTTTGTGAATTTTCCATAATTGGTCTCTTCCATTACAGTAGAAGCTCCAAAAGGTCAGAGAGTGTCTGTTTTGTTTACCCCTCTATGTCCAGAACCTACAATAGTACCTACTCATAGGAGATGTTCAATACGTATTTACTGAATGAATGAATGAATGAATGAATGATGTTCACCTGCCAGCCACTCAATGTCTTGAAGGCTGAATCTATAAAACTTTATCTGTGAAGTGAAAAAGTAAAATACAGAGATGTTACTCTCTCAGCTTGTTTACAAATTTAGGTTGTTCCCAATGTAAACTATTTCAATTGTATTTGTTTATATATATGAATTGTTTCTTGGACCAGGAACTTTTTTTTTTTTTTTTTTGGATATAGAGTTTTGCTCTGTTATCCAGGCTGGAGTGCAGTGGTGATGACAGTTCACTGTAGCCAAGAGTGAGATGAGCTCAAGTGATCCTCTTGCCTCAGCCTCCCAAGTAGCTGGGACTACAGGTATGAGCCACCATGCTTGCCCTAACCAGGAACATTTTATGGACCATGAAGAAAGAAAACTCAACCAATTCTGCCACTGAAGACTGTTTTCTTCTTCCTCTTCAATGCTACTGGAGATCTACTCTTCTTGACATCTCTGATTAAGCCATTGGGTATACTCTTTTACTCTTTTAGTCAACATCCTTATATATCTTTCATTTCCTTCCTACTACTGTCAGAAATGTCCTTTTTTCTGGTCCTTTCCTTCTAACATATACACTATAATTTTAAGAGAGGAGGAGAAATAGTCCCCTTCCAATTGCTAGGGTTGGTGGAGCAAACCTATTTTTGGCTTTCGATTTTGAATCAAAACTTATTTTCCTAAAGAAAAAAAGAACAAAGTCCGAGCAAAGCATTGGCAGCATACTTGACTGATAGTATGAGTGAATAGGCTTTTATGGGAATGTACATTCATCGTATACCATTGCTCCTCTGGAAAATTTTTGTAAATTCAAAACAAAGCCCCTAAGGAACAGAACTCACATGTTTTCCAGGCAGAATATTTCTTGGTAAAGGCTGCTGGTGCATTGAGTTTTCTACACTGGTGCTGTATTTCCTGTGATATATCCCGACCCTGAGATAATGTGAGTCCACAACAAAATAATATATATGACTCATCCATAAGTGAGATCTGTCACACACAGCCAACCTGAGGAACTCATGACACAAAACCAACCATTTCAGGACTGCTCCATACCCCAACCATTCTACATATTAATTTTTGGTTTCAGATTTTAGAACTAAATCCAGTATTTCCTTCCAAATTAATTTCTTATAGCTCAATATATTTAAATATTGTGTAGCTGTGTTTTGTAGATCTTTTACTTGTCTATCACTCAAATGCCTTACTATTTCGGAAAGCCTTTATTCATTTTGAATTTTGAAGAAACAGGTCCTCTTATTTATATAATCACTAGATCCTGAAGTGTTGTAGATTGTGGACTTTCTGATTCACAGAGGGGACACTTGTCCCTCAAAGCAAATCGTTTGTATTGCTTTCAAGTTTGTTTCTCTTGACTAAACAATTATCTTTTGGCTTCCTAAAGAATAGATCTGATTAAATTGTTAAAACATCTACTTTTGCCACAAATATACCATATAGGAATACTTCAGGAATAACTGCTATTTGATGCAACATTGCTGTCAGTGATGTGAATTTTAATTAATGACATTTCATAGGTGTGATTTATGGATAAGTCACTATTTTCATTAGCTTTTTAGCTTTTTTACAGTGTTTACTGTTTTTCTAGACCAAGGATATTTTAATTCATAAGATAAATTGTAGTGCTGTTTCTTATTTTCTTCTTGCAACCTAATACTCTAGAACACACCTACAGATCTCACGATTCTCTTCAAATCCTCCTATTCTTACTAAGTACTTGATTTGGGGTCTTATCATTTATGTAAGCATATCCAATTCAACTGATTCAATTCAGTAAGTGATTTTTGATTTGCTGTGACTGTGGCATCTTCAAGATCCTTACAATAATTCTATAGCCTGAAGGAGCTTACAGAATTGCTGGGAAACAACATCCATGAAAAAAAGATCAAACAATATTATATTATATTATATTATATTATATTATATTTATTATATTACATTATATTATGTTATATTAAGAAGAGCAATTGATTATGAATAAAATGCAGAGAGTTTTTCATTTCTCCAGTTACCTTTTGCTTTAAGCAAGAGATCTAAATTTATGTGCCTCCATTTCTTAAAATAGAAATGAAAAGTTTGCATTACATGATCAAGAAGACTTTTTAAAGCTCTAGTATTCCGTTACTCAGGAGTGACCTCTCACTTGTTATGTTTGCTAAGGAAAAAACATTTTTATACTTGCCTGTTCACTAATAAAAATATAATCAGGAAGTTAATTCTGATTATCTAAAACAAAAATTGTGATGTCAAATGCTATCTTAAGTATCTTACTTTAGATTATTAATACAACTGAAACTAAATAGTCTAAGCATTAAATCTACAAACGTAACAAATAATCAGAAAAAAAACACTAAAAAAACACATAACAGGTATTTTCAAAGATAAGTAGATGTTTGAAGTCATCTAGACTGATTACTACACAGCTCAAATGTATTCAACACTGGAACATTTACCAGATAAAGATAATGTCTCAGTTGGAGAAGAGTTTTTGCCACTAATGCCAAACATACTTCTTCCATCTCCTAGTCTTGCCCTCTCTGTTACATGATACTGTAGTAAAATCTTAAGATTATTTTTATAAACTCATGAACAAACAACAAACTAATAAATTATATATATATATTTATTTATTTATACACACACACACACACACACACACACACATACACACACACACACACAAACTTGAATTTGGTATTGCATCCCAGTCCTTCAGTACATTTTCCTAGAATAAAGAGAAGGGAAGTTTATAGCAGCCAGTATGGCTCTTCAGGATCCCTGAAACTTCTCCCTCAGCAGGAAAAAAGAATTATGGAACATTCACATCCCTAGAAAATGTTTGAGAGGCTCTCAAAATCTCTAGCTGAGCCAACTGCTGAAAATCCTTTCCTGTCAAAGCTAGTCAGCAAAGAATGAAAGAGGTGACTCCATATTCAAGTGTGCAGGCACCAATGCAAAGCTACAAGGAGCAGAAAAAAATCAGGGAAATATGAGACAACCAAATAAATAAATAAATAAATAAATAAATAAATCTACAATAATTGACCATAAAGAAATGAAGAACAATGAGTTAACTGACAAAAAATTCAAAATAATGAAATCCAGTGAGTTATAAGAAAACACAGAGACAATTAAATAAAATCAGAAAAGTACATGAACAAAATGCAAATATTAACAAAGAGATAACCACAAATATGGAAGCAAGCCAAAATTCTGGAATGAGAGAATAATAGAATAACTGAACTGAAAAATTCAATGGAAAGCCTCAACAGCAGACTTAATCAAGTTGAAGAATCAGCAAATTCAAAGAGAGGTCATTTGAAGTTATTCAGTCAGAAGAGTGAAATGGCAAATGAATGAAAAATGGTGAAGGAAGCCTGTGGAACTGTTGGGGGTGCCATCAAGTGAACCAGAATGTTTTTTAAAAAAGAGTCCAGTATGTGTATGACTTCCATTGTAGAAATTCAAAATCTATCAAACAAAATAATGAAGCCAACATAGTAATGACAGGATTTAGGAAAAGCATAGAAGCTATCTACCTGCCTCATGATCACCATCTGTTCATTTCTGTTCATTTCACTCTGTCCTTGGAGATGAGAGCATTGATTGTTTTCCAGACTGTGCCACAAACCAACTCCCTAAGGAGGGCTAGTTATCTCTAGCCAATGCTGGCTGTCTAGAAACTAGAGTGGGGTAAGAATAATTAAGTATTTCCATTTCAAAGGTTATCAGTCAAAGTACTATTGTGTTAATATTATATCTGAAATAAACTCCCTCAACTTTCTGCTAAGTCTAATTTATCCATTCTTCAAACTTCAATTTTTAAGTTTCTTCTTTCTCAGTTATTCCAGGCTGGATTGTTTACAATAGTAATTAACTGCTCTACCCTTTGAAAGTTGCATAATTTTGGTCAAATTACTGTATTTCTCTGGCATTTTCTGGGAATGAAACAAGATTATCTGTGAAATTCCTTTCAGTTCTGAAAATCAGCCAGTCTGTGTTTCTTTGGTGTTTTGCACATAGTAGAGTGTTGATATTGAGCCAATTAAAAATTATCAACATGTTATATTAGCTAGTGTCTGATTAAGTCAATGTTCAGCCAAATTTATAGGTTAAACAAATCTGTATAAAACTGTGAAGACTGACAGAGGGAGGGGGACATCACGAAGATCTTCAACTGCTCTTCTATTTATCCTGCAGAGGGAGAGAAGCTTTCTACACATCACCTCTATTCCTTTTTTTTTTTTTTTTTTTTTTTTGAGACGGAGTTTCGATCTTGTTACCCAGGCTGGAGTGCAATGGCGTGATCTCGGCTCACCGCAACCTCCGCCTCCTGGGCTCAGGCAATTCTCCTGTCTCAGCCTCCTGAGTAGCTGGGATTACAGGCGTGCGCCACCATGCCCAGCTAATTTTTTGTATTTTTAGTAGAGACGGGGTTTCACCATGTTGACCAGGATGGTCTCGATCTCTTGACCTCGTGATCCACCCGCTTCAGCCTCCCAAAGTGCTGGGATTACAGGCTTGAGCCACCGCGCCCGGCTACATCACCTCTATTCCTAAGACGTTTGACCTGTTTCAGTCTATGTTCTGTTCCCAGAAGTTTCCTTAAAGGTGGATTGACAGAAGCTGCTCCAGATCTCAACATGACACTACGCTATGGAGCTTGAAGGGCTATTTGAAGAAGTGTCAGAGCTAATTATTATGTCATTATTATACACAGGTATAGATAGGCAAACTCTGAAAACCGGCAGGGATCAAATGATACTCTTTAAAATTAAGAGACCAAACTCCAGCAGAAAATAAGTTATTCTTTGCCGAACTTAATTTTAAAATAATAGCTAACAACTACTGATAGCTTATGGTATGGCAAGAGCTATGGATGGTTTTACTTAAAAATCATTAAAACTCTAGAAGGTGGTTGCCATTATTATTTCAACTTCATGGATAAGGAAGCTGAGATGAAGAGGAATTTCCAAGTTGCCCCAAATCATAAAGTTTGTCAGAATACAGTGTTATTTTGAAAATTCAAGATCATAAACATTTTCAGATTAAACACAATTGCTTTAAAAGAATATTTTTATGTGTTTCAAGGAAACAGTCTACATTTATTGTAGCCTTCAAAGTGAGAAAGCAAGTGTTTAAATTTTCCTGAGAAAAACATTCTTCTACAGTTTCAAAGTATTACAATTTCAAAATCTAAAGGGCAAGCACTCACCTCTGGGAAAATCAGTTTGCAAATACTCTCTGCCAAAGTGTGAAGATAGACTCGGCTCCGACTGGTTTTTCTTTGAGGAAGACTTTCTTGTATGTTCTTCTCAGGAATGTCTTGACAGATGGGCACGGTTGCTTTGCAGATCTCTGAGCTTCCTGCTGCCTCCTCTGCAGACTCTTTAGGAACTTGACCTGGTGCCAGTAAGGAGAAAGGACACTCCCCTGTGATCTTGAGATCCTTGAGCTTCGTGCAGAACATGGTGTTGGTGTCTCTTACCCTGCTGCGATCTCCTCTTGATGAGCTGTAGTTCTTATATGAGACTGACAAACAGAAGTCACTATCAATTCAAGGACACTGGTAACTGGGATGTCTAGGGGCAGCAAAAAGTCAGAACGGAAAGAGGAATGACGTTATGCACAGATGAAGACAGAAAAAGACAGGTGAGAAAAAGCAACGGTCATGTCATTTTCAAGTTAAAAAAAATTCTGCTGGAAATTCCAATTATTAAATGAGCAAGACATTGGGCAAAGATTTTTTGTGTGAATTTCACTATATTAGTAAAATACTTGCTCTTAATAGTTCAACTTTTAAAACAAAATACATTTTTTTCCCAAATGTCCTTAGCATCAGCTGCTGATTTCCATTTTTTTTGTACCCAACCTGTCCGGTTTGATTTCACAAGAGTGGGACACCACGGTTTTATGACAAAAGCCACATTTAAATCTATGTTTTATTAATGCTTGTACTAATACATTCTCATTAAGCTTTCCTTTCTGAAAAGTCAGAACAGTAAAAACCAATGGCTTCCAAAAATACCTAAGGGAAAATAATATGTATAATAGTCCCCAAGTATATGTTTTCAAACATTGATTTAGATTGAAAAAGAAAAAAGTTCAATGAAAAAAAAGTTCCATGAAGATGATTACGGCAAAAGAAAATTTTCATCACTCTAAACAAAGAATTTAAGAATATTATCATCACAATGAAAAAGAAATCAGAATTCCTGATCCCTACGAACATGCCATGGGATTTGCAGGTGTCCCTGGATCCAAATCTAGGTAGCACTGCAGTGAGTCAAAAACCACCCACTTCCTACTGAAATCATACGCACTGCCATTCCAGCATATTGTCCTCTGTACTTGGTTTTTGTTGATGCTGTGGTTGTAAATTCTCTCACAATTCACAACCCATTTATCATTAGTTATTTGTTATTGGAAATGTCAAGCTGTGAATTTAGCTCATCAAAAATACTAATTATCTTGATTAACTGGGTCTACCAGCTGTTTCCTACTCTTGGGGAAGAAAAACAAAAAGTGGAAAAGAACATGCATTTACTAAACTATACATATACTAAGTACTATGTGCCTGACACAGCGCCGGGAACTCTATACTTAAAATTAATTCTCACAGCAACCACATAACACAGGTATTTTATCCCCAGTGGGTGAGAGGCTCAAAAGATTAGGCTATTTTCTCTCATTTGAAATGCCAGAGAATGACAGAGCTAGGGTTCAATGAAGATCCATCTGACTATGGAGCCAATAATCTTAAAAAGATTAGATTTTTATCTTGAAAATATGGTTTATAAGTTTATATTAAAATTCAGTCAAGAACATAATTCTCCTGCTCATTGGCTGGTGGTATGTGAATCATCCAGGATACAGTCCTATATTTGAATCTTCAGAGTTGGAGTTCAATTAGTATTTTTCTTTTCTATGCTCCTCAATGCCCTTAATATATTCCCAGTGTGTATAAGCAACAGCCTGTAAATTGTCATGGATAAGTCATCTAACAAGTTTAGAACAATGAACAACTCATTTTCTGAACTGAGACAAACAAAGAAGCTAAATTCGGTATCTGATCCCTGTGGGATGTCATGGGACATTAGGTATAGAGGAAGATTATGGATGCTGGCAGGCCAGAAGAAGCTGCCAGGGTTCTGTTACCTAAAGTTATAACCAAAATCTACACTCATGTAAAATTTATGAATCTTTGAGAAAAGACAAAAAAAAAATCCTATGCGTTTATGAGTAGAAAATTTATTCTGCCAGAACAGAATGGGAACACTCTATCTCAATAGACTACTGAAGTGGTCCAAAGATAATATAGAGATAAGGGGAATGGTTACTTAGATTCTACAAGATCTGAAAATGTAAGGATTTTTCTTAGATTTTTTTTGACCCATATTTGTTTGGGGACTTAATGTAATAAATATTTGTTTCTTAGTCTTTGCTACATCTCAACATAATTCTATTATTGTTTAATAACTTCTCTTCTGCTTTAAGCTTTAAATCAGTGATCAGCTTTAAGTTTTAAAAGTGCTTTAACCTTTTCTGTAAAGGGCCTGAGAATAGATACTGCCAGCCTTGCATGTTCCATGGTCTTTAATGCAGCTATTCACCCCTACCATTGCAGCGTGAAGCCGCCAGAGATGCTATACAAAGGAATGGGCAGAGATGTGTTCCAATACAATCTTAAATGTAAACACAGGCTGTGAACATAGCCGGTAGTTTGCTGACCCCTGGTTGTAAAATTAGCTGAGTAAATTAACTAAAGCATTTTAGTTAAAATGTAATTTTGACTATAGAAGCAAAGTTACCTCCTCATCTTCTCTAGTCACTTCTCTCCAAAAATAACAGCCTATGTAGATCCACTTTTGGTGGAGGGGAAGGAGGTTTGGTGGTTTTTTCTTTTTTGTTTTTTTTTTTTTCATCATTATTTGTAGAGACAAGGTCTCACTATGTTGCCCAGGCTGGTCTCTAACTCCTGGGCTCAAGCAACCCTCCTGCTTCAGCTTTGCAAAGTGCTGGGATTGCAGGCATGAGCCATTGTGCCTGGCTGGGATCCCGTTTCTGTACAACTTGAAAGTAATCAAAGACAATGTATTAGATAAAACTAAATAACTATTTATACAAATAATAGTGCCATTATTTTATATTAATTTTCAGGAAAAAGAGCTATATTAACTGAATGCCACTATTTGTATCAAAATCTAACCACAGTAACTAGCAGAAGAGGATACGCAAAAACAAAAGGAAGACAATAAGAAATGGAAGATTATAGATTAGATCTGAGGATGGCATAGAACTATTACTAAAATACGTTATTCTGGCATATATTAGAATTTTAGTATTGGACTTAGATGTTTGCCATCATATAGTTTATAATAGACCTTTCCATTAAACATAATCTCTCTCATTCACACTGGATTTCAACGTTGGTACCCAAGTCCAATATTTTAATTCTTATCTTCCTGCTTAATCCAGCTGCAGCAGTATACAATTTACTAGTCAACTTTCTTTGAAATAATTCCTTTTCCTGTACTGCACAGTACTATAATTTCCAGGAAATGTACTGAACAGTGTTTTTTAATTAAAGCAAAAACAGCTAACAGGAAACAAGTTGTGCTTACTTTAAGATAGTTAAGTGTTTAGTCTCATTAAATTACATATGTATAAACAAACTAATTAGCATTCTTCATCTGCTCAACTGATGAATTACACTATGAAGCAGATGCATGCAGTGTTGATACCTTGGAAGTCTGTTTGTCTTGCTTTTGCCTGCCAGGAATACAGAATACGCCTCAACTAATCTAGTGAACATTTTTATGGGTAACGTTAGCAATAACTTCAGAAACGGTTTGGTCAGTTGATGAATTCAGTACATAGCTGGTTGTAGAAAGGGTAGTAACATGGTAAGGGAAAAACAAATAAATTAAAATAACAAATTTGGCAACAGGCCTCGGCAAGCAGTGGAATACGATGTTCTCAGAAACTGGAAGAGGTACTTGTCATCCCAGAAGGTGATGATTAAACAGCCTCCAAATAAACTGAATGCTCTCTCTCTTTAACTGGTGAGTGATTAACTGCTATGGTGAGAATAATGACCCAGCTACTGGCCTAGTATTAATATCAGAGACAGATTATTGTTTAAGTAAGGCAACCATCAAATCCTCAATCATTTAAATTATAGAATTTAATTAAGTGTAAACATCTTTTTTTTTTTCTTGAGACAGAGTCTCACTCTGTCTCCCAGGCTGGAGTGCAGTGGCATGGCCCTCTGCCTCCTGGGTTCAAGCAATTCTCCTGCCTCAGTCTCCCAAGTAGCTGGGATTACAGGTGCTGCCACCATGCCTGGTAATTTTTGTATTTTAGTAGAGATAGTGTTTCGCCATGTTGGCTAGCCTGGTCTCGAACTCCTGACCTCAGATCATCTGCCCACCTCAGCCTCCAAAAGTGCTGGGATTAGAGGCATGAGCCACCGTACTTGTCCTAGAATTTAAATAAGCAGGAATATCTTGTTTACTACATGTAAAAAGGTCATGTAGACTCAAGAAAAGCATCCCTTACCATACTCTCTGATACACTTTTCTCCAAAAGCAGATCTTAAGGAACAGATGAAAAGTTAGAAAAAGACACTTTTCAAAAGGAGGTATACATGTGACCAACAATCATATGAAAGGAAGCTCAACATCACTGCTCATTAGAGAAATGCAAATCAAAACTGCAGTGAGATATCATATAACACTAGTTAGAATGGCTATTATTAAAAAGTCAAAAAATATCAGAGACAGGCAAGGTTGTGGAGAAAAAGAAATGTTTATATGCTCTTGGTGGGAGTATAAATTACTTCAGCTATTGTGGAAGACAGTGTGGCAATTCCTCAAAGAACTAAAGACAGAAATACCATTTGACCCAGCAATCTTATTACTGGGTATATACACAAAGGAATATAAATCATTCTATTATAAAGACCCATGCACATGTATGTTTGTTGAAACACTTCACAATAGTAGAATGTGGAATAAGCCTAATTTCCCATCAGTGATAAACTGCATAAAGAAATTGTCATTCATATACATCATGGAATACTATGCAGTCATAAAAAAGATAAGATTATGTCCTTTGCAGGGACCTGGGTGGAGCTGGAGGCCATTATCCTGAGCAAACTCACCCAGGAACAGAAAACCGAACACCACATGTTCTCACTGATAAGTGGAAGCTAAATGATGAGAACACATGGGCACATAGAGGGGAACAACACTCACTGATGCCTTTTGGAGCATGGAGGGTAGAGGGAGGGAGAGGTTCAAGAAAAGTAACTAATGGGTAGTAGGCTTAAAACCTGGGTGATTAAATAATGTGTGCAACAAACTCCCATGACACAAGTTTACTTATGCAACAAACCTGCACTTGTACCCCTAAACTAAAAATAAAAGTTAAAATAAATAAATAATAAAATAAATATCCAAAAAAGAAAAGAAGGAAGAGGCAAGCCTAAAAATTATGTATCCATCATAAAAGCAATTTGCTCTATCAAATGTCTACTATCAGACCTGGCAACTGGACATGCCAATATCTGTGATTAAAGAGATGTGAGCTTTTTAAGATTAAACCTAAAAGTCCAGATTTTTACGAGTAGCCAAAAGGAGGAGAAAACTTAAAAGCAAATTGCCTTAGTAAGGATAAAGCCTGTACACTTCAGTACAAATTGTAACAACTATTTTCATAAATTTTTTTTTTTAAAAAGCCTTAATTTTCTGGTATACTAAAAAGTTAGAAAGTTTTCCTTTCCCCAAAATTGAAAAATATTAAATAAAATCCCATAAATCAGTCTTTTAGAATGTGTTTCTTTTCGCTTTGTAGTAGGAAATGTTTACACAACTTTCCCTGTGAAGTAACAGGAAAGCAAGAGAAAGTAGTAGAAAAATTGGTGATCATACCCAATTCTCTCTATCGCAAAGTTAAAAAGAGGCAAACAAGTCTCAGACTCCGTCATTTTATCATTCCTCTCCAGCACTACCCTTCTTTCTTTATTGTTACTCTTTCAGAAAGTTTGGCTTTATGGGTTGTGTTCATTTCCTTATATCATATTTATTTTTAAGTTTATAACTATCTGGCTTTTGCTTTAGTATCTTACTGATATCTCCTTATTAAATTTGATGATGCCTAAAAGTTAAAGCTCAAGACTCTTTTGGCTTTTAACATAAATTCTCCATCCATCTGCATTTTCTTTTTAATAATCTCAATTCCAACAGATTCCTTGGTATCGCCGGATTGTCTTCTATATAATGCATGCATTCATTCACTTGCTCATTTTTCCTCCTCTTCAACAGATATTTATGGATGTCCTGCTCTGTGCCAGGCATTCTTCTAGACACAAGGACACAAGAGTGTTGTGCAAAGAACACCCCTTGCTCTCAAGGAACTTGCAATCCAGAAGGAAAACTATTTCTGATGGATCCGTTCCAAGCGTGGCCTGTGCTGCAAACAGGGGAGGGATATAGTGCTCTGGGAATGGAAATCAGGGCTCTGAGCCTAGTCCCCTCAGAAACAACTGACCTGGGCCAGGCTAAATGAGTTTCAGAAAGAGCACCATGCTTGGAAGCCAATGTTCTAGCAATGGAAATAATTCCAGTATAGCAAAGGCATGAACGAGGTAAGAGAGAGCAAGGTAATGGTGGTGAAAGACAAAATATACAGAGATCAGGATTTTGCAGTGTTCTACAAACAACATTAAATAAGGTAATACTGTATTCTAAGGGCAATCAACTAAACGACTAAGAAGCAAGAGAGCAAATTAATTAGATTGCATTTTTAAAAGATTATTTGAATGTAGAATGAAAAATGGGTCAGAATGGGACAGATGGTAGATATGGGTCGGGCAAAAACAGTGACCCTGGGGGGAAAAATAAACCAATGCAGAAGTAATTCTGAGAGAATCCACAGGCCTGGGCTGCTAACTGGGTGTGGAGGCCAAAGCAGAGGAAAGATGCATTTCTCTCACTTGACTTCTCAAAACCACAGCCAAGAAAAAAGTCTGGGGACCATAGGGCACAATCAAAATAGTTCATAATACATTGCCCATGACTTTGGTTATTCAATCAGAACCAAGCCTACAGCTTGGATTTCAAATATTATACGTCCTGTGGGAGTTGGGTTACTCCAACTCTCCTCTTAAAATCTCTTTTTGGGAAGCAATTTCTCCTTCTTGTTCAAAAGCCCAGAAGTTGTTCATTCCAATATTCCAATTTCTGTTACTGAGCAGGCCATTCACCTTCCTAATGGGCTGAATCTCCATGTAAGCATGAGGTGTCTCAAGGTATTTTTAAGGGGGAGGATGCTTACCTTAAATTTTTATAACTCAAGAGCCCATACTGATAATTCTCCCAAAACAAAGAGGTCAACTCTAAAGACAGCAGCAACCTCACTTTCAATAATCACATTGGAGTCCTCCTGGTCCCCGATTTGCCGGACAGCAACTGTCTTGATAAAACTGTAGTGCTGGACATAATTGTGTTTAATAAGCTACATTAAATCTTAAAATAAGATGAGTGCAATCCATAGTCTTTTAAAATTAGATTTAAGAAGCAAATCTGCGGCATCTTTGAAGTAATAGCAAAATTCAGTACACTCTATAACAGGAAGATTTTAATTGCTTGAATTAACACTTTTTTCTCAGTTTTTATAACAAAGTATTTACAGAATGTTTTATAACTAATTTAAGAGCAAAACCTTTGGGATTATAAATCCTAAAATATATTTGTAAAACTCTCCTGTGTGATAGTCACTACAATTTGAAGACACGCAGTTAAACATCTTCAAATTAAGTATCATCACTGCTTACGGTGCGTCATGCCGATGATGAGGAAATCAGGTAAGCTTTTCAATGGTTTTTCCCTCTAACATATAAAACAATTTCTTGCATCTTTTTCTATGATTCTCATCATAGTTACATTGCTAAAAACAGTTCCTTACAGAGGCTTAGCACTTTAAAATATACTTACTGTAAATATACTAATGATTATGAAATGAGTTAAGGAAGAAATGTGATTCCTTTTTACTCTGTAAAAAGCCATTTTGTTTTTTTCTGTTTTCAGATAAGTACTGTGCATTCTGGGAATGTCAGTCACACCTATCGCTGGGGAAATAATTGTCAGGATAAAATGGCCGGCATGCTAGATGACTTTTGCTCCCCGCTCTTCCTCTTGGACCATATGGTCCCCAGTCTGGCCATATGCTCTGACATGGAATCACTGATGGCACAGTTTCCCTTTACTTTTCTCTTGTCTCCATAACTCAGCAGACTCAAGGCTTTCGTACAGTTCTTTCCCACCAACTCCTTTCATTTTTATCCCTTTGAGTCAAGGCCTGCAATTACCAAGGTGCAATATTCATTTGAATTCAATATGTCTTTTAACGGAACTTTTGTATTTCGGGGGATTTTTTTATTGTTGCTTTTGTTAGGGTTCATCAGTAGTGAGTGATTTCACCCAAACACATTTTCTTCCCCTGAGTCCTTTTACTTTTAGTGAAGAGTTTTGAAACACATGGAGTTTTCCAAGAACATCTATATTGTGTTATATCAAAAATACCTCTACTCTCATCAATGTTTGATTTAAATTTGCAGATAAGGTGAAAAGCCAACTTACCATCCTGGAAGAAACACTCAACAAGACCACATTCTCTGAGACTCCACAGAGTATATTAGGATTTAGGTAAAATAATCTGATGCAACTTTTAAAGCGAAAACCAATCCTTGATGATTAAATAATTGTGCCAACTGATAGATTTCATTTAGGTGACATAATGAACTTGATGATTACATGACATCATAATTTCTCCATTTTCTTTTAAATTTCAGTCAGGCAGGAAGGCCTGGAAGTACACTCTCTATATCCTTGATGTCGTAGACATACATAAACACACACACACACATACATACTTAAAACATATACACTCTTATTTTTCCTCTTCTATAATGGTGAGTTTTCACATCTGAGAAATACAGGCGTGTGTGTATATGAGTGTGTGTGTCTCATGCAGATAATTTGCATGACGGAGACTTCATAATTTGGCGGGCTGGATTCACATAAATGTAAGTGCCATGCCCAGTTGTGCCCAGAGGCAGTGGAGTTGGCATAGCAGTTAAAAGCTTAGGCTACATGAACAGATGGCCTGTATTTGCTCCCTGCATCTATTCTCCCATGTGCTAGCTCTGTGATGTTAGTCAAGTTCTTAACTGAAATTCACCTCAATTTTCTCCATCTGAAAAATAAGGATAATAATAGCAGCAATCTCCTAAATGTGTTGTGAGATTAAACAAAGCAATAAATAGAAAGCACTTAGAAAAGCACTGCCATCAGTTATGGCAGGAATACATGTTGACTATCACAACTGCTATGCAGTGGTAGTGTGACAGTGGACAAGTTTCATAACTTCATGAGTTCTGTTATTTCACATATAAAATAGTAAAGTTATGATGTAACAGAGTTCAATTAAGAATTTGGAATAATATATGTAAAGTGCCTGGTCTTGCCTAGCATCCATAGGTCCATAATTTTTAAACAAGATAAACGTCCAGTCTTGGATCAAGACTTAAATCACTTTCCTTACGAAAGCTGTGATGCCTCTTCTACCAGTTCTCTAGACAACTTCTTACAACAGGAAGAAAAGGATCACTGTCTGCTTGCTAACTTCAGAGCAGTCCTAAAATTTTTTTTTTTTTGGTACATACAACCAAATGTTAATGTTCATTTCATAATACAAGAGAATCCTGCTGATATAAATTATTAAATAAATGACTGACAATTTAGTCTATCTTCTCAGGAAGATTCAGTAGTGTTTTATACCTATGAAACTTTCTTTCACGAATCAAATCTTATTTAGGGGAACTCTGATAATATATCAAATGCTCATGATCCTACAAATACAGAAAACAATCTGTACTTGATGAGCATTACAGAATACCAAGAAAGCTGTATCTAAGTCAATAGTTAGGGCTCTTTTTATTGAATTATAAAATAATAGAGTTTGCAGCACAGCGTAGAGTAGAAAGATTCCATTTTGGTTTTATCTAATTCTATTACATAATAAGTTGTATATCTAATTATTTCAGTGAAATATTAGAATGTAAAAATTGGGCTACTATGTTGAATTTTAAACCTCATTTTCTACTCATTAAGCCAAAACAGTTTTATAAATCAAGCAGCCTTATGCTATTGAAGTACACCTTGTTTTTTATTAATTCATATTATTCCCAATGTGGAAATTTGAAAACAAAACAAAATCTCATAACAACCAAGCTTAAATAGAAATTCTGTGGTATCTGATGTTCTTTTCCTAGAATGCCATATTGAGAAATGATTAGTATTTGTTATACAAAAAATCTTGGCTCCAATTATTGCTAACTGTTCTTCTAAATATTGACTCAGTGATAATTCTTTAATCTACTTACCTTCTCCATGTTAGTTTGGTAGAAACGTTTAGGTGGTGAGCAAGCAGAGGTGATACAGTAATTGGCAGTTCATTCTAAGATATTTGTGGAACCAAGACAGGTGACTCAGAGTCCAGTTAAAGGAAGAGACACAAGGATTCCTGACAAAAGTGAAGTGACTCTGGATTGACCTGTGGAACACTTGAATTACCATTCTAAGCAATGAGAAGATACTAAGGTCGTCTTATCCTCGACGGGAAGGAAGGAGTGACCTGTAAGTACAGAACTCACCCAGTGGTAGAGGCAAGACAAACTGGCTGGACTCTAACTTGTCATATTTGGAAAGAAGATTCTGGAATAAGAGACACTAGTGACTCTCGCAGTTCTTCTAATCCAGCCTTTGGAAATTTTCTCAAGCTTTTTGAGAGAAAAGACCAGAAACTTCCATAGCTATGAAAACTTAAGATCTCTATGCACTACTGGAGTTAGAATCTTACCAAACCTAATCAAGAACACATAATGAAGCGTAGGCCTGGCTACAGAAGGAACAGCAAAGAGAAAAAACCAAAACCAAAAACAGAAGGAGAACAGGGACAAATGTATCAGTGGGGGAGACTCGGGCAGTGGAGGAGCTGCCAAAGCCAGAGAAGGGCTGAGGGAGGTCAGGCAAAGCTAAGCCACCATGCAGGAGAACACCAGAAGCTCAGGAGCCTTTAAAGCAGGAGCTGGCACATGATGGCCTGTGGGCCAAAATCCAGTCTGTTACCTGTTTTCATCTAGCTGAGAAGTTGAGAACCATCTTTACATTATTTAACGGTGAATACAACTCAAAAGAACACTCTGTGATACATGAGCATTATATGAGACCTAAATCTCTATGTCCATAAGTAATTTTATAGGAGCACAGCCACACTCACTCATTTATGCACTGTCTATGGCTACTGTGTTCAAACCCTGCAGCTGAGTTAGTGCTATGGAGGTCTCGTGGCTGACAAAGCCTGAAGTAGCTACTATCTTGCCCTTGATGGGGTCTGTTGACTGACTGCTGCTTTAAAGAGCTGTTGGGGACATCACATACATTATCTTATTTAATCTTCAAACAATCTTATGGGAAGGGTGTGTGAGTGTGTGTTTGTATATTTTAGTATCTTTTACATAAGAAGAATCTGAAAGGTTGACCATGTGACTTCTCCTTGGCCATAGCTGGTGAGCGGCAGAAACAGGAAATGAACCCAACCCTATCTAACTACAGAGCCCATGCTGCGGAGTTGTCTTGAGAAACCACGAGCTTTTGACATATCACAGTGATTATTATTAAAGTTCCCCTACTAATAAATATAATTTGGGAAAACAAAGACTAAATTTTATCTGCTGGAGTACAGAAGAAAAAGAGAGATCAGGTTGTTGGGCATGTCGATTAAGATAATGCAGCTTAAATATTTCCAAAATGAAGGCATGAGAGATGTTTTCAGGGTCTCAATGAACTCTAAAGAGACTCCCTTTCAAAACTTTACTTTGAGCCACTCTAGTTTTAGGGATCAGAGAAGAACTGAAAGGCAGCTAAAAAGACTGTCGGTTTCTCTGCCACATTTAAAGGATCTTTACAACAAAGCCGAGGAAGAAACTTTGACAAAGAAACTTTGACAAAGTACATTTCTCAGAAAAATTTTATTTTATGACCTTAGAGAAAATCTCATAAAAGTGAAGGAAAGAGTGAGATTAGAGGCCTGGAGACTCCACAGATGTTTCTTTGGAGGTGGCCTAGGGGAACAGGCTACTGAGGTATCAGTAATTGATGGGCAGTCTGGTGCGTTTTCTACTTTTCAGACCAGTGGTAAAGCACTTTCTGATTCTTAAGACAGGAAACGAACTTTTATCACAACACTGGGACACAGATCCTTGATGCTTATGCTGGAACCAGATTAGCAAAAGACATGTAGCAAATTCCAACATAAATTCAATTCTACCCAGTTTTTACATAATGATTTAGTTCAGAAGAAATCATTACTAGAAATGAATTTTGACTTCTGAACATGTGCTTTGCAGTATACATATATGTTGAGAAAGGCTGAGTCTTTCCCCATTAAATCCAAATCCACAGCTATATTCTTTTAATGCCTTCTGCCATCTAATTGATTCAAAATAGGTAAAGTTTAAAGAAACACCAAACAGGCCGGGCGCGGTGGGTCAGGTCTGTAATCCCAGCACTTTGGGAGGGTGGATCACAAGGTCAAGAGATCGAGACCATCCTGGCCAACATGGTGAAACCCTGCCTCTACTAAAAATACAAAAAAAAAAATTAGCTGGGCATGGTGGCACGCACCTGTAGTCCCAGCTACTTGGGAGGCTGAGGCAGGAGAATTGGTTGAACCCAGGAGGCGAAGGTTGCAGTGAGCCGAGGTCGCGCCATTGCACTCCAGCCTGGTGCCTGGTGACAGAGTGAGACTCTGTCTCAAACAAACAAAAAAAGAAAGAAAGAAAGAAAGAAAGAAAGAAAGAAAGAAAGAAAGAAAGAAAGACCAAACAATTTTTCCTATTAATTTCAGTACCTCTCACATGAAAGTCAACATACAGAGTCATTTGCATAGCATAACAGAAGTTTAGAACTGGAAGAGGAGTTAGAGATTATTTATTGCAATCCCTTCCACTCACAGATGACAGAGTGCAGATTTCAGTGATGTGACCCAAACCCCAAAGCTCAGGAGGCATATAGGTGAGACAGGAACACAGGCAGTTTGACCACAACCCTGGAGTTCACCCAGTATACCCTGATCACCTCCTCTATTGAAAATGCTGAGAAGGCCTCCTCTCTTTGTGGACCACCAGCCACTGCAGGGAATGTACTGAGAAAACCTTAACAGTTATTTTAATTCAAATTCCACACTTTGCTATCTTTTGAGGGTGAACATAACTAGTTCATCTCAGTCCAATCAGAAGGTTACCGTTTGTCTACATATCATGCTAATGTTAACATACACTATAAAATTGCTTTGACTGTCTACAGTTTCTAAAATGGTGCCCTGGACTCTTTCATGATTTTCTCATCCCCTTTTGCACTTTCTTGAGAAACTATCTTTTGTCCCTTTTCAAATCTCTAAAGACATTTTCTAAATAATCTTCCTCATTAACCTGTCTTTGTCATTAAATCAAGTTTGGTATTTTCCAGCCTTAATCAAACCAGCTAATGCAGGACTCAGTTTATCCAACTTTGGAATGCCAATAATTATTTTCTGCTGAAATTGAAAGACAGAACTACTGGCTCTGAGTCATTTACTATAAACATGGAAGTGATATAGATAGGCAACCTAAATTGTTATTACCAAATTTATTCAATCCTTTCCATTTATCTTCCTGGACTCTTTGTATGTGAAGACACAAATACATCTATGTAAGTGACAAACAACTTGACAAGAAATTTTTTTCCTATATATTCTCTTTTTCTATTTTACTTATTAGTGTTATTTTTCAACTTTTTTCTGAAAAAGTGAAATCTCACTATACATAGAAGTTTATGCATTTCCAGGGTCTGTGCTTGATAAAGAAGTCAGCAATACTCACGTAATATCCTATCCTCCCTTTTCACTTTCCTGTGAAATCAGCTAAATGAAAAACCATCCATATTTCCTATATTTCATTGCCTTATCAGAAGCACTTAGCACAGAATCAAGCATCATTTGGCCACTCAATTAATATTAACAAATTTCAATAAAATATATTAATATTATACTATTAGTTATAATCAATATATAGGATAAAATACAATCCAGAAAACCATAAAATACAAATAAAAGAAAGCTAAATCAAAATTTCTAGAATGTCTTGCTTATTGGAAATAAGTTTTAAAATGAATTGTCAATAATCCATTTATAATTCAAATTTACCCAGCTACATAAAAGAATAAAAATATTCCTTTCCTTAATTTTCTTCAAAGCCTGATATGAGTGGGGTATATATAGACACACACACACACTGAAATTTCTTATGCATATATAAGAAATTGTCTTAAATAGCTAATAGCTATAATAAAAAGTGAAAATAAATAAAGATGGGGTTAAAACTGTTCATAAGAAATAATCAATCAGGTTTAGGCAGTGGTGGCAAAAGAATGATCAAGGAAGACTTCTTGGAATGTACAGAATTTGAACTTATTTTTTTAAATGACTAAAGTTTGAACATTAAGATTTTTGGCAAGGGGCATGCCACAGAGAAAGAGCAGTGTAAGTGAAAACAAGATATGAAGGAAATTGTGGGAAAGAGACAGGAAAAGATGGTTACTGGAGATACTATAAAATTAAAGTTGGCGTGATGTGGCAACTCACTATATCTGAGGAATAGGGTGACTATGAAGTTTTGTCTAGAACAATATACTACCGTTAATGGAAACAGGTAACAGAAGCCGAGCAGTAGGCTTGAGAGAAAGAATGTTGAATTTTGTTTTAGATGTATGGATCTTGAACTGTTAGCGGGGAATCTCAGGTCCAAGTGCTTTTGAAAATTGCAGTATTTACTTCAGAAGTGTATAACAGATTAGACATGAATTTGTGCTCCTCCCTGGAGCAGAAATCTTATAGTCAGGAGTTTACTTAAAACTGTTTAAGATCAAAGGGCTACATGTAGAGAGAGAAGATAACCAAATTTAGAACTCCAGGAAATCCTCATGTTTAAGGACTGGAGAAGGTATTATGACTATTGACAGAGAAGCAGTAATTAGAAAAGTATAATGAGAATGAATATGAAAGAGGGCAAATGTTCAAAAGAAGCGTATGTCACAAGTCAGAAGAGGCGAAGGGGGATTGAGAAAACACCATTTGATTTTTAAATTAGAAAGATACTTATGGCTTTTAAAACAAAATTTTGTATAATAATAGTAGATTGAAATGGAAGAACATAGGAGTTATAGTGATAAAATACTATACTGTAACTGAGTATGAATTACATTAAAATTCATGGATTGGGAAACAGCAAGTTTGAGAAAAGGATTTTGAGGATAAGAAATCTTTCCCTTTAGTTACCTATATTTGTAGCTTCCTGTAAAAAGAAATACTATACAGAGCACAAAAATTAGTTGAAAGTACAGGGACTTTGACTTCTAGTTAAATTGCAGAAAATCACAAGAGACTCCCACTCCAACCCTAATAATGAGAACAAGTGAGAAAAGCTATGCAATCATCATTTAAAAATATCCATCAGAAAGCATGTATGAAAACTATGATTATTGAGTCATACTTGATGATGAAAGACTGAACATTTTTCCACTATTATTCAGGAACAAGGCAGAGATGCCTGCTCTCTCTACTTCTAATCAATAGTGTATAGAAGTTAGGTCCTACCTTTTGCAGTAAGTTAAACAAAAGGCAAAAAGGTTGCAGATTTACACGTGCATGCGTGTGTGTGTGTGCGTGTGTGCACACGTGTGTGTGTATCCAATCGATAAAAGAACAACACAGATTCAAACTGCATGGGTCCACTTACATGCAGATTTTCTTCTGCCTCTGCCATCCCAGATGTAGTAAAACCAACCCCTTATCTTCTTCCTCCTCCTACTCAAAGTGAAGACAATGAGAATGAAGACTTTTTATAATGACCCACTTGCACTTAATAAATAATAAATATATTTTCTCTTTCTTTATGATTTTCTTTGTAACATTTTCTTTTCTCTAGCTTACTTTATTGTAAGAATATAGTATGTAATGTATAATACATGTCAATCAACTGTTTATGTTGTCAGTAAAGCTTCCAGTCTCTAGAAGGCTATTAGTAGTCAAGTTTTTGAGGAGTCAAATCTTTTATGTGAATTTCTGACTGTGCAGGAATGTCAGCACCCCTAAACCCTGTGTTGTTCAAGGATCACACACGCACATGTGCACGCGCGCGCGCACACACACACACACACACACGTTTAAAATTGTTCATGTAGGACTTCCCAATGAATCTATAAATTAACTAGAACTAAGAAGTAAATTAAGCACTATTTCAGAATACAAGATTGATATACAAAAGTCCACTGTAACTTCTGTACTAGGCATGAACACTGGAAAATAATTATTTTAAAAACTCATTTATGATAACATTAATAAATATAAAATACTTAGGAATAAATTTAACCAAAGGCTTACAAGACTCTTATACTGAAAACTACAAACATTGGTGAGATAAATTAAGGAAGGTCTAAATATATGGAGAGATATACCATGTACAATATTGTTAAGGTACAAATTTTCTCTAAATTGGTTCAGAGATTCAATGCAATTCCAAGCAACATCCAAGCCATCGTTTTAGTAAAAATTGACAAAATGAGGCTTTCACTGATGACATAGGGTAGCCAAATTAATATTCAAGAAGAAAAATACCACTGAAGGACTTATATACCCACTTCAAAGTTAAAAAGTCACAGTAGTAATCAAGAGTGAGTTATCAGTTTGAAAGGAGTGTCGCAGAGATCAGTGAGATAGAGATCCACAATTGCATTTTCAACAAAGTTGTCAAGGGAATAAAATCAGGAAAGAAAATATGTTTGTTTGTTTTTTAATAAAAAATGCCATTGGAACAACTGGTAATCCATATTAAGAAAAGAAATAAACTTTTATCCATACATCATACCATATACAAAAATTAATTCTAAATGGACCGTGCCATGGTTTGGATATTCGAACCTTCCAGACTTTATGTTGAAATCGGTTTTTCATTGTTGAATGTGGAGTGAAATGGGAGATGTTTGGGTCATTGGGCAGATCCCTCATGAATGACTTGGCACCATTCTCATGATAGGCATGAGTTCTTGCTCTACTAGTTCCTCCAAGAGCTGACTGTTACACAAAAGCCTGGCATCTCCTCTCTCTCACCCTTGCTTCCTCTCTCTGAGTCATCTCTGCAAACGCTGGGTCCCCTTCACCTTCTGCCATGAGTGGAAGCAGCCTCATGCTCTCACCAGAAGCAAATGCTCACATGCCGTGCTTCCTGTAAAGCCTGTAGGACACTGAACCAAATAAACCTCTATTTAAAATAAATGATCCAGCCCTAGGTATTCTTTTATAGCAAAATAAACAGACTACAACAGATCTTAAACCTAAATACAAAAGTTACAACTGTAAAACTTACAGAAGAAAGCATAAAAGAAATTCTTTGTGACCAGGTTTGAAGCAAAGATGCTTAAATTTTTAAAAAAAGGCATGAAATATTTTTAAAAGCATGGTGAAGTGGACTTCATCAAAATAAGGAAATACTTTGGCTCTTTGAAAGACATGATTGCATCAACAAAAATACAAGTCAGGTACTGGAAGAAAATACTTGTAACACATACCAGGAAAGGAGTTTAATACAGAATATACAGTGTTGCAACTCATTAAGAAAATAAAATAGTCCATTTTAAAATGAGCAAAAAAATCTGAATAGACAATTCATTAAAGAAGATATAAAACAGTCAATAAACATTTTTTCATATGTTCAATATTATTAGTTATTAAAGAATAACCAATTAGAATGTCTAAATTTCTAGAGTTTGGCAATGTCAAGAGTTATTGACGATGTGGAATCACTGGAATTCTCATAGACTATCTGTGGGAATGGAAAACAGTTTGGGAGTTTCTTAAAATGCTAGACATTTAACAAATGCTATTGTTCATCAGCAAAACTTGGCTAGTTTATAAACCATCAGGAAAACTTGCAATGTGGGCAGAAAGGTAACCATAGTAATTACCACAGTAAGTAGAAGTGTGAACCTTGCCTGGCTTCAAATACCAGTTCCATTATTAATTGAATGTATGATATTTATGCAAGTGACTTAACTACTCTGTGCATCATCCCTTTTCTCATCTGTAGAACAGTGATGAGAACAGAACATTCCTCAAGGGATTTGATTAAAGTCATGCAATTGTATCAATGCTTGGAAAGTAACATGTGTTTAAAAAATGTTAACTATGATTAACTGGATTTGATATAAAATTATTGTAAGCAGCTTTGTGTTTACCTTGTTCAAGTCACATTTGACATAAGCAGCATTTCTTGAAATGTGATTTGCAAACTCTTAAGGATGCCCTGAGACATTTCTACAGGATCTGCAAGGTCAAAGCTATTTTCATAACAACTCTCTAATACGATGCACCTTTTTCATTCTCATTCTTTTACAGATTTCAGTAGAGTTCTCCGGAGACTACATGACGTGTGATGAAGTAATCATGCTAATGAAATTTATATTTGATTAGAATTCTTTATCTTAGTATGTTTAAAGTATAAGTGGACCTTTTTGGAGATTAGAGCAGTTTGTTCTCAGAACATCTGTTTTGATTTTTCCTTTCAGGATACCTGCTATAATGTTTGTAATTTAATTATTGTCTAATAATTTATCATTTTGAAATCTTGAAGTGTTTCTTGGTCTGAAATGTAAACAGAAGAAATAATTCCACTTTGCTAATTTTTCATATAAACTGTTATTTTAGATTTTAATATTTATTCTAATTTAAGACCAAATCTATTGGGGGATGTGTGTGTATATGTGTGTGTGTGTGTTTGTGTGTGTACACGTATACACACACACACACACACATATATATGTATATGTGTATATATATATATATATATATATATAGAGAGAGAGAGAGAGAGAGAGAGAGAGACAGAGAGAGAGAGAGGCTGGAGTGCAGTGGCATGATCTTGGCTCACTGCAACCTCCACCTCCCAGGTTCAAACGATTTTCCTGCCTCAGTCTCCCAAGTAGCTGGGAATTTAGGCACCCACCACCATGCCTGGCTAATTTTTGTATGTTTAGTAGAGACAGCATTTCACTAAAAATGTGAAACCAGGCTGGTCTCAAACTCCTGACCTCAAGTGATCCAGGCTGATGTTGGATCAGTCTGGTCTCAAACTCCTGACCTCAGGTGATCTGCCCACCTCGGCATTCCAAAGTGCTGGGATTACAGTCACAATCCACCGTGCCCTGCCTGATTTTTTTCTTATATTTAAGGATGGATTCTTGGTTTAAAAAGAGGAAACTGGAAAACTTTCTCAACCCACAACTGCACTATCTACAACTGCCATTGTGAGCTTATAGCTATCCAACACTTAAAACTTCCTTATAAGACTGGTGATGACAGCCACAAAGGCTAACTTTTGACACTGTATAATAAAGTGTGTCACCATTTGGAAAATGTGTAGATTTCAATGGACCAATATTTTCCAAATGACCGTGATGCTACATATAAGCTGATCAACAAAATCATGTATGAATAAAGGATCCATCCCTTTCCTAAGCATTCTTTAGGACCTTTCTCTTATAATCACATTACCTAATCTCCACTTAGAATCTTTCATCAACCCATCTGATCATTCATTCATTCACATATCCCCGAAGTATTTATTAAGCACCTATTACTACATTCTAAAGGATGAGATCTCAGAGGTTAAAAACAAAAACAAAGAAATAAAAACAAGCCAATACTAGTTCCTTAAGGAATGCTTTGAGTAAAGGTTTGGGTGGACAGACTTAGACCACACAAACTCAGTTCAGTGTGATATCATGACAGGCTGTGATGGGGACATGAAGAATCTGCATGTGGCCCTGTACAGTACATTGGTAAATGTGTCCTTGAAAAGGTGACATTTAAGGTGAGCTTTGTAAAATGATAAGAAATAGCAAGACAGAGAAAACAAAATAAGGCTTTGCAGGAGCAGAATATATATGCAAAAGACAAAGACGTGAAAACGACAAAACACTTGGGAATAAACTGCAGCTAAGATAACGTGACCATAACACAGTATTTAAGGAAGAGAATGATCAAGAATAAAGCTGCAGTCAGGCAGTAAAATACAGCTGTCAGATTACCCACTTAAAGTAATGAAAACTGCATGGCTGCCACACCACTTAAAATGCGTTTTAACACATGCTGTGTGGCAAAAATTCTTGAGACTTACAGTCACTGACCAATTAGTATTTATCATGCACAGTGAATGTAAAGAAACATAGCCATATACCTTTCCACGGTGTACAAAATAGACTGCGACAACATGCAACTACTAATTTCCAGTACACGCTGAAACAGATCCAATGTTAAGATAAAAATAACTAAACTGATTTTCCTCTGGCTTGATTTAGGTAGGTAATCAAGGCCATAACATGCCGATGTGGAAAAATGTTCCAACCATCCCCAGGAAAGAAGAAAACTAATAGGCAACAAAAGCGTAAACAAAACCGGCTCTTCTTAGGACAGTCTTTACTTTCTTTTGTTCTTCCTCTTCTTATTTAAGCCCTGTGTTGTTGCCCAATACACTCTATTTAGGTCTCATTTACTTATCTATGCCCCATTACTGACCCTTTCAGTTTCCTTTTTCTCTTTACTTTAAAAAGCTACGCCCAAGTGTCATGCTCTTGACCGAAGGCAGAACACAACATAGTAAAAGTAACTACTGCTGTTGGGTAACCAGATTGTGCTGCTCTTTTGGGTAAAACAGGTATCTTATGGACTCCGGAAATACTCTAAAGGATTGAATCAATCCAAAGAAGATTTAAGCCTTGGGGCAGGACAAAGTGGGAGAGCAATTTTTATGAAAGTGGCCTTGTGATATCCCCCATATACAACGTCCTTGCTATCAGCCAAGCCAGCAAGCAAGCCTTAGGTTGTGACCAGTCTAGGTTAGGATAAACTGTCATAGCTTCAAAGAGAGGAGAAAGAGAAGAGAAGCAGTGACTTTAATCAGGATAATTTGCTCTCCAAAGTATAAACTCTTATCAGCACATATCACAGTGCTCCTACCTACCACTGCTGAATTTTTGTTAGCGTTAAGATGAAACAAGGGCTTATGAATTATTCTGAGCCAGTCACACAGAAGAGAATCAGAAATAGAGGCTGTGGTGTATTAAATTGTTATTTGGAATAGAGCTGGACAAAAAGGAAGATGACTTACAATTAGTGACTGCAAATATTTTAAAACATTAAGAAATAGAATTTTACTCAAAGAATTTTTTCACTGGGAAGCCTGTCTTTTGCTAATCATATTTACAAATGTATAGTGCTAATTTAATATATGAGTATCTTGCTTTACAACTCATGTACTGACAATTTTATTACATTTACCTAAATTTCTTTTGATGCTGCATTTGTGACTCTCTAAATTCTTCACACATTGCACTAAAGATCTTGATATTATCTTTATCACCACAAATACACAATTGGAAAGTTCATGCTATACTATGGAATACTGAAATTCCTTATCACATGTTTTATTAACTTAATAATGGAATAAAAACCACATATCATTTAACTACTGATAATGAGCATATTTGAAGCTACAACGTGATTGCAAATTGAGAACAATAAGCAGCTAACAATTCCAGTGCATATACTGTCATGTGCCAAATAACAACGTTTCTTTCAGCTATGGACCACATACACAATCATGGTCCCATATGATTATAATGAGGCTGAAAAAATCCCGTTACTTAGAGACTGCTAGCCATCTAGTGTCATAGCACAGTGCATAATTGAAATGCTTGTGGAGGTGTGCTCCAGGCCAACCTACTACACTACCAGTCACATAAAAGCATAGTACAAACAATTAAAAGTTAATAATGATAAGAAAGTACTATATTATTGGTTTATGTATTTACTATACTGTGCCTTTTATTGTTATTTTAGAGGATACTAGTTTTACTTATAAAATTAAGTTAACCATAAAACAGCCTCAGGCCATTCCCTCTGGAGGCTTTCCAGATTGCAATGGAGGTTTTCCATTGTAATCAAAGGCGAGGACAGCTCCATAAGTGTTATTGAATCTGAAGACCTTCCAGTGAGAAAATGTGGCAGTGGAAGACAGCGAAGCTGAAGACCCTGACTTTGTGTAGGTCCAGGCTAAGGTATGTGTTTTTTTCTTTATTTTTAATAATAATAAAAAAAAATCTTAAGAAGTAAAAGCAAATAAATACATTTTAAACATAGAAAAAAATCTTATAGAATAAGCATATAAAGAAAGGAAATCCTGGACTTGTAACCCAACCCTTCTTTAAACATGTATTTACAAATATTCTCCATATAACTTCACTGCTCTGAGTAGGCTCATCATAGCACACATTTTCACTGAGCGCTCATGAGCCATTGAACGCTTGTGTTAGATGACTGTGCATAAAATGGGGAACTAAACAGAAATGGTACCTCTTCCCACAAGTATCAGTCAAATAAGCGAAAGTTCAGCAAGCAATTATTTCTGTCATAATAATTTGACAGAGGAAACATAGTGTGTTACAGGAAAACATAATAAGGTATGCAATTTAGGTTTGGAAGGTCAGGGAAAGCTTTTAATAAGTAGAGCTTAGTTTGAGATCTACAAGATGATTAGGTATGGGTCTCACATCTAGAAATGGAAAAGTAGTGTTCTCTACAAAGAAATACTTCAAAGCTATGTCTTGGGAAGGCTCAGCATTGCCCACTCCACCTTACACAGGGTACACAACACACCAAACACACACAGACACACACACACACACACACACACACACACACACACACACACCCCCAACACATCTGATCCCTGCAGTGGATCATTTCCTTTCCTCTGTCTAGAATATTCTTCCTACTATTTGCCATATTTAAATCCTACAGAGCCTATGATGTCCAACATCCTGATCTTGCCTTGAAAACTCAGCTAAGTCTTAGATACCCTCCGGAAAGCCTTATTCAGTATTTCCATCTTACCAAACTCTCTTCCTTCTCCCAAACTCTTTCAAACATATTAAAACTCTTCTACAAATATTGCGCTCACTGTTAAGTGCTGACATGTATAATTCTAAGACCATTTCTTGGTTTTGTTCATGCAGACTTTAAATTCCTTCAAGTCAAGGAGTGTCATAAACTTTGCGTTGTGTCTCCGTCAGTGGCAAGCAAAAACCATAATAAACTTTATTGAGGGAAGTACAAAACAGTGGCTGAGTCTCTAAGAAGAGTGTTATGAAATATAAGACATAAAATAAGCTGAAGCTTAGAAAAACAAGAAAAAATGCCCTTTTAATTTTTGCTGTGATTGCCAGATAAAGGGGTGATAATGGCATTTTTACTAGATACAAAATGAGTGCACTGGATAAAGATATTTAAATCACAGTACATGAACAAACAGGAAAACTACTCTGTTCTTATTTTGTTTCATATCCATTCCTTAAGAATATCATATCTGTACTTATAAAAGTAAGACAAAACTAAAAATAACCTATTTAAGGTCCAGAAGATAGAACGCTATCAAACATTTGAAATGAGTTTAAATTTATTAATTTGGGGAAATTACACTACAAAATATTGAAAGCATGTGCAGATACAATAAAGGAATTGTTCAAGCCATCTTTAAAAATACTGTGATGCAGAGAACTGTTAACAGAGTCCAACCATTGTCTCAATTTTCAAACTTGGAAAGGTGGATTCTATCAGCTATAATTTAGAGAGCTGGACATTAATTGCAGATACTATTCCAAAGAAAAGATTAAAAACATGGTATGCAAGCATTCCAAATGTGAAGTGCTGTTATTTATAAACTAACGAGAGGTCACAGGAACCTATCACGATTATCAACTAACCTAGTTATCTCCTTCTGTTTTCAGTAGCCGTTACTTGACATATATTCTACAGGAATGGAAACTCATTTCAGCAAGGAATTTGACCAAGTCTGTCTCAGTATACTCTCTTAAGCCACACAAAGGAATGTAAACTTCAAAGAGTTATTTGACTATGTAACTGGTTGAACAGCTTTATAAAGAAGAATAATTTATGGACTAATGTACAGCGGGAGTCTATCTAAAGGCAGGTGTCCAGGAGAATGCCAAGGTAGTTCCAGTTCAGCATTGTAGATAGTTACTTGGACGAAGATGTTAATTACATCCTGATCAAACCTGTTAATTCCCCTAAATTGGAGAAAATGGATAATCTGTATCAAGGACTCACAATTCAAGAAGACTTTGACTTTCTGGAACAATAGGCTAACTAACGCTAACGATTAAATTTAATTGCAGTAAGTATTTGGAAAAGCCCCAAATCAAGTGGCCAAACATAAAATTAGGTTGGGAAAAGAAGTGTATTTTCAGAAGAATGTGCAAAAAGGACATGAAATTAAACAATATTGTATGAGTGCAGAAAAAAGGGGGGTAAGGTAGAATAGATTTCAAGTTGATTAACTATATGGTATCTAGAGGACATAAATATATCAGAGGATGGTCCTCTATGTTCAACTCTGGGGATCACACTAAGAAAAACAGAAGTGCATCCAAAAGAGAAAAGCCCCGATCACGATGAGACGCTCAACCCATGCTAAACACGCACGGGTTGAAGGAACTGAATACTAACTTAGACACTATTAAGAGTTGTTAGATGTAAAAGCATTTTGTATAAATACTCTAAGAGGTACAAATTAAAGATACGGGTATTAAAGAGACAAGTTTGATAGTTGAATATAAGAAAAGAGTTCTTATGCTCAGACCTGGTCAAAGAAATGCTTACTGTATTCAAGACGAGTGTTGACAAATAATTTGCCAAAACTGACTCTAATATTCTCTGTGAATTAAAAAGTGTGGTCCTCTGCTAAGAATGAAGCATGGAGATAATTTTGGTCGACTAGAAAACCTGGGAAAATCCGGAATGTGTACCATGGAGAATTTGATATGAAATTAACCAAAAAAGAATAAAATAACTGCATAGCACTGCTAAGTATACTATACACTAACAGGAGTGAAGCAGTTGGTAGCCACAAGATGCAGTTATGTCTCTTTGTCCAGCTAAATCCACAGCAAGGAAGATAAAACAGACATTAAAAGTGAAGCTGACATTGGGAAGGCAGGTTCCAGTAGCTCTAGTGGCAAGAGATTTAAGGGTTTGAGCAGAGTTAAAATGGTTGGTGAAATAAATAACAGTTTACAAGCAATTCTGAAGAGGCTACCAACCATATAACAGAAGAGCACACAAGGATCTCTGTCACAAAGATCATAGCCCCATCTGGTAGCATCAAGGCATAAACAAACCTTAGTTCAAGAATAAGAAAGACAACAGTGTTAAGCCCTTTAGACACCTACTATGCGCCAACCACTATGGATACCGTATTGGATACTCTGAAGGAGAGTTGAATTTAGTGGGAGATGCAGACATTTAAACAGGTGCTTTCAGTGATGTGTGACAAAGCAAAAGGGGATAAATAGATAGGCTGGGCCTAGAAAAAAAAAAAAGGTCAGGATTAAGAAATGGGTCTGCCTCACTTGCTTTCAACAAGAAGGCGTTCACTTTCAAAGCCATTGTCTTGTGTTGATTTCCTGCTAATTCTTAGCATGGTGAGATGGAGGGCTTGGTATGTGAGTTAATTAATTTGAGTTGCCTTCAATTTTATAAAAGGGAGGTTTTGTTTTAATGAAATATTATTAATGGCCAGAAGCATGCCAGATAAGAGGAGTTAGAAATTACAGGCTGTGAGGCCCATTCTTGTGGCAAGGAAGAACATGTTCCAGAGGATCTCAAGTTTTAAGATGTAGCCATTCTCTCTTTCTGTGGGCTTGGAAGATGAAGCCTATTGACCTGAATCCAGGACAGAATAAAATATATAAATATATGTGTGTATATATGTATATATACATATATACACACAGACACACACACATATATATATAAAAATATATATACATATATACATCATATATATAAAATAAATATATACATTATATATATGTATTATATATATGTATTTATATATATATACACACATATACACACACACACATATATATATATATATATATATATATATATATATATGTTAAGTAAGACATTTCAAAATGTTCTGAAAAAAATTAAAGAAGCAGATATGATTCAGGATAGCCAGGAAATTTATTTTACCCTAAGTAAATCAATCCCAGGAAATTTACTTCACTCCAAGTAACTAATCATTGACAAAAGCTCTTGTATCAAGTCAAGATGTAGATACTCAAAACAAACTATTGCAGAATCAATGTAGATAGCCAAGATATAAAAATATTTTTAATTATTGATACTTTTGAAAGAAATATTTGTTTTTACAAATGTACAAAAAGTAATAAATATAAATGTTTAAGAAAAGTGGCTTGGGTAAATATTTTTAACTCACCAGTATAAAAACTAGTGCCTTCAAAATGGAATAGTCTCACAAATAAAAGCCAAGCAACTGTTTAGTGAATCTGACATAGAAAAAGTCATTCTGAATAACCACGTCCTCCAAAATCTTTTTCCTATCAATGGGCATACTTTTTGGCTTGTTTTGTTGAAATACTGCCTACCTTTCCATTTCCCCTTACTTGTTGAGATTGGTTCTGATGGCTAATTTGATATTTATTTATTTATTTCTAAAAAAAGGTAAATTAGAAATTATGAGGGTACATATCATGTTATTTTAAATTAACCTGTAAAGAAAGAAATATTCTCCTCATTCCATAATCATTAACTGTTAGCAAATGTAAATGCAGGATTTAATTTCCCATATATAGTTTCTGAAAAAATTCAGTTATACAATATTGCAATGTGTCAATAAAAGTGATGTTAGATAAAGGTTTAATTTTTTTCAAGTTTAGTTGAAAAAGATCTGTGACAAAATTCTTAAAATTAGGTCACAAAATAGTTTATTGATGTATGTGTAATAGATATGCTTTAATTTTAATATTATCACTTGTTTGTAGTGAAATATTAAAATAGCTTCTCAACATGTCTTAACAAGCCATAGTTTTAAGAGTTATAAGGACTAAGCATTGGGAAGTTTTTCACACTTCTTTTGTCCTTGGGACTGCCATAAATAAATAAAATAATTTTATATTTCCTTCCTCATTCTTTGAATGACAGAAAACTATTTTAATCATGTTATTTAATACCTGAATATCTAGAAGCAAGAACTTTAAGGGGTTACTTATATTTCATACACTTTGAGACACCATGTCAAGCATAAGTACTTTATATGTTGATTGGATTTCAAAGACAAAAACATAATTTTTATTTTCTGCCTTTTAATAGAGATCTTAAAATACAAGAGTAAATATAGGGTACGCAGCTATTCACTACAAAATTCTACTGAATAAACTTCACAGACTTATCTCCTAATGCATCAAAATACATGCATCTGGTCTTGTGAAATGTTTAATTATATTAACACCATTTAATTGTTCTGAAATTTTTCTGCTGGCCTATGTCTGCAGGCTCTATGTAGAGAGCCTGTTGTTTTGACAAGAAAATGTGTGGCTTACGTGGTTTTACCCTGTGGTCCTTAATTTTGTGTTATTTGATATTTGACTCTGTACTAACTCCCTTAAAATGCAGCATCTCTAATGTTTAAGTACAATTTTAGGAACTGCAAGCCCCCAGAAGAAGATCCACAGACCCAGTTGTTTAGGCTGAGCAAAGCATAGACTGTATAGACAACTTCCACTGAAGGAATAATGAAGTTTATACACATAACTTTCAGACGAATCAAGTGTTGCTTATTTTGGTCACGTCGTTACTATCATAACGCGTTGATTTTTTACCACTGTGCATAATAAGGTACCTGAAATAATCACTATTAAAGAAAAAGAAATACGTATAGCCATTTTAGGAAAAGCAACAGACCACTTCTACACTATGAACCAAGATATAAAAATTTACATAATTAAGGGCTTCAACCCTTACCTATATGTAACAGGAAAGTTTGACGTTCCTACCAAGGCCCTTCTAGTAAGTGGTAGAGATGTAATAAAATCAAATCAAGAATTCATTAAATAGGCATTTAGTGAAATCACCATAGGAGGACTGATCCTGAAACATCACTATTGATATGTAATAAATGAAGTTCAAATGAAAGAAAAAATATCTGCCCTATTTAAAACCCAGCACTGTTTCCATAGGTTCGATTCAAGATGCCTTCCACCAGTCATCGTTAAGTGAGCCTTAAGATCTTCTGGCTTACTTCAGAAGATGTAAACTGTTTATCGAGTGCACAATAAAAGAATAATCATGTGAAAATCCGTGAGCAAAGAAAGACGCACGAAATCCATAGCCTGAAATCACATGACCACAGTGCAACGCAGCCCCTCACACCATCGTCACTGGCAGGCAGCTCGGGCGACGGGGTGCAGCCTGGCGCGGAGACCCCGGTGGCCCCCTGCTCACCGTTTCTCCTAGAGTCTCAGTCCCGACGAAAGCAGAAACGGGACTGCTAAGCAGTAAATGAATTCTGTCTCGCACACAAGCGCACACCTCGTGGAGCCGCTGGGCAGTCGCTGGAAGTTAGCCTGCTGCCTTCTCTGGGCAGCCCAGCGATCGCAGGGTTTGCTGTGGGGAGCACGCGCCGCTTACCCACGCCGCAGCCCGCCGGGTGAAGTTGCCCTGAAGCCCGCAGCCGCCTCCAGCCCCGCTGCTCCCCGGGGTCCAGGCATTCCCCGGCTGCGCCCGTTCGCTCGCCTGCCCGCGCGCTGGAGGCCGCGGCGCTGCACGGGGCTGGCGGGCTCTGCGGCCCGGGCGCCCCGGCCGTGGGAGAGCAGCGGCCCCCGCGCGCCCCGCGCGTTCTCACGGCCCGGCCCAGCGAGCGCAGCCGCCGGCGCGGCGCTGCCAGGCGCCCACCCCAGTCAGTGCTCCTCCCTCGCGCACCGCGGGTCCCCCGGGCCCAGGGCCGGCCCTCCGGGCGTCGTCTCTTTTCCTCTCGCTCCTCCCTAGCGTGGGAACCGGGCCCTGGCTCCCCAGGGCTGGGCAATTTGGGAGCTTAGGGAAGGTTTCCCAGGAGGGGAAGGACGCCCAGCCCAAGAAGGGGTCCCTGAAGAAGGACCGCTTGTCTGAGCAGCCCCGACCCGCGTGGGGACGCGGCGACCACTTACTTGGTGGCTTCGCACACCTCGGGGCTGTGCTTCCGGATCTCTAGCAGCTCCAGGGCGCGCCTAGCAAATCCGCACTGCGAAAGGAGAAAGAGAGAGGGCGTCAGGGGTGGCAGGCGGTGAGCGGGAGACGGGACCCTGCAGTGGCACCTGTCGGTCCCCGCCTGTGTGCACCCTGGGCACTCGCGGCAGCGGCGCTGACGCTCGGGTCGCTCGTGTCTACCTGCTCAACAGGCTGGGCGGGAGGCGGCGTGCCTCGGAAACGGTGTCGACCGCGTGGCTCCCAGACCTTCAGTCCGCCCCTGCCTTTGTCTCTCTGTGTCTGACTGTATCTCCCTCTTTGATCACCCCAAAAGAACCCTTGCAGTTCCTTTCTCTATGGCATTCGATTTTTTCAGACCTCTCCCCGTCTCCTCCCCTTCTCTGCGTCGAAAGACTGAAAAAGAAAGTAGCAGCCAAAACGCACCATGGTGAGATCACGCTGGGCTGGGGTCCCTAGGCTGCTCCAGGCGCTCCTTCACCCGCAGGTGTCCTTCCCCTGGGTCTGCTCCAGTCTGCTCGCTGCTCTAGGGCAGGAAAAGTGTAGGAAAACTCTGCACTAAAACCTACTTCTGGAAAACTGACTCTGTTCTGTGTCCCACCCACTAGGCTCAGAATAGGGCAGGGGAACCGAGTCCTGGTCTCTGCAGCCGCCCAATCGCCATCCCAGAAATTACTGTGTGGATACTGAGACCTAGGGGCAGTGTACAAAAGTGAGAGAGAGAGAGAGAGAGAGAGAGAGAGAGAGAGAGAGAGAGAGAGAGAGAGAGAGAAGGGAAAAAGTTGGAGAAGACTCCAGGAAAAATTGACCCAATTGACCCACTTGAAAACAAAAACATGTCTTCTTCTCTGTGCACTGGTTCAGAAACACTGCAGTTTTCCAGTTAAAAACAACATTTCTGCCGGGAAGTTGACATCTGCGCTGATGATTTTCTTGTGCTAGTTTTCAGATTTGAAGCCAATATACTTCTTTGCAGAAGCAATTTTATGGTTACAGAGATTTTACATCTTTTGAGTAAAGGCTGGCTTCTGCTTGGCTCGGTGCGCTTAGTTCTATTTGTTACCTATGTGTGTGTTGTGATTCTATGCTTTTAGTCACCTTTCTGACTTAAAAAAGATCCCATCATGCTGTTTCATTGTGAATTAACAATTAATCATGAACTTTATGTGATCCCTCTTCAATTCAATTCAATTCATGGTTATCTTCCTCTTTTATATGTTTCCCAAATCCACCAACTAATGTGGCCCCACTTTAAGCTCATCACATTTGCAAACTTACTCCCAGCCTTGCCTGCTGTGCTTGCCTCATGGCGAACATTAATCAGAATCAGGAAAACAAATACATTTAAGCAACTCAGGAACAGTTAAGAAAGTCAGCTATAATAAGCACAGGTAGCCACAGAAACTTTTGCCCTCCTGCCATCTCAGAAACTTCTTTTCCTCTGCATTTAAACCATGATACTCTCTTAGATCAGCAGGGCATTTGTACTAAGAATATTTAGAACTTCAGATGTAGAAGGAAACCTTAAGAAAATACATAGTAATTCATAAGTAAAAGGAAGAGGGAAGTCATACTATTTTAAGTAAATTAAATGCTATGAATATTCAGAAGAAAATGAGATATTGTCTGACAGGTTTCATAAAAGAACAGTATTAGAGATAGGACTTGAAGGATTGGTCATATTTGGAAAACGATAAAATAGAGGAAGTTTTTTTGGTGTCTTTGCTTTTTTCTGACAGAGGGAAACTTGTGAGCAAACATATAGAGGTTGAAAAGGCATGGCACTGTTATTCAAAGAGTAGTACCATCTGGTAGAAATAAAATGTACGTAAAGAAACCTGTAGGAAGATATGGTAGAAAGATAGGTCGGGTTCAGATGCCTGATCCGCGGTTGGCATGAGTTTCAGGCTTATATAAAGACTTTGTTGTTGTTGTCTTCTGCTGCTGATACCATTACCAATATTCCTTTCATTCTGGAACATGATTTATTTAACCCTTAATTTTGACTTCTACAGTTCTCAAGTTTTATAGCATACCAAACTCCTTGATTAGTATTGCACTGAACCCCAGTCCATTCTGCCAGAAGCTACTCAGCTTTATCAGGGGTAGACTCTCAACTGGAGAATGTCTTGTCTTCTTCCTCCTCTACCCTTTGTGACTCTCAGACAATGGGTAAGAAGAGTAAGCAACCAATCTAAGCATAATCGTGGCTAGAACCACCAGAAGGTGATTACAAAAGACATTCTGTAATCTGGATGTTTGATATGTGCTAAAAAAGTAACAAGAGTTCCTTGATGTTAGGGAAGTACTAACCCTCACAGCCTCATTTCCTAGCAGTGAACATGGTTCATAACGGGATTCACTAAAATGACTCTGAGTGGATGAATCAATATCTGAATATTTCATCCTCTTCCAGGTCGATTCTTCTTTCTTATAGTTGACTTATGGGTTAAAAACTACTTTCCTCCACTTTATTGAGAATAAGAAAGTTGTCATGACAACTTAATAAAAATGTTAACAAGGAAAATTATTCAGTGTAAAGCAATCATTCTAGCCATGTTGGCGCTGGCAGAGAAGCTCAAGATATTTTCATTTCCTCTCAAGATGCTTTGTGCTTCTTGTACCTACAACAATATAAAAGCATTTAAATGTACATTAATTTCACACTTGCAAGTGAAATGACAATAGCAACTAGAGATAGTATCTAAATCCTTGCTACTCAGAGTATGGTTTCAGCAGTATCCCATAACCTGCAGTCTTGTTAGAAATACAGAAGTTCAGGCACCTCTCCAAACCAATTGAATTAGAATATCCATTTAACAGAATCCCCAAGTGATATCCACGCACATTAAAGTTTGAAAAGCACTGATCTACTATCAAGGTGTTAAGTATGATAAGCCTCAAAACACATTATATGAATCTTCCTAAATCCAAAGATTTTTAGAACCAGCGTCTTTATTTTTCTGGGTTACTATTGCCATGTCAGTTCAAATAAAGTAATGGGACTAATGATTTCATCTCTACTGACTTTGTGGACCATAACAAATTCATAAACCAGAGGGAATTAAGAGAGAGAATGGCAAAAGGGTAGAAATGAGAGAAGTGTTATATACATGTCAGGGGCAGAGCTTTGTTTTATTTTTAGCAAACAAACAAACCATGGATTGTACTATTTACCAAATTGGGATAACCTCTTAAACACAGAAAATTAAGATAAACTTCTGTCTTTTTATTTCTTCCTTTTCTTAGTATTATTCATTTTCAATTTGTTTTAGTGTACCTGCTTAGATAAATTTTGCACTGGTAACTTGCTGTAAGATGATGCAAACACTCCAAAATGTCTCTTTTATATGAATGTAAAGGTTTAGTTAGAAAAACTAAATCATATTAGACTGGTGTGAATACATTTCTAGTCCTGGTATAGACATTCATGAAGTAGCCTGAACTAGAAGAGATTCTGATGGTAACAGAAATGTCGTCCACGGTATCAAGGAGTTGGTGTTTGTGAGAAGTAAATACAGTGGTAAGAATAATGGCACTCCAAAGATGTCAGCCTGCTATCCTTAGAAACTGTGAATATGCAATATTACATGGAAAGGGAGAAGTAAGGATGCAGATGGAATTAGGGTTACTAATCAGCTGGTCTTGAGATGGGAAGAATATTCCAGATTAGGCAGGTGAACCCAAAGTAATCAAAAGGGTCCTTATAAAAGCAATAGAGTCAGAGTTGGAGTGATGCTATGTTAGAAAGACTCGCTCAGCAATTACTGGCTTTGAAAATAGAAAGGGAGCCAAGTGTGGTGGTTCATGCCTGTAATCCAGCACTTTCAGAGGCCGAGGGAGGTGGATCATCTGAGGTCAGGAGTTCAAGACCAGCCTGACCAACATGGTGAAACCCTGTCTCTACAAAATGCAAAAAATTAGCCAGGTGTGGTGGCGGGCACCCATAATCTCAGCTACTCAGGCGGCTGGGGCAGGAGAATCACTTGAATCCAGGAGGTGGAAGTTGCAGTGAGCCTAGATTACATCACTGCACTCCAGCCTGGGTGACAAGAGCCAGACTCTGTCCAAAGGAAAAAAAAAAAAAAAAATAGAAAGGGGCTTAGCCAGGAATGTGTGCAGCCTCTAGAAGATGAATAAGGCTAGAAAATTTTCCCTCCTTAGAGTCTCCAGAACAGAAAGTAGCCCTGTCGTCACCTAGGTTTTAGTGTAATGAGACTCATTTCAAACTTCAGACTTCCATAAATGTAAGCTAATATATGTGTGTTGCTTTAAGCACTAAGTCTGGTGGGTAATTTGTTGCAGTTGCAATAGGCCACTAAATGTCAAAGGGTCTTAGGTGTTGGGCAATGGCAAAGACTGGAAGAATTGTGTGGAGTCAACATTTTAAAAACCGAGACTGCCTTGAACACATCGTTAGTAGAAATATGGATGTCAACTCTGCTAGTGAGGCCTCAGAAGAAAGCAAGAGTCACGGTAGAGAACATCTGTATCATCTTAGGGAATCATCATGAACAAACTACTGGTACAGATATGGACATTAAGAGTGCCACTGAACAGAGTACAGATGGAAAGGAAGAAACTGTCATGGGAATTTGCAGGAAATGATATCCTCAGTTGACATGGTTTGGCTGTGTCCCCATCCAAATCTTACCTCGAGTTTTAACAATACCCAGATGTTAAGGGCAGGGCCAGGTGAAGGTAATTGGATCATGGGGTTGATTTCTCCCATTCTGTTTTCATGGTTGTGAATAAGTCTTACGAGATCTGATGGTTTTACAAATGGGAGTTCCCCTGCACAAAGCTGTCTTGCCTGTTGCCTTACAAGATGTGGTTTTGCTCTCCCTGCATCTTCTGCCGTGATTGTGAGGCCTCCCTAGCCATGTGGAACTGGGAGTCCATGAAGCCTCTTTTTCTTTAGAAATTACCCATCAGCAGGTATATCTTTATCAGCAGTATGAGAACAGACTAATGTATCAGTATATGGTGGCAGAAAGCTTAGCTGATTTATGTCCCACAGATATGTGGAAATATTGATCTTGGATATTTAACTGAGAAGATTTCTAAGCAAAATGGTGAAGTTATGGCCGAATTTTGTCTTGCTATTTATTGTAAAATGTGAGCAAAAGAGAAAGATTGAAGGAAGAACTGTTAAGCCAAAAAAGAACCAGAGCTTTATTGGGGAAATCTTCCCCCATCCAGATTGCAAGTTACGCTGTGTCATCTTTTGTTATGGTAAACATGTCTTTTTAATTTTCAAGACTGAGAGATTTTATCAGTTCTCACATTGGAAAAGGCTCCTACATGTCTAGATACAGGAGACTCTATTTGTTTAACTTATGTTAAAATAGTAGTTATACTGACTCTTTTAGTTGCCACCAGTTAGCCCTGATATCATAACATAGGCACTGGTATTCCATAAATCGTATGCATTTTGAATGACAATAAAATGGTATTCTGTAGGCCTCAACATATTTAATGCTCTTTCAAAAAGACTCCACCATAGAGGTAACTTACAAATTCATTGATTTTGGAACATTGAAAAAATATAGTGTGGATACAGCAGCATATAAAAAAGTAAGATGAATGCATTAATGGCTACTGCAAAATAAACGTTTGTGAAACTTTTTCAAAGGCACTTTTTGAGTGTAACTCAAGAAATTTCAGCACAAAATATCACAAACAAGTTGATCAGTTTCAAAAGAAAGCTTCAGCCAAACAAAGAAATGATATCTGTTTTTTAAAAAAAAAGTCCATTAAAGATAGCTACAGTTAAGCTCTCATTCTAAGTTGGTTCAAAAACATTCTGTTTTCAATATTGTTTTTTTTTTTTTTTTTTCCCCTCGCTTAGTTCCCATTCCCTATCTTAATTCTTATGAGATTTCTAGACTTTCCAAAATAGTTGGCCATTTGAAGACAGAGTCTGTGTTTTAAGAGTCTTTTACTTTACTATTTTTTTTTTAACATAGAAAACTAATGCCTGGTACCAATCAATCAAAAAAAAAATTATCAAAATAAGGACCAATGATCTCTTTGCTGTTGTTCTCTTTATTGTCAAGAGAGAATCATCATTAATCATAATAGTTAAGATAATAGGATGATAATTATGCAGCAGACATTATTCTAAGTACTTTGCATGCGTTACATTATCTGTTTCCCCTAAAAACCCTTTGAAGGTTAGCATTATTATCATGTCAGCTTTACAGATGAGAAAATTAAGGTATAGGAAGATTAAGCATCTTTCCCAAAATCACACAGCAAGAAAGTAGCAAAATAGGACTCAAACTCAGGCAGTCTGGCTTATTACCCTGGAGTATTAATAACTCTGGTTACTCTGACAGGAGTTTGTATATGATCAAAATAAAGATTGTCAGTTCAGATTTATTATGTCATATTCTTTGAGTAGGCTCCATTAGCCTGTATTTTAACAAGCATCTGTAGATGATTCTGAGAGTTGAGGATCACACAAACACTAAGAATGTCAAAGTTGTAATCGTATTGAAGAGGTCTTTGGGCATTTGCACATTGGTGATTCCATTATGTAATAGGTTTGAGTTTTCAACATTAGCACATCAAACAGTTTGTATTCTCTTGATGTCTTTGCTTGACATTAGTTTCAGTTACCAAATGACTAGTGGAGAATATGAGTTTAAATAGCTTGATTTCATAATAGAATGGCTAACTACATAGGTGTCTTGTTTTTTCATTTAATTATGCATTTGCAGAAAAGAAGGAGGAAAGAAAAGGAGGGAAAGAGAGAGAAACTTTATGGAAGTAGGTCAGCAAAGCATTGGCAATATATCCAATAAAGTTACTTATAAAAGAAAATATTAAGGAAAATATACTTAGGGGATGTTCTCCCAATTCTTCAAATATGACAAAAGTTGTATTATTCCTGCTTCCTTTCATAGTAAAGCCTAGTCAAAAATAATTGTTGATTAAATGAATGCCTTTTATAGAGAGTTGAAAATTTTTAACATCTTCTATTTTAAAGATTAAAATAGAAGATGTTAACATTAACATCTGGACACATTAACAACCCCAAAGCTCCTGAAATTGAGGCTCCGAAGCATCTTCCTCAACCATATGGCTGTCTGCTATTTCAGGGGGTCTCACATAGCTGAGTCGAAATAGAGTTAAAAAAAAAAAAAACAGCCTTAATAGAACATCACATTTAGAAGAGCACATTTACTTAAAATTATTATAGAGGAGGTATTTTTCTCATTGTGGAGATTATGAGCATGAGCCCTTATATTTTAAGAAATATTCCAGAGTAATATGAGCTTCTGGTCTACAGAAAAGAGAGAGCCATCTGTATAAACAGACAGTTTGTAAACTTTTAAAGAATTGTTTTATAAAAAGTAGACTTTAGTCGCTCAAGTGCCCTCTCTTTAAAAATATTATGAGATAAAACATTTTCTGCTTCTTAGATTATACTTTTATAATTTAAAGCTGCAAAACATAGTATGAGAAAAATAATGTTACTAATTAAGCTATCCTGTAGAAATAAGACCAAGAGGACATTTTCATTGTTCTTACACAGGACACTCACTAACTGGGGATGTTTTATATTAATGAGCTAATGTAACCGTATCAGAAATATCTAATGAATGGGTATGAGTTTTGCTTTTGATTCGCACTCTGCCTCAGAAGTCAAGATGTTTTCTTTGAACCTAGCTCCTACACGTTTCATGCATGCTTCTCCTCCTGGAAAAAGTGAAGTACATAGATCTCAAAACTGTATAAGGCAGCCAAAAAGACTGAGATACTCTTAAATGATAGTCTCACCAGACAGGGCCAAAAGGCATATCCTGAGCCATAGTTTAAAAAAAGAAACTGATTCAAGTCTGAAAGTAAAGAGAACTTTGTTTTGACATAGAGAAAAGGCAAATTATGCAGACGCAGGCTTGTTGAAATCTTATTTTATGAAAATGACAGCTATAGCTGCCGCTCTCATATTTATAAAATACTTTGTTTAAACAGTTGACAATATTACCTGAGAGAAATAACGTCTTACCAAATCTTTCTTATTACTTTTTAGAGTATTCTATTTTGGTCTCATTGTAAAATTAATGCAAGGAGCTTTCCCTTTCCAACACTATGGAAGATGTGCAGAGAAACCCTTCCCAGTGCTGAAAAGCTGACAAGGCTGAATAAAAATTTAAATATGCTTTTAAGGCTTAACCAGGCTGACTGTTCAGAAAAGGTAATGAGCTGAGACCAGAAACAAGGAGAAAGGATGCCATCGGTAAGCAAGCACGGTATCCGGCAATTGCCCTGAGGTCAGCTACTTATAGCTGGTGGACTTAGAGCCTAGGTTATTGGGTGACATGTGCAAGGGAGACAGAAGACAAAACTAGCTGTGCAAGTCCAAAATGACAGCACACTAATAGAAACCTCGGATGGGAAAGCAGAGTGTTTTCACAAAAAGCATCTTGTCTCTTTAAGTATTGGCTCATAATGGAGCAGGGGAAAAACACATCTCTACTGAAAATTCTTGATCACAACCCTCTGCTTACACAGTTTGTGACTGGAAATTTATACTAATTTTGTGACTTGAAAATCCTGAGGCAGAAACTATGTTTGAAGTGGTCATGTGTTGAGAATGCCCCAGGAGCCAGGCAGAAGCAAACATAAATCCTCACTAGTAAAATACACTTTAAAGATAAGCTTCAAATAATCACTACAAATGAGAGTCAGGGAAAAGGAGTCTGTAATAGGAAGTTAGCAAATACATGAGGAAAAAAAGCTTACCATAAATCAGAAAGCAGAACTAAAGAAGTTAAGTCAGACCAACAAGGACTGTGAAAGCAGAAATTATTCAAAACGGAAGGTAACATACATGTTCTGTATGATTGTATTTTTAAATAAAATGTATTTATGGTATAACAAAGAAACCAAACATATAACTAAACCAAAAAGGACTCCCATAAATTAAAACACAATAATTGGAAATAAAGTTTCATGGATGTGTTAAATAAATTAGATAAAACTAAAGAGAAAATTAATGAACTGGAAAATATATATAGATATATATATAAAACAATTCTGAATTTAGACAAAAGGTGAATGGAAATATGAAGGATAGGTTAACAAGTTTGAAGGGTACTATAAGAAGAGAATAGCAATTTAGTGGAAAGGCAATATTCAAAGTGACAGTAATTAAGGGTTTCCAGAATTTAATTCAGTCACCCATCCTCTGCTTAGCCCAACATTTAAACATTTAAATACATTTTAAATTATCTAAAATCCACTTATAAATATGTTTGGTAAAAAGAACAAACCAAAGATAAAGAAATCTTAAAAGCAGCCAGAGAGAAAATCAGATTACCTACAGTGGAATGATAATTAGATTGACTATCAACTTTGTTAACTGCATAACAGAAATAATTAAAGGTAGAAGTAAACAGAAAATCTTCATAGTGCAAGAAATGCTGAGAGAAAAATTACTGTCTTTGGAATTTTATATTCAGCAAAATTCACTTTGAAGAATTGGTTGGAGGGGTTGGAAAGAAGGGATTCTTTGAGATTTTAAAACCAACATGCCTCCTAAAAAATAATTTCTAAAGATATAGTACAGAAAGAACAGTCTCCAATCAGGAGAGCTGAGTGCCAAGAGAGAATAGTGAGGAAAAAAACAACAAATAATGTAACATGTTTAGATCAAATGTAAACAAAGAAATAGAGTGATAAACTTTGACTATTTTTAATTTAAGTATTTCCTTTCCTCAAAAAGAATAAAGCAAAAAGCTACAAACCAACTGAAGTTATTTGCAACACATAATTAAAAACAGATGAACAACTTTGTAAATAGTTCATGTCCTACATTTTTCTTTGATATGTTCTCAAGAGTTTGGGTTTCAGAGAATGAGTGATTTAATTGTGACTAAACCACTTGCCAGATCATTCAATATCTTAGTCAATTTATAATCTTATCCGTTTTGTGTAAAGAATGAATTACATACTTGCTATTATTTTTATTAAAGATTTATGTTTGATATTTTGCATTAAAAGTGAATCTCAAAGTATATCGATTTCACGAGTGATTTTTAATATCTTACATGTTTTTTCAGTCATTATTATTACCACAACCCCATATTTTTTGGACTGTCAGTTGATGTCCTTTGCCCTTGGTTGAGGTATTAGTGTTTTTCTAATTTATTTGAAGAAAAGCTTTTTATGGTGAGATTATGTACCTGAAACATCAAAATTAAGAATCTCAACCTTGAATTCATCTTGATTAAATTATAAGAAACTACAGAATTTAATGAGAAAACATGGACAAAAAATAGTGCTGGGCTGATTCTTATCCTTTTCAAACTAGTTAAAGACTTTTTGCATTATGGTGGTCATAATAGGACAATGAAAGAACGCAGTTGGAGAGGTAGACAGATAAGGCAAGGACTTATTTAAAATTAAAGTACGCATGCTCTGATTTTCCATATGATAAATAGAGCCTCCTTTTATCTGTATACTGGCATTCAAAAAGAGGGAAAATACACTTTCGTCAGATTCATTCCTCCATTCATTCAAATACTTGTATTGAATAACAATCATATACCAAGCACTATTCTGTAAGCTGAGGAACAAGCAAGGATCCCTATTGTCATGGCATTCCACAATGACATAACAGATCATTGAAAAGATTATCAAACAAAATATCAGGATGTCAGATGGTAATATGTGCTGTGGAGAAAAAGACAGCAGAGAAGGATGGTTGGTGGGAGGTGGTTAAGGCAGAGAGAGTAAGGAATGTCAGCTGTGCAGCCAATACATTGTTACTGCTCAAATCTCTCAAGTATGAAATATTTAAGTTTTGTTACAACCACTGTATGAGATTTCATTTTCTTTAGGGAAACAGAAATCACTTTAGGAACAAAAAGGGATGCTAATAGAACTACTGAAAGACCTTGGGAAGGAATGTAGGGATTCCAGGAGGAAAATACCCATGAGGATGTCAGCTGCCTGCAGCAGGCATGAAGTTGATACAGATCTCAACAAGGCCCGCTGCCCCTGCAGGTGTCTGCTGCTGCCAGAGGAGAACAGTACTTCTCCTGTTCTCTGTCATCCAAATCTGACTTGAATTCTGAATTCAAATTAAATCCTGTTGGTGGAGGATTCTGGGAACTGTCCTTTCCATCCTCCCTACTTGCATTGCAAAAGAAAGTGCAGAAAAAAAGAAGTATAGAAAAAGGCAGGAATGATGCAAAATTGCTAACAGGCAATCTGATACAACAGCAAAGATTGAAAATAAATAATGCAAAAGTTTGTTTTTGTACAGTTAGTCCATACAATATATTTATTACAGAGTATTAAATTTTCACATCTAAGTTGTGAATGTATTCTCTGGCTTTAAGTTAATAGAAGTTGGAGGCATAGAGAGATAATATTAGAAAAAAAGCAGACTAAATAAATAATGTTGAGATAGAGTTGGCATTGAGAGGAAAGAGTTCTATTGCCATTTCTTTATTATTTGATTAGGTAAGTTTAATTTGAGTGTTATGAATATTAATTTAATGAAATATGTTGTATATTTATTCATTAATTTCACACACTTAAATATTCTACCTTTTCATGAGGTGAATTAATGTCATTAAATATATGGATATCATGAATTAATATTGATTTATCCAGTCAGTGTTTCCTTCACTTGATTCAATGATTTTATTCTTTATCTGTTAACCTAACCACCGGGGATTTCTTAAAAACTGTTACCTAATCATGGTTCCCTAGAAGTTCATAGTCTAGTGGTGGACAGGAAATTTGAAAAATAATTGCAGCACATATCATAGAAATGCTCAGAGGGTGCTTTGGAAACCCATAAAGGGTCATGAATAATTTTGAGAGCTGATGATGTTTGAATTGAGAATTCAGTGCTGCCTAGTAATTTTTCAAATAGAAGTATAAATAGCCCAATTTTACAGATTAGGAAATTGAAGCTCAGAGAGGCTAAGTAAATGTGTGAAGTCATACAGCATCCCAGCATAGTGACTGACACATGGTAGGAGTTCCTAATATTAAGATTTGTTGAATGTGTGGAAGGGGAGGGTGAGGAGTGATTTGGTGACTACAGAATAAGATTTGAGGGTATGATTGTTACTAAAATTTTCTAAGATTGATAGCTTCAAATTTCAGAAAATCAGATGTTTTGTGCTTGGTTCAGATTCTTTTTAAAGTCTCATGATGTACTTTAGGAGGAAAAGAGTAAAATCTTTACTGTATTAGAAACTTGTCAAACAATACCAACAATGAACATAAACAAACAAAAATCAGGAACTACTTAAAGGCCACACATAATTAAATTAGGTGATTAGAATAAACGGAACCAAAGCTTATAAGAAAACACGACTGTATCCATAAATTTTAATAGTGGTTTTGTGTATCTTTGATAATTCAACAAATGATATTAAGAAGCCCCAATATTTCATATCTGCTTTTCTTGAAGTTTGTCATCTAAGTCAAAGATTACAGATGTAAGAACAGACTGAGACTTCCAATCTTATTTGTATTCCTTTTACAGAACAATAATTTTAGCTTATGGGCCATGGAAAGTAAATGGCCAATGTCCAGGCACTTTTAATGAGCTACCTGTTGATATTACCTATTTTAATCATACTGAAGGAGAGCAAAGTTTTTTTTCTTGTCAGCTATCTGCTTTCCTTCTACAAATAATGTTTGTTTTATTTTTGGAGTGCAGATGAGTAAATCAAAAAAGAAAAAAATGTATGGGGTCAAACTTGTCTTATAATTCAGTCTTTTCATAGGTAGGCAATTCTTCTTCCAATAAACATTCTTTCAGCTATACAGAATGAATATACAGACTTCATACATTTTTTAATACATCTCTTTCAGAGGGGAAAGAACAGTTCAAGTAACAGTGACTATTATGAACATTAATTCAAGAAGAAGTATATTTTAAATTTACTTTTGCATTCCTTTAAAAATGTTGTATTTCAGTAAAAGAACGGGCAACTCTAACAAGTTGATAAAATATTAGTTAAAATAGGATTCATAACTTAATCTAAATTTTATTTTCAGTCTTTCAGTATAAACTTTTAGATCCTGCTAACTTTAACCTGGGTTTTATTTCATAACTAAGTGGAATAAACCCTTCTAAATCATTGTACCTTTTACAGTTGAAGTCTCTTGGGTATTATTTAAATTTCCTAGTAAATTGACTAGTGATATAAACCTTTGGAATTCATGTACTTACTTTTTAATTGCTGTAAGGAATTAAAGAAATGCTTTCTGCTAATTTTACGAAAAGCTATAACTTATTTTTTCAAGTATTCTCTACCTAATTTCAGATTTTCTGCACATTTTCCACGTCTGTAGTCAGAAACTGATAGTGAAAAATCAAAAGTACCTATATAAATGGCTATCACTATTATAGAAAATTTGCATAAATGCTTATTTTACTGGCAAGAAAGCAATTATCAGAAAGCTGTGACTTTTTAAAGTCATGGGGCATGAGTCTCACCATTTGGAGAGGTCAAGTTTAATTATCACAACACAAAAAGGGAGCTATCACAATTATACAAATGTTTAGGCTGTACAGGGAGCAAAACTGAGTTATTCAGATCCCCAGCATTCATCTCAGTCAACTAAATTTAATCAAATGAGCATTAGCCTTAAGATAATTGAGAAATCTCCATTAGAACAGCCTCTTGCTTTGGATATTTAGAGAGAGCAAGATGAATGTCTACGTCTTTTCTTAATGACTATGTGACTTCACTCATATTCCATTCCACCTTAAGATAGTTGCTAGAGAATCTTAAATCTATAAACCATTCCATGAAAATCATTATTTGTATTAGTGTCGTAGGGCCACTGTAACAAATTACCATGCACTGGGTGGCTTAAAAAAAAAACAAATTTTTCGAGCCCAGCCTGACCAATATGGTGAAACCCCGTCTCTATTAAAAATACAAAAATTAGCTGGGCCTGGTGGCGGGTGCCAGTAATCCCAGCTACTCGGGAGGCTGAGACAGGAGAATTGCTTGAATTAGGGAGTCGGAGGTTCAGTGAGCAGACATCACAGCCACTGTACTCCAGCCTGGCGACAGAATGAGACTCCATCTCAAGACACACACACACACACACACACACACACACACCCCAGAAATTTCTTCTCTCACAGTTCAGAAGCCCAAATCAAGGTATCTCAAGGTTTGATTCCCATTGGAGACTCTGAGGGAGAATCCATTCGGAGCCTCCTTCCTGGCTTGTGGTGCTTGGTATTCACTGGCTCACAGCTGCACCACTCTAGCCTCTGCCTTCCCGTAGCCTTCCCTCTGTGTCTCCATAGAGTCTCCTTTTAAGTTTCTGATAAACTCTCATTGTTGAATTTAGGGCCCACCTTAATCCAGGATGATTTCATCTCCAAAACCTTACCTTAGTGATATCTGCAACAAAGATCCTTATTCCAAATAAGGTCACATTCTGATGTTCCTGATGGAAACATTTTTTGGGAGCCGCAATTCAGCACAATACACCACAGTTGTCAACAATTGGACAGTTTTTATGTAAACTCCGTGTTGCATGAGGTTTTGGTGAAGGTCCCCAGGCTATTTCCTTATAGACACCTTAACCATTATGTCATTTGTGATATTTATGGTCTTATAATGTTATCTTTTCATTTTGTGCTATATTCAGAACATGGAAATAAAACCTATTCTTTATCTTTTCCTTTTCTCTGAACCTAGTTTGCTTTTTTATTAAAAAGATCAATCTCTTCCCTGGAAATATAATTGTGTGATTAGAATATTATGATATTAAAAAAAATCATCAACTGCAAATAAACAAGAATGTGATAATTTTTTGTGTCAACTTGACTTGGCAAAAGAATGCCCACATTGCTGGTAAAATATTGCTTCTGGATGTGGCTGTGGGGGTGTTTCTGGAAGAGATTAGCATTTGGATTGTAGACTGAGTAAAGAAGGTTGCTCTCTTCACTGTGAGAGTGGGCATCAGCCAATCATTCAAGCAAATTCTCTCCCTCCTTGAGCCAGGACATCCATCTTCCCCGCTGAGACATCAGAACTCCTGGTTTTGGGGCCTTTATACTTAGGCTGAGACTTACACCATTACCCACCCACCATCCCACCCAACCACTCACTCTTAAATCTTCAAACTTGAAGTCAAAAAGTTTTAAAAAGAATTTTATAAACTAAAACAGTTATAGTAAGCTAAGATTAGTGTGTTATTGAAGAAAGAAACAAACTTTAAATGAATGTAGTATAGCCTAAGCATAGTGTTTGTAAAGTCTACAGTAGTTAGTCATGTCCTAGGCCTTTACGTTTACTCACCACTCACTCAGTGACTCTCCCAGAGCACCTTTCTGGCCTGCAAGGAGCCTCCATTCCTTGTACCAGTTTTATCTTTTATATCATATTTTTACTGTATTTGTCTGTGTTTAGATGTGTTTCTATATGTTTAAGTACACGAATCCTTATGGCTGTGTTGCAATTGCCCACAGTATTCAGTAGAGTAATGTGCTGTACAGGTTTGTAGCCTGGGAACAATGGCTATCCCATCTAGCCTAAGTGTGTAGTAAGCTATACCATCTAGGTTTGTCTAAGTACATTCTGTGATGTTTGCATGGTCATAACATTGATCAAGAATGCATTTGTTAGAACATATCCCTACTGTTAAATGATGTGTCACTGTTCTGGTTTACCCAGGAATGTCATACTTTACATGTGATCATTTTTATTTATGCCTTTTGTTCCACTGTCACATCTGGATTAGCCTTTGTCTAGATTTTTTATATTTTGAAATACAGTGTTAGTAGTAGTGGCTGCATTATAATGATCACAGATCATTATAATATGCCAGACCTCCCCTTTGTGTTTACAGCTTCTGCCATGTTTCGTGACAGTGATGTGTGCTGATATGGTTTGCCTGTGTCCCCACCCAAATCTCATCTTGAATTGTGGCTGCCACGTTTCTCATTTGTCGTGGGAGGGACCTGGCAAAAGGTAATGGAATCAAGGTGGTGGGTCTTTCACATGCTGTTCTTGTGGTGATGAACATGTCTCATGAGATCTGATTGGTATAATTAATGAACCAAAGTTGGCACATTCTTATTAACTAAAGCTTATATATTATTAGGATTTTCTTAGCTTTTAACTGTCTGTTCTTTCCCTGTTCAAGGATACTACATTACATTTAGTCATGTCTCCCTAAGTTCCTTTTGGCTATGACAATTTTTTGAACTCTCATGAAATACTATGCAGCCATAAAAAAAGGACGAGTTCATGTCCTTTGTAGGGACATGGATGAAGCTGGAAACCATCATTCTCAGCAAACTGACACAAGAACAGAAAATCAAACACTCCATGTTCTCACTCATAGGTGGGTGTTAAACAATGAGAGCACATGGACACAGGGAGGGGAGCATCACACACTGGGGTCTGTCGGGGGGAAATAGTGGAGGGACAGTGTGGGTGGGGAGTTGGGGACAGATAGCATGGGGAGAAATGCCAAATATAGGTGATGGGGAGGAAGGCAGCACATCACACTGCCATGTGTGTACCTATGCAACAGTCTTGCATTTTCTTCACATGTACCCCAAAACCTAAAATGTAATTAAAAATAAATAAATAAAAATAAATAAACTCTCTCTTTTTTAATGACTTTGACAGCTTCAAGAATTACTGGGCAGGTATTTTGTAGAATGGTTCTCATTTTTATTTGTCTGATATGTTACTCATGATTAGATTGAGGGTTATGTGCTTTCGGAGAAAATCACAGAGGTAAAGTGCCATTGTCACCACATTGCACCCAGGGTACATCCTATTGATCGTAACCTTGATCACCTGATTGAGGTAGTGTTTGTCCAGTTTCTCCACTGAAAATGTACTCTTTTCCCATACTCTTCTTCCATACCTTATAATTTGAAAGGATGTCACTATGTGCAGCCACACGTAAAAAGTGAGAAATTAAGCTGCAGTTCTTTGAAGCTGAAGTATCTACATCAATTATTTGGAATTCCATATGAGAATTTGTTTCTTCTTTTCCCATTTATTCACTTATTCAATCTATTATTTATTTCAGCATGGGCTCATGCATCTGTATTTTATATTTTGAATATAATAGAATACTACTCTGTTTATTTTGCTGCTCAAAATTTTCCAGCTTTGTCCCATTCATTGTGATTTTTTTGAGTACTTCCTTACTTATTGACAGTAAAAGCTGCTACAAGCTAGTGTTGTAATGTTGTATATTTCCTGTTGCAGTCCTAGACGCAAACATCTCCAAGGAGCCTTGATTGCTCTTTATTGAGGAATGATATTAGGATCCAAAAGCTGGGCACCAGTTTTGCTTGTTGCTACTAGGTTTGTTAGTTGCTTTTAGGCCCTTCAGCTGACACAACAAAGAAATACATGTGTGCTTACTAACCACTGTATATACCTACATCTATTAATATTTCCACATTTCGCCATCTGTATCTATATTAAGTTTAACATTAGTTCATAGTAATGTCTCTGACTCTAATCCATTACCACGTGGATTATTCTAGCCTGTTTCCTTTGCTTATTGTAACCACTCACAGGGAAAATGGCAGGGAAAAACTGCCATTTCTTTGCTATATTGCTCAATTCCAGTATTCGTAATCTGTATCCTTATAAGAAACAGCTTTATCAGCTAAAGTCCAGTGTTTATGTCGTTTCCTTTGCCTAGACTTACAGGCTACTCATTTCCAGAGTTACTTAGCACCTATTTCCCTGACCTCATTCAGTGAAGCCGTTTCATGCATTTGTAATACAGTTAAATTATTTTGTCACTTTGTGCATTCCATTCTGGCATCCCTCATGCTCATAAATAATTTTATGTTAATTTTCATACATTAAGGTTCTCTCTCTGGGCTGTAAAATTCTGAGTTCTGAAAATGCGTGTTGCCATGTATTACCATGACACTATTATAGAGACCGGCTTCAAAAGTCTCCTGTGCTTCACCTATTCAACCTTTTCCCAGAGCAACTGATGGTTTCACTCTTTCTGTAGTTCTGCCTTTCCCACAATGCCATATAATTGAACTCATGGGGCGTGTAGCTTCATACAGACTGATTTGTTTCATTTAGCAATTCGTGTTTAAGATTTACCCATGTGTTTTTCGTTTGTTTGATAGCTCATGTCTTGTTATTGCTGAATAATGTTCCATAGTATGGATGGACCACTGTTTGTTTATCCATTAACTTCTAAAAGAACATTTTGGTTGCTTCCAGTTTTTGACGTTTATGAATAAAGTAGCTATAAATGTTCACATGCAGTTTTTATGTGAACCTAAATTTTCAATTCAGTTGAGTGAGTACGTAGGAATGCAATTATAGGATGGCATAGAAAGATTATGTTTATTTTTGTAAGAAACTGCCAACTGTTTTCCAAAATAGAAGTAACATTTTGAATTCCAATCAGGAATAAATAAGAGTTCTTGTTGCTCTACATGCTCACCAGCAAGCAGTACTGTCAGATATGTCCATTTGTAAGTATTTTCTCCCATTCTGAGACTCATCTTTCATTTTCTCTTTTAATTCATTTTTTCCAGTGTCAGAATTATTTTTAAAAATAACTTTTAAAAAAATAGTTAAATATTTACAGAAAAATTCAGAAATTAGTATAAAGAGTTCTTGTATACCTCACCCCCAGTTTGCCCTATTATTAACATTTTACATAAATATGGTATATTTGGTACAAATCAATGAATTGCTACTGATAAATTATTTTAACTAAATTCCACGGTTTATTCAGATTCTTTCTGTTTTAATGTAATGTTTGTTTCTTTTCTAAAATCCTATACAGAATATTCTGTTTGTATCCTACACACTTTGATCTGTAGTTTTCCCTTCTTGAAGTGTCTTATTTTTTGGAGATGGAGTTTTGTTCTTGTTGCCCAGGCTGGAAGGTAATGGCATGATCTCACTTCACTACAACCTCCGCCTTCTGGGTTCAAGCAATTCTCCTGCCTCACCCTCCAGAGTAGCTGGAATTACAGGCACCCACCACCATGCCCAGCTAATTTTTTGTATTTTTGGTACAGATGGGGTTCACCTTGTTGCCCAGGCTGGTCTCAAACTCCTGATCTCAGGTGATCCACCCACATTGGCTTCCCAAAATGATGGGATTACAGGCATGAACCACCACACCTACCTTAAAGTATCTTTGTCTGGTTTCAGTATTAGAGTGTTACTGGCCTCACAGAATGAGTTAGGAGGTACCCCTTCTACTTCTATTATCTGAAAGATATTGTGGAGAATTGCTATTTACTTCTTAAATATTTGATAGAATTAGCCATCTAGGCAGGGTAATTTCTCTTTTGAAGGTTATCAATTATTTATTTAGTTGCTAAAGGTCCACCATATTACCTATGTATCCTTCCTTGTGTGAAATTTTGGTAATCTGTCTTTCCAAGAATCTACCCATCCCATCAAAGTTATATGTTAGATGAAACTGGCCCATTTCATTTAAGTATGTCCATATTCTGGGCATAGAGTTGTTGATAATATTTTTATTACTTTTAATGCCCACAAGATCAGTAATTATAAACTTTCTTTTACTTCTGATATTAGTAATTTGTGTCTTACCTGTTTTTGTCTTCATTAGAGTGGATAGAGAGATTCATCAACTATATTTATCTTTGTAAAAGATCAGCTTTTAGTTTTATTGACTTTCTCTAATGATTTATATTTTCAAGTTTATTGCAATCACCACTAATTTTTAGTATTTCATTTCCTCTGCTTGATCTAGGCTTAAATTTCCCTTCTTTCTTCAGCTTCCTAATATGGAAGCTTAGATTATTTATTTCAAGTCATTTTTCTTATGTAACTATATGTATTTAATACTATAAATTTCTGTCTACGCATGCTTTCACCTTACTACACATTTTTAAAAACTTTTTTCAATAGTTTTTGGAGAACATGTGTTTTTTTGTTTACATGGATATGTTATTTAGTGGTGATTTCTGAGATTTTGGTGCACCCATCACCCAAGAAGTATACACTGTATCCAATATGCAGTCTTTGATCCCCTCCTTCTCTCCCAAATCCCTTTTAACATTCTTATGCCTTTGCTTCCTCATAGTTTAGCTCTCAATTACGAATGAAACCATACAATATTTGGTTTTCCATTCCTGAGTTATTTCACTTAGAATAATGGCCTCCAACTCCAGGTTGCTGCAACAGCCATTACATTATTTCATTTTATGACTGAGTGGTATTCCATGGACTACACAAATTTTCATAAGGTAACTTTCATTTTTGTTTAGTTAAAAATATTTTAAAATTTTATTTGAGACTTATTTGACTCATCATATTTGGAAGTGAATTGCTTAATTTCCAAATATTTAGGGAAATTTCCAGAGATCTTTCTGTTGTTAGTTTCTAGTTTAATTTTATTTTTGTCTCAGAGCATCTGCTCTATTATTTATAGTCTTTTAAAGCTGTTAGTGTGTGTTTTGTGGCCAAGAAGAATGTGTTTCATTTTGGTGTATGGTCTACACAGCCTTATAAAGCAAGTGTACCTGTTGAATAGATACTTTTATAAATGTCAATACAACTAAATTAATTAATCTAATTAATGAGGTTAATCTGTTTAGGTTAACCATATTCTTATTGATGTTCTGCTTCCTTAATCTGTTAATTATCAAAATAAAGACATTGAAGTCTTCAACAATCTATTGTCTATTTTTCCTTTCAGTTCTGTCACATTTTGCCTTTCATATTTTGATGCTGTCTTATGAACATTCACCTTTAAGATTGTTCCACCTTCATGGAGAATTGACCCCTCTAACATTATCTAAGACCATTCTCTATCCCTGACAATTTCCCCATAATGAAGTCTGCTTTATATGAAATTAATATAGTGGTTACAGCTTTCTTTGACTAGTGTTAACATCTCTCTCTCTATCCACTTAATGTTTAACGTGTATTTGTCTTTATATTTAAAGTGGGTTTCTTATAGACAACATAATTGGGTCTTTAAACACATTTACTCTGACAATCACTGTATTTAATTAGTATATTTACATAATTCACATTTAAGATATTTATTCATATACAGATACCTTGTTGATATTATAGGTTTAGTTCCAGACCATCATACAAACTAAATATTGCAATAAAGAGAGCCACACATTTTTTTATTTCCTAGTGCATATAAATGTTTACACAATACAATAATTAGTTTGCAATAGCATTATGTCTAAAAAAACTACATACTTTAATTAAAAATAATTTGCGGAGTTCAGATCCAAGATGGCTGAATAGAAACAGCTCTGCAGTGCAGTTCCCAGAGAGAACAATGCAGAGGGTGAGTGATCACCACATTTCCAAACAAGTTTTTACTCTCCATAGACCAGGAGATTCCTGGGCTGAAAAGTGTCATGTGTTTCCAGCACAGCTGTTTCAGCTGGCACCGAGAGTCTCCACACAAAAACTTACTGAAATCTGGGCAGCCATTTCACCTGGCTCCTGGCATGCCTGGGAGACAGAGCAGCCCATTCAACTAAAAAAAAGGGGGAGCGCTGAAACAAGGAGCTAGGTTGATCTGGCTCAGGGAGTCCCACGCCATCAAAGACCAGCAATCTAAAATGCTTTGGATTGAGAGTTTCACAGCGAGTGCAGCTGGAATCAGGATGGTCCAGCTCGGTGAGGGAAAGGGCGTCAGCCATTACCAAGGTAGTCCACACTACTGAGGCAGTCCGCCTTTACCAAGGCAGTCTGCCATTACTGAGGCAGTCCACCATTACTGAGGCAATCCACCTTTACCGAGGCAGTCTGCCATTACCGAGGCAGTTCCACCTTTACCGAGGCAGTCCACCATTACCAAGGCAGTTCTAACTGTACCTCTGTAAACAAAACCGCAAGGAAGTTCACACAGCAGCTGGGCAGAGCCACGGCAGCTCAGCAAGGCCTCTGCTGGCAGACTACGACTAGACTACCTCCTTGCTGTGCAGGACAGCTCTGAAGAACGGCAGCCCAGCACATCAGGAACTTAAAAATAAAGCTCCATCTTCCCAGGACAGAGCACCTGGGAAAAGAGGCAGTTATGAGTTCTGCTGCAGCAAACTTAAACTTACTTGCCCAGAAGCTCTGAATGGAACAACAATAGAGCTCCCAGCTCAGCACTTGAGCTCCTAGAAGGCACAGACTGTCTCCTCAAGGGCTCCCAAACCCCACTATAGCCAAAGAGACACCTCATAAAGGAGAGGTCAGGCTGATATCTAGTGGGTACCCTTATGGGACGAAGACAACAGAAGAAGAAACTGGCAGCAACCCTTACTGTTCTGCAGCTGCCACAGGTGATCCCTAGGCAAGCAGGGTCTGGAGTGGACCTCCAGCAGTCCTACAGTAGAGGGGCCTGTTAGAAGGAAAACTAAAGAACAGAAAGAAATACTTCATTATCAACAAAAAGGACATCCACTCAGAGACCCCATCCAAAAGTCACCAACTACAAAGGCCACAGTTAGATAAATCCATGAAGATGGGAAGAAACCAGCACAAAAAGGATAAAACCACCAAAAACCAGAATGCCTCTCCTCTTCCAAGGGATCATAACTCCTCACCTGCAAGGGAACAAGGCTAGATGGAGAATGAGTCTGATGAATTGACAGAAACAGGCTTCAGAAGTTGGGCAATAACAAATTTCTCAGAGCTAAAAGAATATGTTCTAACCCAACGCAAAGAAACTAAGAACCTTGAAAAAAAAAAAAGGTTCAATGACATGCTAATGAGTATAAACAGTTTAGAGAAGAATATAAATGACTTGACACTTGCATCCTCCTGAACCTAAACCAGAAAGAAGTTGAAACTCTGAATAGACCAATAACAAGGGCTGAAGTTGAGGCAGCAATTCATAGCCTACGAACCAAAAAAAGCCCAGGTCTAGGCAGCTTCTCAGCCGAATTCTACCAGACGTACAAAGAGGAGCTGGTATCACTCTTTCTGAAACTATTCCAAACAATACAAAAAGAGGCAATCCTTCCCAAATCATTTTATGAGACCGACATCATCCTGATACCAAAAACTAGCAGGGACTCCATAACAGAAGAAAACTTCAGGCCAATATCCATGATGAACATAGATATAAAAATCTTCAATAAAATACTGGCAAATCAATTGCAACAGCACATCAAAAGCTTATCCATCATGATCAAGTAGGCTTCATCCCAGGGATGTAAGGCTGGTTCAACATACGCCAGTCTCTATTTGCAGACAACATGATTCGGTATTTAGAAGACCCCATCATCTCAGCCCAAAATCTCCTGAAACTGATAAGCAACTTCAGCAAAGTCTCAGGATACAAACTCAATGTGCAAAAATCACAAGCATTCCTATACATCAATAACAGACTTAAAGAGAGCCAAATCAAGAGCAAATTCCCATTTGCTACAAAGAAAATAAAATACCTAGGAATACAACTAACAAAGGATGTAAAGGACCTTCTCAAGGAGAACTACAAACCACTGTTCAAGGAAATAAGGGAGGGCATACACAGATGGAGAAACATTCCATGCTCATGGTTAAGAAGAATCAATATTGTGAAAACGGCCATACTGTCCAAAGTAATTTATACATTCAACACTATCCCCATCATGCTACCTATGATCCTCTTCACAGAACTGGATAAAACCACCTTAAACTTCATATGAAACCAAAAGAGAGCCTACATAGCAAAGACAAACCTAAGCAAAAAGAACAAAGCTGGAGGTGTCATGCTACCTGACTTCAAACTATACTACAAGGCTACAGTAATCAAAACAGCATGGTACTGGTACCAAAACAGAGACATAGACCAATGGAATCAAACAGAGATGTCACAGGCAATGCCATACATCTACAACGATGTGATCTTTGACAATCCTGACAAAAACAAGCAATGGGGAAAGGATTCCCTGTTTAATAAACGGTGTTGGGAAAACTGGCTAGCCACGTGCAGAAAGCAGAAACTGGACCCCTTCCTGACACCTTACACTAAAATTAACTCCAGATGGATTAAAGACTTAACATAAGACCTAACACCATAAAAACCCTAGAAGAAAATCTAGGCAAAACCATTCAGGACGTAGGCATAGGCAAAGACTTCATGACCAAAACACCAAAAGCATTGGCAACAAAAGCCAAAATAGACAAATGGGACCTAATCAAACTCCACAGCTTCTGCAAAGCAAAAGAAACAGTGATTAGAGTGAATTGGCAACCAACAGAATGGGAAAAAAATTTTTGCAGTCTACCCTCAGCATTTGATGTGCCTTCCTGACCAAACATAATAATTTCTAATCATTTGTGAGAGATATGTGAAATCTTCCTTTAACTTCAACACTGGTAAGGTATTGTAGGGTTGTGAATTGGCCTAATTGCAATATTGTTGTGTTTCAGGGAATAGCGAGGCCTGAGGAGAAGGAGGGAGACATGGGATTGGGGGGACAGTCAGTCAGAACACATACAACATTTATGCAATTAAGTTTATTGTCTCACATGGGTGCAGTTCCCAGTGCTCCAGAAGAATTACAATAGTAATACCAAGATGGCCAGGCATGGTGGCTTATGCCTGTAATCTCAGGTAGGCAGATCACGAGGTCAAGAGATTGAGACCATCCTGGTGAAAACCCGTCTCTACTAAAATACAAAAATTAGCCAGGCATGGTGGCGCATGCCTGTAGTCCCAGCTACTTGGGACGCTGAGGTAAGAATTGCTTGAACCCAGGCGGCAGAGGTTGCAGTGAGCTGAGATCGCACCACTGCACTCCAGCCTGGTGCCTGGCAACAGAGCGAGACTCTGTCTCAAAATAAAAGGAGAAAATCAAAGATAGCCAATCACAGATCATGATAACAATTACAATAAATTACAAGCAATTACAATAAAGTGAAAAAGTTGAAAAAATAGTGAGAATTACCAAAATGTGACACACAGATTCAAAGTGAGCACATGCTATTGGAAAAATGCTGTCAATAGACTTGCTAGACACAGAGTTGCTACAAATCTTCTGTTGTCAAAAAATGTATTATCTGAGAAGAGCAATAAAGTGAAGCACAATAAAACAAGGTATGGCTAGTTTGAATTAATATCCATCATGTTTTCATTGTTTTCTGTTCATTACATTTTGTGTGTCTTTTTCTCTTTTGTTTTCTGCCTTTTCTGGTTTTAATGAGCATTTTACATGATTCAATTTTTTCTCCTATCTTGGCATATCAATTGTATTTCTTTTAAAAATTTGTTAGTAGTTCTTGAGTTTCTAATACATTTTTAACTAATTCGGGTTTACCTTTAAACAACACTTTACCACTTCATGTTAGCGTAGCTGCCATATAACAAAATATTCCCAATTCCTCCCTCCTAACCCTATGACATCAATGTAATTCTTGTCATTGATCCATATTCTTTAATTACTCATCACATTGATAGTACTGTTACTTTAGTTATCTTTTAGCTCAATTATTATAAGACAAATAGAAAAAAAAAAATTGTTTCTTTTTTTCTCTAACATGTCCTTTATTTATGTAGATCCAAGTTTCTGAATTGCATCATTTTATATCTCCCTGAAGAACCTCTTACATGTCTTACAGGACAGGTCTGATGGCAAAGAATCCTTTCAGTTTTTGTTTATCTAAGAAATTCTTCATTTCTCTTTCATTAGTGAAGGTTAAGTTTTTTAGATATAAAATTCCAGGCTGCCAGATTTTTTCTTTCAACACTTTAAATATTTCATGACACTACCTTCTTGTATAGTTTCCTTCTTACTCTTTCTTTCTCTCTCTCTTTCTTTCTTTCTTTCTTTCTTTCTTTTCTTTCTTTCTTTTTTTATTGCTGATGTCTCATGCAGTTGCCCAGGTTGGACTACAGTGGCACAATCTCAGCCCACTGCAGCCTTCCCCTGTCAGGTTCAGGTGAGTCACCTGTCTCAGCCTTGTGAGTAGCTGATATTACATATGCTTGCCACCACACTCAGCTAATTTTTTGGTATTTGTAATAGAGATGAGGTTTCATGACGTTGGCCAGTCTGGTCTTGAACTCCTGAACTCAAGTGATCTGGCTGCCTTGCCTCCCAGAGTGCTGTGATTACAAGCATGAGCCACCATGCTTGGCCTTCTTGCATAGCTTCTGATCTGAAGTTCATTGTAATTTTTACCCTTATTCTTCTATAGATACTGTTCACTCACTTCCCTTAGATTCTTGCAAGATTTGTCTCTGTCTTTATATTTTTGCAGCTTAAATATTATATACCTAGGGGTAAATTTTTTGATATTTATTTTCTTGGTGTTCTCCAACCTTTCTGGATCTGTGGTTTGAAGCATGTCACTAATCTTGAACAGTTCTTGATCATTATTACTTCAGATATTTCTTCTGCTACATTCTATTTCTTCTCCTTCTGGTATTCCAATTTCATGTATTTTATATAGTTTGAAACCGACTAGCGGTTTTTGAATGTTCTGTTCTGTTTTTTTAATTCTTTTTTCTCTTTAAGTCTCAGTTTGGACAGATTTTATTGTTCTGTCTTCAATATCCCTAATTCTTTCCTTGGCCATGCCTGATTCTACTGATGAGTCAGTCAAAGGCATTCTTTATTCTACTATCATCTTTTTAGAGTTTTCCATTTTCTTTTGATTCTCAGATCTTTTCCTGCTTACATTACTCATCTGTTCTTGCATGTTGTCAATTTTTTTCATTGGCAATCTTAACATATTAATTGTGGCTATTTTAAATTTCTGATCTGATGAGTCCAGCATATGTGTGACATCCGAGTCTGCTTCTGACGCTTGCTTTGTTTCTTCAGATTCTGACTTTCATTGTTTGCTTGGTTGATTCTCTCTTTTTTTTTGGCATGCCTTGTAATTTTTGGTGAAAGCTAGACATGTTGTATTTGCTAGTGGAAACTGAGGAAAATGGTCTTTTAATTTGTGGATTTGTGTTAGGATTGTGTGGACTATGTTTGATATCTGCTTTGTCTTTGGCTTTAGGTGCCAGAGGCTTCAAATCCTTTAGTGTTCTTGAATTTCTCTCTCCTCTTGACGCTGGGCTTCCTAAGCACTCCTCCTCAGAGAGCATCTGTGTCTTGCAGCAATTTCAGTAACAATCTACTAATATTATACAGAAACTCTATCAGTGTGGAGGTAAGGCGTGAGAGATGAAATGAGTTCTATACTCTTACAATTAAATCCCAGTCTTTGAGTGGGTCTGTGACTCAGGGCTGTGACTTTCACAAGTGTTTCTTCAGTGGCACAGCTTTTTTTTTTTTTTTTTTTTTTTTTTTTTTTTTTTTTTTCCTGCCCAACGTAAAACATGAAGGCTAGAGCTGGAGGAGAGCCTTCACTTAAAAAGGTGAATCCTTTTCTCTATAGAGTAGGCTTTTTTTTTTTTTTTTTTTTTTTTTTTTTTTTTTATGGAGAAGGCTCTGGGACTATTTCACAACAACTTCTCTATCCCTTTTCCAACCAGAGCCAGGAGGGAATTTTTCTTAAATATTCATGGTGAAAGCCTAGTTCGTTTCCTGGTTAATGTCACCAAAAAGTGTGAAAGCTCTTCCAAGATTGGGGCTCCCTAAAGTTCTTCACTGTCATCCTAGGCCACACACACTGTCTAGAAATTCATCAAAATAGCCACTTAAATATTTCTACAAGTTTGTGTTTCCAGTAGCTGTGATCCTCTAGGTTCTCAGAGTTTGTTGTTGTGGTTTCCCACCCCACTTCAGTTTTCTGTTGGGTCTAAAAAAAGTAGTTGTTTTCACTTTGTCAGCTTTTTCTTCTTGTAAAGGCAAAAGTGACAGCTTCCAAGTTCTTACACACCAGATCTAAAAGTGGAAGTCCTGTTTATGTTATACTCAAGACAATTAATAACAAAAGTTTAAAATATAATTTGCTTTTAATGTATGTAGCTACACTACTTTTAATTTTTTTTTTTTTTTTTTTTTTTGAGACGCAGTCTCAGTCTGTCACTCAGGCTGGAGTGCAGTGGTATGATCCTGGCTCACTGCAACGTTCACTCCCCAGGTTCAAGTGATTCTCTTACCTCAGCCTTCTGAGTAGCTGGGATTTCATACGCTCACCACCATGCCCAGCTAATTTTTGTATATTTTTTAAATAGAGACTGGGTTTTGCCAGGCTAGTCTCAAACTCCTGACCTCATGTGATCTGCTCACGTTGGCCTCCCAAAGTGCTGGGATTACAGGCATGAGCCACCATACCTGGCCTACTTTTAATTTTTTAAATTTGAAATTTAAAAATTTAAATTTTTAAATTTAAATTTGAAAATACTTTTGAATATGATAATACATTAAAACCCTGTGATTAGGCAAAGTTAAGCATTTCAGAAGTTCTATAATTTCAATGACTTTTAGTATCCCCTTGCACCCTCAAAAGTGTTGGATTTGGACAAAAGCTATGAGAAAACTCAAGCACCTATAGTTATAAAGCCCTGTGCAAGTGTTTGCTTTTAATACCTGTAGTTTATTTATAAAGACTCACTGTCCATTTATCATTGCAAGATTCAAATATGTTCCAAAATACACCCATGTCCGTGTATTAGAAGTAAACGGCATAGACTGTGAAATGATTAAAGTATACTTACCTATGTTATGTACAAACAGCAGTTATTCCCAACAAGTTGATGAGAACATTGCTTAACGTCTGTTTGTCTAGATAAACCAAAAAAGAATTCTGTGATGAGGAATTTTCTTTGATTTGAATTAAATTACCTTTATTCCTAGGTGGGAGTAGATGTTAGCAATAATAATTTTCTTAGAAGTTAGAGAAAAGGAAACATCTGACTTCCTCTGTTTATAACAGAAATTTCCTTTAGTCCACATTAGAGGGCCCCATGGTTCAGAGGTCTTCTCTTTCTCAGATGAACTTTTCTATAACTGCCAAGTTAGATATGTCAAAATAACAGCAAAAATGAAAACAGTAGATGTCAAACACTTGAAAAAAGTATTTAACACTTAAGTCATTCTTAAAAAGGAAGAACATTTGCCTTTGGGTTTTTGAAACTATAGAGGGTGCAGTAGAAAAGAACTAAATATCTATTGTGAGTACTTTATTTGAAATTCAGAAACAAAGGATAAAACTGAAGTAGGCACAATAAAGGAGCATGTCAACAATAACTTCACAAATAAATTTACCAGCCAGGCACAGTCTTGCACCCGTAATACCAGCCACTCAGAAGGCTGAGGTGGGGAGATGTCTTGATTCCGGGAGTTCATGGCTGCTGCCAGCTATGATGGTGCCACTGTACTCCAGCCTGGGCTACAGAGCTAGACGCTGTCTCTGTACAAACAAAACATGCACAAAATCAAGTTAGATACTACATATTATTATTTATTATGTAAAAAAATGCAAGACTAAATGTACATTAAGAAAGCATAATATTATATCAATGTTAGGGAAACATCTACACGATGTTGTTGACTCCATCATAAAAACAAATTTAATAAATTTGAAATTTGAACTAGTTGTTTTAAAAAGCAATCATCATCTAGTTCCCAAATCTGGATTTCTAATTCCACTCTCTAATAAAATAAAGGAGAGCTCCATCCAGAAACGGTGATTCCAGGGCGAGGGCAGGGAATATACAAGATGAGACTGGAGTATCTTGTTCTACCAGAAAGTAAGAAAATGCCTTAAAGACAAGCAAAACACTTGACCTATGTTCACAGGACAAACGATCTATCTGAATGGGCTTTATTTGAGCAACAAAATTTAAAAATATAGTGTTGCATTATAACCCAAAGTATAAAATAAATATTCATGAGTCTATACTAATGTAAATAATTGACTGAACAATACATAAGTGGGTGAGAATAGATGGCTGTCCAATATTGAAAAATTCCAAATAATTGACGGTTTTTTCTTGTTTGTTTGTTTGTTTTGAGACGGAGTTTCGCTCTTGTTACGCAGGCTGGAGCGCAATGGCACGATCTCGGCTCACCGCAACCTCCGCCTCCTGGGTTCAGGCAATTCTCCTGTCTCAACCTCCTGAGTAGCTGGGATTACAGGCACGCGCCACCATGCCCAGCTAATTTTTAGTATTTTCAGTAGAGACGGGGTTTCACCATGTTGACCAGGATGGTCTCGATCTCTCGACCTCGTGATCCACCCGCCTCGGCCTCCCAAAGTGCTGGGATTACAGGCTTGAGCCACCGCGCCCGGCCCAAATAATTGATGTAGATGCCATACCCTGAAAAGTTGGAAGGTAACTCTCCACTTTTTACGTGTGGGCTGCATAATGAATCCCTTTCAAAGAATTCCATCTGGAAAGAAGGGGGAAGTGGTGACTGTGCAGTGGAGAAACTGTACAAACAGTACTGCAGCCAGATGGTCAAGGACAACATCCGCCATGATAAGTCGTGTTGACAATATATATCCTTGGTGCCATGAGGATGGCACTGTTCGTCTGTGGCCTTCCTCCCCCAAACTGGCAACTTCTGTCTCACCATGAGAAAAACATCAGAAAATGCAGGTAGAGACAGTCCTTAAAATACTTGACCAATACTCTGCAGTGCTGTTAAGATTAGCAAAAACAAAGGAAGTCTGCTACAGTTAAGGAGAGCCTGAGCCGGACACAGTGGTAATCCCAGTGCCTGTGTAATCCCAGCTTTTTAGGAAGCCGAGATGGGAGGATCAGTTGAGGCCGGGGGTTTGTGACTAGCCTGGGCAGGATAGTGAGTCCCCATGTTTACAAATAATTTAAAAATTAGCCTGACACAGTGGTTCATGCCCATAGTCCTAGCTACTCCGGAGGCTAAGGTGGGAGGATCACTTGAGCTCAGGAATTTGAGGCTGCAGTGAGCTATGGTCCTGCCACTACAATCCAGCCTGGGTGGCAGGGCAAGACGCTGTCTCAAAAAAGAAGAGGAGCCTTTATTAAAGAGGAGCCTCAGGAGACAAGGCAGCTAAATAGACTGTGGCATTCTGGATGGGATCCTGTAACATAAAAAGGACATCAGGTAAAAACTAAAAATATTTGAATAAAGTTTAGACTTCAGTTAGTAGGAATACAGCAGTACTGGTTCATTAGTTGTGACAATGAGAACATACTAACATAAGATGTAAATAACAGGAAAAAGTGAGAGTGAGAGATTTTCTATAAACTTAAGACTATTCTAAAAATTTTAAAAGCTCATTAAAAATTAATCATCATAAATTTTCCATCAGTGTACAGAATTAGCTGGAGGAGGACTAAGACAATATGTCAATTAGATTAGAAAATAGTCCCTTTTTTTATTTCTGCTGCATTGAGAATGAGGGTCCATCTGTTTGCTCAATAGGTATATTTTGAACACAAGCTGTGCACTAGGTTCTTTGTCAGCTTGGTAGTTATATAATCATGAGCAAAATAGTTTAATATTTTGATCACTGCTCCATAGCCCATGAGAGGGGAAACAATAGCTAAATAGATGATTCGGAACAGCCATAAGTGCTACGAAAGGAAAGTACAGAGAAGTATAGGCCTTCTCAAAGGTGAATCTGTTCCCTGAGTCGAGAGGTAGAAGTGTGGTCAGGGCGTGTCCCAGAGGGAGTGAAGTTGAGACTCAGATGTGATGTGTGCATGAGAATTGAGGACAGTTTGAGGGCAGGAAGACGGTCTTGACAGGAGGAACAGCGTGTGCGAGAGTCCTGGGGACTAGGAATGCAGTCTGTTGCAAGAACCAAAAGGAGATGAGCGTAGCTGGAGTGGAGAGCACAGGGAGAGAGAAACCATGCTTCTGACAATGGATCAAAACACCTTTCTCTTACTCTGGGCTGCATTTAGAAGTACAGTGGCCTGGGGAGGAAAAGAGGTGGCATTCTATCTCCATATCCTTCCTGGAGCCCTGTTGCGCTCTACAACCCTACACATCTGTACCTCTTTCTAGAAGGCACAGTGATCCTCGGTGGTAAATAAAGCTGGCTCCATTGTAAGGAAACCCCAGCCCCAGCTCTCTGTAGACTCTTCTATGGAGACTTACTGTTTTCATACTCCAAAGATCAGAGAGGCCACACTGGTACAGACATTCTCCTGGGTCCCAGCCTCACTTCTGCTCCCTCCTTCAGTGTACTCTCAGTTGTGAGTCCTTTCCTCATACAAAAGTGGATCACGCTTCTCATCTGGCTTGCTCATCAATGTATTTTAGGACTTAGGCTGTGATATTGCAGTATTTTTTTTTTTTGCATCTGTTTGTACTACATCACTACACACTACAAGCTCTTTAGGGAAGGACCATGCCTGGTTTATTAGGAGTTAATAAATATTTATTGAATGGGTAAGTAAAATAAAGCTCATGTAATCACTCACAAATTAGAACTTTGATGTTAAATTCATTTCCTTTAGATTTTATCTGAGATGAGTGGCCCAGATAGCAGGTGGTCTCACCTTGCAATAATCATTGACAGGTAGTTAAGGAGGAACTTAATCAGACCAGAAATATGGTCTGGCACACCTGCTGCCTGTGACTCCAGACGTCAAGGGTTTCGTTTTGTTTTGTTTTTTCACTTTCTCATTTTCACACAAATATATAAACTTCTTTGGGCTAGTCTATAGTTGAAAGTTCAATCCATTCTTCAGAGTTAAGCTACTATTTCTCTATCAGTCCTACCACACAGAAAATTATGTGCACCGTGCCACACATTCCCATGGAGCCACCTCTGTTATGGACTCTGTGTGGCACAGACCAGAGAGAGCCCAGCTTGGATGGAGTCCTAATGGTACTCGCTCTGATGTCATTCCTCTGCTTCCACTGAAGAAAACACTTTGAAATGTGCATGAGAATGACACTGTTGCATGGATGACCTTGAATCCACTCTGATTTATTTTTCTAGCAAATCTCATACACGTTGGAGTGTTTTACTAAAATTAGTAACCGTTTGAACACCAGTCACAAACGATCTTGACAAATCAAAATGTTTAAGTTCTCTCATTTAATAGTCACTTTGAATGAGGCAGACATGGGCTGAGTAAATCTTTTATCAAACTGTCAAATACATTGTTTTTAGGGCCAATCTTGACATAAAAGGGAGAAACATATCATGGTCAGACTGTTTCATTTCTATCATCAAAACTGTTGATTAAAACACGAATATCATGCTATTTATGGGCTCTCAGAGCTGCCAAGGATTGTGCAGGTTGCAAACTGCACAACTCCAGGAGTTATCAGTCACATGTGATGTTTACTTGTTGTGCAGTTTAACCTTACAGTAGTATGCTCTGAAGACTTTCCTGAAGTATTTTGTGATACATCAATACCAAGCTATTGATCATTGATATTGACCAATATCAGACACCAGACAGCTTTGAGTTCATTCACTACATTAGATTTCTATGTTTTACTGATGAGACTATTACTTAAGAAATCAAATTATTGACTATGGTTCACTGTCTATGAGGGAACATACTAAAACTTTTCACTTAAATTTTAATTGATTCTTTGTTTAAATGATTGCTATGTGCTGACATTTCACTAGTTTTATTGTTATCTAATAAAATCCTAATTACATGTCTTATAATTCATTTTGAAATTATAGTCACTGGTTTCTGCTCTGAGAAGGAAACATGCATTTTCCCCAACCAATATGCTTGAATCGTGGGAATTAGACCTCCTAAACTCTCTAGTGTTCATCGATACTGTATAATTACAGCATGGGTTGTTTTAATTCTCAAATGAGATATGTGGAAATTCAAGAGAGATTAAAAGTGCTATAATCCAGCCCAGGAATTAAGAACCTTTCTGATGTGGTAGCATATTTTCTATTGTAGAATCTATAAGATCCCCTCTACTCAATTTCTCTGTGATAAGTTTATTTGTTCAATTAATTTCATCAGTAAAAAGAATTAAAAAATGAATATATCTTGTTAAAAATAAGCTTTTAATAAGCTATTATTATAACTATTATCTACATAAGAGCTCCTGATTTTTATAACAAGGCTAAGTTAGTTTCAAATGTAGACTCTCTACAAAGAGACATATTATATGCTTGTACAAAACACACTTCTAGTGCCACTCTTTTCATAAGTGTGTTTACAAGAACAGAATTTCCAAGATCTCACATTATAGTTCTATAGATAATGAGATATCATATTTTTTAATGTTGGCTAAAAATTGATTTCATGCTGTCAACTAAGAATTGTGTATTCCAATAAAGTTGTCCAAAGATCCTAGCCAGGAGTACTATACCACGTATATTACTTACCAACCAGATGACGAAGTATATCAAAAACTCTATCCTACCAGACATTTACTATTAAACAAATAATGCCTAAGATTAACCTGTTGAAGATCTGACTTGAAAGGGAGATACAAAATGTAGTCCAACAGAAGGAATGTTTAAAAAAGAAACAGCTGCTTACCGTCAACTTGCTTTCCTTAACAAATCTTTTTTCCTAGTCATTAAAATACTTTTTTCTAGGCTTGTACAACATTTGAAATAGCTATTTTGTCAACACACGTCTGCATAATCTCAAAGGCTACATCATGTGACTTAACAATGTAATTAGTATCATTTCATTTGGAGGAGTCCAAAAGAATATTTAAAAAATAGGAAAATGCTTTAAATAAGAGGCAAATGGATGTGTTCTAGAAGAAAAATGATAACTTTCTACAATGGTACATAATAAATGTCCATTCTGTTATTGCTTTACAAATAAAAATGAAAAGATTAGCAGAAATACGGAAAACTAGGCTGTAGTCATGGGAGTGATAAAGTTCATATGAGATTTAAAACCAACATACTCTTACCTTGCTAAATTACTAATTTACTTGAAACAAGTAGTGATAATTACTAAATGAGTAGCAATTCATTTTATTTTAGCAATTCATTTAGCAATTTTAAAAAGATGCTTCATTGTCTTTTTAAAATTTTTATAGATTTAGGGGGCATGAGTGCAGTTTTGCCACACAGGTGTATTACCTGGTGGTGAAGTCTGGGCTTTTAATGTTATTATCACTCAAATAGCTCACATCAACATTTTTCTAAAGAAGACACTCCACTGTTTTGTGATGGTAATGAAGGATTACAGAGAGACTACTGTTATAATGGTAATAATTTATTATGCCAAACATAGTTTTAATGCCTGTAGAAAAATACATAGTTGTCTAAGTACTTGAAGCATAAATTAATTCACAAGTAAGATTTTCTAATATTCAAAGATAAAATTTCTATTTAAGATATATCTGCCATAGATAAGTAGGATGAAATAGATATGATTATTGGTATTTATTACTTATCCTGACTGTTGCCCTTGGGGTGGCGAATAGGTTTCAATTTACGTGAAAATTCTGATTGATCAAAAGGTGTTGCCTGGGCCGCTGTGTTCAGAAAAATTCTGAGTACTGATTGAGACAATTTGTAGTGATGGGTTTCTGATGTTTGGGGTGTGGGCAGTGAGTGATGGCCCATCTAGTTACCTAACATTTACTATCCCTAGGGCTAATAGAGCTTAGAAATTAACTGAAAAGTCAAAACAAATTATATTATTTATCCATCCTTATATACATATTTAATATTCTGTCACACAAAACCTAAAGATATTTAATTAAATGTTCAGTGGAGGTTTTATTCTTTCTCTCCCTTTGAATCATAGCTAATGACCAGGTTCAGCGACTCGTATCTGTAATCCCAGCACTTTGGGAGGCTCAGGTGGAAAGATCACTTGAGACCAGGAGTTCAAGACCAGCCTGGGCAACATAGCGAGACCCTGTCTCAACAAAAATTACAAAAATTAGCTGCACATGGTGGCACACACCTGTAGTCCCAGCTACTCAGGAGTCTAAAGCAGGGAAGATCGCTTGAGGCTAGGAAGATAAGGCTGCAGTGAGCTATGATTGCACAACAGAGCAAAATCCTACCTCAAAAAAGAAAAAAATCCTAGTTAGTATTTTCTGTGGTACATGGAACCTTGCAGAATGTTTTTATGTTGGGACACTTTTTGGTTGGAAAAATAAAGTGGAGAGATGATAGCAGAAAGCATAAGTCCTATTCTTGGCAGAGTATGTAAAAAAAAATACCGAAATACATATGAACCAAGAGTCAAATTTCTTATAAACTGCTTGGATAGTGAATACTAGAGTGTTTCTAAATCAGAGTTTACAAGAACTCAAACACATAAACAGTGACAGTGAAGACTGGCTGTAATCCAAAGAACTAAAAATGGTTCAAAAAATTATAATTACAGCTTGAAAATGTAAGTTATAGAAAACACATTCCTTAAGTCATTGGCAGTATAAACATTCTAACTTCAACTGCCTCTCATCTCTAGATAAATCTTCTGGAATTTAAAAAAATAAATGTAAGGATTTTCGAAGCTTTTGGTTAACACTGAGAGCAGCATCACAAGGAAGATCACTGAAGATTTGAGAACGTAATTGGAAAATGTGACTACTTTTGCCTCCATACAAATGTATCTCCCTGAAGAGAAAATTTAAAAATTAGAAGTACGGTGAGATTAGGGCTTTATGCAAAGGGTAACTTATATATAACTAAGTTATATATGCAAAGGGTAACTTATATATAACTAATAGACAGCTCCCTGATGAGCAATGTGAAAAAGAACAGCAGTCTGATTTTGAAAATACTTTTTAAAAAGTTTTATGTTCCTTAAACTTCTATTTAAAATGAGTTGACCCTTATCTGATTTGATAGTTGGTTTTCAAAGGAAGAATGAGTCATATCAGAAATGTTGTCAATTTTGCTTTTACGAGGTTTGGCAAAGGACTTTCTATTTTCTCCAGATTTTATGAGATCTCAAAATAGATTTAGGAATTCCCCTCAACTCCTGCTCTAGAGAGAACATTATGATATTAACTACGATTATGTTAAAAGACCGTTCAGCTTCCAAAGGACTTTTCACCGATATTATATAGCTTTGTTAGTCCTTTCAACCTGATTCCGTACGGAGTAGAGGTGCCAGCATCCTAGTCGTACAAATGACAGCATTAAGACATGGCTGATTAAGGGGTTTTCCAATTACACAGGGTTACTGTAAGGCAAAGTAGGGAGCTAAAACCCAAACTGTCTGACCCACTGCTGAGTGGTTTTCCAGGCCACTTTATGTGGAATGCTACGGGAGGTCTTGAGGAATACGACCTCTGATTCTTTTTAGATAACAAATGCCCTTACTCTACTGACAGAGTATTGAAGGTATAGGAATGCATGCTCTTAATAAAGTCCCCAGAAAATCTCTCTGCAGAAAAGGTTTTGGTGTTGCGCCACATAATCTTTTAATTCTTTCCCCTTTTCTCTTTTCCGACCATCTCCCTGAATGACTTCGGTCACTCCACAGCTTTGCTCACCACCTGTATTTTGATGACTCGCATCATTGTATCTGCAGCTCCGATTTCCCTTCTTCTACAGCTTCCAACCTAAATGTGTATCCACCTACTGGATACCTCTACTTGAATGCCTTCGAGAAGAACCAGACTCAAACTGTTTCCAAAGGAATTTACTGTCCTACCTCCACACCGGCTTCCCCTCTGTTTTCTGCACGGGGATCCATGCCATCCTTTACCAAACAAACCCAAACTTGAACTACATCCTTTCTTCTTCCCTGTGTTCCCTCATAGCCATGCACCCCCCAGCTGCTGGTGATTCGGTTTTTCTAACACTTACTAAATCCTGTTGGCTTTTTCCATTCTCACTGCATTTATCTAGGTCAGGGCCCCATGATTTTTCACCTGGATGGATTAAGGCCTACACTTTCTGACTGGCCCCTCTTCTTGCAATCTGGACTGTTTCTCATCCAGTTTCCATGCTACAGTCGCCATCAGTGGCTACCCAAAGGATTTTTGATGGCATTTCTACCCTTTAATGTGGCCTATAGTCTCAGCTATGTGAGAAGCTGAGGCAAGAGGATTGCTTGATTCCAGGAGATAGAGGCTGTGGTGAACCATGATTGTGCCACTGCCCTCCAGTCTGGGTAGCAGAGCAAGACCCTGTCTCAAATGAATTAATTAATTGATTAATTAAGTGGCCTGTAGAGCTCACCCCATCTGGTTCATGGTTATTGACCCAGCTTCATCCTGTATCTCTTTCTGCCTCACTGTCTAAGCTCAAGCTATACAGAAATCAAGTCTTAAGCTATACTGAGTTCTATGTTGGGATTCTTCCTTTATTTATGCCATTCATAGACGGCATCACTCTTCTACCATAATGTCCAGTTTTTCTCAGCGTGGTGTCCCTTCCTGCCCATTGGAATATTATACCTCTTTGCCCTGTAGACATGGCCAGGTGATTTGCTTTGCCTAAGGAAATGTGGCCATCATGTGATGGCTACAAAGGTGAGACTGTAAGGGTCATCCAATGTCAGGCAGACCTACAGAAGTTTTCACAAGGAGTTTTGAAAAATAACAATCTCCCTTAATCTGGCTTATTTGCATGTGCCTTTTTATCAAAGATGTTGAGCAATATAATTCTAGGATTGTGAAAATTTTCATTTGACATTAAATCATACCATCACAGAACGAATACTAAATAAACCTTTCTAGTTCTAAACCACTGAGATTTGGGTAGCATTTTTGTTTTCTCAGTGTGACTTAGCCTGCTTTTACTGTTACCTCTGCCTGGGAGAGTCTTCTTCTCCGTCTTTGCCCAGTTAACTCCGATCCATGTCTCAGCTGAGATTCTGTTCTCTTAGTAATCCATCTCTAACTCCTTGGCGGAATGACATTCTTGTGTTTCTGTGTCACTCAGTACTTCTCCTAATGTTGAACACACTGCACTGTAATTTCTTGATTATTGTTTGTGTCCTTAGTCGATGGTCAACTCTGCAAGGTCATGTTTCATTTCTTCCTTGTTTATCATTTTAGTCCTATCTCTTAGTACCTAGTAAATAAATATGCAAGAATTATATTGTATGAAAGGGTGATAAATAAATAAATGTAGAAAAAGTAGTTAAAAATAAATCAATTCTCACATCCCCAAAGACTGTGAAAGATTTTCAGCTTCAAAATTGCATAAGTGAGAGCCAAAATTGGAAATTTTCTTTACTGTGGTGACAGATGGAACACTGAAAGGAAAACTCATCATTGACATTTAACACATACCAGTGCCTCTTTCTGTTATCACACATTTGCAAACTACAGAGCTCTGTGAAAAGTTTTAATTATAAATTGTAATCTAGATTACATTTTTGTTCTATGAGTCCCTTGAATGTGTTCAATGTCATCATGGTAGTCAGGTGGTAGTCATGAAGGACAATATATCCCAGGATCACAAATGTGAGACAGTAATGGGGCCATTCAGTTTCAGGCAAACTTATAGAAGTTTTTTTTTTTTTTTTTTCAAGGAGGCTTGGTGAGTAACAATATTCCTTAATCTGGATTATTTACATTCTCTCTTCTTTACTCTGTGTGTTTTTATCAAAGATGTCAGGTGGGGTGATTTTAATCCAGGTTTGTGATGATTTTCGTTTTACATGAAATCACAGGATAGTTTTAGTTTTGTGTTTTTGTAATGTTACTGACTTCCTAGAGTGTCATGTATGCAATAGGTTTGCAATACATTGTTATTTCCACTCTACACTTTCCTCTTACTACCGTTTATATGTTCTCCTTCACTATCAGGTGTCTTTGAAACATTAGAATAATAATTTGTGTATTTTCACTTGCATTTTCTAACATCTCTTACTTTTCACTTTTAATGCTCTACACACACACACACACACACACACCCCACGCACACACAACGCCAGGTCAAATATTTTAGCTTGAGGCCATGAATATCCTGTGACAAAAGTCTATTAACTTTGCAAAATCTGTTGCATCTATTTTTAATTTTCTGCATATTATGATATACAGAAAATTTTGGAAACCTTTACTGGTTGGGGAAGAGACTGCCCCTCCTGGAGCTGGTCAGTTCTCAGAGATCTGAAGCAGGAGTGTGCCTTTCGCATGCAAATTCAGCAGTCCAGAGCCACACCTGTGGCTGTGCTTCCCAGGGGGCAATATTCGTCTGACTTAATCATCCTAGGGCCAGGTACCAGGCAACTAGGGGCCACCTCTATAGTTCAGAGCACACTGAAATTATGATTAGCCAGGCCTAAACTGTTTTCTCTTCCTTGCCTTTTTTTTCCCCCTGTGGAAACTCTAGTAAAGGCTCCAGCCTAATGCTTTCCCCTGACTCCTGCCCGCTGCTGTCTGACCTAAATCTGATGCATCCCCAGTGATCCTGGGTGGGATGCAATGGCCCCCTCTCTAGAATATGCGAGTAAAATAAACTTTCTTTTCTCTCTCCTTCCTTCCTTCCCTCCCTTCTTCCCTCCTTTCTTTCTTACTTTCTTTCCTTTTTCTTTCTTCTTTCTTTCTTTCCTTCCTTCTTCTTTCTCTCTTTTTTTCTTTCTCTCTCTTCCCTCACTCCTTCCCTTCCTTCCTTCCTTCTTTCCCTCTTTCTTTCTTTCTCTCTCTCCCTCCTTCCCTCCCTCCCTTTCTTCCTTCCTCCCTCCCTCCCTTCCTCCCATCTTTCTTTCTTTTTTCCTTCACATTACCTATTTAGCATATAGTTTCTGAACTTCATTGGTCTTACTGCAGTTCACGTTTTAAATGAAGCCATCAGCAGATCTGTTGTACATTACCAGGCCTGTTGCACATGAGTCACTAATGAACAGCAAATTTAACAAACTGATTTCCTAGATGAATGGAATGGAAGAAAACATAGGAACTAGAGCAGGGGTTAACTGAGGATGAAAAGTGGCTCAAGGCTTTCAGCCTGGAGGAAGGCTGGCAGGTAGCATGTATGCGCTGGTGCCTGAGGTAACACAGTCCTGAGGCCTTTTTTAGGAGAGAGGAGAGGAAAGATGATACATTTCGGTTTAAACACATGAAGTTTAAGATGATAGTAACTTATTCAAATGAAAGTATCTAATAGGCAGTGATGATTCAAAAAAAGAAAAAAAAAATCAGGACTGATGAAAGATGTAGCTAGGGAGAGGCTCCTTAAGCAGTGAGTGTGACTGTGAAGAGAAAATATGAAGATAGGCCAGAGAAAGGAGCCTGTGGTCAAAATCAGCACTTCTAGCAAAGGAAGCAGAGAAGGAGCAGCCAGACATGTTCTTCTCTGAGTAACAGTGATATAGTTTCCCGGAATCCCAAAGTGGAGAGATTTTGCAGGCACAGCCAGGACTGGGAGTGGCAGGAAGCCTGGAAATGTGATATGGCTTATCCAATCAGATGCTCTTTTTAGGACTTTGACTCTTAGAGAAGAAGTGAGATTTGACTCCTGCAGAAAGAAACCTAGAATTTGAAATGAGTGTAGTGTCTAGGGTGTGAGAACATCAGCCTGCCTCAGCCACAAGCACTTGGCTGCCTGAGGATCCTGCTGCCAACAGCCCTTCGTTCCTGCCAGTTTTCCTGGCCAGTCCTCAGCTTCCCATTAACCATGAGTTCCTCCATTCTGCTAAGAATTCCCTCTCATGTTGAAGATGGCCAGCAGCAGTTTCTGTTGCTTACCTCCAAGCACTTTATATGACACACAGGGTGACTTCATCTTATTTATGATAGCTTAGAGAGATACTGATTTCTGCAGTCCTGAGGATGCAGCACTCAGCACTGGGGATGGCAGAGATGGAAAAGGTACTGTATTTCAAAATACAAATGTCTTCAGTGATCTTACAGGGGTCAAGTTCAATGGCCTGAGGATAGTAAGATGTTACATTGTAGCAGATCAGGAAATGAGTAACTGGTGAATTGAAGGAGGCTATAAATACAAGCAAATTTAAGCAATTCTAAAATACTAGAGATTTTCAAATTTGGTTACAGGGGACAGGATGTGCATGCATGAGAGGCGAGGTACAAATGTCATGGGGAGAAATGTGAGAAAATCAGCATGGCACTTAGAACAAATCAAGCGAACACATAACAAAGTGTGTTGCTGGGGATGGGGTGGCCAAGTGGAGAAGGAACCCATTATGGCCACTGAATGAATAGAATTGATTCCAATACATCACATATGACAATGTGCTGGGTTTTTACTATGATTGTCCTCATTTGTACCACTACTATCGTTGAAATAAATTATACTAAAGCAGAAAAAAAAAAATAAAAAATTGCTACTACTAACAAGTTTGAGGGGATTAAGTTAATAATAAGTTTTTAGAAATGAGATGAGGGAGTCATACTTTGTCACCCAGGCTGGTCTTGAACTCCTGGACTCATGCAAGCCTTCTGCCTCAGCCTCCCAAGGAGCTGGGATTATAGGCGTGCACCACTGCCTAGCCTGATCATCAGCACTGTTGACATTAAAAAAAAAAAAAAAAACAGTGAAAGTAAACCCATGATTATCGAGAGAACATCCCGCCTCCCCAATTCTTGCAGATACCCAAAGTGTAAAATATTAATACTTTTAATATTTGAAAACTCCTTACTTGGAGTTAAGGAAATATGCTCCTCTCAAAAGTGAAAATCAATGTTGATGTACTGGTTAGTTTTCTTGACATATTTTAGCAGATCTTTTTTTTTTTTTCCATCAGAAATAACATTTTTGTTACATAAGTCTTTTTTTTTTTTTTTTTTTGAGACGGAGTTTCGCTCTTGTTACCCAGGCTGGAGTGCAATGGCACAATCTCGGCTCACCGCAACCTCCGCCTCCTGGGTTCAGGCAATTCTACTGTCTCAGCCTCCTGAGTAGCTGGGATTAACAGGCACGCACCACCATGCCCAGCTAATTTTTGTATTTTTAGTAGAGACAGGGTTTCACCATGTTGACCGGGATGGTCTCGATCTCTTGACCTCATGATCCACCCGCCTCAGCCTCCCAAAGTGCTGGGATTACAGGCTTGAGCCACCGTGCCCGGCCACATAAGTCTTTAGTGGTAACATGAATGAACATAGAATAGCTTTAATTTTTTTCTTTTGCCATTACTACAGATAGATTGGCCAAATTTTGTGGGGGATGGTTAGCATGTTGCTATTTCACAGTTGTCAATACATTCATAAAACATTACTTTCATCAATTCTGTGGAAAGACTTGTTTGCTTTTCTATGTCAATTGTATTTGGAATTGCTTTGAAGTAAAGAAACTCTGAAGTCCAAAGAAGACTGAAAAAAATGATGTTATAAAATTATAAAATCTAAAATAAAGCAAATAATAAAAGGAAACATTATTTTTTCAGTTATTACTTGACATATAGCTTCAACATGCAACTACATGCAACACGTAGAATACAGCCCAAGCCTTTGCGATGCCTCTAAGCCTTCTCTTAGTTTTACCGTTTTATACTTAGCACCTGGCACTGTTCCGGGCACATGATAAATATGGATTTTAAGAAATGAATAAATAAATGGATAAATGGTATCTAAAAAATTTTTTTGATTATATGACTGACTTCTATGTAACTAGTTTCTAAAATTTCAATTCACTATATATAAATTCAAGGGGTGAAATAAGTAGTAACTTCTTTATCTCTAAAAAATTGTGAAATCTGAAGTTTATCAAATAGACTCACATTATGAATCTCTGCATGTGCAGAGGAATACTAACCTTTCAGTAGAATACCAACCTAACATCTTACTGAAAGGTTAGTATTTTTTATATATGTGTGTGTATGTAAAATTGTGTGTGCGTATATATATGTATATATATATATATATATATATATATATATAGAGAGAGAGAGAGAGAGAGAGAATATATATATATATATATATATATATATATATAATGGAATGCTGAATAAACTCATTTAAAGTCCTTTGTTTAATTATCTTAAAGTTGCCCTGTATAATAAGTTAATAAAACTAAAACTAATCATGAGGGGTTTTTCTTTGGTGACTTTAAATAGTCACCTCATTTTCATAATAATAAATTACTTTTGTACTTTTGTACAAGACAACCATTATTTAATGATCTGGGACACTATACATATAGGAACAAGTTTGAAGACATTTGAGAGTGAACAGATTCTTTACTTCCTTTAAGAGCTCTTTATTAAAAACTGAGTAGTTTAAAAATTGTTCTATGATTTGACCAAACTGAGTCATAAAGATACAGTGAGGAGGAAAAGGGAAAAAAATGTCATTTGGCATGGTTCTAAGCTTGTGCAAAAGCTATGATTTAAAGAAATAAATCTATTTGCATTTTTTCAAAAGGCATCATATCATGACAAAATTTCCACCAAACTACACTTTAAAATGGAAAGTGTTATTGTGTTTAGTTCAGAAATAAAATATCAGAATATCATAAGTATCAGTAAACTTGAAACTGCAGTCATAGAACTAATAAGCAAAACAGGGACTAATACTAAAGATTCCCATCTACTAAATAAATGCTCAATATATGCATCTTATTTTCTTTTTTAATTTTAATACTATGAGGCCTCTCAGTATCTTCCAGTAATGGGAATGACAACTCTCCTTTTACATGAATGAGATTTTAACAGCAGCATTTTCAGGTCATGATGTTAAGAGTAAAATGACATTATTTACATATACTTTTTCTCCAACAGCAATACAGAGAAGATACTTTTGTTACATGTGTTAGGATTGGCCATTTATGTCCCAGCCGCAGTGTGGTTCCTTGAATTATAGAGACAGCATAAGAACTAAAATGACAAAAAGCAGTGGCTTACAATTGGGATATTTTATAACTCTTTTGGAACCTACAGGGACTGAGCACTAAAATAGTTCCATTGAAAGTCAGAGGCGTCTTTCAAAAGATATCATGAGTTACGACTTTTCTTATATCACGATATCTCCAGTGTGCTTTTGCCTTCTCCAGATATTTTTTTCCATCCTACAGTGTAAAGAGGCAAAGCTTAACAAATAAATCTTCCTAGAGTCTGTTTTCTCTCTTTCTCTCCGAGGATCCTATCTAAAATTGGGGAGATCCATTTTCTATCAGAAGGAAAAAGAATTCCAGTAACAGAAAATATCCAATATCTTAGAGGAAAACTTAAAGTCAGTGAACTAGATAAACAAAGAGAGAAAGAAAAATCTTCAAATATCAGTCAACCTTGAAGAAGAATGTCAGATATCTGCTTTGGATACAAAGACAGAAAAGATTCCATTTTTCTGCCAGTCAGTATAGGGCACTAAAAATCATCGAATGCTAAGTGTCCTTATGATTCATTATTAAGTACTAGGGAATTAGCCTTTGATATTTTTCTTAGGATTCCTCAACAGTGTTAGACCACTGAGTATATCCTGAGACTTCCAAAGTCCTATTTCCCATCTTTTTCTCCAATCCGCTCAATCCTTGGTTCAAACAATTAGCAATGATAAAGATCATCATTTGTCCAAATGGATTTTTGCAGGACAAAATACAATGTCTGGTGAGTTGTTAAGAATTTGGGATAGGCATACATGGGACACGGGAGGGAGAGAAGTTTTTAGCTGAGGTACATTTGAGAAATACTGGATTGAATAAAGCCAAAGCATTTGTTTAGCACAATGAATTTTCAAACCACTGATACATTAATAGCATTTCTAAAGCACGTTTAATCATGTAGCCTTATTACCCACCACTCCCTGCCTTCACCACTGTGGACGCCATCTAAATATTTCATGAGACTTTAATATTCCCCAATCTCGACTTGCAAATGCTGAAACAAAGGCTGCCACTTGCACCACGTTGTATCCAACAGATCTGCAGCCCCAGCACTCCCCATTTCCTGTCAGGCTTTTGAAATATTTCCTGATTGCTGCTATTCTGTCAAATGACCTCAGAAAACTTGGAGCATGGCTGAAATCGTTCACCCCCAATAGTGTCATGTTCCTTCCCTCGTGCAGATCAGATTGCCTTGCTTCTTAGCCTTGCTTCCTAGCTATTCTCCACATTTTTTTAAAGATACCCTGCCTTTTTTTCTTTTCTTTGCCTGCTTTATCACCCTGACTAGAGTGCTGTGGTGTGATAATGACTCACTGTAGACTTGACTTGCCAGGCTCAAGTGATCCTCCCACCCCAGCATCCCAGGTAGCTGGGACTCAGGTGTGTGCCACCACGCCCAGATAATTTTTATTTTATTATTATTATTATTATTATTATTTTGTAGAGATTAGGTCTCACTATGTTGCCCAAACTGATCTCAAGCTTTTGGGTCTTGACCTCCCAAACTGCTGGGATTACAGGCAAGAAGAGCCACTGCCCCAGGCCTTCTTTTCCACGTTCTGTTCAAAGCACCAGAGATAAGTTTCTTACTTTATTCTCTCCTAATTTAGGAAAAGTAGAGATTTTTAAAAATTCTTTTATATTTTATCTTTCATCAACCATGCACTGTATTGCCTTATTTCAGCACAACTTGAGTCCAATATACATATACACACTGCTCTATGTTGCCCTAATTTATCAACACAGCATTGTTGGTATAGTAGAGACCTACAAAAACAGTTATTTGACCCTTTCAAATTTCCACTGAAAAAACTACAGTTTCAAGCATTTATCTGTGGTCGATTTCTTAGCATCCTATTACTTATCAGTTACCTATGAGAGAAAAAGACATGTTTTTCTAGATCATTTATTATTACCTCCCTCATGGTCTTTTGTTAGTATCTTCCCTTGACTGGGAGTTCCTGCTGAAGTGCAGTGGGAGGGGGTAAAAAGGAAATTCACAAATAAGAATACAAGTCAATCTTGGGTGAAATATCTAATTACTTTTTCACCTAAATAGGAAACGACATCTAATCGTTGGCCTTTCATCAGGTTAACTGGCAACATAACTAAATTACCACAGTGCGGGTATTGTTAACATCACAATTTGTTTGGAATTAGGCTGTGGGAAAGAGGAGTTTCTACAGAAAGTTAAGCCAAGTTAAACAGAGAAGGGAAAAAATTACTGCTATTCCCTTTACTCCAAGTCTGGGTTAAAGGTTGATTATGTGGGAAGATGCCAAAGGGTCAGATATGCAAAACCCATGGAATCTGGCTTCCTGACAAATTCCTAAATATAAATTATGGTTTCAAGTACTTTTTCCTATTTTGTTCCATTAATTTGGGAATTCTGATATAGATGATTATTAAAACCCAAAGGAAGTAGTTTATTCTTTCTTACAAATGGTTGGGATATTTACTAAGTAAATAAAAAGTTAATACTGTAATATATTTCTGCAAATATATTTATATGGCTTTAGAGACACTGTATTTTTCAGTTGGAATATAACATAAAACTATCCCTTAATACATTTTTATACATGTATGTTGTCTTCATTGAATCTTTAGAGAAGATTCTTAATGGAACAGAACATTTCATAAAAATTTATGTAGTATTGTCTTAAGTTGAAATATAAAGCTACATTAATTTGGCATTCTTATGTATTATTTGGAAATTAACTTGAAATAGTATTACTAAATAATGTAAATTATTGACATTAAACTGTAGGAATAATTGCTGCAGTTTAAGTCAAGGGCCAATTTGATGACATTATCACTGATGTTATTAATGGATACTTACAGTCTGAAATAACTTCTCTTAGGTCAACCATGCATGGAATTGACTTATTTTAGCACAGTTTTGGTCCAATATACACATTGCTCTATATCACTGTAATTTATTGATATAAATATTATAGCATTGTTGGTATAGTAGACGCCTTATTGTGTTACAAAATATTGTCTCTTTTTTTTTTTTTTTTTTTTTGAGATGGAGTCTCACTGTCACACAGGCTAGAGCGCAATGGCGTGATCTCAGCTCACTGCAACCTCCACCTCCTGGATTCAAGCAATTCTTCTGCCTCAGCCTCTCTAGTAGCTGGGATTATAGGTGCCTGCCACCACCCCCAGCTAATTTTTGTATTTTTAGTAGAGACAGCATTTCACCATCTTGTCCAGGCTGGTCTCAAACTACTGACCTCATGATCCACCCTCCTCAGCCTCCCAGAGTGCTGGGATTACAGACGTGAGCCACTGTGCCCCACCAAAAATATTGTTTCTTTTCCAAGAATCACAGTGCTGTTACTTTCATTTTAAGCTTTATGTTCTTTGGTTATTCTTTTTAGAATTGAAAGAAATTCCCTAAACTTGAAATCCAAAACAATTTCTTTCTTTTCCTTTTCCTCTCCTTAACCCAATGCCTATAGCTGCCCTGATTTAAGTCCACTTTGAATTGTTATTTTGACCAAAAGCTAATAATTTTTACTCATAGTCCATTAATCCTACTTTAGAAAGTTCAAAATGTTTCTAGAAAGTGTTATTTTTTTTTCCTTGTTAACCAAAGACTGCTGTTATTTGTCCACTGACAGTAAGTAAACAGGAATGCCAGTGAGTGTGGAGCTAAGATCAGATACTAAGTCTACAATTTGATGAGAATAAACAGACCATACATACTTTTTACTAAAAATGTCTTTTTTCAATATGTTTTATTTAGCCTCTGCTCCTGAAAAGGTGCAAAATTATCTGTCTTCTACAATATATCTTAGCCTTATTCAAATAATGCAGTTTCAGGATTGACTCAATGACTCTGTTATAAATAAAAGTACTTCTTAGATAAAACTAATAATAAGTTAGAAGAAATGGAAGACACATAAACTTTTATTTGGGTGGAAAAGTTAATAAGTACTGACTTTTATAGTTAACTGTCTAGAGTTAATTATTCTAGATAGAAATAGGAAAAAAAATGGAGAAGCTGGAACTGTTTTCATTCTAATTATAGATTGCTAGTCTTCCAGCAGCTCTGAAACCCATAAGGGAAGATGAAAGGCAATTTCTTTTCTGTTGCTTTTGTATAATTCACTAATACTAACACTTCTGTCACGTTTTAAAGACAACTGACAATTTGACACAGCATTTCACATCCAACCCTTTACATTCTCTGATATAAATTTTATTTTCAAAAACTGCCTTTGAAAAAGTAGATTTAGACAATAGATGCTTCTTCCTAAATCTAATGGGTTTAGTGTTTCTGTATATGCAAAGTGGAATCTTGTCTTTTGAATTATAAATGTTTTACTGGAGAGCTCAAAGTGAGAAAAGAAGGAAAGTAAACGGGAAAGTAGAAGTGAAAGAGAAAGAAGTTATAGAGAGCAGAATAAGTAAAAAAAAAGAAGAAGAAGAAGAAGAAGAGAAAAGAAAAGTGGAACTAAGAAGATGTGAGAGGCAGAAATAAGAGTAGAACTGAAGAAAGTCAACATCTGGAAGGAAATGACAAAAAAAAAAAGAAAAGAGAGAAAAGGGGAAATAAAAATAGAAAAAGGATAAGAAAAAGAGGCAGAAATTAGAAGAGAGAGTAGTTTGTTGTCAGCAGATGTTTTGTCACTGAAGCTACTGCTGAAGATCGAAACTGTACTCCTTTCCCACTGGGGATGGTGCCAGTCTTTGAGACTGACAGTGTAAATGAACAGCTTATCTTCACATGTACAGGACTAGACGAGACTAGATGATCTCTCTGCCCGCCCTGAGACAAATATATATTTAACTTGTTCCCCTAATCTATGTTTATTTATCCTATGGGACATGCACATTGACTGAGTACATAATTGACTCTTCCTCTTTCCCTCCTGCCCTCTATTTCCTCTTTGAATAGTGAGGTCCTCAAAACCATCTTTGGAGAAAGCACAGGCCACAGATCCTACTGTGACATGTGTCTCTTTTTCTTGGGTATATCCCCAACCCTGGCAAAATAAATCTTTAGATTAATTTAGACCTGTCTCAGACACTTTTTGATTTATCCATGTATGAAAGATTTGATCTTGATCAGGCCTAATCAAGACAGAAACAGAATATTTTTTAATTTTCTTCTAAGAGCATACCAGTTGTCCTTTATCTATGACCAAGAACTTCAGCATTGGCAAAAAAAAAAAAAAAAATGGACATTTTCTTCCAGTCTAATTTACTGATAAGCATTAACAAGGCTTTCTCACACTGATTAGTTCTTATTAGGGAAAGGAAATAATGACGTCAAATTTCAATTGCACAGGATTTTTAAATTAATAAATCTTAAGCTAACAATTTTTGAAAAATTAAAAAAATGTATATTTAAAAAGAAAACAAGAACAGCTGCTGATACAGTATAATAGCTGTTGAAACTGGATTGTGCTAGTGTTCAAACTTCAGAGACATAATGATGACTACCTTCCCCTAAGGATGGCTGTGTAGATTCCATGGACAACTCATATTAGAATGAATTTTGCTTGTGTCTCTGAAACTAAATAATGTTTATCCAGCTTTATAAATCTTACAAGTCGTGTCACTTTAAATCATTTTACTGACAAGTTTTGATTTTTTGCACTGTCCTTCCAAGCAAATCCCACTTGCAAACAATCTACTTTCAACATTAACACCCTTGACTGCATACATTTTCAGGCATAAAGAAGACAAAACATCCCTATGCTTTGCTACTGATGATGTCAGCACTTTCAACCTTCAGCCTTTACTATTAATTTTGAGCATTTAACAAATAAATAAATGGCCACCTCATATTTCTCTTGTTATCCAAGTCCAGATACAAAATATAGGGTTTTGATAAATTATTCTTAAGTTCAGACTGATCATACACTCATGTTAAATAATATGGGTTCTCATTCCTCATTTTACAGATGAGAAAACTGATAACTAAAAAGGTTTAATAACTTAAGCTTCTAAAAGCCACAATTGCGCCATGATTTTGGATTAGGTCTTCAAATTTTGCGTGAAGTTGCTAAAAATTCAGATAGATCTTTAACCAAAAACTTGTGGTTGTGCATTCTTTAGTTACTGTCTAAATATGAAATTTCTATTCAAATTAAAATCTTAATATTACATTTAATATTGTAAGCCACTTATAATTTTTATCAATGTTAGGAGCAGAAGCTATGTTCAAGCCACCGCTTACCAGAATTCTCATCTCCAAGGATGAATCCTGCTGTTTCAACTTCATGATATCAAAATGGCCAGCAATGGACAGAGAGATGGGGGATGAGAAAGAGCAGTGGAGGAACAGGACTTGACGTCAGGATTCTTATGCCGTAAGATGTTAGGTTTATCTTCTTTCCGGTCAAAAGTGTTACTCAGATTTTAAAACATCTGTTCAGTTGTGTGTGTTCCAGGTACATATTAATTGGTATATGAATGAGAGAGACTATGTGCTCTGCAGTCTAGTTAAAATGTCAGAGTCCATTAGAAAATAAAGAAATCTTACTTTTTCACACACTTGGGGCTAAGACATGATGAAAACATATTTCCACATATATGGGACTTCTATTTCCACTATTTGCTGTGCATTTTCTGTCTGTCAGCCTGGAGATGCTGGAGAAGGGGATCCAGTTTTAAAAGGAAGAAGATGAATTGGAACTAGGATAGGAAGGCTCTATCGAACCATTCCGTTAAATGCTTATCTTTTAGGGTTGCACTCAGGATGCCTGCTTCTGCTTCGTGGATGTGTCCTTGCTCCCCATAAAGCAGAATTAGTTGATGATTCTGCCCACTGAAATGTACGCTTTTTCTGTTATCTCCAGAGTCTCTGTGCTTGCGTAGTAATGAATTAACTCTAGTAGTTGTAAGTGAGAGGTGAAAGTGATAATTTTGTTTAAACTCCTCCTCACCTGATTTTTCCATTAAATCACCAAACTCTTATTCTAGCTCCAGGAGGGCATATGCTGCTCTAATAGGGGAATAAGTTTTCTAAATTTAACATTATTAATAGAGGAACAAAATGCATGAAATTTTTTGATGTTTTATACTTACTTAAGTATAAACATGCATCTTAATATACATTTTAAAGAGTATATACTTTTATCTTAAAAAGTATAAATAGGCCGGGCGCGGTGGCTCAAGCCTGTAATCCCAGCACTTTGGGAGGACGAGGCGGGTGGAGCATGAGGTCGGGAGATCGAGACCATCCTGGTCAACATGGTGAAACCCCGTCTCTACTAAAAATACAAAAAATTAGCTGGGCATGGTGGCTCGTGCCTGTAATCCCAGCTACTCAGGAGGCTGAGGCAGAATTGCCTGAACCCAGGAGGCGAAGGTTGCGGTGAGCCGAGATCGCGCCATTGCACTCCAGCCTGGGTAACAGGAGCGAAACTCCGCCTCAAAAAAAAAAAAAAAAAAGTATAAATATATATTTTAAAAATATCCAAGCAGATAAACTCTTGAGATTCAAGTTTCTGCATTGTAATTACATAATAAGATTATTTGATATCACTAATCTGTATATTTGTGGAAAAAAATAGAAAATAATTTATCTATTGCTTTTTAGATTTTCTACATGTTCACATCTAGAAAGCAAAACTTTCCTGGTGCTGGGAAATAGCAATAGAAAAATAGGGGGAAATGACCTCACGGAATGTAAATAATATTGGAGGATAGAAAACAAATAGAACAGGTTAGTAAAAATATAGTCTGTTAGTAATAAGTGCTGAGGAAGAAAAGGAAATCACAGTAAGATGCTGAGAAATGGTGATGTTTGAGGGGATCTTAAAAGTATAGGCAGTATGGTTAAGGTAGATGATGTTTGTTAAGTAAAGAATACATGAATGAAGACCTAAAGGAAGTGAGGGAATAATCTCACAAAGGAGAAAAGCAGTTGGGAGCAAAATCATGATCAGGGCAAGGCCCCTTATGAGAATTACACTAGCAGGTACAAGAAACACTGAAAAAGCCGGTGTAGCCAGAGCAGCATGAGCAACGGTGAGCATGGCAGGGGATGAGGTCAGACACATGGTGAGCGCAACTCTCACTGAGTGCATGGGGAGTTCCTGGGAAGGTGTATGAGCAGAGGACGACAGTGTCTGAGTTATACTTTGGCAGGGTTCCTCTAGCTGCTCTGTTAAACTAGATTGAATGGGCAAAGGAAAGTATTAGAAAGACTAGTTAGAAGGCTATTTTAATAATGTAGGTAAGAAATTCTGGTGGAATCAACAAGGGGTGTGTGAAGTCGTCAGTCTTGGTTTTAGAGACAGTCTTGCTCTGTTGCCCAGGCTGGAGTGCAATGGCCCAGTCCTAGCTTACTGCAGCTTCAAACTCCTGGGCTAATGATTCTCTCTACCTCAGCTTCCCGAGTAGCTGGGACCACAGGTAGGCATACCACCACACCTGGCTAATTAATTTAATTTATGTATTTTTGTAGAGACAGGGTCTTGCTATTTTTCTCATGTTGGTTTCCTAGTGATCCTACTGCCTTGGCCTCTGGAGTAGCTGTGATTACAGGCTAACCTCACTGTACCTGAGCCATTAGGATTTCTCACAGATTTGGATGTGCCTGTCAGCAAAAGGCAGAAGTGGAACATGACCCTAAGGATATTTGCCTAAGCCACTGGGATCACGATAATGCCATAACTGATATAAAGAACAATCCAGAAGGACAAGGTTTCGTGGGAATGGGGAGACTGGATATTAGGAGCTTCGTTTCAGACCTTTTAACTTTGAGATGCCTCTTAGACATCCAAGAGGGAAGGTCCGGTAATCAGTTGATTATGGAGTTCATAGAAGAGATTATAGTGAAGAAAATTTTGGGAATCTCCATAAAATTAAAGGGAGACAAATGAGCATAGTTTTTCATTTTTCTTTACCCACCTTCAGTGGAGAAGTACAGACAGGTAATAGGCTAAAAATGGGAATTGAAATGTATTCAAGGAAATAATCATTATTATTGTCAATGAAATGTTGGCTGGTTAAGAATGAAAATGACACTATGAGAAGATTGAAAGATGATATGGTTTGTCTGTGTGCCCCCCCAAAATCTCATCTTGAATTGTAATCCAAATTGTAATCCCTATGTGTCAGGGGGGGACCTCATGGGAGGTGATTAGAACATGGGAGGCAGTTCTTCCATTTTATCCTTATGATGGTGAGTGAGTTAGCTTTTCCTGCCTTCACTCATTCTTCTCCTTGCTGTTGCCATGTGGATAGGATATGTTTGCTTCCCCTCCCATCACGATTGTAAGTTTCCTGAGGCCTTCCAAGCCCTGCAGAACTGTGAGTTGATTAAACCTCTTTGGTTTACAATTACCCAGGCTCAGGTATGTCCTTATAACAGTGTGAGAACAAACTAATACCAAAGATGATGTAAAGTATGTGATCAATGAGATTTAAGGCCCAGTGTAGTAGAAAAATTGTCAGAGTTGTAGTATTTGAGCTGTGTAAGTGGGGAGTGTATTAGGCTTCTCCAGAGAAACAGAACTAACAGTGTATCTACAGATATCTGAAAGGAGATTTATTATGGGAATTGGCTCATGTAATTATGGAGGCTGAGGAGTCCCACAGCATGCCATCTGCAAGCTGGAGAACGAGGGAGGTCAGTGGTGTAACTCCCAGTCTGAGGCTGACGGTCTGAAGATGGAGAGTGCTGATGTTCAAGGGTAGGAGAAAATAGATAATTCAGCTCAAAATGAGAGGGTACATTTGCCCTTCCTCTGCTTTTCTGTTCAATCTGGACCCTCAACAAATTGGATGAGTCCCACCACTATTGGTGAGGGCAGATCTTCATTCTGTCTACTGATTCCAGTGCTCATCTCTTCCAGAAACACCTTCACAGACACACCCAGAAAAAATGTTTGCCAGCTATTTAAGGATCTCTCAGCCTAGTCAAGTTGACATGTAAAATTAACCATCACAGCTGGAAAGATTTAATGTGGTATCCAAGAATTAGTTGTGTGAAATTGATATTATGAGAATGCTGAGATATTTGGAAATGACAAAATGAATGACTGAGATAGGATAGAGAATAACATCACTAGAGGATAGAAGCAGGAACTGAGAAACAGTAGTATTGCATGAATTGCCAAGGTTGAAACCGATATTATCAACTAGCAAGGCAAGACTTGAAGAGAATGACAGTGAACAAACATTCAGTTACAAGTCACTATGTAACAACTCAAGAATTCAGTCACTTAATAATTTATTACTATCTCTTATAGTCTAGTGTGATAATTAGGCTAAGTTGGGCAAGTCTTCTTGGAGTCCTTCTTGCAGTGTGTGGCTGGGGGCTTTCCTGGGACTGTCAGCTATAATGCCTTCTCATGGCCTCTCCATGTGACTTGGGTTTCTCATAAAAGGTGGCCTCAGGTTAGTCAGCCTTTTTTCATGGTGACTCTCTTCTAAAAGGCAAGAAGCAGAAAGAGCCAGATGGACTAAGAGTTATGTCTGGGAATGGCAGGTAATACTTTCACTGTGTTCTATTGATTAAAAGAGTCAAAAAAAGCCTGAAACAATTTAAGAATGTAAAGAAACAGACTCTAATTATGACATGGGGCCATCCCAAGGTTACATTGCAAAAAAAAAAAAAGAAGAAGTTGAAGTTGGGGTCATCTTTAGAAAATACTGTGAGCCATAGACAAGGAATAAATTTAAAGCATACGGTATTAGTGCCTAGATGGGTGGAGGTGGCAAGGGTAATAGTATAAAGTTCATGACTGCAAAAAGTGTTATTTCATAGTAAATGAAGGCTGGGGCAGATATAGCCAGTTGTCCACCAATATATATTTCAAAACATATTTTCCCTCTCTTCTTTGGTAACAGAATTCTGAATTTATTCATTGAGATATTGTGTCTTAGTAAGGTGTCATTTATCAACCTAACTTGTAATGAAAGATAGGTAGACAGAGATTGATAGATGGTCAATGAAACATAAATGAAAGGTGTTGAGTGGATATCCAGGGAAGCTCTTTAAAACTGGCAAAAACATCTGATGCTTGCCTCTTATGGCTCATTCACTTGGTCTTATCTGTCTCTGGAATATAGCTATATTAGTTTTCTTTTCTGCATAGTAAATTATCACAAACTTAGTGGCTTAAGATAATATACACTTATTATCTCCAAGTTTGTGGGTGAGGATTCCAGACACAGCTTAGCTGATTTTCAACTTCAAAATCTTCCCAGGCTTCAGTCCAGGTGTTGGCTGGGGCTGCAGTCTCTCTAGAGGTTTACAAGGGGAGGATCTTTTTCCAAGCTCCCTTGGGTTGTTGGTAGAGTTCACTTTGACTTCAGTTTCCGGGTGCAGGTCATTCTCAGGTCCTAGGAGCTACCCACACTTCCTTGTCAAGTTGACTTCTCCAATATGGCTGCTCACTTTATGCAGCTTGAGGAGAAGACTCTAGGGTCAGCGTGCTAGCTAGGTAGAATGTTACATAATGCTACATAACTATGGCAGTGGCATTCCATCATATTTGCTACATTTTGCTGCTCAGAAGCAGGTCACCTGTCCTGCCCACACTCAGTGGGAGGAGATTCTACAAAGCATGAGTACTGGAACATGGAGACTGTGATGAGTCACCTGCAGGTCTGTCTGCTACAACATGTGTGGCAGTCACAATTCCAATAACTATCCTGTGATCTTGAAGATGGTAATTAAGTGACAAGAAGAGCAAATCTTGGGTCCCTGAGGATTTCATAAAGGTGCTGAACCAACCTTGGAATAGCTGCCTCTAGTCTTATTACCTGAGAAATTAATCTCTAATTTGTGTAAACCCCTCAATTTTTATCCCTGTCATTAGTTGCTGAACACAATCCTTTACTGATTCAGGGACTAACCTTTTGTACATTTTTTTTTGCCACTTTTAAAATTAAGTCTTAGGCCTAGCATTGCATATGTCCTCTTCTTTCTTTTCTACAAAATTCATGAGAGACTAATGTTCCCCTTATTGTAGATGATCATATCAATTACAACAGCTTCCATTATTAACTACAAACTACAGAGTCCCAAAATGATAGCTCCATGATATTTTCTTTAGCTCTTGTATTTCTTATCTTTGATATGCCCAGACACTTTATATTCAAAAAAACTATCTTTTCAGTTGCCTAGATCAGAAATATGAAAATATCTCTTCAATGTGATTGGACACGTTCACTTTAAGGTTTAAGTGAATAGTGCTCTATAATGTAACTCAAAACTGAGAAGAAAGCAGATGGTGTTTTAACACAATAAATGCCAAGAGTTATGCTGCTAGGAAATGTAAATCTCATCTCCAGAACCCATATGGACCATTGGCAAGAGATTAACCATTGCCGTGGAAGAGCTCTGCTATTCCTAGATACTCTGGCAGGACTACCAAAAGCAGAGAGAGAGAGAATGACAAAAACCAATCTGTGGATCCCAGAGCAAGCAAACACATTCCAGGAATTGAATCTTCACTTTCCCAGCCAGGCAGCATAAATGGCTGGGGAAGAGAATAGTCATGATTTACAATGCCTCTGGAACAGCACTGTCCGAAAAACTTTCTGCAATGGTGAGATATTCTGTATCTGTTCTAACAAGGCAGCTGCTTGTTACACATAGCTATTGAACACTTGAAATATGCCTGGTATGACTGAGGAACTGCATTCTTCGCTTTATTTAGTGATAATTAAACTAGATCTAAATATCCCTGTATGGGTAGGGACTAACACATTGGACTATGCAGGCTGTGAACTTCACTAGCTATGCAATCTGGGAAGTCTCCTTTGATATATTAGGAGGTTGAGGCGGTGCTACCTGCTGGAGAAAGGGCAATGGAAGCCTTACCCTGACAGGAGCAATGAAAAGACCAAGACAGCTGGAGTGTTGAAAAAAGAATAATTCCACATTGGGTTCTCTCCACACATTGCTTAACATCCTTTACTTAACAGGTTAAAAGGGGGTTGGAAAGGAAATTAACAAATTTTGGGGCTACAATATATATATTATTTTATTATTCTAAGAACATTTGCAGGTACCAACATCCTAAGTACCAACAAAAAGTATGTAGTCCTTTCACGGAAGATTTTTGTTTTAAGCAGCACCTTAAAAAAATTATGAAAATAGTCACATTGTTATGATAAAAGATTTGGAAAATATGAAACACTCTTAAAAAAATCACTGGTAATCTAATTACCTAAGAGTTTACTTCTATAAAACTGTCAATGTATAATATAACCTTCCCATTTTTTCTGTGTGTATTTATGTGTTTGTATTTATGTGTGTGTATGCATGTATACATACATATATCCAAAACATATACAAGTATGTAGATGCATGTATCACATTTGATACACACATATCAGTGTATGTAACACAGTTGGTCTCATACTGCTTTGTTCCCTTAACAGTAGATTGTGAACGTATTTATAGGGTTCTCATTTATCTGCAGTGTGATTTCAAATGGGAAGCCACATGACTAAGTGTTTTACCCTTTGGACTTTGGAGCTGAGCTCTACATGGATTTAGGTCCCAATGTGTGATTTACCTATTGTGTAACATTAGGTAAGTCCCTTAACCTTTCTATATCTCAAGGTTTCTCAATTCAAAAGTTTACTATGTTGAGTAAATATGTTACTATATGTAAGGCATGTACTACATCTGGCACTGTACTTATGAACTATTGTTATTATCATCATTAATGGTTATTAATCTATCTTATCCTATTAATATATCATAATTTAAATAACAAATCTCAAAATAGTTCATGCCCATAAAAACTCCTTTTTGATACTTATAATATATAACAGAATATACCTGCATCTCTCAGAGTATAGCCATTATTCTAATTCATTCAAGTAATGGTTTATATTATAAAAGATCAGGGAAAAAAGTAAACAAAGTTAGTTCGTTCTCTGTTGAAAGCAGATATTTAAAAAAAATAAGGTACAAGTACATAACTTTTAATGCATATATACATGGAATTCATTTATGTTGGCATTTTTAAACTATAAGAGTTTCAAGAGAAAATATAAAAGAAAAACTTCATGGATGTGTTTATACAGGTTTAAGAGTAGATATTCCACCAAATCTTTATATGTGCAGCACTGAGAAGTGTTGTCTTAGAATTAACATGGTGTTAATAGTTTGGTTGTGTTCCAGTAAGAACTATCTACACACAAACAGCAACTCAACTGGAAAAAGTCTCCGCAACAAAATTGGTTTCCAGAACATGTACTTCACAGGGTACGTTGATTCTGCTCAAGTCAAGCAATCCTTAGTAAATAATTCAAAAACACAACTCCATTGGCAATTTGCTGACACTGGTTTTCTTTTGGCACAAATGGATAGCACTGATTTAGGAAAATAATCTGACCAGGAGTGTGAGCAAACACGGTGCCTGACAGTAAATCTGTCTGAAATGACTCTTCAGTAGGCCTTCCCTATTATCTAGATATTCCAATTCCTGTCTTGGGAACATGAGAGACTCCCATGGTGCTGAGGGTAGAGGTGAGATGGAGGAACCACATGGAATTGTTAGTTCCAATTTGTGACATGCAAAATTAGACTAAGAAGGAGAAACTGCCTGACCAGGTACAGGAGTCCTGCTATGTAGTTATCAAGGTGTGGAGCTCCTCTTTATAAATATATTGCAGATTGCAAGATAGCTCAATCTCAGGGAGTATATTATATTGAAAACTCTCTCTTTACTTTTCTCTTCTAGCTTTGCCAAGTTCATAATTATATACTCTCTATGAATTACATTAAATAATTTAACATGTCTGGCAACGACTCAAAACCTAAGACATGTTTAGGAAAATGCCCAAGTTTCTGTGGGTTTTGTTTTAAGAATACTGAAACCTTAAAATCAGAGACATGGAGTAGCTGTTGGCTTGTGGCCAGTGTGCTTGAAGTGATGGTGGTTATGCTTACTCCAAAGATCAAGAAAAAAAAAACATTTTTCTGAGGCTAATCACCTTAAATGTGTGATAATTCTAAACTCTGTATGCTTTTCACCTTCAAAAATATTTTCAAGGTAACCAAAACTACCAGTTAATAATATAAAGTGTTTTTTTTTTTTCAGAAGCATTCGAGCTAATACATATAAAAGAAATGTGGTAACTAGAAAATCATCAATTTGCAACTTATAATGCAATAAATGACATAGGCAACAATAAAAATTTGCTGAGCTCAGATCAGCATGAGAAAAATAAATATAATTTGATTGGACCCTTGCATGGTTCTACCTTTGGTTAAGGATGTCCTGATGTTTTTTCTGCTATCTTCTGTGTTCTCTTCACTGCACATTCTTGTTCCTCCCTCCTTTCTTTCTTGAATCCTTTCTTCTTTCTTTCGCTCCTCTAATAACTATTTATTGAGACCATGCTGTGATTGGCATTGGAGATTCAAAAACTGTCCATGTTCATTCCTTGTCCTATTCTTCCAGGACAGGATTGCATAAAAAAAGGAAAAAGCCAGCGGGGTGTGGTAGCTCACACCTGTAATCCCAGCACTTTGAGAGGCTGAGGTGGGTGAATCACGAGGTCAGGAGTTTCAGACCAGCCTGACCAACGTAGTGAAACCTGGTCTCTACTAAAAATACAAAAATTAGCCAGGTGTGGTGGCATGCGCCTGTAATCCCAGCTACTCAGAAAGCTGAGTCAGAAGAATTGCTTGAACCAGGGAGGTGGAGGTTGCAGTGAGCCAAGATCACGCCATTGCACTCCAGCCTGGGCAACAGAGCAATAGACTCCATCTCAAAAAAAAAGAAAGAAGGAAAGAAAGAAAGAAAGAAAAAGAAAGAAAGAAAGAAAGAAAGAAAGAAAGAAAGAAAGAAAGACAGACAGACAGAAAAGAGCAAGAGCCAGATACCAGTAGGTTTGAATACCAGGTCTACCACTTATATGCTGTGGAATTTGGGGCATGTGACTTAAGCCCTCTGAGCTTGATTTTTCCACTTAGAGTTATTGTGACGATAACTGAGAGAGAACTCAAAGCACCTAACACAACCACACAGTAACACAAGCACTTGAGAATGGTAAGTTTACTACCTTTCTTGTTCCTCTTCCCCACACACTGGTGTGTGAGAACAAAGAATGCTTTCACTCCTAGCCCTGTCTCCAGTGTGGGATCTTTGGCTCTGCTTGCACCCAGGACCTGGACACTTCTGCATTAGCTGCCCCTGTTGAATCATGCAAAGCCCCTCTTATGATCCGTTCAAATCAGGCCTAATCGCCACCACTTGAAGAAAGCACACAGGCAGAAGCAAAGGGAAATGGAATCTGGTCCAGTGATTCCAAATTAGCCTCCTTTAACCAAACAAGCATTGGCTGACAGGACACAGCATGCTCACTTATACCACGTGCACCACTTCTGAGTTTTATTTTTATTTTCATAAAAAGTTGAAGCTATAGATATGATTATGATATCTGATATACTTCTGTAATCATAATATACTTTTGGAAATACCTTTTCTTCCATGATCTGGTAACTCTATTGATAAAAATTAATACTTGGTTGATAACTCACGAGAAAAACACATTCTCATCTGTCCTTGCCTCAAGCCTTTCATTCTTCTTTCAGTCTGACACTCAGTGGTCTCTGTAACTTCTTGAAACCTTGACTGTCTACGAACACTCAAATCTGGAAGAGCTGGTTTCTTTCCATTTCTCATACTCTCTTTTAATTTCTGTGTCATGTGTATAATCTACAATTTTAGATGGTTCTGAGGGTTTTAGCTTCTCCCTTTCCCCTTGTTGTTCTGACAGGGGCAAACAGGTTCTGGTGGGCTTTGGGTGGGTGTTCTAGATGACTGACCTCCATAGGAGAAACAGAATTTGCCTCAGATCCTGTCTCCACCACTCTCAAAGGAAAGGCCTGTGCAAAGGGACCTGAAAGTGAGGTCTTTAGGCTAGATCAATTTCTTACATGATGTGACGTTATCACTTTTCATGATTTCTATGGGAATTCTCTTGTGAAAAATTGCTGTAAACCATTTTATTTTTTAAGTCAGGTATGATGAGGGAAAAGGCCAGGACAATCAATGTCATACAAAGTACTGGTGGCATTCTTTAGACTGGATGGTCAGGAATGGCTTTGCTGAGGAGGTAATAATTGTGAGCTGAGATAACTGCTCTATTAGGGGTCTGGGGAGGAGAATTAGAGGCAGAGAGAGCAGCAAGGTCCTAAGGCAAGAAGGAAGCTAGCAGGTTGGAGAACAATTATCAGACTGAAGCATAGTTACAGAGGGCAGACTAGTAGGGAAGAGTAGTTGGAGGCCAGATAGATAATGTTCTCTTACAGGCCAGCCTTATGGTTTATGGTGGGCCAGGACAGATGTGGTTGAGATTGTCTTCTCCAGAACTTTAAGGAGCTGTGAGTTGAGGCAGGGGTTGAAATTGCTTCCTTAAATCTGGAGAAAAGGAAACCAGCAATATCTCCAGAAATAATGCTTAGTATTCTAATACCATGATACACTGCTGGAACCGCTTTCAAAAGACTTAAATCCAAAGTATAACCTACTGTCTTTTTATGAAGAGAGTTCATTTAAGAATAACCCAGGAGGCAGAAGCTGCAGTGAACTGAGATCATGCCACTCCATTCCAGCCTGGGTGACAGAGTGAGATTCTGTCTCAAAACAAAAACAAAAACAAAAACAAAAACAAAAAACATAAAACAAACAAACAAAAAAACAAACAAAAAACAAAACAAAACAAAAACACAATGTGATACCACCTTACTCATGCAAGAAGGGCCATAATCAAAACATCAAAAAATAATAGATGTTGGTGGGGATGTGGTGAAAAGAGACCACTTTTACATTGCTGCTGGGTATGAAAACTAGTACAACCCCTATGGAAAACAGTGTAGAGATTCCTTAAAGAACTAAAAGTAGAACTACCCATTTGATCCAGCAATCCCACTACTGGGTATCTACCCGGAGGAAAAGAAATCATTATACAAAAAGAAAAAAATGTATATACTTGCACACACATGTTTATAGTGGCACAATTTGCAATTGAAAAAATATAAAACCAGCCTAAAGGTCCATCAATCAGTGAGTATATAAAAAAATTGTGATATATATATATATATATATATATATATATATATATATATACACACACACACACACACACAATACAGAATACTACTCAGTCATAAAAGGAATGAAATAATGGCATTTGCAGCAACCAAGATGGAATTGGAGACGATTATTCTAAGTGAAGTAACTCAGGAATGAAAAACCAAACATATCTACTCACTCGTAAGTGGGGGCTAAGTTATGCGGATCTGAAGACATAGAATGATACAATGAACTTTGGGGAGTTCGGGGGGGGCAAAGGGTGGGAGAGGGTGAGGGATAAAAGACTACAAATTATGTCCAGTGTATGCTGCTCACATGATAGGTGCTCCAAAATCTCAGATATCACCACTAAATAACTTATTCATGTTACCAAATCCACCTGTTCCCCCAAAGCTTATGGAAATAAAAAAGAAAAAGAAGAAGAAAAAAAAAAGAAACAGAGTTATAGTTTACCCAGTGTATTTTTTTTTTCCCCAGCAGGATGCTTTTGGTCAAAGGATATCACATAAAATCAACAGAAATAAATCGCAAAACAAACTCCAAGATAAGTGGCAAAATTCAAAATATAATGTAATTTTAACATGCCACTGAATATGAATGTCCACTAGGTAACAATGCAGGTTTTGAACATGGAAACGAATATATCATATTTTAATTTGAAAACATGACAGGCAATATCAACTTTTATTACTGAGAATTTCATATAAGTACTGTGCACTCACCGATTGCACTACTGGAGCTCCTTATTACTGAGAATTCTAAACCCAAGTTCCATTTGTAGTTTTGTTAACTGATGATGTGATAGGATGAGTTGCTCTCACAATTAAAGTAATTAATGAATGTAGATTTTAAGAGTAGAATGGTAAGGACAGGGTTTCATGATGTAGCCTAAGAGGAAATATATATTAAGGATTGCGAAAATGATTTAAAAAAAAGTTTGTTGAGGGAGATCTACTAAACTAAGTAAATGTTTTGCAAACAGATTACTGTTTTAGTCTTTGCTCTCCTACATAGAGCTCATATGAATTGCTAAAAATACTGTGTCATGGCTTAGGCTCAGTAACTTCATCTACAAAATGGGAATGATCACGTCTCTCTGTCAAAATTATCTTTGCTTAATAAATGAGATAGTGTTTGACAAGTCTCTACTAAAGTGAACCCATGCTCAGTAGTCCGCCTACCCTCTCTCCTGTTACTGGAGCCTCTCCTACCCACAATCCACCCATACCGTAAATGTAAGGCACACCAAAAACTGCTATGTTTCAATAATGTGGTTAGTTTCATTTGGGTTGTGTGAGTTACTCCTCGAATGATTTATGATGCATCTTATCCCAGAATAGTTTTGCAGAGATAATGATTTAGATGCCTGTCCAGTCCTTCCCTGATAGAAAAGATATCCGTCACAATAACACATTAGGGTTCAAGTCTTAGAATTAACAAAATGAAAACTCACTGAAAAGTTTAGCACAATTTAATACATAGCCTCAAAGTAATGAAAGAGAATGTACCATGTTCCAATATATATGCTATGTACCAATATGCCATATATAAATGTAATATATATATGTATATAGTTATTGAGGTCATTGATTCTATTATGCTGAATGAATCAATTTTTTTTAAAGGGAAAAATAATTAAAATAGCTAGTTAAGGAATAGATATGAGTTAGGGATCATGGAAATAAAATTTTGACTGTTTTCCCAAGCAAAGAGCAGGACTGTTGCTTTATAATTAATGAAAATGGAGGAATCTTCTCATTTGCATGCCAGACTGAAAGAAATGGCATATAATAAATTTCTCTTCCTTGTTCTTTTGCAGTGTTTCAAAGCATGTACCTTATCTCCAGGGAAATGTATGCAGCTTGCTTTTAGTCGGTATACTGATTAAAGGAAGGAAAGCCGAAAGCACATTTGCTCAAAACATGTGGACCCAAATTCGGCAACTCATTTGTCCCTGTGTGGTCTGTACTCTGCCCTGCTACCTTACTGGTACCATTGTCCATACTCTGACTTTTCTAGTGGAAGAAAAATCAGCTTCACAGAATTTTTCTTCTCCATTTGTGTTATGAGGTAAAAGGTAACATGCACTTTTAAAGCTGAACAGAAACAAATTTTAATAGATGCTAAGTTTATATTAGTACTATCTCATATATTGACATATAATTACAGTACTAAAGGATTTGGAATAAAAAGCAATCTTACGTAAGGACTGAAACGGAAGACTGGGGAAAGCTATCGTAAGGCAAAAACAAACAAACCAACAAAAAACACCAAAAAACAAAACCCGGAAAAGTGGTGAGTTGCAATCAGTGATTACTAGATTTGTTTGGATTGTTAGTAACCAGGGAAAGTAGCAACGAGCTGGTCAAGATTTATGGCTGTAGGTGCACACTATTCCCAAACCACTACTTGGGAACTTAGAAGAAGAAATATTTCAGGCCAGGCGCGGTGGCTCAAGCCTGTAATCCCAGCACTTTGGGAGGCCGAGGCGGGTGGATCATGAGGTCAAGAGATCAAAACCATCCTGGTCAACATGGTGAAACGCCGTCTCTACTAAAAATAAAAAAATAAAAAAAAAAATTAGTTGGGCATGGTGGCACGTGCCTGTGATCCCAGCTATTCATGAGGCTGAGGCAGGAGAATTGCCTGAACTCAGGAGGCGGAGGTTGCAGTGGGCCGAGATTGCGCCATTGCACTCCAGCCTGGGTAACAAGAGCGAAACTCCGTCTCAAAAAAAAAAAAAAAAAAAAAAAAAAAAAAGAAGAAGAAGAAAAGAAGAAATATTTCTAAGAAGAGAAGAGAGAACGTTTTCTCCAAGTTCTGGCTTTGATACGCTTGGTCACTATTGTGAGAGCGTCTGTGTCACTCAGCTGACCCATCACGGCAAATACATCTGTATCCTTTCCTTAAATGGAGCATTAGATCCTATTTATGTTTGCCTCCCACTGTCCCCTTCCCTTGGGACATCTGACTATAGTAGTTAAAGAGTTTATGCATTATGTAGGGAAAGTAGCTTTCTACTGAAGGAATTTTAGCCCTGGTTAGCAGGAAAATAATGAGTTACTTTGTAAGAAATGTTAATAATTAATGAGATAATGAACCAACTGCATGATTCACATCATTGCTGCAAATAAATTTTACAGGATCATTGAAGGTTTGGTAACAACTGTGCCTTGCTAATTAACATAAGTTAAATGTGAATGTTGTAGAACATCCTAAAACAACCTGAATAGCAACTATAAATTTCATATATAAAATTTCTATGAAAAAACATTTTCTGTTAAACAGAACAATATTTCTTAGGCTGAGCATGGTGGCTCACACCTGTAATCCCAGCACTTTGGGAGGCCAAGGCGGGCGATCACCTGAGAGGTCAGGACTTCAAGACCAGCCTCACCAACATGGAGAAACCCCATCTCTACTAAAAATACAAAATTAGCTGGGTATGGTAGTGTATGCCTATAATCCCAGCTACTTGGGTAGGCTGAGGGAGGAGAATTGCTTGAACCCGGGAAGCAGAGGTTGTGGTGAGCATAGATGGCACCATTGCACTCCAGCCTGGCAGCAGGAATGAAACTCTGTCTCAAAAAAAATGTATATATAAAATAAATAACAAAAATATAAAAAAGAAACAGAAAAATATTTCTTATAACCTACATAATCCCATCATAATGTATATTCTTTTTTATTATTTGATTTAAAAAGCATACCAAAATTTATATTTCCAACGTTTCTATAATGTATGCTCTTAATGCCGCTCTTAAGATCCAACAAGATTGTGAAGCACCTTTTGCGAATCAGCAGAGTTGAATGCATTCAATATAATTTTAGGACCACATTATTTACTGAAGATTAATACTTGAAAGTATTTTATTCATATAAAGTGTGTTTTCTCCAAGCTAACCACATCATTAGAATTGCCTGGGGAGTGAGGATTTAAAAAAGTAGATTCTTTCTTGGAACAATTGATTTACTGGTTCTGGGGTTGAAATGAGGGATCTGGGTGTTTAAAAAATTTCCCAGGTGATTGCTTTGGTCAGGCTGATTGGGAAGCACAAATACAAAGCATGCATATCCCTAATTAGAATATCCTATTTCCCATGTTATTAATACTGTCTTCTTTTACATATTACTGAGTAATAGGAGTTTTCTTCATTCTTGTGGGGTTTGAACATTTGAGGGTTCTCACAAGCTGTTGCTGCCACTTTGATGTTAACCTGCCAGCTTAAGACCTACCTTTTAATACCTACTGTGGAAGTAGTGGACCAGGTGGGCTATTTATGTGCTAGCCTGGCATATCATAGGGGCATGGCATGCCAAACTTATTTCTACCAGTCTATTATTAAACAAAAACTATACAAGGGAAGTTCCTAAAACATAGCTTTAGAAAAATTGTCCACCCTAAAATTAAATATGGGTTTAACAAATAGGTGATTCATAAAGGTAAGTGTTACCTTGAATGTTTTATTTAGTGCACAGAATAAAATTTTGGATACTGAGCATAAGTCTCTTTTTTTCTTTTAAAAGAACAACTACTTCTCTATTTACTAAACTTTCAATTTGCTTCTTTTCACGTCAGATATAGTAACAGGTACAAGTGATAAACTTCTGGCTTTTAAACAGAAGACAAGTTTACGCAAGCATAATGTAAATATTAGAACAGAAAAAGAGAACTGACGCTATTAGAAGCCTGTAAGCTGACATAAACATGTTTAAAAAACAAGTTTACAAAACAGATACAATTTAATTCCACTATTTTACAATAAAAAGAAATGTATTAAACTAACACCTGTATGAATAAAGAAAAATGAAGACTGGAAGTAAATATATGAAAATGTCAATAGTAGTTTTTTCTGATTCTGAAATTCAGGGTATTTTACTTTTATTCTCCTTTTTTATTTGTATTTTAAAACTTTTAGCAATTAAGATGTATATTTATGATAAAAACTATTTAAAATTATCTTGAAAAATTCACATTGCTTTTCCTGAAACATTATTGAGAATATGTTTTTTGTGGCTTGCTTTTCAATTCCTCCTTTAAAATTGACCTTAGAAATTTTGTCTGATATTTGTACATTCACCTAAGTAGTAAATTTATGCACCAAAAATCAGCTACAGAAAGTTCAGACTGAAGGGTGTATTTGATAAGGTGACATTAATAATATACTGTCAATTCTATATTTATATATCTTCAACTCATTTGGAAATTTTTAGCTCTAGATAAAAACAATTTAATCTTTTATGTGAAAAGAAAATGGAACAGTGAAGAAATAATTCGACAAAAGGATTAGGGAAAAGGCTATGCATAATAACCTTAAATAGAAGTAATTTTTTAAAACCTTGAACTACTTACCTTTCAAAGTAAAAATGTCCTTTTTTTTTTTTGAACATAGTTGTTTAGAGAAAAATTATAGTTGGATGTAGTACCACCTCCACCCATCTCTCTCCTTGCCTTTGAGAGGGACTTGATTCTACTGCTGGCATGTCCAATAAGGGAGTGAAGTAATTACAGGTAGCTATCAATTTTCTCAAAGGTTTTATGTGAACATAATTATGCTCCCCTTAAACATCCTATAGATGTGATTCAATGATAATAAGACAGCGATTACTTTGATGTTTTAAGATCACACTCAAATAAAGCATACTTGGATCTAGTCAAGCTGAGGATGGTCCAGATTTACTCTTTCTCCAGATACCACCAACCCACTGAAAACGATATATGAAGTAATGGTATTCAAAGATTGACATCAGACAGCACAAGGGAGGATCCCTAAAAGAGGGAAAATAAACCTGGCAAACTCTATGATTGTTTCAGTTTACTGACTGGAGGGAAAAACCAGGAAGAAAATTGAAAGAGCCTTGTATGTTCTCCCTGAGTTGAGGAGTTGTGTTGAGAATTTGAGAATGCCAGGGAGTCTCCAAGAACTTGCAGAGCATTTAGAAAGAGAAAACTGCACAGAGAGAGAAAATTCCAAAGAACTGCAGAGGTTCTTTCATAGGTTTTCAGCTGAATAGTGATCAAGTCATGCTTGCGAGGAAATTATCAGATGCTGAAAAAATAACTGCTTTTGAGTGTTAGAGCTCACTCAGAATAGTTTGTGTTCTCAACAACCAGAGTTGAAAGAACTTTTTAATTCACAGAGTATCTTGCTTAGAAGAGTATTGCCTCAAAAATAAAGTGAAGACAACATAATAATGTGAAAGTATATATTCCAGTGGTGTGTATTCGGGGGGGGAAAAAAAGAAAAAAAAATAATGTGAAAGTATTAAACTGTTTCCAAATACCTTAACTGCATTGCAGAACATATATCCAGAGTATTAGCAATTCAAAATACTCAAAAATATCTAGCACAGAGAAAGGTGTACTTGTCAATTTGTATCTTCTAACTGAAAAGAGATATTGAAAATAGAAAAATAAGACACACAGCTAGGTTAAAAATTAATGCAAATTCAGAAATGACAAAATGATTAAACATGCAACTCTATATATTCAAGAACAAACCTATAACTTTATATGTTCAAGAAGGTAGGAGAGACCTAAATGTTAAAAGAGATCTAAATGAGTTTTCAAAACCTGAATTAAACTTCTAGAAATGAAAAAACTGTGTGTGAAATGAAAATACAGTGAATAGGATTAACAAAAGGTTATACATCGCAGAAGAAAATATTTATGACCTTGAAACGTAGTGATAGTGACAGGAAGCAGAGAAATTCTAGGCAGAAAAGAGTGGGTTCCTAACACAACCCCATCCTCAAGGCAAAAAGCCTGAAACTGCCACCCACAGTGAAAACTTCTATTCCTGTTTCCCTGCTCAAATGTTGCCTTTTTCTAAACCACTCATGGCCTGCTTCATTCCCCATCCTGTGCCTATAAAAACCCCAGACTCAGCCAGCAGAGAGTGGAAGCAGCTGGATGCCAGAGACTATTACTGGATGTTGGAGAGAAGCAACTTGACTTCAGAGGGACAGCTTGGTGTCGTAACTACAAAGAATCCAGCCAGAGATGGCTGGACCTAAGGGGAAAATTACCACTCTATCTTTCCCAGCTCACCTTCCCACAGAGAGCCAATTTCATCTGTAATAAAATCCACATTTACCATCCTTCAATTCGTTTATGCAACCTCCTTTTTCTTGATGCTGGACAAGAGCTTGGGAACCCCAAGTGTGGATGCAAAAGCCTGTCACACTAGCCCTTTGCCCTCGCTGGCAGAAGGCAGCCACCTCATGCAAAAAGCAGAGGGGTCACTGAACTGTTAACACTTAAGTGTCTGCAGATGGCAGAGCAAAAAAAGAAAAAAAAAAAAAAAAAAAAAACCCACTACCACATACTTTCTGCGGCTTCAGGAGTCTCAGGGCCTGCACAGATGCTACAGCAGGACCCGCACAGAGTTTGCTCCTGCAAATGCCCAAAATTGCTCCCCCCAGCTCCTACACTGCTCACCTATGTGCTTCCTTCCTCCCACAAAGGGTGAAATGCAGTGAGTTCAAGTGAGTGGAGTTCTCTCCTGCTGCTGCCAAAGTGGCCAGCTGGTTCCAGCACTCACGCACTACAGTTCCTACTCTTTCACTCACATGCTCCCTCCTGCAAGGAGTTGAGAGCTGTGGGCTGAGTAAATGAGGTAACCCTGTTACGAGTCCTGTGAAGGGGTCACAGAAATATCCAGCCTCAATGGTAATATAACATTTCTAAAATAAGACACAGAGAGGAAAAAGACTGGATAAATAGAACATCAATGAACTGCAGGAAAATTTCAACATGTTTCAAATATGTAGCTGGAGTCCTTAAAGGAGAGTAGAGAGATGGCTGGGTGCAGAAATAAGGACAAAAATTATTCTAGATTTGATGAAAACTACAGAACCACAAGTCTAAGAATTTCAAAATCCCAAATACAAGAAACATGAAAAAAGTGATCTTAAGGAACATCATAATAGAACGGCTTAAAACAAACAATTAAGAGAAAAACTTAAAAGTAGTCAATGAAAATAAGACAAATTAGGTACAGAAAAACAAAGATAATGACAAGAGGCTTTCCATCAGAAACAGTACAAGTCAGAAATAGTAGAGCAGTATCATTAAAATTACAAAGAAAAAAAACCTCAGCTTCCAAATTACAATGTTATACCCAGTAGAAATATCTTCAGGAAATGAATGCCTGAAAGAGGGACTTTTTTGGATATATAAAAGTTGAACAAATTTGTCACCAGAAGGCATGTACTATAAAAATGTTAAAGGAAGTTCTTTGAGCAAAAGAAAAATTATAGAAAATTCTATCTGATGGAATCTTAATCTACAAAATGAAATCTCTTTAAAATATAATAGACCATTCAAAACAAACATAATAACTGTCTTGAGAGCTCTATAATATATGCAGAAATAAAAAGCATGTCAATATTGACCCAAAGTCGATAGGGGAAGTGGGAGCATTTTGTTGTAAGGTTTTTACTGAAAGTGGAATGCTATATTATTGCTTAAATGTAGACTGCAATAAGTTAAGGATGTATAGTACAGGCCATGGATCGGCAGACTCTTTTTGTAAAGGACAAAATGATAAATACTTTAGGCTTTTTGACAATATGATGTCTATTGCAAGTATTTAACTCTGACAATGTAGAAAAAAAATCAAAGACAATTCCTAAGTAAATGAATGTGTCTGTGTTATACTAAAACTTTACTGAGAAGAAGACAGAGAGTGAACTGGATTAGGCCTATGGGTTACAGTTATATGACTCCTGATATAGAAAGACCTGATACACTCACTTAAAAAAAAGAGTTGTAGTAAAGAATCCAACAAAAGAAATAAAGTTGAATAGTAATAATAAAAAAGTATATTGATCCAAAGAAATACAGAAAGAAAAGAGGAACAAAAACAGATGCGACAAAGGGATAGGAAAAAACAAGATGGTAGCTTTACACCCTAAAATATCCATAATCATATTAAATACAAATGGCCTAAAAACCTGAATTAAAAGGCAAAGATTTTCAAATGACATGAAAAAAAAAGATTCAATTAAATGCTGCCTAACAAGAGTCCCAATTTCAATATAAAGAAACAAGTAAGTTAGAGAAAAGAGTAAAACATACGACATAATAACACTAATTTTAAAAGGACTTGAATAGCAATATGTGAGACAAAGAAGATTTCAGAGAAATAATTTTGCTAGGGCTAAAAATCCAAACCTGGATGTTTAGAAAGAAATTATGACTTCTTCCTATTGCAAATTAAAGAGCTCTTTAATGAAGAGAAATTCTCATTCCATCTTGAGTGGGGTCCTGTCTTAATGGTGCACTTGAGGTTGGCCACAGAAACAACTCTCCCACTCCCAATGTACTCATTACTCTGCACATGTAGATCAATCCCTTCATGTCCCAAAGTTGCCTCGTGTTTTCTCTGAGAGAACAGCTGAATAGAAAGTTTCTCAGTGGGGTGATATTTATGCCCAAACTTGGTTAATTCCAGGAGTATCATGAGAAAAATATCTTTACATTAAGACTTTTTAGAAACAGGTGTTTTATCATTGTAGCAAATATCCGATTAGCTTTTCTTTACTCAGTTTGCTAGAAAACAAAACAGGTGAAATTATTTTTTTAACACTTATTCCATAGCCAGCATATTCATTACATTGGAATAAAGCATTTATTCACTTTATACAATTATGAACATTCTGTGTCAGGTGAAGTGGCTCACACCTGTAATTCCATCACTCTGGGAGGCCAAGGTGGGTAAATCACTTAAACCAGTTCAACCCCAGCTTGGCCAATATGGCAAAACCTAGTTCTTACGAACAATACAAAATTAGGTGTGGTGGTGCATGCCTGTAGTCCCAGCTACTCAGGAGGCTGAGGCATGAGAATCACTTGAACCCAGGAATTGGAGGCTGCAGTGAGCTGAGATCACACCGCTGCACTCCAGTCTGGGCAAAGTGAGACCCTATCCCTGACATAAAATATATATATATATATATATATATATATATATATATATATATATATATTCCATAGCTACTCAAAATAGACTTATTATTGCACAGAAGTAGAATTCCTTGGGGCTTATTTTCCCATGGGAAATGCTAAAGTATAGCCAGGGTTGGAGAAAAGATTTACAGTAAGGATTCGATAAATCAGAAAAGACTGGCCAACACTTTAAAAAAAAGTACTTTGAAAATACAATCAGAACATGATAGATAGCTGTAGCATGAAAAAGCTAAGAAAATTCTGACAGTTTACTCTCTCAAGGAACAATCAAGTCCAATGAAAATCGTGTTTTGTCCTAGAGATCTTAGTGTTATTCCATGTAAGCCAAAATAAGAATGAATATTTCCTTTGGAACCTCAGGAATCTTGGTTAGATAAGACGAACTCTATCTACCTTAGGCTATTAAATTAAGAATGGGGAATCTAGTGTGCCATTTAGAATAACTCACACTGTTGTCACTGAATATATAGTTAGCTGTGCTCTATAACATAACAAAATGGTAAATAATCCCTAAAGGCTAACATCACAAAATATCAGTTAAATTATGTTAGTCCTTATTTTATATTGGAGCCCAGATAAGATTGCTCTCTATATAATATTAAAATTTAGGGCAGAAAAGGGGTGATTGATCAGGATGCTTTTCTTCTTTTCTCTGTTTGTACACAAAATCAGAGCTTTGTCTTCTGAGAATAGACCAGGGGTCATAAACTCAAATCCAGAAAATGCTACCACATAACACACTACATTGAAGGAGAGAGCACTTAAACATCTGACAATATTCATTTAATTAAAAACAAAAGCATGTACCATCCAGCCAAACACCTGCCTATAACTCAAGTGTTTGCAACTCTTGGCACAGACTTTGATTTCTTAGAACAATGGGTACCTCTGTGCCTAGAAAATTATGTGGCCTAGAATTACACCCCATAGATATTTGGTACAGAGAGTTGGCTCATCCCCGGTGATCTATAGAACTGCTTGACATTATTGGAGCCTTCCTTGAACAGCTTAATTTTTAGGGCATGTGAACTATGGATTTTTACAAAAAGAATTTTTAAAAATCCTCTAAGTGATTTAAAAACTTAATGACTGTGAAGTCTATTCTTTTGTTGAAGAGAGTAAAGTTCGAGTAGTGCCAATAGTCATCTAAAGCATCCTTATGTAAACTGATTTCCTTCAAGCTCATGTTTTGAACCTAAGCAGTTCCGCTAACTTAAGGCTAGGTGCCAACTAGTCACTTAAAATTAAAAAATAAATAAATAAACATTAGCAACAGCATGCTTATCACAGAAATATTGGAAGGGCTGATGACTGAAATTGGTTATATAATCCTCAAGAGGCCTTTAAGGGAACACAAGCAGATTCAGCGACCGTAAGAATTTCAGTAAGAACCCCTTCTGATCACACTCAGTGGATCATTTAGCTTACCTGAATATTTCTGTCCACTATCCAAGTGAGTCATGAACTTTATTTGGACTATATACTGAAAACTCTCCATTTATATCTCATTTATTTTAATTAGAGACAGGGCCTTGCTCTGTCATACACACTGGGGTGCAGTGGTGCAATCATAGCTCACTGTAAGCCTCAGACTCCTGTACTCAAGTGATGCTCCAGTCCCTAGGAGCTAGGACTACAGGCATGTACCTCCATGCCCAGGTAAGTTTTAAATTTTTTGACAGAGATAGGGTCTTGCTATGTTGCCCAGGCTGGTCTCAAACTTCTTGTCTCTAATGATCCTGCCACCTCGCCCTCCCAAGAGTGCTGGGATTACTGTTGTGCATCATGGTGCCCAGTTCCCCTTGCCATTTTAGGTCCTTTCCCTATCCTCTCAATGTTGTTTTGTGTCCTGGGAGCTTGACCTGTGAGGAATACATCAAAAGGCTGCTTTGCCTTCTGACTTTTGGTTGGATTCAACAAATGAGGGGAACGGAGAAGAGATCAGAGGGATAATGGAGCATGAAATTGTGGTATTTATTTCATTGGTCCCCTCTCTTAGAGGTTGTCACAGGTGGGTTGCACTCCTCAACCAAAGTACACAATTCCCATGAAGAGATCTTCCTTCGCCATACAGCTCTCTCTGTCTCTGTGGATCTCAGTAAGGTCCCCCATTTTTCACCTTTAACAGTAAGAATAGCAATAGCTCCACTCTTAAGATCCCTAGGCTGGTGCTTCCCTGTTGCTTTTCCTAAGCCATGCCCACATCTTTTAAATAGTCCTTATTATCCACTTGCTCCTTAGCTAACTTGAAGGGGTCGTCTATTTCCTTCTGGGAGTCCACTTAATACACATGCAGAGTGAGGACAATGAGCATTTGGCTGCGCACATGAGCAGGAACAGAGGAGGCCGGCCACAATGAACAAACCATCTTGCGCACTCATCTGAGTGATCTGCCATGTAGCACACAAAAATGTGTGTGTTTGATGGTACATGTTACTAAAAACAGAAAGAAAAAAATCTGCTTTGAAAGGATCCTAATAATTCTCTGAAGCTTTTTGCTAAATTTAGTGAATAGCATTCTAAAATCACACAGTGAAGTACAGCTTTGTTCTTAGTCAAATCAGCAATAAACTTTAAAATGCTTTATCACTGATATTATCAAATACAATAATGAGCAAAGATTAAGCAAAAAATAACAGGATGTAGACAAATACGGAGGAGAGAAGACTGGGAAAAAGGTCTGACATTAAATTAGTCATGAAGTTATAAATTGCTTGTGTCTAACACAGTTTTGCTTAAATGTCTAACAAAAACAAAGCTTTAACAAGCTTTGTTTTTGAAGAGTCTGTATATGGAATCAATTTAGTTCTGTTTCCCAGGTATATTTACTGAGGGGTAAACAAAAATAATTAAATTGTAGGTTTTCTATAAAACGTGAAGAACATGTGTCTTAGAGAAATTACACTGCTATAAAATGAAGGTTCTTATATCAGCATCATATGACTGTTTATCCATAATCAGGTTTAAAGTCTATCCAAGTAGTGTGAAAGTTAACAATGTCCATGTAAATCAAATGTACTTGAAGTCAGTTTATTTTGTATCTTAGAGTGCTTCACTTTGGGGATAAAATCTCCCTGGTTGAGTACTTCCAATCTGTTAGTGTTGCAATTCTTCTTTCATTTGCACGAGCTTCATTTGATCAGAGAAATGTTAATAGCACTGCATCTGATCTATTTGCTAATGAACAGAAATGTTTTCTTGATCAAAACTTCCCAGACGGCAGAGGAATAAATAGATGTTTGCATATATCATTGACTTTGTGTTTCATTAAGCTTGAATTCAGAAAACATTTCTCCCATACAAACATGTAATACTTGGAAAGTTGAAATGTGCTATAAAAAATGAAAATGGCTTACTAGTGTAACCAGCTGTATTCTCTCACTGCTCAAAATGTGGTTTTTATTACGAATGAATTGGCCTTCAGGGGAGAATTTTCCCAAGGATATGAACTCTGATTACTTAATATTATCAGTAAGTACAGATTAAACAAAGTGAACTGTGTAAATGAAGGCTGTGAATACTGGAATCCACTGCTGAATACATTTCCTAAAGATATCTTTGTGCATGTTTTAAAAATGTGTGTCTGGGAGTACTCGGGCTGTAGTGTGGTAAATCACTGGCAAACTTTTTCTCACACTTAGTTCTGTCATGAAGAAATAAAGAGAAAAGATTTTATTTTCTTGCAGCAAAAGCATAATCCCATGAAGAGGTGGAGAGTTCCTTTCTAGAGGTCTCTGGGAAACGCACAGTTCTATTTCTGGGGAAAAAAATAGTATGGATTTCTTCAATATAAAGAGTAGAATCCAGGTACCCTGAATGTGTTATGAAACCTAGTTTCTCCACCTCTAGTGACAGCACTGGCCACAATCACTTGGAGTTCCCACCATATTTAATTTCCATTTTAGGGTCTAACGCCATGAAAGGGAAGCAGTCTCTCTGATGATATAAACCAGGTAAAGTCACCCTTCTGCTTAAAATCTTGCAGGGGTCCCTTACGTCTTTTGAAGCAAAAGTGAAGTCTTTAAAATGACTCTCAAGGCCTGGTTCCCACCTCTCGTCTCTCTGACCTCATCCTTCTACTGTCCTCTGTCTGTCCTTGTTTACCTCTCACTGCTTTCCAGTCACATTTTCTCCCTATCTGTTCACAGCTCACATAGGCACAGGTCTTGGATCCAGCCTTTCCTCCACCTGGACTCCCTTCCAAGATACGCGCCTGGCTAACTCCCCCATCTCCTTCCAGTCAGCTTTCACCTTCACAACAAAGCCTACCCTGATAGACTGATTTCATAAAGCACGTTGCTATCCATCGTCCACCTGCCTCTTATCCTCTTTACCCTCTTCTACTTTGATTCTGTTTCCAAAGCATATATCATCGTCTAACATACTATACAATTTTCTAATATGATGTTTACTTTTATTACTCATCTCTCCTCCACTGGGATGTAAGCATAAGGCAAAAGTCTTTGACTGTTGTTTGCTGAGATACATCAGCACCTAGAATGGAAGCCAGCTTTGGGTGAATGATAAATAAACATTTACCTAAGTTTAAGGGCTGCAGATAAAAACAAGGACATCCAACTTAAAAAAAATCATTTGAAATGCCTCAAACTTAAATGTACCTCAAATGCATGAATTTCTACTGTGAAAAGAAGAATAACACTAAATAATTCACTGTAAGTATTTAATATATACTAATTGCTATTAAGACGAATAGTCAAGAAAATATTACCTGGGCCAAATGTAGCTGGCCACTTTTTTTTGTTTTTTAATCAAACTTTTATTGGATCACAACCACACCCATTTGCTTGCATATTGTCTAAGACTGCTTTTTCTCTACAACAGCAGAACTGAGTAGTTGTGACAGAAATCTTTTGGCAAGGAAAACCTATTTACTGGCCTTTTAGATAGTTTGCCTACTGACTCCTGATTTAGATCCAAGTTGGTGATATTTTGCAAACATTTGGACATAAAATGTCCAAATGATAGCAATTATCCAAACAAATGTTTTCAGTTTGTATGTTTGCAATAGTTTGAATGTCCCCTTTAAAACTCATGTTGAAATTTAATGGCCAATGTCATGGTTTGGGGAGATGGGGCCCTTAAGATGTGATTAGGTCATGAGAGCTTTGCCCTCATGAATGAATTAATTGTTAGTTATTGTGGGGGTAGGTTCCTGGTAAAGGGATACTTTTGGCTTCCATTTGCTGTATCGCCATGTGATACCTTTCATCATGGGATGATCTGGCGCCGTGCTCTTGGACTTCTCAGCCTACAGAACCATGAGCCAAATAAACTTCTGTTATTTATAAATTACCCAGTCTGTGTATTCTATTACAGCAAGAATATGGAATAAGAGTAAAGGAAATCTAAACAAGAGAGACTGCTTAAAGTGATATTGCTTCACGCTGCAGCTACCTTTGTATCTCTCTGACGTACTTTAAGTGTTTAAATTTTTTCCATAGTTTATGGACTTTAAAATTGAAATATGGCCAAAATTCTAAACTAAATGATCTCTTGAAATTCCATCTTACTTCATTTTATTATTCAAAATCCTATGTATTTTATAATGTTATTTTACACTTTATTTACGTTTTATAATATGCTGAATTTTTTGGTAATATGTCCTTAATGCCCTGTTTCTATTTAAAAACAGTTCCTTTGATGTTCTCTGAAAGGCATTGTCAGATATCATTACACTATATTTATCCCTCAAAAATTTCTTGAACAAAGGTATAATTTTTCTTAACCTTTAATCCTAGATGTACAATTAGCATACCTTATTTAGCAACATTATTGTTAATCTAATAGCTGCCTTATAATTAATAATAGAAAAGGCAGATTAAGATGACAGATTTATCATTATGCTTAGTAAAACATATGAGAACTAGTGCTTTTAAGGGAGTGCATTTCGGTACTATCTTAAATAACACTGAATTGAATATAGTCAAAAGTCTTTTCTAAACAGAAGTTAAAGTCAACCTGAGGCAAGTATCTGCATAATGCAAATTAAAAAACCCTTTTGTTAATTCCCTAAAATTTTTACATGTGTGGTACGTGAATGTGTGTGGTTTGTGTGTGTGTATGTATGCAGATAGATAGATAGATAGATAGATAGATAGATAGATAGACAGACACATAGATAATGTAAAGTGTTCTGCCTGGAGGCTGGCATATAAGAAGTATTTAATAAATATTATTTTTTTATTATTATATATAAATTATTATATTATTATATAATATATTATATTATTATATATATTATTATATATAAATTATTATTATTATATTATTCTTTTTCTGTATAGTCTTTTCCTTTTCACCAATAGATATCAGAAGTTGAGAAGACCTTTAGAAAATTCTTGCTAATAGAAGAAATGAAAAATAGACAAATTAGGTAAACATGACCTTAAAGTCTTCATGTTAGACTTGAATTTTACAGCTAGTCCTTTTATATAGGCCATCCAACCAGAGAGTTGACTGCTTCATTTGGAGCTCAGGCTTCAAAAGAAAACTTATTTTGGCAGAAACTAAGCCTGAGAAGATTGCTTTATCATCAATTTAAATACCATTTTTCATGTAATTAGCATATTAAAGGTATGCACATCAGATTCACAAACAAATATTTATTCAGTCTCTACCAATGTCAGATGATTTCCTAAATCAGCTATTAAAGTTAAACATGTAGTGATGTTTATTAAATAGTTGTTAAATATGCCAATAACCTGGACTGAATATGCCATTATAACCCTCTTTGAATGAGGAAATGAGGCTGAAGTGGTTTAGCAGACTGAGTTTTTTGATAAAAATGGAATATTGCTTTTAACAACTTGTATTGCTAATAGTTATTGAAATGCATGATATATAGCAAATAATAAATGTGTAATACATAAATGGGTGTACCTGAATCCATATAGTTATAAGAATTAGAACCACAGATTTGAAAGACAATTTCTGGCTTCAAGACCAGTATTTTTTTACTAGGGTAAAGGGAAGCATTCTTTCACAGGGTCAAGAAAAACGTACTGCATATATCACTGTAAACAAAAAAATTCCCGCCTTCAAATGTTTGTTATAAAAATAGTAGTAGCCTGGTAAGTGACAAGAGGGGGTTTAACAGCTTAAAATAGGGGAATGTACTTAAGAATGTTTCAGATTCATGCTCGATTTAAGTCAGAGACATCTTTGTAGTCAATCACATGACAAGGATGAAGAAGATTCTAGAAATAAAGTGCAAAGCTTATACTTAAGGAAACTAGTTGCTGGGAAACATGAGAGCTGCTGGCTTATTTGATATAACACCATTAGTCAATATTCTGTACAATTAGTCAATATTCTTTACAACGTTCTGCACAATTAAAAGGACTCTTCAGTGTTGTAAGTACAGGGATCTGATATAGTACGTTTATGGGGTGTGCAGTTAGAAATGAAACAGGGTGAGGGGATGTTAAAATAACATATTTATCCCAAATACTTTACCTGAGGAAAAGAAGTGAATCCAGGGAGAACTTCCTGTATTCATTCTTCAGGAATTGTTTATTATGTTGAATTTACTGTGGGTATTTTCAATTCATACTGGACTTCCATAAGCCGCCAGAACAAACCATTAACTTTATTTCCTCAGAATTTGCTTAGCAAGCTCTTTTCTCTGTTTTTTTGGCTTACATAGCTAATGCCCACACCTCTTTCAAGTCTGTGTTTAAAACTCTCTTAGTGTGGGTGACCATCTTCAAATTTTAGAATTTATTTGGTCCCCCAAACTATGTTTCCATGGGACTCTTTTTTCATTATATTCATAATTAATAATTTAATGTATATTTCCTCAGTGGCATAAAATGTATATCTAATGTATATGTTCTCCGTTAGTGCAACATCTGTATCTCCTGTGAATAGGACACTGCCTGGCACAGGTGGATGCTTAATAAATACTTGCTGAATGAACAAAAAACTTCTAGTGAGAAGGCTGTGAAAATTGGATGGCACATTCATTTAGGTTGACCGAGAAGCAGACACCAAAATGAATTTAGGTGTATAAGAGATTTATTGGGGAAGGGAGCAAGAGAAGGCACAGAGAGGCTTCAGATTGTGATATGGGTCTGATTTCTGTGGAAGGAGAGAGGGAAGGAAGGAGTATTGGGTAGAAAGAATGGTGTCTGCAGTGCAGGGCCAGAGGATATTTAACCAGGCCAATGGGGAGCCTTCGAAGCAAAGATACCCATTGGAAGAGTCTCATGTTTTACCAGAATGGGTCTGCCTGACAAATCCGACTATACTTAGGCATTGGTTAGGAGCAGCCGCAATGGCCAATATATATAGAGAGAGAGCAGAGGCGGCCACCAATCAAGTATGCTTCCTGTAGGAGATCAGAGCAGCACATTTTGATGGCTGCCAAGCCTGGAGACTCCGAGGGAGATTTCTTACCAAACTCTCTTTCACAAAACTCATTTGCACAAAATTTCTAAAAATATATGTGATTATAGTCATGTTAGTTTAAAAATTGTTTTCTAAGGTGAGACATTGATTGCTATATCTTATTTGACATAGGTGTCTCCGATCTAATAGTGACAAAGTTTTGCTTCCTGTGTTTGTTTTTCTAAAATCAAAAAATATTAAACTTTTGCTAGAAAATGTGAAAATGAGGGGTAAAATAGTGCTTATAAATGGCAGAGATGACATTTTTACCAGAACCGAACTGTAAACTACTTACTTAAGCTACATCAGTACAATAGGCATTTCTTCTCTCATTAGTAATCTGTGATGCACAGTTGACAGCTTGCCATAAAAGATTAATTAGGGTGTAAATGTCTGTACAATGTCTTTAATGTTCATGAGTAACCAGGCAGTACGCCTCCAGAATCCAAAATATCCTTCATTCTCAAGGCCCATTTCCATTACATTTCAACAAGCAAGGCCATTTGAATCAGGAAGATATATTGCCGGTGTTACCAAATTTATTTAGCAAGCAAGTTGAAGATGATTTGACTGACACAACCTTCTCTAGGGACAAAAAGAAAAACGTAAATATACTGTTGTTAAAATATTGCAAAGACCTGTGGTCTACAGGTTGACAATGCTTTGTGTTAAGACAATTGGTTTTCTCTGTTAAAAAGTCTTAAATCTTGGAAGTGAGGAGTGGGCTTTAGGCAATTCCCTATCATGTGTGAATTAGGATCAAATTATGTGGACCTCTGTAGCCTGGGCTAAACTCAAAGCCTGGTTCAATGAAGATATCCCAACTCAGTGTGACATGATTTGAAATTGCCATGAATTTCTTTTTCGTTGTTGTATTTGGAGAACTGACATTTAAGTGGTCAGTTTTCTCCAGAAGCTTTTAAAGCATCCTAGTATTTACTCAAGATGTGAAAAAATTATGCCCAAAATGGCTGGTGCCTATAAAATCTTGCAAAAAGCACTGACATTGAATATTTGATTTTTTTCTTCATTTAGAAATATAACATTTATAAAAAGTGCATGTGAATAGATAGGATTACCAAAGGTAAGGTAAATAAAAGTATAATTCCTAACACTGTGAAATAATATTTTCAAGGTGTTAAAGTTAAAAACAAACAAACAAACAAAAAAACTGAGGCTTAAACAAGAAAGACACAATGTATGGTGTGATTTTTTTTTTTTATTATACTTTTAAGTTCTGGGTTACACGGGCAGAATATGCAGGTTTGTTACATAGGTATACATGTACCATGGCGGTTTGCTGCACCCATCAATACGTCATTTACATTGCGTATTTCTCTTGATGCTATCCCTCCCTCAGTCCCCTATCCTCAGACAGGCCCCAGTATGTGATGTTCCCCTCCCAACGTATGATATCCTTATGAATGAGACCAATAGCTCCCTGGTGGCCTAAATATTTGCCTTCCTAGTCAGTGAATGCATTTCCATGACTATGACCCATCTTTTTAAACTAAGTACATATTTACTGCATGTCAGCTATGTGCTAAGCACTATTGAAGGAGTTGGCGATACAGCCAGGAAAATAAGTCCCTGCCCTCTTGGAGCTTATTTTATAGTGAGAGAAAAGAGTTAATCAAGTATTTAAGTAAATATATCATATGCCAGTAATTATTAAGAGCTGTGGGGAAAAGTAGAGCACAGTAAGGGACCAGGTAGTGCAGAGGAGGGAGAGGAGCAGCGTGGTGGCTGTTTCCTTTTTCCTAAAGAGTTGCCGTGGAAGGGCTCAGTGATAAGGTGACATTTCAGCAGAGAACTACATGAAGTGAGGGAGTAAGATATGCATGTATCTGAGAGAAAAGCATTCCAGGAAGAGGAAACATCAAAGTCAAAAGCCCTTCAGGTGGGGGCCGGACTGACAAGTCAAGGAACATTGAGAAGGCCAGTGTGGCCAAAGGAAAGTGAACGAGGGGAATAGTGGTAGAAGACATTCTGTGATAAAGGAGATGCATGACATTTATTGAATAAAACATCCCTAGGTATTCTCTGGTTTTATCGAACTTGTAGGTCAGGGTGAGAAATCCGTCCGTGATATTTTGGAAGAATCTGAAGCACGACCTCCAGGAAGGTGAAGATTTAGAAGCCAGTGAAGGAAAATTAGATCTGACCTCTGTCCCCTGAAAAAAAAGTCGTTCTTAGGTTGCATTTGAGGCACTTCCGTTTACTTGAGGTGTGATTGAGGGGTAATTCTAATTCATTTGGTGCTGCCTACACTGTTCGATACTTGAATCCATTGCAAAGCTCTGCCTTGTCTCTTGAAAATTTTAAGGCAACTACATAACTTATCAACCAAAATAGAAGCCTCATAAGAGTATAATTGGCTGCAAACAAAATTATGACAGAATAACACAAAGTAAATCTGGGCTGTTTCAGGGAAACTCACACGTGTGGTCGTTCCACTTAAATCAAGGAACTCAGCATCTTTGCAGCAAGCGCTAGCTACTGGATGCTAGTGAAGCTGGGAGCACTGAGCTGAGTGTTGAGGCTTGTGAGATGCACCCCACAGTCATTCCATTCCTCCAGGTTTTGCTAACCCACGAGGGTGCCGCAAGGGAGGTGGACACAGATCTGCAATACCAGAAGTCCCATGGACCAAGTCTCCATCCAGACATCAGGAACCTCATCATTACCCACAGAGTTTGAGCCTTCCCATCCTCAAAGTACATGTGAATTCTCTTGTCCTTACTTGTAAAATATCCTCAAGAGTTCAGGCTTTAAGAGTATAAAAGGTAGAAAACAGAAAATGTTTTTAGGTACATTTAACTGTTAATCACATAATAAAATTCAGCTCTTTTGTAGGAAGGGCAAATAATCCCTTTCTCCTCATTATTTCAGAATTATTTGAGAGGTAGACAGAGATTACCAACAGAGAGATCGGTAAGCCAGTTATATTACTGATAAAGCTGATTCGAGAGGTAGTTTTAGATGTGTGGCCAAAAGCGCCTGTAAATACGTTACATCTTGAGAATTAGACCTATGCAACCACTTAGTAACCAGCATATTGGACAACTTCAGGTCTCCTCAGACCGGATAGAGCCTCCTGAGAGAAGGTCCGAACATGAATGAATAGAGGATGTGACAGACTGGTGTCAAAAGACAGAGTCTAGAAGGGGTTCCAATCCTACCCCACAGAGAAATTACTGTTTCTCCCATTGTGAGTGCTGTGGTCTGAAAGTACACGCTCCTCAAAAATTCATATGTTGGAATTTAGACCCCAAAGTGACGGTAGGAGGAGGTGGGGCATTGGGTGAAGTGATTTAATAATTGGGGCTTTGCCCTCATTAATTGATTAGTACTCTTATAAAAGTAGTCGAAGGGGGTGTGTTTGTCCCTTTTTTGTCCCTTCCACCATGAGAGGACACAGCAAGGGGCACCATCTTTGAAGCTGGTAGAGGAGCCCTTGCCACACACTGAATCCACTAATTCCTTCTTGGACTTCTCCGCCTCCATTAACTGTGAGAAGACACATTTCTGGGTTTTGTTTTGTTTTGTTTTGTTTTGTTTTTTAAATAAATTACCCAAGGTATTTTGATGTAGCAGCACAAACAAACTAAGAGAATGAGCTTTAAGGTCAAAGGAGCTTTCCCATAGCGCTCATTCTCTAATTTGTTTTCAGCAGCAAAAACAAACAAATGAAATCCCAAGAAGTTAGCATTTCAGTGCATAATTTTGACTAAACCATGGGCTTTCTGAGTATAAACCTTTAAAAAAGATAACTCTCTTATTCTAATGTTTAGTTAGTTCCTAGTAGGTTTTCAATACATGTTCGTTACGCATGCCTGCATGAACAGATGAATCGTGACTTTTTCGTTTTATTTCCCTGAACAGAAACTTTCAATGGACTTACTTGAATTTACAAATTATTTCTTATCCTAGAATCCAGCACGTGTTTTATCCTGTCCTGAGAAAAGTTACCACATTATCTTCTACACTTTTCCAGTATAGTCTTTCCCTTCTTGTCCAGTGCCTTGAGTGAAAATTAGTTGTATCACGCTCACTTTCATTTTCCGATTGTTTAGATTGTACTATATTTTTCCCGGTTCTAATCCTCTATATTCTTCAATATCATTTTGAAACTATACATTTTTTTTCTCACAAATGCCTTATTAAGGAAGCCAAAGTTTTCTTTTTCTTTCCAGACTACTATAACTTATACTGATTCATACAACTCAGTTGTGACTTTTCAAATATTTCCTTGTGTGGCTGCTACATGTCTCTGTTCTCTTCAATTAATAAAATTCTTGAGAATAAGAAACATACCTACGTTTTTCCCCCTTCCTTTCATGCCTAGAAGAGCACTGAGCAGATAATAGCTGCTAAGTACATCTCACTCACTGTGTTAAATCAACAAAAGCCTGATGTGCTCTGTCGTTTCCTGCCTGTGCTCCGCAGTTTAATGGCAACTGAGGATCTTTTGTGGCAATTTATGTTTCTGAGTCAAGCGCATTGTAATCAAACAACCTCCAAAGGAAGTCAGAAGTTAAACTCCTGCAACTCTCTTCCCCTTTTCCAAGCACAGAACACTATTTTCTAAGGCAATTCTGAGAAATTATCTTTCATCATAATTAGCATGTAATTCCAACTCAGTTAACCTTTGTGTGTTACATGACAACATCTTCTTGGTTTCGCTTCAGGATGTGATTATTTCATACAGTGTCGGTGGGAACGTATGTTATTACAACACTTTTGGAGGACAGCCTAGCAATGATATCACATGCCTGATAATGTATAAAATCTTGGCTATTAAGTTCCAGTTTCTTATCCTGAGGGATTAGTCAGAAATATGTGCAGGATTTAGATGAGAATGTTGTGACATTGTGAAAAGTAGAACACAAGCACTATGTCAAGAAATAAAGATTGATAAAATAAACTTCTAATATATGTATCATGTGTATGTGTTATGTATCAACACACACGGTTATAAAAATAATTTAACTTTATAAGTTATAGTAAAAAATAGATGAAAATTTTTGAAAATTAAAAATTAATTAAATGCAAAATATGCAAACATAACAGATAAAATGGAGGAAGGTATAAACATTTACACAATGGGGATACTGAAGTTTATTACTAGATAAGTGGAGAGATATGGATTTTTCTCTCATTCAATTACTATTATCCTGTATTTATTTTGGTTATCTTGGGTTGCTCTAGAAATGAGTAAAAACAGAATTCAATCATAGGTATTAAAGTATGTAATTGTCTAAGAAAGTTGAAGAACACTGATATATTCAATCAATTTAATAACACTTATGAATACCCAATTAATTCTGGAGAGGAAAGGTAGGTCGGGACTGACACATTTTGTGGTAAATGGGCTCTAGGTCAAATAAAAGGATGAAGTTACCAAGGTTTGAAAAATATTTTTTACCTGGGTGCACTGGAAAAATCCATCCTTTCCTAGAAGCTAATGGCCTTTATGCACAGCAATCTGCTACAGCAGCCTGTACAATTTTATTTGCCTCCTCCAGATGATGTGCATACTAATAAGTCATGAGAATTCCCTTCTCACAAGGTCAAAGAGTTAATGTTAGAAGCATGGTTTATAGGCACTTCTTTCTTTCTGCAAACAATGATAAACTCTCACATTTTGCTTATTATAAATAAGTTTAAAATAACATTGAAAAATAAATATTTTAATAAAGAAATTTAAGGCATTAAGAGGAAGAGACTGTATAATGAGTTCAGGGAAGAGGCTGGTAGACTTTATAACAATAATAGTTACCATTTTTGTGATATCTTTTGTCCAGGCTTCACCAGAATATTTTAAACAACAGTTACTTAAGATTTTTGAGTGAATTTAATGAATTTCTTAGTGGATTTCTTGCTTTATTCTTTAGTGTCTAGGTCATTCATTATTTCATGGCATACATACAGGCAACTTCAGAAATTTTGTAGGTTTAGTTCTAGACCACCGCAACAAAGTTATATTGCAACAAAGCAAATGGCACAATTTTTTTTTGTTTCCTGGTATACATAGAAGTTATATCTACCCTATGCTGTAGTCTATTTAGTGCACAATAACATTAAGTCTTAAGAAAATGGACATACCTTAACTAAAAATACTTTATTGCTAAAAACTGCTAACAATCATGTGAGTTTTCTTTCTGCTGGTAAAAGTATTGCTTTGAAGTTGATGGCTGCTGATGGATCAGGGTGGTGGTTGGTGAAGAATGGGTGGATATGCCAATTTCTTAAAATAAAACAACAATGAAGTTGCCTCATTGATCGAGTCTTTGTTTCATGAAAGATCTCTCTGTAGTATGTGATGCTATTAGATAACATTTTACCCATAGTGGAACTTACTTCAAAATGGGAGTAAATCCTTTCGAATCTGGATGCTGTATCAATTAAGCTGATGCCATATTCTAAATATTTCACTGTCATTTCAACGATGTTCACAGCATCTTCACCAGGACTATATTCTATCTCAAGAAACTCCTTTTCTTGCCCATTCATAAGAAGCAACTCCTGATCTGTTCAAGTTTTCCCAGGAGATTACAGCTCAGTCAGAGATTCTGGTTCCACTTCTAGTTATCTTGTTATTTCTCCCACATCTGCAGTTACTAAATCCACTGGCCTTGAACCCTTCAAAATCATGCATATGGGCTGAAATCAACTTGTTCCAAATTCCTATTAATGTTGGTATTTTGACTTCTTACCATGAATTATAAGTGTTCTTAATGGTATCTAGAATACGGAATCCTTTCCAGAGGTTTTCAATTAATTTTGCCAAGATGTTTCGGAGGAATCACCATGGCAGCTCTAGCCTCACAAAATGTATTCGTTAAATGAGACTTGAAAGTCTCTATTATTCCATGATCCATGGGCTGGAGATAAGATGTTCTGTTAGTAGGCATGGAAATAACGTTAATCTCCTTGCATATCTTCACTAGAACTCTTGGGTGACCAAGTGCATTGTCAATGAGCAGTCCTATTTTGGAAGGAATCTTTATTTCTGAGCAGAAGTTCTCAACAGTGGGCTTAAAATATTTCACAAACCATGCTGTAAACAGATGTGCTGTCACCCAGGCTTTGTCATTTTGTCTGCCATTATAAAGCATAGGCAGAATAGATTTAGTGTAATTACTTCAGGCCCCAGGATCTTCGGAGTGGCAGATGAACTTTGGCTACAATTTAAAATCGCCATGTGCATTAACCCCTAACAGGAAAGTTAGCCTGATCTTTGAAACTTTGAAGTAAGGCATTCACTTTGCTCTAGACATAAAAGTCCTAGATGGTATCTTCTTCCAATAGAAGGCTATTTAATCTACACTGAAAATACCTTGTGTAGAGTAGCCATCTTCATCAGTTATCTCAGTAGATCTTCCAAATAACTAGCTGCAGCTTCTCCATCAAGTAACTAGCTGCAGCTTCTCCATCAGCACTTCCTACTTCACCTTGTACTTTCATGTTATGGAGACAGCTTCTTTCCTTAAACCTCATGAACCAACCTCTGCTAGCTTCAAACTTTTCTTCCACAGCTTCCTAACCTCTTTCAGCTTTCATAGAATTGAAGAGAGTTAGGGCCTTGCTCTAAATTAGGCTTTGGCTCAATGGAATGTTCTAGCTGGTTTGATCTTCTACCCAGACCACTCAACGTGTGTCCATATCAACACTAAGACTGTTTTCCTTTCTTGTCATTCGTGTGTTCACAGGAGTAGCACTTTTAGTTTCCTTTAACATTTTTCTCCTTTGTATTTGCAATTTGTCTATTTGGTGCAGAAAGTCTAGCTTTGTGCTCATCTTGGCTTTCAACATGCCTTCCTCCCTCAAGTTAATCCTTTCTAGATTTTGTCTTAGAGTGAGAGACTTGATATTCTTCCTTTCACTTGAACCCTTAAAGCCTGTTGATGGGTTATGAATTAGCCTAATTTCAATCTTGTTGTGTCTCAGAGAATAGGAAGGTTCAGGAACAGGGAGACAGATGGGGGATAACCAGTTAGTGGCGAGGTCAGAGCACATACATTTATTAGTTAAGTTTCCTGTCTTACGTAGGCACAGTTGTGGCCTCCCAAAATAATCGTGATAACAACACCAAAGATCGCTGATTACAGATCACCATAACAGATACAATCATAATGAAAAAGTTTGAAATATTGGGAGAATTACCAAAATGTGACACAGAGACAAGAAGCAAGCACATGCTGTTGGAGAAATTACACCAATAGATTTGCTCAGTGCAGGGTTGCCACAAATCCTCAGTCTGTAAACACAAAACCTGTGAAGCACAATAAAGCGACGTATAGTAAAACAAGGTATGCCTGTATTTTTATACGCATTTATTGTGCAGCTGCTGTGTTCTCAGTGCTGTGCTGAGGTTCAGCAGTTCCGCTCTTAAGGAGTTCATAGTCCAATCTAGGAATGAAGGGAACTCAATTTATATTCCCATGCTTTTCACTCCTAGCTAACAACCTTGGTTCCTCACACATTCCTATGGTATTTTAAATAGGTTCTTTTGGACAGAAATAGCATATCACAGGAGTTCCCTGGTTGGCACTTCACCACCACAGGAAGCTGTCCAGGCCAGGCCTTTGTAACTCTGAGATGCCTGAGCACCCACAGACAGGACTCTTGGGACTCAGTATTCGGGGAATCCCTCAGCCTTAGCCAGCCACACTCTCTATGCCGTATCATTTTTTTTCTCATACTCTGGTCAGTATATAAGTCCCTTACGGCACACTGCAATTTTCCCTCAGGCTTTAGTTCCTTTGATCCACTGTTCTATTCCTCTTTCCTCTCTCCATCTCTCCTCTGAATGTTCTCTTCAGCTCCACTAAACTCACCTCCAAGTCAACATATACAACAAAACTTCCTGAGAACCCTTGGCTTCAATTTGATGCCAGTGTTTGTCCACACACCACAACTCATTATAAATGCCTAGCTTCAGCCTCCAGTATGCACCGAAAATAGCCCACATAGTCATGAAATCTATTTTGTTTTCAGACAGAGTCTCACTCTGTAGACCAGGTTGGAGTGCAGTGGCGATCTCAGCTCCCTGAAACCTCTGCCTCCTGGGTTCAAGTGGTTTCTGGCCAACTTTTGTATTTTTAGTAGAGACGGAGCTTTGCCATGTTGGCCAGGCTGGTATTAAACTCATGACCTCAAGTGATCCACCCACATCGGCCACCCAGTGCCAGGATTACAGGGATGAGCCACTGTGCCAGGCCCATAGTCATGAAATCTAATGCACACTTTTGAATCATTCTCTTCCATGATCTCATAACAGCCTTCCGTGCTTTACAAAGCAATTTCTTCACTTGTCTTAAATGATAACACATCTTTTTCTTCCCCTTCCCTGTGTTTCTCTCTCCCTAGTTCATATTTTTCCCTGAAATATTGCTTCGTTTCATCTTGCATCATGGGTCTTCTGCTTCTCTCACACTAGATATCCCTTTCGGATGATTTCATTACTGCCGCGACCTTAATCTACTTACATAAGACTGCCAAATCTCTCTTACAGCCCAGATTGCACTCTTAAATCTCTCCCTTTGAAACTCCCCAATGTCTTGTGCATTCTCTGTGTACTAAGTGGAAGTCAAGATCTTTTCTGCAAATATGCTTTCCCTTCACTAATCCCCAGTTCAGTAAATGGTCCCACATTTCGTCCTTCTCTAGAAACTTTGGAATCACATTTAAATTTTTTGTTCTTCCTCACTCTGCTTATCTAATCTGATACAAGTCTTATCAATATTTTTCTGTCTCTAGAAGCAGTCCATTTCTCTCTGTCATGCTGACGAGACTCTGACACAGGCCACCTGACTTACTGCTGAAACTGCCCCTAAACTAGCCTCCTTCCATTCCATCTTTAGAAAACATTAAAACTCTTGATTTAATAAAGTTTGAACAATCTAAAACTCTTTATTTTAATGAAGTCTGAACAAATTCTCACGGCCTACAAGATGTGATGGACACACTCTGGGGTGGCCCGAATGACCCCTACTTTGTATGTTCCTGGTACTCACGGCCTTGTACAAGCTCCCTCACTGAGTGTGGGTGGGGCCTGTAACTGGCTTCTAAACAATAAAAAATGGCAAAGGTGATTGCATTATGTCTTGCCAGCTGACTCACAATAGAGACTCCTCTTGCTTGTTGGATGAATCAAGTGACATCGTACAGGAAGTACATGTCGCAAAATATTGCGAGGCAACCTCTAGAAGTCGACCTCTAGAAGGTGAGGGTGACATTTAGAAGCTGATAGCCAGCAAGCATCCAGGGCCCTTAGCACTATATCTTTGAGGAATTCTACCAACAATCTCAGTGATCTTAGAGGTGAACTTATAACCTGTTGAGCTTTCATGTGAAAAATCAATGAAGGAGGGGCAGGGGAGGTTTGAAGGACTGAATCAGGGCAAGGAATTATTATTACTATTATTTAAAATTCTCCAAGTACCAAATCTTTGCCAAGTATTGTGCTATATAGCCAAAACTCAGCAAAGTAGGCCCAGTCCTAGTTCTTGTGGAACTTATAGAATATAATAGAGAGCAGATATTTCACAATTAATTATCCTCAAGTAATTCCTTGCCCTGAATCAGTCCTCCACACCTCCCCTGCTCCTCCTCCATTCCTTACTCCTCTCAGTACTTGAACTCTTATTCCCTAAATCTCAGCTTAAGTGTTATTCTCAGTGGGGACATCTTCGATCCTAGATTAGTTTAGACCCTTCTGATATATGGCTGATATATGCTCCATAGTACCCTGAACTTCATGTGATAAGACATATGCTATTTGAGGATAATTAATTGTAAAATATCTGCTTTCTGTGTATTCTATACATTCGATGAGAACGGGAGCTGGGCCTGCTTTGTTCAGTTCTGGCTATATAGCCCAAGACTTGGCAAAGATTTGGTACTTAGAGAATATATATATATATTTTAATGAATTAAGTGAAGCAAGAAAGACTAACAAAAGCATTTGGCGTGGAAAGAAGATACTCAGATTTCCTTGTGCTTGCATTTCTATTTAATAACGACTTACTGCACAGATACAGTGATGGAAACTCTTTATTTATCATGTATATTTAGTAGACATGGAGCCAGAATATTTAAGATTGAAGTGACGAGAGTGAGAGGAAGAAGGGTAAACTCCTACCAAAGAAACACAAGCCAAGGTGAAAGGCACATTGTCAGATATGAAAGAAAACACCAAACCTTAGTTTTCCTTTGGTTTATTTATAAACAACGACAATAACAAGACAGCAACAGTAACAACAGAACACAAATGTGTCAGGCTCTATTCTGGATGTTTGGAATACAGCAAAAGATAAGAGACCTCCACTGCCCTCAAGGGGTCCCATTCAGGAGGTGAGAGAGGAGTACTGCAAACACCACGTATTGAGAGGGGAAAAACAGGAGCTTATAAGGGATTACACACTATGAAACGTCTTTCTGTGGAGGAGATCAAATCCCTAGGAGGGAAGATTTTCCTTCTTTTTGATCACGAAAGTTCTGGGAACTATGGAGTAATACAAACATTACAATTTTAAAATATGTCTGTGAGAATAAAACATAAAAGAGAAAGAAGGAAAAAACAACTCATAGTGAAAATAGATGAAAACAAAACTCTTGCTGGTTTTAATGACAAAATATATTATTTTTTATAAACCACTTCATGCTTTGTCATTTGATTTTCATAGCAATCTTTTACAGAAAGTAAACCAATCATATGTAATTCATCTTATAAATGTGAAAATAGGACCTGGAGAAGTTAAACAAGTGGCTTAACATTGCAGATGGTCTTTGAATCATTCTGCTGATTCCAAATAAAAAATACTGTTCAATGGATCCCATACAAATAAATTAATGAGAAAAACCTTAGTGGATTATATGGGCAATAGTTTCCCAAAAAAACTTCATTTATATTATTGGTCAATATCTAATTAAGTGCATAAAGCTGATGATAAGTATTTAAACTTAATCCTATGCTTAAGTTAGTCAGATGGATATATAGTATCCTTCAACTGGGAAAAGTGCTACTTTTTATCTTTTTGCGTGTATCAGTTAGTGTGTATTAATTAAGAAGTCTACTAATATCTATATAATTTCTTTTGATCTAATTTAAAGACATTTCCATTTTTCATGTCCTCTAAGGTGACAAAGAACAAAAAGTAGGGTTACGAAAAAATGCAACATTCTGGATACTTGTAGTTACTTTGTCACCTTTGTCCCGCTTCAGACACTGTAATTGTCATTGCTCCTTTTAGATATATGCCCATAATAACAGATAAATGAGGATATTAGAGATACAAAACACAAAAATCATAATTAATTTATAATGATAAGGAATTGAATAACAATAGCTACTATAATGCCAAATATGTGCCCATTCCTGTGCTAGAGGTTTATTGGCATTGTTTATTTTTACTTTTATTTTACCGTAAGTTCTGTATTACAAGTGCATGGCGTATGTGTACCACGGTGCTTTGCTGCACCTATTAACATGTCATTTAGGTTTTAAGCCCTGCATGCATCAGCTATTTGTCTTAATGCTCTCCCTCCCCTCACTCCCCACCCCCAGATTGGCCCCGGTGTATGTGGTGTGTGCTTTTCCCCTCCCTGTTCTCATTGTTCAACTCCCACTTATGAGTGAGAACTTTTTTGTTCCTGTGTTAGTTTGCTGAGGATGATGGATTCCAGCTTCATTCATGTCCCTGCAAATGACATGATCTTATTTCTTTTTATGGCTGCATAGTATTCCATGGTGTGTATGTGCCACATTTTCTTTATTGAGTCTATCACTGATGGGCATTTGGGATAGTTCAATGTCTTTGCTATTGTGAATAGTGCTGGAATAAACATGCATGTGCACACATCTTTATAGTATAATGATATATAATCCTTTGGGCATATACCCAGTAATGGGATTGCTGGGTCAAATGGTATTTCTAGTTCTAGATCCTTGAGGAATCACCACAGTGTCTTCCATAATGGATGAACTAATTTACATTCCCACAAACAGTGTATGTATGTTGGCATAAACATCTTCTTTTTAAGAAGTGTCTGTTCACATCCTTTGCTCACTTTTTGATGGGGTTGGTTGCTTTTTTCTTGTATATTTGTTTAAGTTTCTTATAAATTCTGGATATTAGACATTTGTCAGATGGGTAGATTGTAAAATTTTTCTCTCATTCTGTAGGTTGCCGGTTCACTCTGGTGATAATTTCTTTTGCTGTGCAGAAGTTCTATAGTTTAATTAGAGCCCATTTGTCAATTTTGGCTTTTGTTGCAATTGCTTTTGGTGTTTTCATCATGAAGTCTTTCCCCATGCCTATGTCCTGAATGGTATTGTCTAGGTTTTCTTCTCAGGTTTTTACGGTTTTTGGTTTTACATTAAGTCTTTAATCCATCTCTAGTTAATTTTTGTATAAGGTGTAAGAAAGGATCCAGTTTCAGTTTTCTGCATATGGCTATCCAGTTTTCTCAGCATCATTAAATAGGGAATCCTTTCCCCATTGCTTGCTTTTGTCAGGTTTGGTCAAAGATCAGTTGATTGTAGATGTGTGGTGTTATTTCTGAGATCTCTGTTCTGTTCCATTGATCTATATGTTTGTTTTAGTACAAGTACCATACTGTTTTGGTTACTGTAGCCTTGTAGTATAGTTTGTAGTATAGTTTGAAGTCAGGTAGAGTGATGCCTCCAGCTTGTTCTTTTTGCTTAGAATGTTCTTGGCTAAATAGGCTCCTTTTTGTTCCATACGGACTTTAAAGCAGTTTTTTTTTTTCCAATTCTGTGAAGAATTTCAATGGTAGTTTGATGGGAATAGCTTTGGGCTAAAATACTTTGGGCAGTATGGCCATTTTCATAATATTGATTCTTTCTATTCATGAGCGTGGAATATTTTTCCATTTGTTTGTGATCTCTCTTATTTCCTTGAGCAGTGGTTTGTAGTTCTCCTTGAAGAGGTCCTTCACATCCCTTGTTAGCTGTATTCCTAGGTATTTTATTTTGTTTGAAGCCTGGAACTCTAGAGATGGCTGCCACCATTGCCCCCCACCGTCCTGGGAGTTTAGGCAGCTATCATTCCCAGTGTTGGCTGTTGCCTTCCCCTAAGGAGCTTAAATAGCTCAGACAGCAGGCAGCCATAGCTGTGGTGCTTGTCTCTTTTCCCTCTGGGGATCTAGGAAGACTTAAGCAGATTCTAACTTAGTGGCTGTTGAGAATCTGCACGGCTCTATGGGCCCCAGTGACATGGGATCACAAGTAGGATCTGCTGATGGATTGCATGGTTTCATGGAAAAAGCACGTTTTCCCAGGATGGGTAGCCCGTTCACTCACTGCTTCCCTTGGCTGGGGGTGGGGGATCCCCTGCCCCATGTGGCTCTCAGGTGGGCTGCCACATCACACTGCTCTTCCTTCTTCATGGGTCGCACCAGCCGCCTAATCACTTCTGTTGACAGAAGCTGGAAGCCTTAGTTGCCTGTGCAGGATTCACATGCTGCTATGGTTTTTTTCTTTCTTCTTCTTCTTTTTTTCTTTTTTTCTTTTTTTTTTTTTTTTTTGAGATGAAGTCTTGCTCTGTCGCCCAGGCTGGAGTGCAGTGGTGCGATCTCGGCTCACTGTAACCTTCACCTCCCAGGTCCAAGCATTCTGACTCAGCTGCCCGAGTAGCAGGGACTACAGGTGCACACCATCACCTCTGAATAGTTTTTGTATTTTGAGTAGAGACAGGGTTTCACCATGTTGGCCAGGCTGGTCTTGAACTCCTGACCTCAAGTGATCCACCCACCTTGGCCTCCCAAAGTGCTGGGATTACAAGCATGAGACACTGTGCCCAGTCTGTTATGGTTCTTTTTGATGGGAGCCTTAGATTACCCCTGCTTCTAGTCAGTCATCTGGGCCCCGCCCTTGCATTATTTCATTTAATCCTTGCTACAGTACTATGCTGGGGTTACTTAGGTAATTCTGAGAGCAAAACAACAATACACTTCAGTGAAGGAAAAAAGAGACTGAAGCCAGAACTAGAAGGTCATCAGATCTGTAGACCAGAGATCAATTTCTCTCGCAGTTTCTTTCCCAGGTGCTACAGAGCCTTCCCTTGAGTGTTCATGTTTCTCAGCATGCCTCTTTAACTCTCCTTTTGTTTCTGAGAGTCAGTCCTCTGTGTATGCTCCAATCCCAACTTTCAGGAAGAACACCTGGAATGCAATCCAGCTGCCTGAGCACAGCCACCGGCCCTGCCTTCCCGGGATGCTTCCCACCAGCTAGTCTTCTACTGCTTCACTCTCCGCCTTATTTCCGGCCCCGTTCTCAGTCTTCTGACATTTTTCTTTCTTTTCCGTTTCCCAGCTTAAGTCCTCTTCTTGGGTGGCTCCTTATAGTTTCAGCTCAAATGTCCCTTCTTCAAGAGAAAATTCTCTAACCTAATTTAGTTATCTTCTTATTAGCTTCTGTCTGACCACCTCCACCACACTCTGTTTGTTCCTCTCATAGAAATACTCTCAGCCTGTAAATATTTTGTTTATTTCATGCTTATTTGTGTACCGTTCACCACATCCATTAGACTCTATACGGTCATGAGGGCAGTGATACTGTTCACCTTCACTGTTGAATCCCTCCCTAGTGCCTGATATAAGTTAAGTTACAGAACATGTAAGAGGTACACTGTAACTACTTTGTGAATGGAAAAATGAATCCATAATTTGGCTAACTATCCTTCCTTCCTTTAGCAGAAGGCTTTCCAGAACATCCCATTGGATTCCTGGCAAAACTTTGCTTAGAGTACAGGCCAACTGACCTCTCTGTAAGATGAATGACTGTCTCCAGATCAAGAATTTCTAAGTGCTGCCTTCCAGAGCAGTGGACTGTGAGCAGGGCAGTTCCATTTAAAAGACTTGGACATGTGACTGAAATGTAATATTCAGTTTTAAAGCAAACTCAGAGAGGTTAATTATCTTCTTCAAGGTCAGTATTTGAATTTGGATTTGTCTGAAATTAAAGCTCAGAATGTGCCCATGCCAAACAAGCCCCTGCCAATATGATAAAATTGACTTTCTTATCTGTCAACTTCAATCCCAATTGACATTGTGTTCTGCACCTCTGCAGGAGAGAAAAAAAAAATAGGAGGAGAATGGTTGCTGGGCAACCAAGGCACCAGGATGTCCTAGTTGCACTATAATCAGTTGAAACCTGAAAAACCTCCCAGGATTAGATTACCAGGAGTAATTCTTTATCTTGCCTCTAATATGCTATCAGAGTTGCCTTGAATTCCAGTCTCACATACTAAAATTATACGTGTTATCTCCAATTTCACATCATCTACAATGTAATTATGTTCTGTGAGATAATTTAAAACTCTATTGGCTGATGATTTAATCTATTGAGAAATTTATCTGAAATTACAGTATCAGCCCTAGGAGAGTTTCTATATGAGCCATAATTTTTAAAAAAGGAAGTTTTCCTGATTTTGAGACAGTTATATTTGACCGGCAGGAATTCACATATCCGAACAATTATTTAAAATATAGCCAATAATTCAGATTTGTTTTAGTAGTGGACTCAAGATTACAGAAACCAGTTTCACATTTCCCAATAAGGTACAAGTCACCCCAACCATGCAGAACATGCAAAAAGAGGTTCCCAAACCTACTGTGTAACACTTAGGCACTCACTGAAAGTATAAAGCATGTGAAACGGAAGTCGCTGGGAGAGCAGAAGATTGGTGATGCGTTCTTTGGAGAGATTGGTGCTCTGTGTCCATCCTCCCTCCCCACCTCCAGCCACCTGAAGGAATAGAGCTATGTATTCAATACAAAACTAGTAAGGAGGCTTCAGCTGACCACCAAAAGAACTTGCTATGTGCCCCTGCATCTGAAGGACAAAGTGAACTGATGACTTCACCTGTGGAATCTCAGTTGTGAGAAGCTGTGTGTACTAAGTTCTTATAGCAGAGTTGGGGTTATGTTTTGGAAAGAAACTGCCCCACCCCTGATGACAGTACTAAGTATGTGTTTCCTACACACCTACGGGCCATGTTTGAGAAGGACAGAGGTGCTGTTTCAGACTTTGTGTGGAAGGGACACAGGGAGGGGCAGAGAGACCTCATAAGAGAGATGCCAGAAATGGTCACAATTAAATTAGATGCACAGAGACTGAGAGAGAAGTCGTAAGTGGTCAGCTGGAAATTAAAGTTCCGTTCTTAATTACAAGGTTCAGGGGTGACATCTCCTTAGAATCTCTGTAAAGGCTCCAAGAGAGAAAATGGCAGCATTGGGATGAGTCAAAGGACAAGAAGACCACCACAGTCCCTTTCCACTGCAGGCTTCCTGCCGGAGCAGGGCCAAGCTGTTAATTACGTTCAGAGATGAGATTGGTACATTGGACTTATTACTGAGTGGAGTTTGTTTTGGAGCATAACATGGTCGAAGGTATTTTCACTGTAAAAATGTTCAGAAAGCCTATGGAGCCCACGCATGAGAGAAGAACCAGCCAAAGAGGAACATTTCTAAGCAATGATGAAAGATAACAAAACAGTTTTCTTGGTTTTTCTTCCTTCCTTCCCTCCTTCCTTCCTTCCTTCCTTCCTTCCTTCCTTCCTTCCTTCCTTCCTTCCTTCCTTCCCTCCTTCCCGCCTCTTCTTTCTCTCTCTCTCTCCCTTCCTTCCTTCCTTTCCTGCTATCCTTCTTTCTTTCCTGTTGACAGTCTCACTCTGTCTCCCGGGCTGGAGGGCAGTGGTGCAGTGGTGGCTCACTGTGCACTGTGACCTCTGACTCTTAGGTTCAAGCAATTCTTATGCCTCAGCCTCCAGAGTAGCTGGGACTCCAGGTGTGTGCAACCATGACTGACTAATTTTTGTATTTTTATTAGAGACGAGGTTTTGCCATATTGGTCAGGCTGGTCTTGAACTCCTGGCCTCAAATGATTCACTCCCCTGAGCCTCCTAAAGTGCTGGGATTACAGGCATGAGCCACTGCACCCAGCTTGCTTCTGCTATTTTTCTAAAATAAGCACTCCACTTCTAGCTTTGTTAACATCTGCGACAAAATTTCCAACACTTTATAACCAAATTTCCCAGGCCCCAGAAAGTAAGAGCTGAATGACGAGGAGTGTGATAAAGAGTGAAGCTAGAATGAAACACAGTGACAAAAATGATATATGCAGACATCATTTAGGCTCTGTATTGTTTATGAGTTTTCACCAAATACAGTTAACGTCTCATTAAAATTTGGGATTTTTTTTTTTTTTTTTTTTTTTTTTTTGAGACAGAGTCTAGGTGTGTCACCCAAGCTGGAGTGCAGTGATGAGATCTCAGCTCACCACAACCTCCATCTCCCAGGTTCAAGTGATTCTCCTGCCTCAGCCTCCCAAGTCGGTGGGATTACAGGTACCCACCACCACGCCCAGCTAATTTTTGTGTTTTTAGTGGAAACGAGGTTTCACCATATTGGCCAGGCTGTTCTTGAACTCCTGACCTTGTGATCTGCCCACCTCACCTCCCAAAGTGCTGGGATTACAGGTGTGAGCCACTGCACCCAGCCAAGTCTCATTACTTTGAGCTAACCAAGTAAAACTAACATACTGTCCTCTGTGTGCCAGGCACTCTAGCGTCCATTGACTCTCAGTGAATCTCCAGGAACCAGAGCTTCTCCACAGGCTGCTGGGAATGGGTTTCAGGATGGTCAACGTAGTGAGAGCCAGAAGGGCCTGAGGTTGAGGCAGCCTTGCCTCTTCATCCTGTGAGCTACTCAAACAGCACTATTTTTCTCTCATGTTCTAACTCATAAAAGGTTGAGAAGTCATCCTCCAGGCAATTCTGTGAGCTAGATATTAATAGCCTCATTTAATAAAATAGAAAATGGAAGCTCATAGAGATGCTATTAAATTTTCACTGAAAAACTAATGTTCAATCTAACTTAAACTCTTCACTATATAATATTTTCTTCCAAAATAACAGCAAATTAGAAGGCTAGGTCTTTTCATGATCACTTATGAAGCATGGGTTGGTGAATAAATTGTTAAGAGCAGAGTTTAACTCCTTAAATAAAGTTTCTGAGTAATTTCACATTTTGTATGTAGGTGATACATACATTAATTGCAAATAAGAACTAACACTATATAAGAAGCATTATTCTGAGTACCTGATAAGCATGCATTTATTTAATCATCACACAAAAATCAATAGGAAATACCATTTTATTCCAATTTTCCAGAGCAGGAAACTAACACAAGGAGAGTATCAGCAACTTATCCCAGCAAATAAGGTTAGAATTTAGGCTCAACAGAGTCTGACCTCAGAGCGAAAGCACTTAACAATAAATGAACATCATCTTTTTTTTTTACTGGATAAATATTAAATGAATATCTAAATGAGAGAAGCCATGAAGAAAGAGATACGATTAACGATGACATGTGAATTGTCTTATGGATATTGAAATGCATAAAATAAAATGCATTTAAACTAATTTAAGAAAAAAACTCTGTGAAGGGGATTGAGTAGGGCCACCATCAGGCAGTAGGTGAAGCAATAGTAACACACGCATGAAACCCACAGGATGTTCAACAAGTACTATACCTCAGATCCCCACCTACCACTACATGATCTTGAGAAATTATTTATTATCTTAAAGTTTCAGTTCATTGACATAAAATGGGTGATTATAATATCCCCATCAGTGTCAAAGGAGTTTATGTAGGTAAAGTGCCTAGCACAGCATCTGCCACACAGTAAGCACTCAGTGGTGGTTAAATTATAATAGCAATAGTTTACATTTTAAAACATCTAAGGTAATTGTTATAAAGATTAAGATTATAATGATCATATTAAAACAAAATGTCCATATCAGTTATTTTTGTCCTTCCAGCCAATGACAGTACAGAATAAAATCTGTATCAGAAGTTAATTAACTAAACTTTCTGTGATTTTGAGCAACTGACCACCTCTCTAAGCTTTAGTTAAATGGTAGTAACATGTTAAATAGAATACTACTCATTGCTACCAAAGAATGTTGTGAAAATAAAATGGGAATGCAAATATAAGTTACAAATGTAAGGAATTATAGAAAAGTGTGTGTCATAATGAGAATTCCTAAGACTATCTTACAATTATGTGTTTTCAGATAGTCACTGTTTTCAACATGCATAACAATGTTCGACTTTTGAGTTTTTAAAAATTTTGTTCACTTTTATCTCAAAATGGCATTTGTTTGTTTGAAGACGATATACTGAGAAGAGAATAATATATTTACTGCATTTTCAAATTATCAGTAACAGTTACACAGCTGTCACGTTTTTGTACTCCATAATCTTACGTTAAAAGGGTGATTATTTGTAAAACATTTAAGAACTGATAGTTTTTAGTTATAATTAAGATGGGCTTACTGTATGATTTTAGCAGAGAATTTATTTTTTCTATGCTTCCTCTGAAACATTTTTGTGATAAAGATTGTAAAACCTGACATTTTCTGCCTTATGTTTATTATGTACAGTAAAGTAACTTGACTGAAGATAAGTTGAAACCTTTGAAATGTTGGAGCTATTTGATAGTATTGGACAACTTTGACTGTGTCCCATACCCTGGAAAAAAATATGCATTGACCAAACCAAATGAGGAAAGCTATTCAATTCAGTTCAATCTATATTTACTGAGCCCTTTGATGTACATATTAGTAGACTCAATCACTCTATTACTATTATCTATCTGTAATTTCTACCCAAAACCAATTTCTTTATCCGATTCTTTTTACTATAATTGCAATATGGGAACTATTAAAGTGGGTGGGGAGTGGGGATGGGGCCATGGCTGGGAGTCTGAAAGAAAGTTGTGATGTCTCATTCACTGTGCATGCAGCATCACTCAGAAGATGGGGCTGCGTGGGAAGATAGAGTGAGCTGTGGTAGACAGATGTCAGGGTTTATGGGATCCAGGCAGTGCTGTATTGGTAAATCTTTTGCAACGGGATCTCATGGGGAGGTCTGGTTTGCGTGTTCGCCAATTTCTATTGTGTAAATACTCCTATCTTGGCTGATTTCAAGTCACCTATGTGATTCATTGAACTGGGAGCTGGAAACATCAGCACAATTGGCTCTATTAAATTAATGCAGTCCAGCTGCAGCACAACACTGGATCAGGGGCATGAAACTTGGAAGAAAAAAATGACTGCTCTTGTCATGCCCATAAAAGAACCACTAGTGAGATTTGCCTTTCAGACATAAATAAAAACCAAGACTACACTTGTTATCTTCCCACCCTGAAACTAGAGAGTCTTCAAAAGCCATAATTTGAAACAATATTCCTTCATACTTTCACCATCTAATTTAGGAAAATTGTGGTCATATTGCAAAGTTTCCACCCTTCTCCAGGGGCTGTCTTCCTCAATATCCTGGCATTACCGAACTTTGTTTTCATTGTCTATTCTTTACTCAGAAATGTACATTCTTTGAGTTTTTAATAAAGACATAATTGTTAGTATGCTTACTTCTTTTTCTGGATGAATGTAATCATTTTCTGGATGTAACGTAATGTTTTTCTGACGGTTTGGATATGGAGGTCAAGAAATTGAAGACTTTAGCTGAAATTACTTTTTCTAAATATAGAATTATTATTGTTGTACCATATGTTGCTTGCACAGACAGTGAGTTTGGCTACTGTGGCACCGTAATGCATATGTTACAGAACATCCTGGCCATGTCTGTGAGTCTTGGCAGGGAAAAGGGCACACAAACCTCTGAGCAGTCCTTTCAATCTGGGAGAGAAGATGGAAAAGTTAATGACATAGAAGATTCTAGCCCAATGTATTCCCTTTATAATACTATCTTTATCTAATAAGTTTGCCACAAATAGATATAGAATCACATACACTCATGCATTGCCTAGCAACGTTTCAATCAAGGACAAACTGCATTTGGTGGACCTGTAAGATTATAATGGAGCTGAAAATTCCTATCATCTAGCGACATTGTAGCCATGGTGTTCCAGTTGCCTGCAGGACTCAGCACCGTAACATGCTGTACAGGTTTGTAGACTGGGGGCAATAGGTTACAGCACGTAGCCCAGGTGTGTAGTGGGCTATATCATCTAGGTTTGTGTGAATACACTCTATGATGTTTGCACAAGGACAAAATCACCTGATGACGTACTTCTCAGAATGTACCCCTGTCATTAAGGGACAGTCGACTGTAGTAGTATCTTAGAAACATTTTAGCTGATAAAACAGTGTGCTTCTCCAGTGATTCATTGCCTTCCCAAGGTCACACTGCCAGTTAGTGGCAGAGTTGTGGTCTCCTGACTCACAGTCCAGTTCTGCTATACTGTGCATGGTCTCTCAAGGTAAACCCAAACCTGGATTCTCTCTAAGAGGGTTGTACCAGCTAAGATATAACTTGTCCTGTTTAAGAAGTTGCCAAATGGTTCTCAAAAATATACTACTTTGGATTAAGAGGCTATTTATGTCTTATTCTAAGCAAGGAGTGATACAAATGCAGCTGATGTGTCAGAAAAGCTTGGTGTGGTTCCTCATGTTGGCCCTGTGTGTTCTTTATTGCCAATAAACACTATATTCAGACTACTTGGTAGTGACAGAGCTGCAGAGATACCGTAGGCAGAGAAGGTGATCTGGATTCCTCCCAGGAACGTCATTTTGTGGGAGGGAGACTAGTGTCACACTCAGATGCAGAGATAAGGGATGGTTTTGCCTGGGGTGAAAGAGAATAGCTTTATTTTCCATCTTGATACCTATAACATTTATCACATGTAAGTGAATGAAGTAATTAATACAGGCTAAAACAATCCTTCCTTGAAATATTTGAGGATTTTCTCGATTGTCCAAGGAGATAATGCATCACATTTATCAAAAGCAAAATGTTAAATATAGAGAGACTACAAAAAGATAATCTTATATTTTACTCAGGTCTGAGGGGAACATTAACCTTTTCCCACTTAGCCAGTCAGTCTGTTTAACAGTCTCCAGAGATTCCCTAAGAAGAGGCCCAACCTCTTACTAATCAATCAATATTTATTTATTTTAAATAGGCATTTTAAATATCCCACCACTTATGAGAATGTTAAACAAAAACTTTACAGATTAAAAAGTTTTATTGTAGAATTATTTTCTTGACAAGCAGATCTTGAGAGAGAACAACAGCTCACATTCTGGAAAAAAAAAAAAAAAAAAGGAATTAAGTAACAATACCCAAAGTGACACGAGTGCATAAAGAGATAAAGGAGAGGGGAGGTATGCACTTAGACAGTTCACAGAAAGGAAAGTGACAATAAAAATCCAAAACTTCATGTCATATCCTGAGTCACAATGGGCCACACCTGCAGAAATGACGGGAATTTGACATACAAAAGAACTGGAAGTAATTTTCTCTTGACAGTAACATGAATTTCTCCTCCAAGACAGGCTGGCAAAGAGAGCACAGAAGAACAAGAAGTCACAAATTTAAAAATCCCAAGGTCAAACCCCAGCAGAATCTCACTTAATTAAATCAGTAAATGCCACTTCAAAGTTGGTTGATGAAAAAAGTGAAATTGACAGAATCTACAATGGAGTTATCTTCCCAAAGGTCAGAGCAAATGGACACAGCAGGCAGCTCTCCCAATTTTCCAGGACTTAGTTGTAGAGATTTCACTTCCCGAAACTCATCATCCCAATCTTTTGAAAAATAGTTTTATAGTTTTCCATTACTTCATATGCAGATTAATTATGTGCAATTCAATAGAAAGAATATTTGAACATACAAAAGTATGTACTATTTAAAATTTTTAAATAGTGTTTCAGCTTATAATAATTTTCCATGAAATAGAAGCATTTGCTTATCTACTCTCACTTCCTATATAAATCTGTCCAAAATCATTGTTGATATTCTTTCAGAATATATTCTAACTCCAACCACTCCGATCACACCTATTGTTACAGTGCTCCTCTGAGCCACGGGCATCTCTCACCTGGATAATTGCCTCCTAACCAACTCTCTGCTTTGACCCTTGAGGTCTCCTTGGTGCTGTCTCAACACGGTAGACGGGCTGATCCTCTGATCCTTTAAAAATCTAAAATGCATTTATTAAAAGAAAAAAAAAAGCAGCATGCCAGAGCATTCTGAACCTGTGCTGACACACTCCATTGCACTCCAAGAGGAAGACAAAGTCCTCCAATGGCCTACCATCTGTGTCCCCTCTACCACTCCTCTCCCTTTCTCTGCTCCATCCCCACAGGAGCCTTCTCCAGCCATTGGTCTTCTCACTGGCTGTTCCCTCTGCTTGGAACACTCTTTCCTCAGAATAGCATGACTAAATTCCTAGTCTTCTTCAAGTGTCAAATGTCGCTATCTCACTAAAAACTGCCCCTCCCACTCCAAATTTCCCTTACCCTGTTCTGCTTTTTTCTCCCCTTATAGCACTTTTTACCTGCTAATATTCTACACAGTTATTACACTTATTGTTAATTGTCTGTCTCCCTGTTATAATGTAAGATTTATGAGGACCAAGGTCTTGTGATAATCACTATTATATTTTGGCACTTAGAACACCAGACACGGCCAGGTGCTGTGGCTCAAGCCTGTAATCCTAGCACTTTGGGAGGCCGAGGCGGGTGGATCACGAGGTCAAGAGATCGAGACCATCCTGGTCAACATGGTGAAACCCCGTCTCTACTAAAAATACAAAAAAATTAGCTGGGCATGGTGGCGCGTGCCTGTAATCCCAGCTACTCAGGAGGCTGAGGCAGGAGAATTGCCTGAAACCAGGAGGTGGAGGTTGTGGTGAGCTGAGATCGCGCCATTGCACTCCAGCCTGGGTAACAAGAGCGAAACTGCATCTCAAAAAAGAAAAAAAAAAATACCAGACACACAGTTATTACTCAGAAAATATTGGTTAATGATTGAACTATAGGCAATGATATAAAACCTCAGATCACTTAAAGGACAGGGGCAAAATTTCATCTGAAAAAAAATTTTGCTCATTTTGGAATACATAAAAAATAGGCTACATCATAAAGATATTTTGTATAAATAATTTGCACATTTAGTTTAGTGGTTATAAACAATGGCAATAACATTTTGAGTTGATCTCACAACTTAGGATGTGATTAAGAAATTTTATATTAGGAAATAAATGATTTGTAAAAAAGAGTTGAAATTGTCAATCTGCTTAGAATAGTGTCTTACTTTTATTTTAAATAAAATTAGCATAGTAGATAGTATTTGAATAGCTGTTAATGCTTTGTAACGTTCGTGTTCTTGTTAAGGCTGTTTGTTAATGGGTAAGCATTTTGTCAAGCTCATTACATGCCCCTTCTCTAAACTCAAACAAACCAAAAGGTTGGCATTAGGATTCAGGTTCAACAGACAGGGAAATTAGGGCTGGGTGAATACTGGGAGACTTGCAGAAGCTTAAGTAGTTAATTTCAGACCCTACTCATGTGTCATCTTTCTTGATGATGCCCTAGTACAGTTGATGACTCTGTCTTCTGTGCTCAAGTAAGTCCTTGAACATATCTGTAGCAGCAGGTGCCTCATGCTTTTGTGACAATTGCTTTGTCACAAAAAGCGGTAGGAGTGATTGTCTTTCTAAATTTTAGAAGAGGTTTCTTTTATTCATATTTGTTTCACGCTGCTCTAAAGCAGTTTGGATATACTAATTTAACACATCTAAAATAATCTTGTAGATCTTTTGCTAGTGGCGTCTGTCATTTTGATGTTACATGAAAGAATTTTTAAATTTGATTTTAGAAATTTCTCACTAAATAGGAAAAAATTGTGAGTTCCAAAATTGTGGCAGACCTAGTTAGGCGAAGCATGCCAAATTCAGAGACATTTAAGTATAATTTGCTAAAATCTATTCTAATCAATTGCCAACTAGGTATAGGCATTATTTCAGTGTTTGTGGGATTTTTTTTCCCCCAAGTATAGAAAGCTTGTCTATAAGAAAATCAGGTTAGTATACCCAAAACCACTTTACAATGATGAAAATGGAGAAAACAAATCAGATAAAATGAATATATATGTCTTCTTTCCCCACTGATTTTAACAAACGCTATCTTAAAAAAAAGTTGGCCTGCAAACATAACAAATGGTTAATTTTCACAGAACCTGGAGCAGTGTTACTGTGATAAATTGTTTTGATAAAAGGAAAACTTCAGCTGAATTGAATTTAAATAAGTTTAACTGAGCAATGAATGATTCAGAATCAGGCAGCCTTTCCAGCCAGAGTAGGCTCCAAGACTCCAGCGCAGCCACTTGGTAGAAGTAGATTTACAGACAGAAAAAGAAAAGTGAAGGGACTTGCAGAGAATCCAAGTGAGGTACAGAAACAGCTGAATTGGTTACAGCTTGGCATCTGCCTTATTTGAACACCGTTTGAACAGCTGACTGCATCTGATTGACCAAAACTCAGTGATTGGCAGCCCGAGTGTAGGCTTAGGTCTGTTTATACCTCTGCTTGTTATAGTTCATGATGTACAGAAAAACCTTTACTCCAAACTTAAGGTATGTAAGGAGGCAGCTTTAGGTGAAACTTGATTGAACAGTGTGGAACTTGGGACACATATTTTAAATGTACAGCTTGCTGAACTTTTGCCAACTGAACACATCTGTGTAACTGACACCCAGATAAAGTGACAGAACGAATGGAATTTCGGAAGCTTGCCTTGTGCTCCTTGCCAGCCACCAAAATACTGTCTCCCATCTGGTTACCCCCATAAATGTTCATCATTATTCTTGGTGAAATCCCTGATTCTTCATTTCCGTGTGACATTTCTGAACATCTGGAGACAAAACTCATCTTGGAGCAGCAATGGAGGCTGCTGCTCTACAAACAGATAAATATGGTGCGTCGTGAGCGGCTACTAGAAAGCAGGACAAACTCACACTTCTTTCTCCATTGTCTTCTCATCCTAACAGATCATATTCAAGGTCTATAGTTTAAGTCTTCATGTTCATCTGAATTTTCTGGAGTGTTTATGTTACTAAAAAAATTTGGAGGGAATGGAGAACCCAGAGAACTCTTCCTTTCATATTTTCATGAATAACCAAAAGTAATTATTTTAGATACGTATTTATGGTGTTAACCTAAAGAAAGCTTTAGAAGAGAATCTTAGGTCAGGAAACAATAATAACACTAAATATTCAGTGATCTCATTTTGAGAGATTAAAATGCTTTATCAAGAACAATGTTGTAATTTTATTTTCATTTCTATGGAACTGACACAATTTCTCTGGTGATATTAGTATTAGGTAATTTTTAAAAGTCCAAATGAGGTTAATATCTTGGTCAGGGAAGGATGTAGTAGTGTGTACATCTGTGGTTAGAGTTTCTTAAGGGAAAATTGTACTGGGAAAGATATTATGTTGAAACCAATCTGCTTAGTGTCATGACGAGGAATCTTGTAAGTAACAACATCTGTCTGATCCATCACATTGAAAATGCAAATACCCTGACCTCTTAAATTATAGCAGATTCTATTTGCCCTCAAAGCTTCAGTTGCTTTATCCTGGTCAAATCAGAAAAAAAGTTTCTAACTTTAAATATTTTTAAAATATTTCTAACTGTAAAATAATATCACATTAATGATAACATTTTATAATGTAAATTTAAAAAATCTGTAATTCCATTATCCACAGTAGCTCTTAAAATGTTACTCTATATGGTTTATCCATTTTCCTGCACATATATGTACATGTATTATTAATAAAGATAGGGTGATACTTTACATATTGTTTTGTAATCTGATTTTTGTCATTATTAATGCATTTAAACATAGTGTCTCATCAAGAGTTATTTATTTGTAAAACGTATTTTAATGAACACACTGATGACATTTTTGATAAGCATTTCCAAGTTTGCCTTCAGGTAAATTGGTAAAAAGATTGTGGCAATTTACCTCTCTACCAACTCTATGAGATTCACTTTTTTCTACACTTTCATTAACATTGGGGTAGCAGTTGCCTGTGGTGAAAATGTTTTCTAAGTTGCAATCTTTGGCTTAGTACTCTGATTGTATTTCTATATGTATCTGTTTATATCTGTATGTGGGTGTATAAAAATTTTCTGTATCATTTTCCTATTTTTCCATTGACGTGTTTCTCTTATTTTCTAATGAATGAACATATTAACTGTACCTTTTAAAATAACCTAGAGTATAATTGAATTGTTTGCAACTCAGTGGATAAATGCTTGAGGGGGTGGATACCCCATTCTTCATGATGAGCTTCTATCACATTTTATGCCTATATCAAAGCATCTCATGTCTTTGAGCTCTGAAGTTCTTTCTTCTACTTGTTCAATTCTATTGCTGAGAGTTTTCAGTGTATTTTGCAATTCTTTTAAGTGTGTCCTTCATTTCCAGAAGTTGCGATTGTTTTGTATTCATGTTATTTACTGAAGATTTTCCCACTCATATCCTGTATATATTTTTTTTGATTTCTTAAGTTGGACTTTGCCTTTCTCTGATGCCTCCTTGATTAATTTAATAGCCAATCTTCTGAATTCTTTTTCTGGCAATTCAGAGATTTTGTCTTGGTTTAGATCCACTGCTGTTGAGCTAGTGTGATCTTTTGGGGGTGTCGAAAAACCTTGTTTTATCACATTACCGGAATTGTTTTTCTGATTCCTTCTCATTTGGGTAGCTTGTGTCAGGAGGAAGATCTGGGGCTGCTATTCAAATTCTTTTGCTCCACAGGTGCTCCCTTGATGTGGTGCTCTCCTCTTTTCCCTGGGGATGAGGCTTCCACAGAGCCAAACTACAGTGATTGTTATTTTCTTCTATTTAGCCACCCTGTAGAGCTATGGGGCTCCAGGCTGGTACTGGGGAGTGTCTGCAAAGAGTCCTATAATGTGATCTGCATTCAGGTGTCTCAGCCATGAAAATCAGCACCTGCTCCGGTGGAGGTGGCAGGGGAATGAAGTGGACTCTGTGAGGGTCTTCGGTTGTATTTTTGTTAAGTGTGCTGGTCTTGTGCTGGTTGACCTCCTGCCAGGAGGTGGCACTTCCAAAAGTGCATCAGCCACAGTTGTATAAGGAGGATACAAGCTTGCCCTGGGGTTGCCTTTGATAAGTATTCAGGTTTCTCAGGTGGTGGGCAGGGCCGTAGAGCTCCCAAGGGATTGTGTTGTCTTTGGCAACCAGGGTGGGTAGAGAAGACCCATCAGGTGAGGGCAGGTTTAGGCATGTCTGAGCTCAGACTTTCCTTGGATGGGGCTTGCTGTGGCTGCTGTGGGGGATGAGAGCCTGGATCCCAGGCCAATGGAGTTATGTTCCCAGGGGAATTATTGCTGCCTCTACTGCCTCACACAGGTCACCAGGGAAGTGAGGGAAAGCTGGCAGCCACAGGCTACTCACCCAGCTCCCTCACAGCCCACAGCCCAAAAGGCCAGTCTCACTCCTACTGTGCCCCGCCCCCAACAGCCCCAAGTTCATTTCCAGGCAGCTGGTGAGGAGGGCTGAGAACTTGCCCCAGGCTACAAGCCTCCCAGCTGAGAAAGCAGGCTGACTCACAGTTCCTCAGCTGTCCCACAGAGCCTGCAGCATCAATCCGCCTCTTTCAAAGGGTCTGTGGATTCTCTTGGCTTTCCTGGTATGTTTCTGTGGTATTCCATGGATCAAAAATCAAGATGTGGATCTCCACACGCTGCTCTGTTCATCGGAGTGGGAGCTGCAAAATAGTCCTGCCTCCTATCTGCCATTTTCCCAATAATCAGCCTACATTTAGTCTTCAATTCTTATTTGGAATACTCTTAACACTAGAAAAGCAGGAGAAATATTATTCCATTTAAAAATTGTTATATAGCTATAAACACAACCTTTATTAGATGATGCATTCTTTTCCCACTGGTTTAAAAAGAACTATTTATCACAAATTCTCATACCCATTTTGATCTGTTTCTTGGCTTTTTTCTTGTTCTATTTATTTAATTTAATTTTTTATCATTTTCATACTATATTTTAAACTTTTTAATCTTTACATTGTATTTTAATTTCTGATAGGGCATGCTTTCCTGCTTAATTTACGTAAACTTTCATTCCTTTGTTCATAGTAAAGGAACCTTCTATCAGTATGCTTGTTAGTAAACAGTCTTTGGCCTCCCAGTCTTTGGCCTCTGTTGGCATGCATTTTACCTTACACGTTACAAACCCCATGTACCATGGGCTAATAAAATGTAATGACAACATATTGTAATTATTTTTGCTTTAAATGTAAAGAGATTTTTAAAATATATTTTATATTACACGTACATCTGCCATTCTGCAGTTTTTCATTCCTTGTGTAGATACAGATTTCCACCTGACATTGTTTCTCTTCTGACTGAAAGACTCTTTAACGTATCTTGCAACTTGATTATATATATCTTAAAAATTTATTCAGATCTCCTTTATATTCTAAAACGTCTTTAACCTTTAGTTTGAAAATACCCTCTTTTTTTTCTGTGCATAGAATTCCACAATGACACAGTTTTTTTGTTTTTTGTTTTTTGTTTTTTGAGATGGAGTCTCACTCTGTCATCTAGCCCGGTGTGAAATGGTGCAATCTCATCTCACTGCAACTTTCATGTCCCAGGTCAAGCAATTCTACTGCCTCGGCCTCCCAAGTAGTTGGGACTACAGGCAAGCACCACCAAGCCCTGTTAATTTTTGTAATTTTAGTAGAGACAGGGTATCACCATGTTGACCAGGCTGGTCCTGAACTCCTGACCTCAGGTGATCCACCCCTCCTCAGCCTCCCAAAGTGCTGGGAGACAAACTTTTTTCTTCACCATCTTTCAATGCTTTAAATTGTTGTTCCACTATTTTATTATTTCCAACGGGAAGTCTCCCATTGTACTTACCTTTGTTTTCCTGTATTGTGCGTCCTTTTTCTCACACTGCTTTGTCTCCAGGATCCTGTGTGTTCATGGTCTCCCAACCTGCTCCTCTGCCCTCTCTGAGGATGGGGGTGTTCAGTCCTGCATCCCCAGATGTATAGAGGGGTGTAGGCTTCTTTTTCTCCTGTTACACCCCCCACCCCCTGGTGAGCACCACATCTCTCAATTTGCCCAGAGTGAGACATTTACAGAAATAATAAAAATAATTGTTTAAAGAGAAAAAAAAAAGGAGGGGTCTCTTTATCTCTGTTTTTTCACATTTTGATTATGATGTGCCTTAGTGCAATTTTTCTTCATGACAAGTTTTTAAAATTAGGTTCTAGGGGTTTCTTAGAACTTCTCAGACAGGAATCTTTATAGTTTTCATCAAATTGTAAAAATTTTCAACTACTATTTCTATAAATATGTTTTCTCACCTTCCACCTATTTTTTTTTAAAACAAGAGTCTTGCTCTATTGCCAAAGCTGGAGTGCAGTGGATCGATCTTGGCTCACTGCAACCTCTGCCTCAGACTCCTGAGTAGCTGGGATTACAGGTGCCCACCACCATGCCCAGCTAATGTTTTGTATTTTTAGTAAAGATGGGGTTTTGCCATGTTGGGCAGGCTGTTCTTAAACTCCAGACCTCAGGTGATCTGCCCACCTCGGCCTCCCCAAGTGCTGGGATTACAGGTGTGAGCCACAGCACCTGACCTGTTTTCTCACCGCTCCATCTTTCTTGAAGACATCAATTGCATATATGTTAGACTGCTTTGAATTGTAGCACAGCTCACTGATACACTGTTTTTTTTTATTTCTTTTTTTAAAATTTCTTTTTGCATTTTACTAAATACTGTCTACTTCAAGTTTACTAATCTTTCCTTCTGTATTGTCTATTCTGCTGGCAATCTTCTCCATTGTATTTTTTTATTTCAGATGTGTTTTTCATCTCTAGAAATTGGATTTTTTAAAAATATTCATTTATCTCACTACATTCATGTTTCTTTATACTTCCTTGGGTCATATGCATTATGATCTTTATAGCCATTATAACATCTACTAATTTTATCCTGTGTTTAATTTCTGTTTCTATGGGTTGATATTCTCTAGATTATGCATATTTACCTCCTTTTGGGGGGCTTGTCTGTTAATTGTGGTTTCAGATTTTCCAAATAAAAATATAACATACCAGTTAAATTTGAGTTTCAGATAAATAACTGTTATGTACTGAATGGTTATTCCACTCCACCTCCAACTTTATATGTTGAAATCTTAACCTTCAATATGGTGGTATTAGGAGGTGAGGTCTTTGGGAGGTGATTAGATAGGTCATGAGGATGGAGCCTTATGAATGGGATTAGTGACCTTATAAGAGAGCCTTCAGATAGCTCTCTAGCCCTTTTCTTGCTATGTGGGGATACAAAGAGAAATCAGCAGTTTTCAATCTACAAGAGGGTTGTGACCAGAACCTGACATTCTAGCACTTTGCTCTCAGACTTCCAGCCTTCAGAACTGTGAAATATATATTGCCATTGCTTTAGTCTATGATACTTTGTTATATTAGTCTCAACAGACTGAGACAAAAACAGTATTTCAGACATACTAATACCAGGAAGATATATATTGTTTTTCAGAAATTTAAATTTAACTAGATTTTCTGTGTTTTATTTGGCAATTGTCACTCTGGTAATTTTTTTTTCTTTTTTTGCCAGATGTAAAATTGACATTGTTGTGTGCTGTACTATTTATATTTTAAAAAATATTTTGAACTATTTTCTGAGATGTAGTTAATTTACCTGGAATCAGTTTGAGACTTTTGGGGTTTGCTTTCAGGTGTTGTCAAGGTGGATCAAACAAAGGTACTAATTAAGGCTAATTTGGTTCCCCTTCTGAAAAAAAAAAAAAATCCTTCTAAGGTTTCTACCCAATTCCCCATGTGTTAAAAAATATTTCCATTCTGGCTAATGAGAACCAAAACTTTCCCCAGTTATTCTTTGTGATTATTCTGCTGACTCCTTTCCACTGGTTACTCCCTCCAACCCACCCGGAGCTTCAGGAGTTCCCATGCCTACAAGAAGTAATCAGTACTCAGTCAGACACAAGGGGTCTCTCTGTGGAATTCTGAAACTTACCATCTGTGTGATACCTTTTCTCTGGAGCTCCACCGCATAAAGTCAAGCTACCTTGACCTCCAAGAATTCAAAGCTCAGTCTCTTTACCTACTGGGGCTTTTGGCTTTGTTTGGCAGTCCTGCTTCTTGAGAAAACTCTAGGCAGTAAGTCAGGACATGTGTGGGGCTGTGAACTGGAAACTGTTTTAGGATGTGAGTTGGGACATTTGTGGGTTCACTCTCTTTGTTTTCCTGTCCTGTACTACCTGTCATCCAATAATCTAAAATTGTTATTTCATATATATACACATATATACATACATATATACACACACATATATATATATATATATTTTTTATTTCTATTTGTTTAAGATAAGAATGGAAACTTAGTAACTGTTATTCCAACATGGTGAGAAGCAAAAGCTTATTGAGCTTATTGAATTTTGATCAGAAACATATTATATTTTATAATCATTTAGGAACATTAAATATTATTATAATATTAAGACTTCTTATTTGGTAATATGTTAAAAAGTTAATTTATTCAAGCCTTTTAGTAATTTTTAGGTAAGCTGAACCTCACATGGGTCCTGCATATCTCTAACTAAAATTATTCAAATGTACTTAATGCATTTTCATTGTTGTTATATAATAGTTAATGAGATCTTTTACATTTGTATTTCAAATAATTTTTTGTCATCATATTGGAAGACCGCTGATGTACATGTTTTGTTACTTGACAAGTTCCTTCACAATGCATTTTTATTTTCAGTAGTTGTACAATTATTGTTTATATTTTGAACATGAATTCTACCATTTAACCTTATGTCAGTAGTATGACTGACTCTTGCTGCCCACTGAATGTTTGTTATGTTTCAGTTTTGAGGTATGCTCAAAAACTGCCTAATTCTTATCAAAACCTTATGAGGTAGTTATTACACTCATCACTTGAAAATTAACTAAGGCTCAGAGAGTTATTAATTGCCAAAATATAGACAACTAATAAGGGATAGAGACAATAATTTACCTGACTTGTTGGATTGAAATAGTGTACTATTGTGTTTTAAAAATACTTATAATTTTTTAAAATGCTTATAATTATCTCTTTTTTAACACTAAAGTTCTTTGTTTTACTTTCCTTATTTTATTAGATCAACTGGAATTTCCATATCAAAATTAATGTACAGTTTTGGTAGAAGGTGTTATTAGTATCTTCCTGACTTTAATGAGTATGTCAAAAACAGTGAAAACAAAATATATAATAATAATGGTTATCATACAGTAGAGGTAATGTTACCTCACAACATTGTCCCAACCCAGACAAGGCATAACAAAAAGAATAAGTTTCCAAAGTGAGAGCGACATGGGTTTTTATTCTAATTTGGTAGTACGTTGGCAAGTAGATGACATATGGTTCTTTACCCCTTGACTTTGGGCCCGGGCTGTGTGACTCAGTTATTTAACATTACATAGCCAAAATGTTGCAGAGTATTTTTATGATGGGTTTGATGATGTGGGCCTCTGTCATCATCACAGAACTCGCCCCAGTAGTCCTCTGCTTGTAGGAGGCTGAGAGATTCGCAATGCAGGCTAGACTCAAAGCCCCTCAGGGTGAGCAGAGCTAACCCAGCCACTGCAGCCTGAAGCATAGCTGCACCAGGTCACTGAGAATAAATGCTTGTCATTTTATACCACTCGGTGTTGGGAAGGCTTGTTATACAGTATGATAACAGGAATAGTTAATTAGCGTAAGTATTTTCTTAAAATATGTTTATTCCTTCATTAAATACTTAGTAAGCACTTACTCTATGCCATTCTGATGATAGGCGCTAAGTCTGACATGGTGAACAAGAAAGAGACAATATCTACTCTCATGACACACATTCTCCGGAAGTGTGAGAAGAGGTTTTTGAAAAGTATAATTTTCAACATAAAGAAAAGCAGACGAGCCCATTATTTTGGCAGTGTTGTCAGACTTTAAAAAAAAATCTAAATACGCAAATAATCTAAGAGAAGTAGAAATACTCGGAGAGGAAAAATGGTTGAAAAGGATTGGCAATTGACATCCTAAGAAAATATGAAAAATTATTTCGATTTAAGTAATGTTAGTTTGGATTAGAGGAATGAAGATAGAAACCTAGGTAATATCGATATAAGGATGTTGTTATTGGGACCTTGTGTAGCTGTGTACCAGTCTGTATAAATATATCAGTAACATATATAAAATGCATGTACATAAATGCATATATCACATAATACATCATTTTATAAACATTAAAGAAAAATGATACACAAAAGGAAAATATATGGAAAAATAAAATCAATTATGAAAATGAGCTACTCTCCCTATACTGTATTCCTCATAAATTCTTATAAGATAATTTGCACAGCCCTGCAACATGCTATTTAGTTAAAATTGCCTTTGGAAGGGTGGTGGAAGTTTGCCAAACTGGGAGTTAGATATAATTAAAGGAAGCTGCTTCTCGTTCCTGTGATATAAATCTTCTGCAGAACACTGTTGGTTGTTACATAAGAATTGTTAACATTCTTAATTCCATCGAAGTATCACACAAACGAAAGCTCGCTTCAGATGTGGGGGACAAACCTTACCACTCCCCTTATCTGGGATACAAGACAACAATTCTGGTGGCCTGTATTTATGCTTGACCAAAATGATATAATACTGCCTGTAAATGATACTTTTCTGTGACTGTGATCCACATTCCAGCTGCACCAAATCCATATAAATGTGGTCCCTTATTCAAAAACCAAGAAAAAACTCTCTATTTTCTTCTGCATTCTGCTGTTATCTCTGGACTTGTTATTATCTTTTTTATCTGCTATTTAGTGTCATGCTCCCTGGACTTGGGGATACTCACCAGTTAAGTACAGATCACTACAGATACCTGGGGCCCTGCCACATCTGACCCTAACCTTCCCTGTTTCCATGCTCAGGCTCCCACTGGGGGCAGAAGGCAGCAATAGTTGCTGGGGAGCAGGTAACCAAAAGCCCATCCCAGAGAGACAGAAAGACAGCAATGGAAAATGTACCAGTAGGAGTTAGGAGAAGCATGAGTGGAGGATTTAAGCCCCTAGCAAATGCTTAATTATCCCATTAGCTATCATTTACGGAACACAAATTCAAAGATAAAAGGATTAAGAATTTTGAGAATGAGACAGAAAGGCATTAAACCCCAAGAAAGGGGACTGCTTCTGGGTGTGAGGTTTTGAGCTAGAGCTCCGACTGCAGGACCTGTGAAGTGGGCCCTGGGGTGCAATCGTCTCATGGAAAAAGACAAAACTGAAGTTTCTGTCCCTGCCCTAGCCCTCGATATTGATGTCCAGGGCTGCAGCTTGGTAGTGCACTCTGTTATTACTCAGCTGCAGCCGCTGGAAATTAGGTCATTCCTACCTCCAGCCCCAAGCTGGTATCCTCTAGCTCTGGGTTCCTGAGCTTTTTGTCTATAGATGGAGGGGATGAGTGCTCTGTGTGTCCTGAGTTCCCAGGCCCCCTGCACCTGTTCTCAGCTGCTTCTCCACCACTGACCAGAATGAAATTCAGAGGTCAGCTTGCTCCCATGTTGCACTTTCTCCTTCAGAGTAACTGTAGTTAAAATTTTTAGACTCAGAGGGTTATACCCCTCTCTACAGCCATATTCAATCGTGGCTCCAGACAGCTCATTTCAGCAGAGATCAACTACCCCATTTTTAGTGAGAACTTCAAAGCCATCATGTGGTTTATATCTTTAGCTTCATCATCAAGGCCACCCATGTAGCTTATATACTTTCTCTGGGGTTGGCGGTGCTGTAGTCTGAATACTTGTGTCCCTCCAAAATTAATATGCTGAAATCTAAGCCTTAATGTGTTATTAACAGGTGGGCATTTAGGAGGTGATTTAGTCATAAGGGCTCCACTTTTGTGAATGGGATTGGTGTGCTTACAAAAGAGGCTTACGGGGGAATGTTTGTTCTTTGGATCCACAATGTGAGGACCCAGCCCGAAGTGCCATCTTTGAAGCAGAAAGCACACCTTCTCTAGACACCAAATTTGCTGGCGCCTAGATCCTATACTTCCCAGCCTCCAGAATTTTGAGCAGTAAATTTCTATTGCTTACAAAGCATCCAGGGTAAGGTATTTTGTTATAACAGCCTGAATGGATCAAGACAGGGAGCGAGGGGAAGACTAGAAATTAGTGTCTCTCAAAGAGTCACATCCTGCAACAGCTGAGTCAGACCAAGAAGCCCAGTCCTGGCCAGGCAAGGTAGGATCCTTCATTCGAGTGACTCTGTTCTGCAGTCTTCCATGTGAGCAGCTGTAAGTGCTGAGTCTACCACGTGAGAGCAGAGTTTCAGGGGACAGAAGAAAGCCTGACAGATCATCTGACCCATATATACTGATAACATTCAACTCTGGAAAGGCCAACAGTAGGGAGCAGTGAGCAGATGCAGGAACTGAGATTCAGTCAAAGGCTTGCAATCCTGGAGACACAGATTGAAAAAGCCCTGACCATAGCACAGGCTAGGTAGACATTTATTTATCTCTGGTAAAAGAGTCTTTGCCAAAGTATTTTGCTATATGAACCCTCCATCATAGCCAGGCACTCTCCCTTTTTAAATTTATTTTTATTATTATTGTTTTTGAGACAGAGTCTCACTCTGTTGCCGAGGCTGCAGTGCAGTGATGTGGTCTCAGCTCACTGCAACCTCCTCCTCCCAGGCTCAAGCAATTATCCTGCCTCAGCCTCCCAAGTAGCTCGCCTGGCTAATTTTTTGTATTTTTAGTAGAAACAGTTTTGCCATGTTGGCCAGGCTGGTCTGGACCTCCTGACCTCAGTCGATCTACCCACCTCAGCCTCCCAAAGTGCTGGGATTACAGGCGTGAACCACAGCGCCTGGCCTCTCCCCATTTTGAAAGCATTGAATGAGCTCATAGAGATTTTTAGTAATCTCATTCCAAGTTTTATGGCTTAAGAACAGTACCATTTTTGACCTTTGCCCCTGAGAGAGACACATCTGAGTCACATGAGGGATTGCTGCAAACTTCTCCTGAGGAGATGTTGATTTCTTCTCCTTGCACAGAACTTTATTTTAATCTCCATGACACTTGCATAAAAAGCATCCATTTTATCTGCTGTATTGGATTATATTCAATTCACGTCAAAGATATATATTATCAGCAAGATGTTTACCTTCTGTATTAGTCTGTTTTGCATTATATAAAGAAATACCTGAGACTGGGTAATTTATAAATAAAAGAGGCTTATTTGGCACATCGTCCTATAGACTGTACAAAAAGCATGGCACTGGCACCTGCTTAGCATTTGGTGAGGCCTCAGGAAGCTTTCACTCTTGGCAGAAGGCAAGGAGAGCTGGTGAGTCACATGGTGAGAGGGGGAAGTGCCAGGCTCTTTTAAACAACCAGTTCTTCTGGTAACTCACTACTGCATGCAGGGCACCAACCATTCATGACGGATCTGCCCCCATGACACAAACACTTCCCACTAGACCCCACATCTGACGCTGGGGGAAACACTTTAACATGAGATTTGGAGGGGACAAATATCCAAAGTATATCCCCTTCCATAGATTATCAAATTGCCTCATAGTAAAATGCAGTAGAAAATTTTTACCATGAGCTTGAGGAATCCTGTTCTAGGGTTTTCAGTTTCAGGTCGAGTACTTACTAAACAAAGACCAAAGGCCATGTGTAGTGGATAAATACGAAACATTAAAGAACAGACTTTTAAAGTGGTTCATATGTATCGAGCATGATTTTAGTCACTCAGCTTTCATGTAACTCATTTAATCTTCCTAATAACTGTCATTCAAAAACACTGCTAGGATGTGTATATCCCAGTGCAAATGTAACTGGGCTACCCAGTTTGTTGAAAAAGAATATGTTTTCCAGTATCAGCATACTTCCATTCATACCTTAGCCAGCAACAACTATGGATTCACGCCCACTTGTTTTCTGCAACATTCACATTCCATGCATATCAAGACTGGGAAGAACCTAAAAGATACACAAAAAACTCCACAGTCTACTGAAGTTAAATATCAAGAGAACACCCGTGAGGAAGGCATTCGTTCATGGAAGTATTCTCAACAAGGCTGTCCTGTGCGTTATAAGATGTTTAGCATTCCTAGATCCTGCCCACTGAATGCCAGGAGCCTCTCTTCTTCTAGCTTCATCGCAATGCCCTCCTGCTTTGCAATGTATTTTTTTTCTCGAAACATTTCTGAACCAGTATTGCCCCTGGTTGACAAGCACTGGTTTGTCATATTGTCTGATTCTCTTCTAGACATTCATATTCTGCATGACTTTGCTTGAGGTTATATATTATTTGAGGCTCTTGAAGGTGATGATAATTGTTACAGGCAACCTCGGGCTAACATTCTATATACCACATTTTAATTCTCCTAGTTTTTTTAGCAGCTCCACATGCCTTTGGTTCTCTATAAAAGGTAATGTGAAAAAAGACATAGATATTACTAGCATTTCCTCCACCCTCTGCCTGAGGAGAGTAGCTTAAGTATGTGAAACAGTATGAGCTCCCAGAGCAAGCAACACTGCTCACTCAGGGTTTGGGAAGGCACATAAGCACAGATCTTCCAGCAGGATGCTACCATGCCCCTTTAGGGGTTGCTGTAGACACCTCCAGAGATGGGAAAGGAGGTGATAAGTGTGTATATATGAGTGCATATAATACTACTTTGCTCACAAGAAAAATTATGGGTTTGTGGTGAAATTAAATTATAAGGTTTTTTTTAATTAAGATAAATAGATATATGTCTTCCATAACTATGGAGATACTAGGATAAAAAGGCAAGGAACAAGAACTAAAGAAAAGGACATTGGGCAGAATATCCTTGGATGTTACTCATTTTTTCCTGAGTGCATATATGTAGCTAGTTATATTTTAGAGAAGTTTGCAACAACCCTGACTGACTTTTCTTGAGAACAGTGAACATATTTGTGTGAGTTTGCTAAGCTACCATGATGGAAATGCAGAAATTGACTGTCTCACAATTCTGGGGCTAGACATCTGGAATCAAGAAGTCTGGGGCAAGATGTCTGTGGGGTTGGTTCCTTCTAAGGCCTGTGACATTCTGTGACTCTCCTCAAACTTGTGGTGTTGCTAGGGATTTTTTTTTTTTTTTCTGAGACAGAGTTTCACTCTTGTTGCCCAGGCTGGAGTGAAACGGTGTGGTCTTGGCTCACCACAACCTCTGCCTCCCAGGTTCAAGTGATTCTCCTGTCCTAGTCTCCTGAGTAGCTGGGACTGCAGGCACGCACCACCACACCCAGATAATTTTTATAACCTTTTTAGTAGAGACGGGGTTTCTGCATGTTGGTCAGGCTGATCTCAAACTCTCGACCTCAGATGATCCACCTGCCTTGGCTTCCCAAAGTGCTGGCATTACAGGTACGAGCCTGTGCCCGGCTTTTGCTAGAGATCTTTGACATTCTTTGGCCTCTCTCCTGTTGTATCACCCACATCTCCGCCTTCATCTTCACATGGAGGTCCTGGGTCCTGTCCATGTCCATCACCTCTATTTGAAAGAGCACCAGTCACGTAGGATCAGGGGCTCACCCTACCCCAGTATAATCTCATCATAACTAATTTCATCTGCAACAGCCCTATTTCCAAATCAGGTACCCATTCTAGGTATTGGAGGTTAGGATTTCAACATATGCATTTTCGGGGGTGTGTGTGTGTGGAGAGGACAATTTAATGCATAGCAATAATCTGTTGGACCCATCTGCTTCTTGGAGAAGATGAATCATTAGACAGTGGTGCCAGTGGTCTCAGATTTCATCTAGTAGATTTTCATGGGTTCCCTTAGGAATCCAGCTTAGCCATTTCCCAGAGGACGTTAAGGTATTTTATTCTGTAAACCCAAGAGAATCTCAAACCTCTCCCAACTTAACAGGGTGGTAGGGGTGTCCAGCACCAACAACTCCTTCTTCCTGGGACATTACAGAGGACACTAGTTCCATCAAACAACCCCTATTTCTCTTTTCTTGAATATTGTGAAAATCGTAACCTAATGAGCAAAGAATATAATGCTTTTAATTTACAATTTTTTTTTTTTTTTTTTTTTTTTTTGAGACGGAGTTTCGCTCTTGTTGCCCAGGCTGGAGTGCAATGGCGCGATCTCGGCTCACCGCAACCTCCGCCTCCTGGGTTCAGGCAATTCTCCTGCCTCAGCCTCCTGAGTAGCTGGGATTACAGGCACACGCCACCATGCCCAGCTAATTTTTAGTATTTTTTGTAGAGACGGGGTTTCACCATGTTGACCAGGATGGTCTCGATCTCTTGACGTCGTGATCCACCCACCTCAGCCTCCCAAAGTGCTGGGATTACAGGCTTGAGCCACTGTGCCCGGCCAATTTACAATCTTTATGCCTGAAGTCTTGAAAATAGAAATACTAAGTTAGAAATGGAAGCCACAGTGTTCTCGTAATTGCTCTAATAAGGCTTCATGAACTTTTATCTTTTCTATAAATAATACTTCTATGGACAATACTTTTCTACAATAGCATATATATATTAACTGTAAAATGAATCATTCCCAATATGTGTTCTTTTTTTCTGAAAATCAAATTGAAAATGGACCATCAAAGGCTTTGAGCTAAAAGAAATCAGCGAAATGGAATGGAAAAGTTTGTTTTTATGGTTAAATATCCTCTTTAAAATGGTGCAAAACATAAAATGCTTTAAAAGCAGGAATTATAATAGCAAAAATAGTCATAAAGAGGAAAAGTAAAGAATATCCTGTAAATATTAGATTTTAGGTAGTGAGAGAAATATATTTTATCAGTAAGAATGTCCTTGAGCGCCATATTCCAATCGATTTCTATACAACTTGTTCCTGAAATGACTGTCAACAGGGTTTATTTAGTTCCATAGTCCCTTTTAAAAAGTAAGATTGATGGCTCAGTTACTGAAATATGTGGGAAGAGGGACCCGAAGAGCAAGAGATGGATGTCCTGTCAGATTTTTTTGCAGTTGTGTACCCAAACTGGTAAGTCAGGATAGGTGTGAGAAAATGAGGGGGCACCAAGAACAAGATCTAAACCCCACAGGGTTTGGGGATGGGCATACATCAGTCAAAGCCTTCAGTCCTCCTGAGGACTCACTGCAATGGAAGGCTGGACAGTCCTGGATTCCCAGATCTCAGTGAGAGATTAAGTGGACACTGAAAAAAAAAAAAAAAAAAAAAAAAAACCTGGGAAATATTTACAATAACAGGAGATAAGAAAAAACATCTATTGATGATTCAGGCATAAGGAATGAGCCAGGGCCAAAGATTTTATAGAACCTTTTTGACAAAACCCCATCCAAGTTTTCTGGGGCCTAAAGCTGCACAATGCAATTGAAAGGATAGTCGTCTTTTTAAAAAGAATGCAAAATTACAATTTCAAAAGTAGGTACAGAAATAAACATTAGTTTAGAATGACAATAGAAAACAACCAATTTCCAGAGTCTTCGAGATTCTTTTTTTGGAATATTTTCAATTGATTTACTGTAAATGTCTTCTTAGCCATGATCCCTGACTGCAGCTTGGCTTCTCTTCACATCTAAATTCTGCTATGCCACCTGACAAATGACAGAGCTCAAGGGTTCCAGGTAAGGAAGGAGCCCTGAAGCTTAATCTTCCTTGGCTTCTCTAGAAATCCATTTTGTTTGGATTTAACACAATACAGATCATGGATAGCCAGCCTATTATTTTAAAATGGCAGTCAATGATGTTTCAACTCCCATTAATATTGTGGAATTCTAGATCAACGTAAGTGTTCATCAACAGATGGTTGGATAAAGGAAATATTACACACACACACACACACACACACACACACACACACACACACACGCAATGGAATACTATTCAGCCATAAAAATAAAATCATGTCTTTCATAGTATCATAGATAAAACGGAAGGCCACCGTCTTAAGCAAAACAGCTCAGAAACAGAAATAAAAGTACCACATGTTCTCACCTATAAGTGGGAGCTAAATATTGTGTACACATGGACATAGAGTGTGAACTGATACACGTTGGAGACTCAGAAAGGTGAGGAGTTGCGGGCGGCGGGGTGATGAGGGATGATAAATTACTTAATGGGTTCAATGTACATTATTCAAGTGATGGATAATCTAAAAGCCCAGAATTTATCATCATACAATATATCTATGTAACAAAATTGCCCTTGTACCTTTTACATTTATGCCAGAGAAACTAGAAACTTAGAGATTATCGAGATTAAACAGACTATTTTTTTTAATCAGTCAAATAGAGTTCAGAGAGGTAGGCAATTACCAAGGTTATAAAAGCTAGAACTCCTCGCCTGATACTCTTTCTAGTACAGCCCACTGCCCACTACTATCTGTCTTGCCTCAAGTCTCTTCCCCTGTCAGAACTAGGATACCTTCAAGGATATAGGGGCGATTTTGTTTTAGTTTATTAAACAGTATTAGCTGAGAGATTTCTAGATGTATCTATCATTTATCTATCTCTGTTGTCTGTCTAGCTATCTAATCTATCTGTTTATCCTATCTGTCTATCCTATTATCTGTCGATCTATCTATCTATCTAATCTGTTTATTCTATCTATCCTATTATCTATTTATCTATCTATAATCTATCCTATTTATTATCTATCTGTCATCTATGGATTTAATCTATCTATCCTATTTATCTATATTAGTCTGTTCTCATGCTGCTTATAAAGACATACCTGAGACTGGGTAATATATAAAGGAAAGAATTCATTGACTCATAGTTTCACATGGCTGGGGAGGCCTCACACTCATGGCTGAAGGCAAATGAGGAGCAAAGTCCCATCTTACATGGTGGCAGGCAAGAGAGCTTGTGCAGGGGAACTCCCCTTTGTAAAACCATCAGATCACATGAGACTTATTCACTACAACAAGAACCGTATGAGAATGACCCACCCCCATGATTCAGTTACCTCCCGCAGGCTCCCTCTCACGATGTGTGGGATTATGAGAGCTACGATTCAAGATGAGATTTGGGTGACAACAGCCAAACCTTTTCACTATCTAGCTATCTATCCATCTATTTATCTATCTACCTACCTACCTATCAATCATCTATCATCTTTTCTATCTACCTACCTTTCTATCTACCTACCTTCTATCTACTTATCTAATCTATCTATCCTATCTGTCTATCAATCAACCATGTATCAATCAATCATCTCTCTATCTACCTATCCATTCTCCCTATGTATATATTGGGAAGACAGAAATACATCAAAATCTTTCCACTTCCTTTCCCTTGAGCACAGTGGAGCAGCTGAGCAGGTCAGCAGGCACGGACAATAAATGACGGTAAGTCAGCAAGTCTGCCTCACAACTGAGCAATATCTTCTAGTCACTCAATCTAAATAATATTGAATTAATCATTAAGATGTTAATTAAGTGCTAAGATGTTTATCCTATTAATACTAATTCCTGTGGATATAAATATGTTTGTGTGGGTTGCATAATATTTTTAGATATGTGTCACCCAAAATACCTGATTAGTGTCACTCTTCTGTGTCTCCCTCTAGACAGCCTGACCCAGCTTTATGCTATTGTCATCTTATCTCCCTGTTGCTGTGTGATTTTCAGTCAACCTGACCCTACTGAGTCCTGTATTCAGATTTAGTAGGCTAACTTTATTTGCAAAGCTCTAAATTGTTTTACTTCAGCTTGGTTTTATAGGATCTGAGCCTCATCACTCTCTTCACACCTTCCATCCATTCCTTGTAAGAGTTATTTGCTGATGACTTTTTTCATTTGGCTCACATATCCTGACTTCCTGGGCTAAATCTTTATACTCATTGTCTCAGAACGTAAGAATTTGACTCAAGTGTCTTATGTTGTGCCTTTTGGGTATAAGAAGATAACACTGCTGCTTTCAGGATGGTGACTATGTGGTCCACATGGTGTCAGCAGAGCTGGCTCCTTTCTTTGACTCTGTCTTCTCCAGCCTCTTGTGAACATGAACTTCTGGGGTGACACTTTTACAAATCTGAGTCTTTGTTCCTGAGTCAATTTTCCAGGGTCTCAGAGATGAGAATCCATGTCCCAGCATTTCCTTCCATGACACAGGTCCTGCTAACTGTTTAATCCTGCTTTCAACTCCAGCCCCACACTGATGCCATAGTCTGCCTACTTGCCTTTTATGATCATGCAGATAGATTTTAACAGGGAGTTTGTGATGGTCTTTTTCTGTTTGTGCCATTCCTGTTACACTCCTCTTCCTTCAGCAAATACTGATAATACCTCCTAGGAGTTAACACCTCTGAGGTGTTAGGCACTATATTGGAGAGACATAATGATAAGCAAAACTTGCCTTGCACACATGAGATGTGTGAACTTGCTTTCTGTTTATGAACTGTCAGATAAATTATATACTAATAAACACTTGAGAGAGGATAATATATTTATATTTACTATTTTTATAAGCAGTGTTTATTTTGGTTGGCTTTATGTTCTGATTAGTGTCTGGTTGGCAGATTACCTTTTTCATGTAGCCCTTCATTCTTGAATACTCTGAATCTCTGTACATTAATAAAAAATATGTTGCATATGGGCTCTTGTCTCTGTGTGAAGCATATGAATCAAAGTGAAATCACTATTCTGTAATCTGAGTTGATAGCCTTAGATGATTCCAAGAAGAAGACAGTTTAATTAAATTAAACATTTTTCTAAAACAATACTTACAAATTCTATTTTAGAGTTTTGAGATTGAATTTAATAGCAGCATAGAAAAAAAATTAATAGGGAAATGCCTAGCATATAACAGAAATCAGTTGCATAAAGAGACTAACTTGAATTTACTCAGAAACTATAAAGTAACCTGTGTTTTTTTGTTTTTTGTTTTTTAACTTTTATAGAAGCGAGAATAGTAAAATTCTATACCAGAAGAATCCTGACTAATTGTCAGGCATCATGGGAATTTCTTAATCTATTTTTACAGAGATAATGCCACCTACCAGCACATCACTGCTAATTATCATCTGCAATGGTACAAAAGAAAACAGTATTCTGCTGACAGATTTAAATAAAAAATAATTTAATTTTTTCCAGATATTAGAAAGTGCTATGTAAGAATTGTGAAGCAATCACTGAATGAAGCAAAGGTGTGAAGGTGGTGTGAGGGTCAAGACGGAGCTTATGTTTTTAACGCTTTGCAACCAGAAGGATGATTTTTACTAAATATCTTTAGAGTACATTTGGAAGTATGTTTCAGATGCATACTCCCCTCTCAAGTTTGCTCCTTTGCCCCAAGGTAATGGAAGCACTGGGTCTCAGTCTTGTTTGCATTTGGACAGCATGGACATCTGGTCAGGCAGAATAGCTGAGTTGTCCAGATTGGCCTTCTCAGGAATTGGACTGAGGTACACTAAAAATTGGACTAGCATTAGTAGTGGATCCTTGGGAATAGAAACGGACAGAGACTTGAGAATAAGGAGGTCATTTGGGGCTATGCTGAGGAGAAAGCACAGAGAGACGGCCTGCAGAGGAAACAGGATGAGCTGGGATCAGAGGCAGGGAAAGGAGGTGTTTTGCTTCTTTCAGGATTATCTCTGTACTTGAGTTCTGGGAGATTCAACCAGCCCCATCCCCAATCCTATTGAATCTTTATGGTAAACTCCCCTTTCTAGAGTGGACATGAGTTAGTTTCTCTTTCTTGCAAATGTCTTTTAAGTTCGTTTTTGATGACTGAAATGATAATACGTTCCCAAACTTGTCATGTTGATATAAAGAATTCAAAGTTAGGGTGATTAGAATATAGAATTGCTATTAGCTTTCTCTCAGTAACAGCATTTTTGGGGGGGATTCTGGAGTACTATGAAATAAATTACAGAGATACAACTTATACATATTGCCAACAAATAGAGTCAAACTCTGAGAAATATTTGAAGAGACTTATTCTGAGCCAAATGAGTGACCAATGGCCCATGACACAGCCCTCAGGGGATCCTGAGAACATGTGTCTAAAGTGGTCAGGGCACAGCCTAGTGTTATATATTTTAGGGAGACCTGAGACATCAATCAAACACATGTGAGATATACATTGGTTCAGTCCAGAAATGGGGGACAGCTCAAAATCGGGGCTTCTAGGTTATAGGTAGATTTTAAAATTTTCTGATTGGCAATTGGTTGAGTTACTACTGATAGAAAGGAATGTGTGGGTTATGATAAGGAGTTGTGGGGACCAAATTTTTATGACACAGATGAAGCCTCCAGGTAGCAGGTTTCAGAGAGAATAGACTGTAAATGTTTCTTATCAGACTTAAGTTCTCTGTTGATGTTAAATGCTGGTCGTCTTTTCCCGAATTCCAAAAGGGAGGAGTGCATAATGAAGCATGTTTGACCCTCCCTTCCTGTCAAGGCCTGAACCAGTTTTTCAGATTAACCTTGAAGTGCCCTGGCTAAGAGGAGGGGTCCATTCAAGTGATTGGGAGGTCTTAGAATTTTATTTTTGGTTTACAATGTTTTATAATAAGGGGCTAAAAAAGAAAATAAACATTCTCCTTGTATGTGTGGAGCTGTAGATGGATACAGTTCAGTGTATCCCATAAATACAGTTTCCAGAGCAGCTGGAGGAACAACTGGGACTCAAGGAGATTAGTGAATATTCATTCATTTTAGCTGCTGCCAAGGTGAATCTTCCCAAATCCTGATTATGTTTATTTAAGTGAAACATCTGCCAATAAAAGGGAGACATGTTTATAGTAACGGCAGCACCATGGCTCCTGTTCGCTGAATAATCATAATACTGACACTGACTGTACTGCCTTGTCCTTGGGAATTTTCTTTTGTTCTTTTTTTTATTATTATTGAGTAATAAACTCTGTAAAGTGAACTTTCTCATGCTACTGAGATTGCTAGCAGCTACAGCAATAAAAGAGCTGTTTGTTGTCTTTCCTGTTGGAAAATGGTTGGTGCGAGCAAGGGAAGCACTCAGGAAGCAACCGCGTTTGCTAACATAAACCACACTCCAGCATTTCTGTCCAGAGTTTATCCACTAACCAGTGATGAGCCAGATGAGAACTGTGGGAACTCGCTGTGGATCCTCACAGACAGGAGCAGCCCGAGTGTGAATTGTCCTGTTTTTTTCAATATTTCAGTAACAGTAATAAATATGAAGTCAACTATGAAGAGAGAGAGCTGTGGAAGATATGTGAATAGACTTCATCTGTATTTCCTGAGTATTATGGTTTCTATTATTTACCCATGACTTTATTTGAATAAAAATGGGCTATTTTAAGAAAACAAAACTTGAGATCTTTCATGTTTCCATTTGACAAATAACTTAGGGCCCATTTTGTGAAGTACTCTTTCTCTAAGGGTAACTAAGATGAGGCATGCATAGTTCCTGGCTTCATGGAAATTTCAGCCCAGTAGGAGAGAGAGAAAGGCAGGTGCGTATCTACCTGTTTGTACCAAGCACCCACTATGTGTAAATCATTGGGCCAGACAATGAGGATATAACATCAGCTAATAATAACACAAAATGCCACACAATGTATGGTTTAAAACAAGAGAAATCCATTCTCTCGTTCTGGAGACCGGTAGTTGAAAATCAACATGTTGGTAGGGTTACACTCCCTCTGAACCTCTAGTGAAGGATCCTTCCTTGCCTCTACCAGGCTGTCACAGCCCAGACTGGTGGCAACACAGCTCTGATCTCTGCCTCTGTTTTCACATGGCTGTCTTCCTTATGTGTTTGCATTTTCACATCATCTTTTGCTAAGGACACCAATCATATTTGGTTAGGAGCCAGCTCTACTCCAGTATGACCTCATCAGAAATAATTACATCAGTACTGACCCAATTTCTAAATAAGCTCATATTCCAAGGTCCTAAGGGTTAGAGCTTCAAAGTATCTTTCTGTGAAGAGACATAATTTAACCCATGACATGGAACACTAAGGGAAATATGTATAAAAGAGGAACAATCACATGTCTGTAGAAAGTAATGAGATATAAAAATAAATGAAGACTTGATAAAGAACTTTGAGCAACTTGAGCCTTAGGTGGACATGGGAGAGGAAGAGCCTTGTAATCCTAGTTCTCTGGTTCATCACTGGTGATCACCTTGAAACCATGTAAAGCCAGTCGCCTCGCAGGGAACTAAATGGACTCGCCCATCCCTCGCCTGATAACTACCACATTACTCTGCATCTGGCCTCTCCACGTGGGTTCCCCACATCCACCTCTGCCTGAGGCACCCAGATCTACACTCAGCACCAAACTATGCACTCGACCCCCGGCCCTCCGCTGAAAAGACCCCACCAAAACTTGCTCAATAGCAGCCTACCAGTATGTTCCCGGCCAGCCCACTTACAGGTAGTCCCGCCGACCTACCAATAGCAGCTCACCCCGTTTCCGTCCTGTTTCCCTATAACCAATGAAGTTGCCTTTGCTTTGTTTCCCCAATAACCAATCAATCGCCTCCACTTCCTATAAAAACCCCCACTCCCTGAGAAGTCCAGCAGGACTTCTCTGGCCCCTTTCCCGGACCATAGAATTTTGTCCGGGAGCTGAATAAATTGGCTTTTCATTTTCTTATACTGGCCTCAGTTTCCTCATTTTAACTGGCAATAAACCTTACAACCAGACTCGTTCTGAATTTGAGAACCTTGATCTCTCCCCCAACCCACGAAACGCTTCTGAACTTTGTTGCCCCTGAAGTTCACAATAGCAGAGCCTGGGTTCTTGAGCTCCACTATCAGATCTCCCAAACTGGAGGCTGACCTGCTTGAATTCCTGCCAACACTCTGCCATGAGAATTTCCTAGTTACGTATTTCATTGGAGAACATTCCTCTGACCGAGCCCCATGTTCGGCTTCCTCAGCCTATGTTTGTGGGTTGGCCAATGGGTGGCCCTTCCATCACTCAGTCCCGGTATAGGTGAGTGGAAGGGAGCAAACAGATCTGAAAGATACATTTATTATTATGTGAGGAACAATGGGCAGTGTGGAGAGTACCTGTGGAAAGGCTGGCATGTAGTATGGTACTAGAGTGTGGACAGGACTTGGGGTAGTCAGATCAATAGATAATAATTTTGTACTTAAGAAACTGCAAGAGAGCCATGTTATCAAAATAAAATAATATAAAAGGTAGGCTTACTTAGGAAGTTTTAGTTTCTAAGGAATGGAAATCGAATATGCAATTAATACAACCCAAAAAAACTGCATACTCAATGTAGTAGTGCACTTTTAGCTTTCACCTTTTTAAAGGAAGCACGTATCACCTGTTTAAACATAAATGATGTTGCTTGTGGCTTTTCAGAACAACTAGCTAGTTTACTTTGAAAATGGAGCACATTATTTATTTGCCAGCAGACAATTTATCTACAGGAAATGATTATACACAAACACTCACAATGGCTTATTCAACAGGAACCCTTTCAGAACAGGTATTTCCAGTGGTATTCTTCCATGAATAAATACAATGCCCACTGAAATACAAAGTTCTCACGAATGGCATGTTGCAAACAGGTTTCAATAGCACCCATGGGGTTCAAAGTCATTGTGATATTACTTAGCCGAAAGAATCACTTTTGCAAAGCCACCTCCAGGAGGTTTGGTTAAGAAGCTTGTAATTAGCACCTCAGGTGTTTACACATCAATCTTGATTCTTTAAAAGATTAAAAAAAAAAAAAAACCCACCATCTATTACATTAAAAATTGTTTAAACTTTTTGTTTCTGAAAATAATAGTACAGTTCTTGCCCCTCAAGAATATTTATCATTAAGTTTATTTTCACAAATAAATGAAAGCACTTAACAGAATTGGTTTGGTTCTCTTTTATTCTACTCACTTATGTGGTTTTTTTCCCTCCTTACTTTAATTTTGAAATATTAAGTGACTGGACAAAATGACCAAAAAAAATCTGATCTATTATTTTATGTGGATATTTTCCAGATTAAGGAACATTTTGGGTTTTGTTTTTGTTTTTGTTTTGTTTTGTTTTTTTCAGTAAAACTTATCTGCTCTGGAATCCTTGCATTTCCTAGTAAGAGCTGCATTTACTCAACCATGTTGTTACGCTGATAATAAAAGTATGCTACGGTCAAAACATATTGGGTTTTTTTTTGTTTTTTTTGTTTTTTTTGTTTTTTGCTAAAAATTCACCAACACTCCAAAGTTTTTCTTCATTTGGTTTTCAAAACGTCTGCCAGGAAAAGATAAATTTTAGGAAGTATGAGAGAAAGAATAAAAAAAAAAAAGAAACTTTGAAGAGTAGTTTAAGACAGTTAGTTTCAAGTAAGAAGAGAAACTTGGAGTTCTACATGATCCATGATGATAACAATAAATCCACCCACAACAGGTGGAATACTAAGAATCCAGGAATAAAGGCATTCTTAACAATATCTAAAAGTGATAGTTGATATGCCAAGCCCTGTACATAAATGCTTTAATTTTTTCTTCCAATTTTATATAGTAGATATTATTATGTTTATTTCAGAGCTATTAAATTGAGAAACAGAATAAATTCCTTAAACTACCACAGCTGGGAAAATTAATACTCTATTGCCTGCTCCATGACCACTGTGCAGCAATGCCAGCTGGCGAAAAGGAGGTTAAAAGCCAGATCCTAAGAGCTATAAGAGTGTTTAAAATCTTTTGCAGCGTTGGGTAAACAGGGAAAATTACGAGTTAGTTCATGCGGATGTTAGTAGTTTGTTCTGCCCTGGAGAAATACAGAAGTAATAAAATAAAATCATTACTTTGAGTTCTATTTAAATATTTATTGTTTCTGTAAGAAAATAAGAAAGCTTACAAATAGAATATATTTTTCTTTCTACTTTTTCTCCTTTCTTACTTCCATTTAAGGTGCAGAAAGTGGAGTTCATTGCACTCTTTAGTTTATATTTTGTGCAACTTAATTTTTCTCCATATAATAAAATCTCATACAACTATCTACTAAAGACTCCTTTTATTCCTGTCAATGACAACAGATTCATTTCACCTCTGTTATGTGCCAAATTTCCGTAAAATGGTACTTTGTTTGGCCCTCAATGTTGCATTCCACTGGTCCTTTTGTTTGCATGTCAGAACCACACTGTGTATTCTACCTTATTTTGTATCATTAAAACGATGTGGTGAAATGTCTTCATACACCTTGGAGTCTTTCTTTGCTCTTCTTAATCATAATCTTTGTTTTCACAGACCTTCGTTTGCACATATGATCTCTGAGTCAGTTTGTTCAGTTCCTCAAAAAGTTCTCCTGAAATATTATCAGAAAACGGACCGAAATTCATTAGTTAATTTGAGAAGAATGGCATCTCTACAATGTCAAATTTTATCAATCATGAACGTTTGTTTATCTCTACATTTATTTAGGATAATTTTTAAAAATTGTGATATAATTCTTAACAGGAATTTTATTTGCTTATTATATGCAATAACACACAACAGAGAAGTATACGTATCTTATGTGCATAGTTCAATGACTATCACAAAGCAATGAAATCTGTGTAAATCACCATTTAGATCAAACATAGGAATGTTATCAGCATGCCGTAAGCTTCCTCATACTCCACTCTTCCCCAAAAGTAAATGGTGTTTTGTCTTCTAATATTATAGATAAAATTTGTTGATTTTTAATTTTATATAATAGAATCATATAATATGCAGGTGGTTATGGGGTTACATGTGAGAAAAGCTGTCTACACAGTTCTCCACTTAGCATGATGTTTGAATTCGTATTGGTGTATCTGTCTTTCTTGGAGTCTTGGTCTTTAGCATCAAACGGCATGAAAAGTGGGCTGCTGGAATAGAAATATGCTGACTCACGATGGCATCAACAGCCATTTACTGAAATCCCAAGTCTTAAAGTTGGAATATAAATTCACAAATGTATTTTTCTTGATTTGGGATAAAATATAATAAATGACTAGATTGTCTAACAGTCCGAAATTTTAAAGTGTTTTCCCTCAAAAAATGTGAAATTATTTAATAAAAGGATGATCTGCCAGATCAGGGAATAGAGTTAAGAGCATTCTTGGCATGGTGCAGTGGCTCACGCCGGTAATCCTGGCACTTTGGAAGGCTGAGGTGGGCAGATCACGAGTTCAAGGGATTGAGACCATCCTGGCCAACATAGTGAAACCCTGTCTCTACTAAAATACAAAAATTAGCTGGGTGTGGTGGCATACGCCTGTAGTCCCAGCTACTCGGGAGGCTGAGGCAGGAGAATGGCTCAAAGCCAGAGTCAGGGGTTGCAGTGAGCTGAGATTGCACCACTGCACTCCAGCCTGGCACCTGGCAAAAGCGCGAGACTCTGTCTCAAACAAACAAACAAACAAAAAGAGCATTCTTAAGGTTGATAACCTATGATACGGTGCTAACAGTGTTGTCTATTGAGAGTAGGGTATAAATAACCCAAAGGCCAAATAAACTTGGAGCTTTCTCTACTGAACCATCTTCCATGCTCCACGAAGTTAATAGAACCAATGTGAAGGCACCTACTCCTTTCTCTACCTGGGATTTTAATACTCTCACTTGTGCCAACTAGAAAAAGAGAAATCATTTGCTTTTCTATGTCTTCATAAAATCTTAAACTTTTCACCCAACTATTTCAGTGCTGTGAAAATTTGTGTTTCTGTGATGAACTGCACAGGCCTTTGAAGAGCAGACTTTTCCTTTCCCACACAATATGCTATTAAGTCCTATTTTAATTGGATAAAGCTTTCATTTTCATTTTTTCTTTTGAGAAAAGCAATCTGTGCTAGTTGTGGAAACAATTATTCAACATGCAGCTTTAAAAGCCTGTTAGAACACTCCCTAAGGAAAGTCAAACCAGGCAGGATTAGCTTTCCAAGGCGGCGACAGTTGTTTACACTCAAAGGTCGTGTGATCCAGCAAATCTGCGAGGTTTATTTTTAGCATAAATTCAGCTATTTCATTTTCCCCTATAACTGAGAACATTAAAATGATTAACATGATTTTAAACCACTCAACAATCTCATGTTAGAAAGATAGGCATTAGACTATGTGCAGAAGGAAACAAAAAAGGTTGGACACATTCTACTTATCACCTCATTTTTCTTGTATTTTTCCAAATGCTTTTTTTGTCTAATATTTTACATAATCCAATAGTAAAAAATAAAATACACAGCTTCAGAGAAAAGTCAATGCTGCTTTTGGAGAAATCAGTTTGACGGCTTTGTTGTCTCTTTAAGTTCTCGATGATAAAATAAATTTGTAAATGTGATAATAATAGTGCATACCTGTTCAAGTCCCAAGATCACTGAAACATGAAGGGCAAGATAATAAAAGAAATTTGGAAATATTCTAAGTATTTCTCCCTAGGAAACTGATTTTTAGACCAGTTAACCTCTGGGGATATGGTTTTCTTACCCTATAAAAGTGAGTGATTGAGCTTAATGTCATTATAATGTATTCATCAACAAAAGGAGCAGAAATAAATTCAAATGTACTTGAAGAACAACAAAAAATAGTCTATTATGGTAAGAAAAAGATTGTTCTGTTAATAGGTAATATAATTTCAAGGCTTAAATAATTAGAATCTTAATCAGTTGGCTTCTATGAGATTCAGTTAATTTGTTATCAAAATAAAAAGGGTTGGATTAAATCAAGTGTTCCTTGCCTGGGTTATGATTTTTGGCCCAGAGGAAAAAATGGACCCTGAGACGGTATGAAAATTTTGAGTGCATGGCTACTTTCCCAGACGAGGGTTTATGGCTCTCTTTTCAACTTCCTTTTAGAATTTGAGGTCCAAAGCTGGGAACACACTAGATGATCTCCAGTGTCTCAGTTGCTCTGACATCCTAAGGTTTGTACAACTTGCAACTCCACTTGGCTTCTGATTAAAGAAGAGACTTCCTTTTTTGCTAAACTTACAGTCCAATTGATTATTTTAAAATCGAAATCATCTGTTGTCTATGAAAAATATTTCTCTATAAATAAGACAAATACCCTGGCATTTCATAACCAGGATTTTCTCTAAATCAGTTGTCATGTCGTTCCTGAAATCCTTTTGTTGTCTAAAAAGAAGACCCAACTTGATTGCAAATTTAATTTACATGGAGACATAATGTCCATAAAAAGGAAAAAGGTTGTTTTCATATGGAATAGGGTTTGTCTTGATGAACAGATGGAAAGTAACCCAGAAGCAGGTGGGTCGTGTACACATTCGCTGTAACATGAGGCAAAAGCTTGGGCTTAGTGAGAAAGCCATCTTCAGTGAAGAGTGTGGGAGAACTTTTTTCCATTGAAATAAAGGCATAATGATGAAATGCTAAAGCTGTCAAAATAAAAATTGCTTTAGCAACAATGTTAAGTTTTTGTCCTGGTGTCTGAAGAAGGGAACAGTACAAAGATAGAACAGATACGAAGTTTTCCTCATTCCCAACAGAAGGGAAACGTGGGGACACCTGGTGGAAAATGCTTCTGGTTTAGTCAGATTTATTCTTTCAAATTTCTATTCTCCTTGTGAATTGTCTCATGTGACACGATGCAGATCTTTGGTATATAATAAATTCAACCACTGATTTTTAGTTCCTACAATATAAAGATTTTTATTCAGATATCCTGGGCAAATCTATTGTAGGTTACCTAGGAACTGCTCTAGTTCTTAAAACTTTTGAAGGGAAACATTACTTAATTCTTTTTGTCCTAGTTTGTTTTAATGTTTTTGACTTTGGAATTGTATGCATGTTGGAGTATACAGATGACACATGAGAAAGAGAAGGAAGGAGAGGACATTTCGGTAGGCTAATCCAAATGATCTACATCATAATTGAGATAGAGATATCTTGATATAAGTGGACCACATCAAACCAGACAAAACAATAGTCTATTGATTATTGATATACATGCATGTAGCTGGGTGCCGTGACTCATGCCTGTAATCCAGCACTTTGGGGGTCCGAGGTGGGCAGATCACCTGAGGTCGGGTCTTTGAGACCAGCCTGGTCAACATGGTGAAACCTGTCTCTACTAAAAATACAAACATTAGCCAGGCGCAGTGGCTCATGCCTGTAATCCCAGCTACTAGGGAGGCTGAGGCAGGAGAATCGCTTGAACCTGGGAGGCAGAGGTTGCAGTGAGCTGAGATCATGTCACTGCACTCCAGCCTGGGTGAGAGTGACACTTTGTCTCAAAAATAATAAATAATAATAAAAGATATGCATGCATGTACCTTGCTGTGAATGCTAATGATTTCCTTAAAGATGAGGCTTAAAGGATTCCTAAGGTGATTTTAGAGGAAGATGCTGATGCTAGAAGGTACAGATGCAGAACAAGCAGTTGAAAGCTTCTAGAAGTGCGTTCATTCACTTTCTCTCTGTGCTATGCATGGTAATTCAAAAATGCCAAGGCAAAATTACTGTCCCAAGAAATTAACTGTTTTGTGGTTAAAAAGGCAAAAAAAAAAAAAAAAGAATGGATATATGATAGGAGATGGAGGATTATCAGAATATGATAACTGAATCTAGATGTAGGTGATAAAGAATGATGATCAGATTGTTATTTCTTAAACGGAAAACGAGTAGTAAAATTGTAAGTGGAGGCCGGGCACGGTGGCTCAAGCTTGTAATTCCAGCACTTTGGGAGGCCAAGGCGGGTGGATCACGAGGTCGAGAGATCGAGACCATCCTGGTCAACATGGTGAAACCCTGTCTCTACTATAAATACAAAAAATTAGCTGGGCATGGTGGCACGTGCCTGTAATCCCAGCTACTCAGGAGGCTGAGACAGGAGAATTGCCTGAACCCAGGAGGCGGAGGTTGCGGTGAGCCGAGATCGCACTATTGCACTCCAGCCTGGGTAACAAGAGCGAGACTCCGTCTCAAAAAAAAAAAAAAAAAAAATTGTAAGTGGAACGATCACAGGACTGTGTCCTTGCCGACTGTTAAGATGATTATGGAAAGTAGTTTCCCTCTGAAATCTGGATTTCAAGCCCCCAACATTACTTTGTTCCAGGACTTAAAAGGTACTAAAAAAAAAATTGAGTCTTGTCCTATCAGGTGAAAAGACCCAGTGAACTAGCAAGAAAATGAAATCGAGGAATCAATGATTAGAGTTAGAGGGAGAACAAGCCTAGGAGATACTCTTTAACATGTGTAAACCTTAAGCTAAGTGAGTAACTAAAGCCTGTGTGTCTATAATTTATCTCTTGTGTATAAATTGTATCCCACGATCCCTCCCTCTGAGATAAAAATAGTCATGCACATGTACTGACAAGACCTGTTCTGTATTTCAGTGAACCCTGTGAAGGAGGAACACCTTCGAAGAGAAGGATAAAGACTACCAACATATGGGCCCTAACACCACAGAGACAAATATAACCTTGTACATTTTAGCACTCAATAAATGTCATGGTAATGGAATAGGGAGGAGAGCTACAGATGTCCAATTTTTCCAAAGCAGAGATATTCAACAGTTTTATTGTGAGAACTCAGCCAGAAAAACACATTGTTTGGGAACTTCTTGGGGAACATTGATTAGAGTTGAGGCACGAGTCTGCAAACTCCGTAGAAAAACACAAAAATTAAACTGCAATTTGTTTGCACAAGAGAGCAGGTTTTAAGGATATCACAAATTATCTTTAGAAAGACTTAAAGCTGGCCGGGCGCGGTGGCTCAAGCCTGTAATCCCAGCACTTTGGGAGGCCGAGGCGGGTGGATCATAAGGTCAAGAGATCGAGACCATCCTGGTCAACATGGTGAAACCCCGTCTCTACTAAAAATACAAAAAAGTAGCTGGGCATGGTGGCGCGTGCCTGTAATCCCAGCTACTCAGGAGGCTGAGGCAGGAGAATTGCCTGAGCCCAGGAGGCGGAGGTTGCGGTGAGCCGAGATTGCGCCATTGCACACCAGCCTGGGTAACAAGAGCGAAACTCCGTCTCAAAAAAAAAAAAAAAAAGAAAGAAAGAAAGACTTAAAGCTTTATGTTTCCCATTCACCCTTCAACAATTCTTGGAAAACTCTCTCCCTCCAGAGGGAGAGGTGTTATTTATTCCTGGATTCTCAGTATTAGTAGGCATGGTAAAGAAAGAAGCATGTGGCTTCTTGATCACTTGTTTGCTACATTGTGACATCAGTGATCTGGTCATAGTTTTTTGTTTTTGATAACTAGTTTATCCGATAGCTCCTCAAATCGATGCCTAGATTGTGACCATTCTCAACCAGGTCATGCAACTAGCACATGGTAAAGAATTATTTTGTGTCATCTAGAATGTGGAATTAGAACTATTCTGTAGAGGTTTCCAGGAAACAGTTTAAAATAAATATAAGACCGAAGTCTCTAAGAAGTCTTAAGAGTTTTATGTGGTTGACATGACTTATCTGGTAAAGTAGTGAATTCCATGTCATCAGAGTTATTCATGAAGAATCTGAATATTTTACTCACCAGGAAGTGACAGAGACATTTTTTGCATTGAGTAAGAAGGTTGTTAGAGGACACCTAAAGCTTTGTCAAATCTTGCTTCCTAATCGTGGGGCTACAGGGTGGTGCTCAGAGTGGGATATGTGGAAAAAGACCTAGTGCTTGCTTAAAGAGCTGTGGTTATACACCGATTGCTCACACCAACCAAATAAACAAACCCACGCAATGTTTATAAAACTAAGTAGTTCAGAATCAAGGAAGTTGTCCAAATTTCAAGACCCAGACAGTTAAGCTCAGGAGCTTAACTCACAAAGTCAAGAAAGAATTTAAAAATCAAGACAAGTCCAGAAACAGGCGGAAGAAAAAAAGCTGGTGTTATCATCTACAGACAAATTCTAGCAGAGGAGCAGGCCGTAAAACCTTGGGAAGAAAACTTTTAATGTGTCCAGCTGCTTCTGGTTTTTGTGAAGAAAGAAGATGTAAAATGAGAGGGCAGGATCGGTAACCACTTTACCTACGATGGTTAGAGAAGGTGAGAATTGGTATCTGAATGCTAAGAAGAGGCAGCAGCTAAGTGAAGATCTGAAAATCAAACATTTCCAACAGAAGGCATGGTGAATACAGAATCTGAAAATTATGAACAAGCTTGGTGTGTTTGGCAGCAGAAAAGAAGGCCAGAATACCCTGAGTTCAGGGGCTAAGACAGAGGATGGAGGGATTTAGGTTGAAGTGATAAGTCAGTGAAACCTACCCAGTAGTCCCATAGTGTAATTGCTTTTTTTTTCCTTTCGATAAACATAGAAATGGACCCTTCTGCTCTTAAAGCTTAAAACTTACATTTGTTTTATCTGAATTCCTTCCTCAGGAAAGGGTCCCCAGGAATCTCAAGAGGTATCAAAGAATTGAAACTCACCAGATCACATCCAGACAATGAGATGCCCACTCCTCATTCATCATGATTGCTTCCTTGCTCTTTCCTAGTTCCTGCTTTCTTACACATTGTTACATTTATTCCCTGCTATAAAAACTCCTACTTTTGGTGGGTCAGAGAGGTGGATTAGAGACTGATCTCCCATCTCCTGGGCTGCAGCAGCCCATTAAAGCCTTCTTGCTTGGATACACTCATCATCTCACTGATTGGCTTCCTGTGAGGTGAGCAGCAGGACCTAGACCAAACCCCTGGTGTTTTGGTAACACAAGGACCACTTGATGTAGGGTTATGTGGAGTTTGTTAAGAAATTTGTATTTCATCTTGTTTCTGAAGAAAGCTACATACTTTTTGACATAAGCAACTATCAGTGAGGAGATGATCGTATAGACAGGAGGAAACAAACTCTCTTTATCTCAAACCATCATGAGACAGAGACAGTTGAAACAAGGGACTCAATCATAATTTCTAGGAGAGTAAATGCCATTAGGATTTTGAATTATGTAATCAGTGTATCTCTTGGCTACGGGAACAACTCTGGCTTCAGGAGGGCACTGCCGTGAATATAATGGGACAATGGAATCTTTATTCACAGGAGTCAAAGAAGTACTCTAGAGCCAGAGGGGCAAGTAGAAAGTTGTAAAACTTACGAACAGGGACCAAAGATGACATATGACCCCATGGTATAAGTCAGTTTTGGAGAAGACAAAAGGAACCATGAATCCAGACAGAATGATTCCCTGATGACTGTCTCAGAAATCCTGGATCCTGAATCAGATTGATTCTGAGAGAGCACAAGTGAAGAGAGCAGGAATCTACTAAGCAATGACGCTTTGAAGTCCTCATAAGTTTGTGATGCTGACAGCTCTTCTGTAGTAGCTGCCCTTGGCCAGTAACTCAGATATGTTGAATGCTACATGTGGGAAAATCTTAGAGGTGTGGGAAGCTGTAAGTAAGGACATTTCAATGGGACGGGAAAAAATTGCACTACAAAAGCCTGTTTTTAAAAATGAAACTTACTAAACTGTGTCTGTAAAACTGTGTTTTTAAATTATATAACCAAGCCGGGCGCGGTGGCTCAAGCCTGTAATCCCAGCACTTTGGGAGGCCGAGGCGGGTGGATCACGAGGTCGAGAGATCGAGACCATCCTGGTCAACATGGTGAAACCCCGTCTCTACTAAAAATACAAAAAATTAGCTGGGCATGGTGGCAACATGCCTGTAATCCCAGCTACTCAGGAGGCTGAGGCAGGAGAATTGCCTGAACCCAGGAGGCAGATGTTGCGGTGAGCCGAGATCGCGCCATTGCACTCCAGCCTGGGTAATAAGAGCGAAACTCCGTCTCAAAAAAAAACCAAACAAACAAAACAAACAAACAAAAAAAATTATATAACCAAATTAATATTCACAAGACTCACCTTGGAAGTCAGACATTAACTTCAAAACTGCTTTTATCTCTCATGGCGATTTCAGAGCTCTTTTTTGTTTGTTTGTTTTGGGACGGAGTTTCGCTCCCGTTACCCAGGCTGGAGTGCAATGGCGGCGATCTCGGCTCACCGCAACCTCCGCCTCCTGGGTTCAGGCAATTCTCCTGCCTCAGCCTCCTGAGTAGCTGGGATTACAGGCACGCGCCACCATGCCCAGCTAATTTTTTGTATTTTTAGTAGAGACGGGGTTTCACCATGTTGACCAGGATGGTCTCGATCTCTTGACCTCGTGATCCACCTGCCTCGGCCTCCCAAAGTGCTGGGATTACAGGCTTGAGCCACTGCGCCTGGCCAGAGCTCTTTTACAAGATATGCGGGTACATACCCATGTGACCAGACTTGTCTGATTTCTTCAGTAACATTCCTCTTTGATCTGTGACTGAAGGCTCAAGTCAAATCTACTCTAAAGAATGAATATTTGTCACCACTTATACATTTTCATAAAATATTCTTTTAATTTTGAAGACATGTTCAAAATTAATTTGAGGGTCACACCACTATTAGAAAACATGAAATTCCCAAAGCAACTACAGGATTTTTCTGCTTTCATTTATAAATAATTATTAAAAATTTCTACAGAAACTCCATATAGAAAAGTCAAATATTAAACTACTCCTTATAAACTATTTAAAAACATATCCAAAATTGTGTTTAAGCACTGTATACACATTTGTGTTTACCATTTATGTATATTTATTTTCTTTCATAAATTAGTTGGATGACAAATCCAAAGGGCAGACAAAGCTAAGGATTTGCTTCTTTCTAGAATTGCGCCAATTGTATGGGTTTATCATTTGTATCACATTTTCATTTGTTCAGTTTTAGTCCTTTCTAAGTAAAGAGGGTAGAAAGGAATAAAATATTTAAATAATTACACAAACAGTGCCATCTAGGTAAAAATGTCACATGATTATTACACAGTAAGTCTGGAAGTAGGTTGTTTAGAGCTAATAGGTTGGTGCCAATCATTTTCCCCCTCCTGTCACATAGTTTCACCCTCAAAATTTCCTCATGGACCAGAATTGCTGCTGAAACTTGAGCTCTCACATCTGAATCCCAGATCAAGTAGAAGAGGAAAGCTAAGAGAACTAAAAATGTGTTCCTTCTAGAAGTAGATTCTCTATCAACAGTTCTCCAGAAATCTCATACATGTCCGTTTGTATCTTGTTGGCCAGAACGTAATCATATGACCATAAGCTGACAAGGAGCTCAGTTAAAAATTGATTTCTCTTCTTAAGGAAGACAGTGGGGGTTTGTGATAGAAGTCTCGGCCAGGATTGAATTCAATTCCTTAGAATTCTGCTGGTGTGGCAGTCTTCATCTTGTTTCCTCAGATCATCTAGATGGGAACAATAATTCTCTTCATTATGTTAATAGTTCTTGTCTCATATTTGAACAAAACCTTAGTACAATTTAAGACACCAACATTTACTTTTGTAATATTATGAAATTTGAAGCCTTACTCGTCAACGGTTATTTGATTACACAGATTACTCATGTTTACTGTAAAAGTTTATCACTAAAGAACCTCTTTATATAACCAAACATCTACTTCACTAGAAAGAACACTGTAGAGACGGCATTTGAAAATGATGCTTTGAGTTAAATTTGGTTAAATCCCTGTCGAATTTGTTGGCTGTTATACTTGTGTTTAATGTATGTTTACACTAAAGAAATTTCAAAACATTGTAATAGTTAAAACTGAAGTAACTGGAGAAACACAGATCCCACCCCTGCTTCTTTGTTTCTTTACTGAGCAAAGCTCTTTTTGGAGAATTTGTCTGACATATTAATGTCTTTCAAATTACATGTCTTGGCTGTTGTGATTACTGCTGCAATAAACATGGGAGTGCATAAATCTCTTGAAGATCTTGATATTAATTCATTTGTACAAATATGTGGAAGTGGGATTGCTGGATTATATAATAGTTCTGTGTTCAATTTTTTGAGGAACTTCCAAAGCATTTTATTCTCCCACCAGCAGTGTGCAAGTCTTCCAATTTCTCCACATCCTTGTCAACACCGTTTTAAAAAAGTTATAGAATAGCCATTCTAATAGATATGAAACAATATCTCACTGTGGTTTTGATTAGGGTTTTCCTGATGACTAATGATGTTGAGTGATGATATCTTTTAACTATTAGTGGGAATATCTTTTTCATATACTTGTTAGTCATTTTTACATCATTTTTGGGGAAATGTCCATTCAAGTCCTTTGTCCACTTTTTAATGGACTTGCATTTTGGCTATAAACTTGTTCTTATACATTATAGAAATTAATCCTTTGTCAGATATATGGTTTATAATGGTTTTCTCCCATTTTATAGGTTGCTTTTTATTCTGTTATTTCCTTTGTTTTGCAAAACTTTTTGGTTTTATGTGATCACACTTGCTTATTTTTTCCTTTTGTTGTGTACTTCTTGTGTCATACCCATGAGATAATTGCTGAGACAAATGTCCTGAAGCTTTTCCCCTGTGATTTTTACTACAAGCTTTACAGTTTTAGGTCTTACTTTTAATTTTTAACCTACTTGGAGTTGATTTTTATGCACGGTGTGAGAGAATTGTTCAATTTTATTATTTTGTATATGGATATTCAGTTTTCCCAACACCGTTTATTAAAGAGACTCTCTTTTTCCCATTGAATATTCTTGGTCCCTTAACAAACACCAGTTGATCATATAAGCATGAGTTTCCTTCTGTTCCTTTGAAGGATTATTCACAATAGCTATAATGTGGAAATGATCAAAATTTTCATTGAGAGATGAATGGATAAAGAAAATGTGTTATAAACATACAATGGAATATTATCGAACTATGATAAACAAGGAAATCCTGCTACATAAAAAAGTATGAATGAGCCTTGAGGACATTATGCTAAGTAAAATAAGCTAGTCACAGAAGGACAGATACTACATGCTTCCACTTATATATGGAGTTCAATGTAGTCAAACCGATAGAGACAGAAAGTAGGTTAGTGGTTGCTAGAGGCTGGGTGAGAGGAAAATGGGGATTTGCCATTTAACAGGCATAGTTTCAGTTAGGTAAGACGAATAAGGTCTACAGATACTTGTAGAACATTATGTAGAACAAATGCTGTACAAAATTGTGCCTATAGTTAATATTACTATATACTTACAAATTTTATAAGAAGGTAGATCTTATGTTATTTGTTCTTACTGTAATTAAAAAACAAAGAAATAGCAAAATGTATGTGTTAATATGTGAATTAGGAACTTAGGTCACTTTCCAATCTTTGTGTATTACTTTCAGAGTCATTTACTGGCCAGGTGTGAGGGCTCATGCCTGTAATTCCAGCATTTTGGAAGATCGAATCAGGCAGGAGAATTGCTTGAGCCCAGAAGTCTGAGACCAGCCTGGGAAGCATAGTGAGACCCCATGTCTTAAAAAAAAAAAGAAGAAGAAGAAAATTAGCAAGGTATGATGAAACATGCCTGGAGTGCCACCTACTCAGGAGGCTGAGGCAAAAGGATCCTTTGAGCCCAGGAACCTGAGGCTGCAATGAGCTGTGATCTCACTATTGCACTGCAGCCTGGGCAACAGGTGAGACCCTATCCCCCCCCAAAAAAAGTCAATTACCAATAAATAATGAAGACTGGCTGTGTTCTAGTTAGTCACCTTTAAGACTCACACCTTCAAAAGTCTGTTTGTAAATAGGCAGTCATGATAATTGAACAGGAAAACAGAAAACAGCAAACAAGAAGTCATGAAAGCAATTAGAAAAGAATATAATAATCTTTCCTGTAAGGCCAATAAAAATTAGACAAAATAAAATAAAATCTTACATTAAAGTTTAAATACACTTTCTGATTATGAAAATAATATTATTTGCTAAGACTTCATAAACTATAAAGTTGTAAAGGAGTCTTTATGTGTGATTTTGGTTGTCTTATCCTGAATCTAGGTTTCTATTCCTGCAGTTTTTTCACTGTGGTTCAGATTTTAGGATTTCTTATACCCAAAGAAAGTAAACTAAAGTCACCTTATTTTAAATTGAGTATTGACTTGTGTTTTCATTGGATTTCTAATGCTAATATCAAAAAAAAAAAAAACTGAAATACCCTGACTGGCAAGTAAATGGAATTAGTAAAACTCCCATGGAAAAAATAACCCAACAACACAGTCATGCATGTTAAGGTGCCATTAGAAAAAATTAGAAAATAAGGTGTCATTAGAAAAGAGTTTTGCCATAATCAAGTAAAAGGGCACTGAAATAGTAAAGTGTTCCATCATATGTAGTAAAATTATGACAGCAAAATATGTCTAACAGCATTTATAATTAGATTTGTAATAATCAAAAGATAGAATAAAAATAAGAGAATAGAAATATGATCTAAATGGTCTCTTAATAGCCTTTTTAAAGTTTATACCTGTCTTCTTGGGCAGGTTGTTAAACCTCTCTTTTTTTCTCATCCATAAAATGGAAAAATGGAAGCCTAAATAGTAGAGCCATTGGGAGGACTGGGTTAACACACTGAAAGAACCCAGAGTAATAATTTTGTCTATTATTATGATGATTTAAAAGGTGGAAATAATTTTGATAAATGCAATCATATTGAATTTGAGTATATAGGTTTTGGTTTTATTTTTCAGAGAATTTTCTGTAACTAACTGCAATAATTGCCTCATAGCACTTCTTTATTCAATTACCCGGAGTAGAAAGAGAATATAGCTTTCTTGGTTGCAATTATCATTAGTATGCAAATTCTATCATTAGCACAGAGTTCTGCAGAGGAGATAGCTGGGTAAAAGAAAAAACACAAAACAAAATACTGATGAGCATTCTTTGATAGCATTGCATAGTTTCTCCGTGGTGAAGGAGAGTAAAACTGGATTAAATGAATAGAGGTATTAAAGCTTCCTATTATCTATCAGCCTTTTCATAGCATTTGCTCTATTGTGCGAATCGTACTGGTATGAACCTTGCATGTGGTACGTTGAAATCAAAATGGGTTATTTTGTATTAATACAGGAAGTGTATTGTAAGAGCATGATCTCTGAACGCAGATGGCCTACATTCAAGTTTTTGTTTGCTCTGCTACTTACTAGTTGTTTAACCCTGAGTAAAATATGGAAAATCTCTGGGTGTCAGCTTCCTCATATGTAAAATGATAACAGTACCTACTCCATAGGGTGCAGTGAGACTTCAATGAGTTAATATACACAAAACACTTAGCATAGTGCCCAGACCTAGTGATGCCCAATGCCAGTTACTACTATCAGTCGGTGTGATAGCTTTTCTAAGTTTCTTGATCTATATAAACTATCTCTATAATTTTGGAAGAGTTTGCTTCTTTTTCAAGCCAAAGCATTGCTGTTATTGTTTTCAGAGCACTTAAATCCATCTTTATATGAGCAATCATTTAATATTATTGTCCAGAGTTTGCCTTGCCATAAAGAAACTACCCGTTAGTTGCAGGTTGCTGCTAACTCTGTGCCCCTCCTGCCCAAAGAGGAATCGAGCAGACTCTGCCCTCCTCTGAAGTTCCACTGTCCATTCAGAATCTAGACTAAAAGAGACCTCACACTGCAGTAAATGGCTCTGTAGTAGGCTCGGATAAGGGAATAATTACATACGATATTCATCCCAATTTTGTGCCCACAGGGGAACCCTGCTTAATGCAACTGTTAACTGGTTATTTTTTTCCTCAAAGGGCTTCAGTCAAGTTCATATTCTGAGGGCTGCCTAGACCACTTCTCTGAGTTTCACGTTTTATATTTAACTCTCAAGTGGTCATCTTTATCTAGATGTCCAACAAGCGCTTCCTATCCAACATGTCCCAAATTGACTCATCCATCCTTCCTCTAAAAATAACCTCATCTTCTGGCATCTTCTATCTCAGTTACCCAAGCTAGAATTTTTGACAGCTATCTCTAACTCCCACCTTACACTGAACCTTAAACTTCTCCCCAGCTATTCTAGGATAGTCCAGACTTCAAGTATTTTGCCCAACTTTCCATAATTTATAAGCAGCCTGAAGTGCTCAGCTGAGCTTCAAGACTGTAAATTTGCAATAAAGCCGTTATGTAAAGCTCTGGGATTTTCTCCAATGTTGCTCAGTTCAGAGAACACAGATTCTGATATTTGACCATAGACTCTATGTATTTTATGACATAGTGTGTAAATTAATTAATTCCTGAACATAAAATCAGAATGCAACACCTAAATTCTAAAAAACACAGTAACCAGAAATCAATGGCTCATACTTAAAGCAAAATCAAATTTACATGTCCATGACATCTGGTAATTTGTATTTGGTTTATGTGTTCAGTAAGAAAGGACATAGGAAAAGAACATTTGCACTGTCTGTGCAACATAGTGAGACTGTCTCTACAAAATATAAAATTAGCCAGGCATGGTGGTGTGTGCCCATAGTCCCAGCTACTCCGGAGTAATGAGCCGTGATTGCACCAGTGCACTCCAGCCTGGGCTACAGAACTAGACTCTGAAAAAGGAAAAAAAAAAAAAAAAAAAAAAAAAAACACGGCATTTGCCATGACACTGAGTTTATTCAGATTAAGTGAAGACTTTGTATAGATTTTTTTTTGTTTGCATTTTCTTTTCTCCTTTATTCTTTGACTATGTAAAGTATCAAGATGAGAAAAACTTTAAGCGATATTCTTTAATTTCAATTAAAATCTTCAAATAAAATATTACCATATAAAGACCAAACAATCTGACATTTACTAGCAATGCATAGGCAGTTAGCTCAAAAAAGAAGAGTAACAACAAAAAAATACTATTGTCTGTTCCAAGTCTACATTGTAGATGAGAAATTTGGGCCAAGATCCACTTTTGACTTTCCAGTGACCAAGACAAAATATAGGAAACCAGATTTATTATTTGTATTGCTTTCATGCCCACCATTTATAACTACAGTCAAAGCAATGTTTTAGCATACTCATTGTCCTTCTTTGCCATTTTAAAGCTTGTGAATGAACATTAGTATTATGTAAGAAGGTCAAAATGGTGATGGAACAAGCCAGGGTCATTTTTTTGAAATCTGAGCATTGGTGTGGGGTACAGCTGTGACAGGCGCACATGTTCCCAGGGGTCTTGTTTTACTACTGAGGGATAGAAGGAAGTTCAAGCCCTTAACCTTTCTCCTCACATTCACAAAAAAATGTAGTAAAAATAAAATTAATATAATTTTAAAATAAGTGTGGTTGTGCTTCTCGGTAAGCAGAGGTATATGTATGTGTGTGTGTGTGTGTGTGTATGTGTGTGTGTGTGTGTGTGTGTGTGTGTGTGTGTGCATGTTTAACATCTCTACATAATGGGACAGCTGGACAATCAATCTAGCTGTCCTGTGCTAATTACTTCGCAGATGGAGAAAAAGAAACTCTCAGGGGCCGGGCGCAGTGGCTCAAGCCTGTAATCTCAGCACTTTGGGAGGCCGAGGCGGGCAGATCACGAGGTCAAGAGATCGAGACCATCCTGGCCAACATGGTGAAACCTCGTCTCTACTAAAAATACAAAAATTAGCTGGCCGTGGTGGTGTGCGTCTGTAGTCACAGCTACTTGGGAGGCTGAGGCGGAAGAATTGCTTGAACCTAGGAAGTGGAGGTTGCAGTGAGCCGAGATTGTGCCATTGCACTCCAGCCTGGTGCCTGGCCAAAGAGTGAGACTCTGTCTCAAAAAAAAAAAAAAAAAAAAAAAAAAGAAAAGAAAGAAACTCTCAAATTAATTTAAGAGAAATTAGCATCATTGTGTAGAATGAAACAAGGCTTTTAACAGTTTTTTTCCATGATTACTTGTATGAAGCAAGCAAATGAAGAAACCAGGTCAAAGAGGTCAAATAATTTCTCCTGAATCCCATAACTCTGAGGCAGAGCATTGGTTCAAAGATCAGAAAACCTGGCTCTAAGTCTTTCCATATCTTCCACCCAAGCATCTTGTGTTTTGGAAGCAACTCATTTAACCTTATCTGAATCACCACCAAAGTGCCTAAAACCTGGAAGATGGTAAGTGCTTGCAAAATTTAAATAAATCACAGCCCAGAAAAAGTCACATTTTGTCAAGCCATCAAATAGTTGGCAGCTCTTTCTTTCCTTTTAGGGGTTTTCTTGTTGAGTTAACATTCGGGTTACAGTCGATTCTAAAATGGTTAGACTTATACAACTTTATTGTTGTACTCACTCAGAAGAACTACTGCCAACAGAATTATTCCAAAAATGTTAGTCAAGTACAATTCCAGTTGGGAATAAAGGATACACAGATTTGTGAACACATTTTGGTTTCAGTAAACAGAGTCTATAGACCTAAAGTAAAGCCCCACCACCTCCAGAAGATGATGTATAGAACAAAGACTAATCATGCCCCTTTATGCCTGCTTAAGGCCTAATGAGATTCCTGGCATATAGAAGTGGAATAATTCTGAGAAAATGTTCTGCTGGAGCATGTCTAACCTTAGACCACAGTTCTTGGGGAAAATTTTCTTTTGCATCCTCCATAGTAGGCACCTTGTTATTTCATCCTTTTACTCTTTCCCTAGCCATGTTCATCCATGTTTCCTGTATGCAAAGACAAAATTAAACACACCTAAAAATAGAAAGGCACAGTCACACAACTATCAGAATGGATGCCTTGCAGTTAAAATGGGTGCTGACAGTGAATACCCAGCACCACTGTGTGGGTGAACATCAACGCTTTGTTTCCTATGAGAAAAACGTGTCAGAACTGCCTGTCCTAGACACAAGTTTTTCATGGTTTTCAAACAGCTGAGGCTATGTTTCTTTTGAAGTTCATGGGCAAATGTGAAATTCATTACAAAATTATCTATGTGAATCCTCCCGAAGAAAAAGTCTGTAATTTCTACCAGATTAGAGAAAAAAAAGTGTCCACGACTCATAAAAGTTAAGGAGTACTATTTATTTGGGTTAAAATGATAAATAAATCAGTACACTAAAATGCTAGTGTAGAGTAGCATTTTTTGGTAGTGTAGACTAATGTAGAGTCACTCCCCAAGAGAGTACTTTTTAATTCCCTAACAGGTTACATAATCGATGTAGCACAGGAGTCTTTTTAAGACCAAAGGAAACAACCTCTATTTATATAAATTTGTAGGACAGACTGTAACACTTCAGGAGAGCTGTATTTTCAGGAGTGTCCCTGGTGACAGGGAGATCCATTAGTCTTAAAAAATATTCTCAGCCTGTTCATGTCTCTCAATGATTTAAATTTAAGAAGAATGTGATGATGTATAAATGCATCTTCCACTCCAGAGCTTTATTGGTCATTGAGAATGAATTTCTTAAATTGGACCCTGAGAGGTTTGTGTTGAGAAAGGGTGACTTGAGCAAGAGCATACTGAGGACCATGATAAAGAAGGGAAAGGACCCAGGAAGGACTCAAATCTCCCTAGCAGGTTACTGACGTCATTTCTGTTCAATGGAGAACCTCAGCATGATTAAGAGCATGCCCATGGTAATCTGGCACAGTCGTTCTGTGTCTTGTATGCATCACATCATGGCAGAACAGAAAAGTTTGGGGTTCTAAAGTGACCTTCATTGACTTCTTTGTCAAAGACAGCTACTTTCTTCTGGGAACCTGGACTGGGCAAGCCTGTGTGGTTTGAAGTCAGAGCCCACATACTGCTGCCTGGTCCTATTTCTGAAATATGGAGAGAAAATCTAGGGAAGGAAGAACATTTATGGTGATGCAGAACATCAGGAAAAGGAGAGCAGTTTTTTGAAAATTAGTCTTAGAACTCATTTATTCACAATTGAGTAGCTCCTGTCACTGATCACTGTCTGATTGGATTAAGACTCAGAAAGATGTAACTTTTAGCTTACTCTTACCCATTTCTTAGAAGCATCATTCTGAAGGCAATCAATGGCACTTCTATTTCTAGTTTCCACCCAATGGTGTAAAACCCTAGTAGGCAGTTCATTCTCCTAAATGATGTCAGAAAGTCAGTCATTTCTATTACCCAGAGATTCCATTCTGGTTGGCTCTTGCCAACAATCACCAGGCACAGCAGTTTATGGCTTCCTTTCATTGATTCTATTGTTTTTCTCCCTGCAAAGAGGAGACCTTTTCCTTCTATCTATTTTAAAACATTATCTAATTCATTTCCATGTTAATAAAGCTCTGGGTCAGATAAAAAATTCTAACTTTTAAAAGGGTCAGATTACTTTTTTCATGTCATTAAGAAACAAAAGCAATCAAACAAAAAAAACAAAAATATCAAAGCAAACCAAAGCAATGAACAAAAATTGAGTGGAATACAACTGGGTCCTAGACTGAGTCTTCACTGAAATTACAGTAACACTGCTAACAGTTTTCATCAGGTCTTTTAAACTAATCTCTTGTATTCATCTGTAGTGAGGTAAAATATCAGAAGAGTGTTGTGAGAATGCTTAAATCTAAAAGGGAAGGATGCAATTTGCTAATGCTTGCTGTGTCAGAGACACTTGGTTTTGTGCTTTGTATGTATTATTTTATTTTATACCTGCAGAAAAGCCCATCTTACATAGAGAAAACTGAAGTTTAGGGATGAGATTAACCTGCTCAAAGTCTCAATTGATTCAACACAGATGCTTCAATACAGTAACACTGTGTAAAACTTCTGCTCTCACACAATAGCTTTTGAAATATCAGACAAAAGCTGAGGAACCTAAATACACACACCCACACACACCCACACACACACACACACACACACACACACATATTTAATGCTGAAAGTGAGATATGGAAAAAAATGTGCAACATTTTGTTAGAGTCTGGCTGAATCAGAAAGGTTGCTTTGTGGCTTTTGTTTTGTTTGCAGTTGTTTCCTCTCTGAAGAACAAATTGTTTGTAGTCTAGCACTTACATCTCATTTTTGATCTACCAACAGCAGCTTGTCTTTTTACCCTTCTCATGCCTTGCAAATGTCCTTGAAAATGTTCTTCAAGGCCCGTCTCTTTTTCAAAGTCTGTCTCTTAATTTGCAGCTCAAATGCAGAAGCAAAACTTACCCTTGAGACAACATTCAGAGCCATTTCTTAATTTAGGGCATGAGTCAGAATCTAGCAGAGCCATCCCATAATTCTACAGTATACAATTCAATTTTTGGCATCAGACCAGCAAGACTCATAAAAATAATGAGAAATAATAATTCTTCTAAAATCGCATAAAAGTGAAAAAGAAAAGACTTCAAAACTCGAAAACTCTTATTACATTTATGGACATCAATAGATTTAATTATGACAATGTACAAGGAACTTTTCATTTTTATCCAAACAGTTTCAATAATTAAATTTTTTTTTTCATGTTTCCTGACACTTGCTGTTACCAACAGTGCACTAATCTCTATAAAGGGCCAAAGAAATCAAGAATAATGATCTCCTACTGCTAATTCACAGGAAGGTTTGCAATTTTTACTGTAAAACGTTGTAGGAAGTAAATTGCAGATTTGCCATCACTAAACAAAGAGCTTGAAATGATAGACTAAAACAAAATAAGTGAAATTGAAGAGAAATGCATGAAGGAATATATAGTCCTAAATTTAGTCTACAGAAAAGTCACAGTGGCAAAAAGCAGTCTAAAAGTGGGGCTCGTGACAAATAATGAGAGATATTTCATTTGGGGTTTAAAACATGTAACTGTAATGAAGATCTCTGAAAAGAAAATGTTATTGTAGGTTTTATTAATAAATTCATAGGTTTAAAATACATGGCAATTCCTCTATTACTGAGAGATCTACTTGCTCCATGAGCTGTTCTTTAGATGGAGATAGTGTTAGCTTGGAAAATTCCCTTATGGTGAATGATGAAAGGAAATAAGGATGCCTTATCTATATGAGCGAATCTAACATGAAAATAAAGGACCACTGCCCTCAAATGTTTGAAGTACAGTCATCTGAAAGAATGGAGATTAGAACTATCTTGAGGGTTCAGCAAGTAAAGCAAGAACCTGAGGGTCCAAATGATAAGCAGCTTGTTTTAACTTGAAATATATAATAATAATTTCTAACATTAGTTATACAAGAGTCTATATTACTTGCAAAGTATTGTGTTAGGTGCCTAGTGCTATAAGAAGAGCCACTGTAAGAAAGGGTACTTATGTCTGCAGGGAGTTGACTTCTCAATGACCGCTGTTTTCCTACACCATGTAGAGGGTTGAGCTTGGTATCTTTATAAGAATAAACTAACGGGAGGAGTTGATACTCACTTAAATTTTAACCTAAAAAATGAAAATCACTGGCCGGACGGAGTGGCTCATGTCTGTAATCCCAGCACTTTGGGAGGCCGAGGCGGGCAGATCTTGAGGTCAAGAGATCGAGACCATCCTGGCCAACATGGTGAAACCCCGTCTCTACTAAAAATACAAAAATTTGCCAGCCATGGTGGTGAACGCCTGTAATCCCAGCTACTCAGGACGCTGAGGCAGAAGAATTGCTTGAACCTGGGAGGCAGAGGTTGCAGTGAGCTGAGATTGCGCCACTGCACTCCAGCCTGGTGCCTGGCGACCAAGCGAGACTCTGTCTCAAAAAAAGAAAAAAAAAAGAGAAAAATGAAAATCACTATGAGAATAAGTCCTGAATCATAATACAAATATTCTGTGACAGATGTCTTAAAGGTGTATTGAAAGTTCTCTTTGGTTCCACGTTTGTTTGTTCAATGCTATTGTGTTCTTTTAAAAGAACACAACAATTCTGAAACAACAAACTGAAGCTTCAGCCTATTCTTTTCTTTGCCTTGATACATTTTTCCGAAGGTAATAGTTAAGGTTAATGTAATAATCATGATCCTTCTTTCAATACCTACAATGAAATCCAATCCTTCATAATTGAGTAATCCCAAATCACACTGGATTTTTCTCTCTGATCAGCTTTGTACGATGTGTACACTTCAGCCTTCTTTAATACCCAGGAGTTTAGATCAGTGAGTTCACTTTCTAGGGACAGAGATTAAGGATATTCTTTTTTTGTTGTTTTTTCCTCTAAAAGTTTCATTGAAAGCAATATAATGCCATTAAAATATTCTTTTGTTGGGGTGGGGGGGGAGTTAAACATAGTTCTAAAGTAAATCATTCAGTCCTAAATTACCAAAAATCTTGTGATGGATATCTTGCTGAAATAATAACAAATCTTTATTTTGGGCTGTATCAGAATTGCTGTTACTGAGCTATCGGTGCATTTGTTAAGAGGCACAATTGCAAACGTCAGGTAGATGAAAAATAAATGTCTAAGAATGTTATAAGACATTTATACATAAGGATATAGGAAATTTCCAGAAAATGATAGCTTCTTGCAGTTTATCTTATTCAGTTCTCTGAGGCTGAGGAATAAAATTTATGCCCGACCATTAATGACACAAGCAGTTAATTCATCCTTCCCTTCATTCTCACCACATATTCTTAAATAGTTTTACATCTCTCCCTTCTTTTTTTGCTTTCTTCCTTTTCTCTCATTCTCACTCTGCCTGTCCTTCCTTCATATGCCATGTCTCTTAGGGGTAATCCAGGACAATTTTCTTGGCTTCTGTTTAAGCAGTCTGTGTAGAAAACTAAGGGAATCAGACCCACATATCTCTAGAAAACAAGTTACATTCAGAGGTCCTGATGAAGATTCTAGATAGAAGATAGAAAGAGAGATAGAGACATAGATTAGATAGATAGAATTCTTTGTATGATTCAATGTGATCATATTTTTAAATAGCAAAGTAATTGTTCCAATAATTTTCACACACATTTTATAACTAACACAAGAATGAAAAGTACTCAAGGTGTACTATTTCTGCAAAACAGTTTTTAGCTTCACCAGCCTAGAAAGCATGGTTTATTTTTTCCATCAGTGTGTTGAGAAGCTGGTGCTTGTGTTTCCAGCTTTCAGCATCCTTTGGCTGCAGAGGTCTGTTTCCTTGCTCATCGCAAGGCCAGCGAGAAACATTCAATTACCAGCTGTGGGAGCACAGCTGAGACTGTTACCCTTCTCCCTGTCAATTTGAGTATTGAAAACAACTGCTGAAGTCCATGATAAAGGAACAAAACTGCTCTCAGAAAAGTTGTCATCTGAAATACCAAATTCTCCTGGCAACACGTTAGAGAAAACTTTCATTCGTTAAAAAAATAAAGAAGGAACTGAACTGACAAATTAGTTTTTCCAGGAAACTGACATTTATATATACTTATAGATTACACAAATGCTAGGCTGAGAATAAAAGCTTGTAACATTGGTACCAGCACTCCACAAGAGAGCCTAAATACAGACAATTACAAAATATTTTTAAAAATACACAGAATCCATTCCTCTGTTTGAAGATATGCATATTTGGAGCAGTGGGAAAGCTTGCAAGAAACAGTCTGTACAAAAAGACTTCCAGAAGCAGTACAGAAGAGGACTACTCACAAATCGCATTTCAGACTTGAAAGTATCATAAAACTATTTAGTACACTCTTCTGTTTTTTTCAGATATGGAACCTGTGAAAGGAAAGTAAATCTCAGGAACCCCAAATCACTAAGCCAAAAGGAAAAGTCAAGCTGGAAACTGTCAGACAAACCTGCCTCCTATTTTATTCCTAAAAAAAGCTAGCTAAGAAAGCTGCATGCCTCCCTGACCATTTGCCCACAAGGAATAGGGTAAAGACCTTGAGGAAATTTCAGGGTAAAATTCCAGTTCTGTTGGATTTCACCCTGGCAATGTAAACTGATAGCTCATCTTCACAGGTGCAGGACAGAAAGTCATCCCTCTGCTCACCTGAGACAAATGCATATTTGATTGTGTCCTCTACTTTACCGTACATGTAAAAATGCAGATTTACTAAGCCAGACTAAGGCCTAAGTGACTATTACTCTACCCTCCTTTCACATGTAAATTATGTATTCAGTGAAAGGCTAATCCAAGACTCAAAAGAATGAAAAAGAATTGTCTTTTATCTACCTATGACTGAACCGATGTGTATCTTACACATGTTGATGGATGTCTATCACGTCTCCCTAAAACGATAAAAGTAAGCTGAAACCAACCACCTTGGGCACAAGCCATCAGGACCTCCTGAGGCTGTGTCACAGGGACATCCTTAACCTTGGCAAAGTAAACTTTGTAAACTGATTGAGACCTGTCTCAGATGTTTTGGGTTCACCAACTAAAAAGCTTTTGCGAGCAAAACAAGGACAGGAAATTCACACGGGGAAGAACCAGACTGAAAACTGATCTCTTAAGAATTTGTTGACAGTTCTTTCCATTCGAGAAACATCCTATTCTATGAGTACTTCCTGAGGGCCTAACACATAGATGGCTGTGTGCTGAGTTTGATGGAGCATGCAAAGACGAATCTTCATGCAAACTGCTCACATCGTGGGAGGAGCAATACCACATGAAGAGATTTGCTAACACTCAATATAAAGCAGTGTGTGCAACATAATTTCAGTGTAAGTTCTACTACATTAAACATCATCTTTGAGCAATGGCAAAGTTTAAAACATGGTCGGCAAGCTTAAAAACGTGGCCTATGACTTGATAATGCTGCTGCTGTTATTGATGTTAAAATATAAAAAGTCAGTATTCCATGCTTCTGTAAAGGCAATTTTTGACTATAAATTAATGAGCCTTTTTTATGTTTTAAAAATGGTTCCTGTTTTACTTTATGTATTGACCTTAAAATACGCCAAGGGTCTAATTATGAGTCAATTCACAGGATCATTTGTATATTTCTTGATAGTCCTCTGATATATTCCCATTGAAAAATTATTCTAGCAAACCAATTATTTAAAAAAAAAACTCTTAAAATGAGGCACTACTGGTTAAATTTAAGCACACTGCAGTATATTGTTTCTCACTAACAATTAGTTAAATCAGTAATATACATTATAAAGTCTTCAAGCTACAAAATATGAAATTAAAACAGTACTTCATAATTAAATGAGAATCAGTAAAAGAAAATATTTAACTACACATTTGCCTTTGAAATGAATCCATTCAGGTTGCATTTTGCATATTAGTTCTACTATAATTTGGTTTTCACATTGTTCATGAAAAGTCTCTTCTGGAAAATAAACTATGGAGGAAAGCTTAAAAATTAACTTTATTAGTGACTGTGAAGAAAGTTAATGTATGCAAAGAAGTTTAGAAATTATTTGGAGATGTCATTTGTGTCACTGCTCTCCCTTGCTATCTTAGATGATGGGAATAGGAAATCTCTCTTTTTTTTTTTTTTATTTTTACAATTTCAGTTCTCACTACAATAAAGTTCAGATTTGGTCTTTTGGAATTGTTAAAAAAAAAAAAAAAGGAAAATCATTTCTTCAGTTCTTTCTCCTCTTGTTGTGAACATGTTCCTCTGTGTGTCTGCCAACTCATCAAAAATTATCACCATCAGTGTTCATAAAAGCTCACACCCCTAGAAAATGCTCACAGTTGTTTATTATAAAGCATTTACCTAAAATATATCCTTTTTGCATGTGAGCCTAATAGATAAAAATGATCCTGAGTTAAATATGTGGAGGATAACCTGTTTAGTACCCCATTATATTGTATGTTAAAATGCTACAAGCCATTTCAAAACCTGTACAGTATCCTACTAAAATCTAAAAGTAATACAAACAACAACAAAAAGTAAAAAGTTTCTGAAGGAAAGAAAAATAATACTAAAGGCAACTTTAAAAATAGTACCTATAAAAAAACCTTTTTTATAAATCGTGTTCCCTCATCTCTCTTCCACAATTATAACAGCATGGAAAAAACAAACAACTTAATTTTTTTCAGTAGAGTAGAAAATTGCAGTAAGCTTTCTGGTGACCATCTGTGATTTAATAGCCAAAATGTCTATTTTAAGACTCAATTCTGTAGTTTCTGTGAAATGATTTGGGATTCTACAATCCAAATTGATGATAATAGATAAAGTGCAAATATAAAGCAGATGCATCTAAATTATGTTAGAAAAAGTTCAAAATGGTACTGGATCTTTTCTAGTTTAAGTATGTCGAATGCTAACAGGCATGAGGAATCAAAAGTCGATAACCAACTTCGATCATCTTTTCTTCTTTGATTCCCACATTAGTCGGCTAGTGCTGCCATAACAAAGTACCACAAACTGGATGGCTTCAGCAACAGAAATTGATGGTCTCACAGTTGTGGTGGCTAGAAGCATGAGATCAAGGTGTCAGAAGGTTTGGTTCCTTCTGTAGGAAAAGTTTTTCATGCCACTCCCTTAGCCTCTGGTGATTTGCTGGGAATCTCTGGCATTTCTTGGCTTGGAAAAGCATCACTCCTATCTTTGCCTTCATTTTTACATGACGTTCACCCTGTGTGCATTTCTATCCAAATTTCCCTATTATGATTATTATACTTTAAGTTCTGGGGTTCATGTGCAGAACGTGCATGTTTGTTACATAAGTATACATGTGCCATGGTGGTTTGCTCCATCCATCACCCCATCATCTATACTAGGTATTTCTCCTAATGCTATCCCTCCCTTAGCCCCCAACTCCCTGCTATCCCTCCCCTAGCCCCCCACCCCCTGATAGGCCCGGTAAACTGATTGAGTTTAGGAGGACACTCCTCTCCCTGTGTCCATGTGCTCTCATTGTTCAACACCCACTTGTAAGTGAGAACATGTGGTGTTTGGTTTTCTGTTCTTGTGTCAGAACAGTTAGGGGCCCATCCTACTTCAGCATGACCTCATTCTAACTATAATTTAAATGCGCAAAAACCTCATTTCCAAATAATGTCTCATTCTGAAGTTTTGGGGGTTAGGACATCAACATATGAGTTTTGAGGGAAGATACAATTTAATCCATAACATTTCATAATGGAGAAGTGAGAAAACTGATACTAAAATACAAAAATGATAGTTTTTCAAATTATTTCAGTTGACACTGAAATAATTGCTCTCCAGTCAGATGCTCATGCTTGCAATGTAGAAGCCAAAATAATGAGATTTAATCATCTACCTAGAGAAAATTAGTATTCAATATTGATCCATGTGGTTAGGGTGAAAGGTTAAATTATTAGTAAAAAAAATTTATTTATTCATGAAAAAAACATCTTTTTTTACAAAATATTTCTCTCATTCAACTGTATTTTTGTTCTTTTTTTCTCTTTGGAAAATTAGATATCATTTAGCTAATTATAGGGTTTTGATGCCAGGGATATTTAGAATATGTTCAGTGTACAAAGGTAATTCTTGATTGTTATTGTTCTATTAAATTAATAAACTCAGAAAATTAATTATTTATAACACATATTTTTGCCAAAGCTTAATGATAAAATTAAAAAGGAATACACAGACGTTTTAAAATACACATATCAACCAAATAGATTTTGGGGAATGTCCCCTAAAGAATAAAAATCACTTGAACACAAGGAGTTTATTACAGTACTGTTTATAATAGCAAAAATCTTGAAAACAAATAGAATTCCATTGAGAATGCACTGCTTGAATAAATTAAGGTTTACTCAGCCTATGTAATATTATACTATAATTAAAAATAAGATTTATATTGATAGGTTTTTATCTGAAGTAATGTCCAATATGTTTTAAAATTGAAAAAAAGATGAAAGATAATTTCCAACAGACGTGTATTTTATAGTGCCACTTTTATTAAAAAGAAAATGTGCATGTGTGCCAATGTATTTCTGTATTGACCCAGTAAAATATGTGGAATGATAAATATCAAAGTATAAATATCAGTTATTTTAGGGGCTTGAGGTTCAAAGAGGGAAGATGAAATTAACAATATTTCCTGGCTGGGCGAGGTGGCTCACACCTGTAATCCTAGCACTTTGGGAGGTTGAGGTGGGTGGATCACCTGAGGTCAGCAGTTCAGGATCAGCCTGGCCATCACGGTGAAACCCCATCTTTAAAAAACAAACAAACAATATTTCCTAAGAACATGGACATTCTCTTTATATGATCAGAGAAAAATTAACCAAATTGGGAAATGAAGCACAGAAGCAAAAGTATAAAACCACAGATCATATTTCAAATTTATCAATTGTCTTATAATGCCCTACAGAACTATTTTCCACAGTTTAGGATCCAATCCAGGATCACACTTCATGTCATGCTTATGCCTTTTTAGACACCTTTACTCTAAGATAGTTCCACAGATTTTCTTGGCTTTCCTTGTGTTGACATTTTTGAAAAGTGTAGATCAGCTATTTTAAAGAATATTTCTCCTTGTGGTTTTTTTCCTGATAGTTCCTTAGGACTTGATGCAGAAAATTACATTGTATTCTTTTCACTTCATCATGTCAGCAAGCAATTGGTATCAGTTTGTCCTGATATGTGACGTTAACATTGATCTTTTCATTAAGGCGATGTCAAACCCCAGAATTGTCAACCATAAATTAACTATCTTTCCCCATATAATTAATAAGTAATTTGTAGGGAGTTATCTTAAGACTGAGTAAATGTCCTAAACAATGTAAATCTTATTATTTACATATAAATCCAGATTTTTATTTTATTCAATAGATTACAATGTATTATTTTCCATTAAGTCAAGATGGTTAGTAGATACGTTCAAATATCTTATACCTGCACTGATTTCTTACTGAATTCTTGGTCTAATTTTCTATCATTACTAAAAAGGAGTGTAAGATATTCAAATAGGTGTTTGGATTTTTCAGTTTTCCCTATATCTTAACTATTTTGCTTTTGTATTTTGAAGTTCTGTTATTAGGTGCATACTCATCTATAATAATATGTCTCTCTAAAAAATTACCCCATTATCACTGGGAAATTTTCTTCTTGATTTTTTCTGATAATAATAGAGCTATTTTAGCTGTCTGATACTTACTGTTCCTGACATGTATTTTTCCATTCCTTTCTTTTAAGCTACTTGTTTTCTTCTAAACAATGCTTACCATTTGGCTTTGCTTTATATATAGTCTGACAATCTTGCCTTTTAATGGTAATGTATATTCCATTTGCATTTAACGTAATCATTGATTGGTTAGGTTTAGGCTTACTGTTTTGCTATTGTGTTCTATTCGACTTACTTATTTTTTAGTCCTGTGTTCTTCCCCTTCGGCCACTTTTAGCTAAACAAATAGTTTTGTATTCTATTTTAATTCTTCTAATGGCTTTTTAGTAAGAACTCATAGTTGTATTGTTATACTACTTCATAAAAAAATGTAAGAGCATTGAACCAGTGTATCTGCATTATATCTTTTTAATTCTGCATGCTATTATTGTCATGTTTTTTATTTTTATATATGTTACAAACCCATTACAAAAGATTATGTGTTTTTATTTTTATAGTAAATTGACTTTTTTTAAAGTAAGAGAACTATAAAATATATTTTCTAAACATGCATATTTGAGCCGGGTATGGTGGCTCATGCCTGTAATCCGAACACTTTGGGAGGCCAAAGCAGGGGGATAGCTTGAGCCTAGTAGGTCAAAGCTGCAGTGAGCCCTGATGGTGCCATGACACTCCAACTTCAGTGACAGAGTGATATCCTACAGAAAAAAAAGGGGGGAAGGAAATAAAAAGGAAAAAAAAAAAGAAAGGAAAAAATAACAGAAAAGAAAAAGAAAAAATATGCATGTTTTTACTATTAGTAACACTTATCATTTCTTCCTGGATTTGAGTACCCATCCAGAGTCATCTTTTAATTCAGCCTGAAAACTCCTGTAGCACTTTTTTTTTTGGAGATGGGCTTACTTTGTCACCCAGGCTGATGTGTGATGGCATGATCGTAACTCGCTTTAGCATTTCTTTAACTCTCTGTTCGTACTTTTAGTTTTTTTCTTTATGTTCTTCATATTAAATAATTTCTATTAATTTATGTTGACATTCCCTGGCTCTCTCTTATGCTCTCTTCAATCTGCGGTTAATCTCATCAAATGAGTGTTTTATTTGTGTGTTGCAATTTTCAGTTCTAGAACTATTACTTGGTCGTTCTTTATAGTTTCTGTTTTTCAGATGACATTTTATATCCCTTCATTATAATCATACCATGTGATTTGTGTTGTGCTTCAATATATTCATGATAGCTACATTAAAGTCGTTTTCTGCCAATTACAATCTCTGAGTTTTCTTAATCCTGGATTCTATTTACTGCTTCTCTTAACTGTGGTTCTCATCATTTTTCTGTGTGTTTGTGTGTCTGTTAACATTTTATTTTATGCTGGATGTCTTAGATGACATGTTGTAGAGAATCTGGGTTCTCTTTTCTTCCTCTGGTTAATGTTGACTTAATTTATCACTATTTGTTGCAGAAAATGGTTAACTTGGCAAGACTCAAGAAAATTTAGTGTAGTTTATATCTGAGATCCTTTAGGGGATTTCCTCTCTCTACTTTTAGCTATTTTTTAGCATCCCAGAACTCAACCCTCTGAATCCCAAAGCCAGTTAAACTGTGGCTTTCTGAGTGGAATCCATCCACTCAGAGCTGTGTGCACTTAGGTACCATCAAGTAAAAAGCATGTAAATGAAAAAACCTAAGCTGGTTCTTTTCCTTTTTCTGAGGGATAAATCATCTTGTCCAGTTTCTGTCTGCCATTGGTCCTTCTTCAGTGCTTACAAAATAGTTTTCATTTTAAATATAGTTTGTCAATGGTTTATAATTATTAATGTTAGGAGAATAGTCTTACATAATCTACTTTATTACTAAGAGAACTTGGCTTTGATGTATTAATTTTAAATTACCAAAGGCAACAGATAATGAAGTGTACTGAACAATTTTTAAATTATGTTCTTAAAATATGAATGGATTTAGCCTACATCTTGCTTTAGTAATTACATGCATATCTTCATTACCTCCAGTGAAGCAAGGCCTAAATCAATCTAAGCATTAAAATTAATCTTACAGAGCTAGGATTCCTTGGGTAACAAAATCTCTTCATTTTACATAGGAAACAAATTTAATGTAAATGTTATTCTTTACTACCAAAATAAAATCATAAAACAATAGGATATCAAAATATCACCCACTAGGAAACAAATTCTTAGGCACTGATTGTGGTCTTATAAAAACTGGTGAAGATTTTCTGAAAAGCAATCTGGTAATACTTAGCCAAATTAAGAATGCAAGTACTCAATGACCTACCCTATCAATTCATTTTATATCCCATAGAAATTCTCAATGAGATTCATGACTGTTGTGGGTGTTGACTGTCATAGTCAAAAGGTGGAGCATGTCTGAGAATACATGATCACTATTTATGGTGGTGGTGTTTTTTGGAGGGAAACAAAGTGCTTATTACTAAATAAATTAAGGTTAAAATGTGGTGCATATACATTATGAACTCCAGAATGTAATTCAAACCAATAAACCAGCTGGAAATACTTAAACATGCATAGATATAAACCCAGTTGCCTGAACAGCAAATGAATATGAAATACTTCTTGGACATAATGTATATGAAGTAATAGCAGATTAAATAAATTAATAAGTTACCAACTAGATAAAAAACAAAGATTATTTCTAAACACTGCATATGTATTCAAAAACATATATCAAACCAGGAGAGTAGTTTCCCATGGAGGAGAGAAATGAAATTGAAATCTTGGATGAAGACTATACCAAAAAGAATAGATTGGCTTCTTCTTAATACTAATGATGATAATGTGCAATGAACTAATGGGTAGATTCACTCAGTTCTTTACCATTAGGTACACTTGAAAAAAAAAATCTCCCCTTGAGCTAAAAAAAAAATTCACATTTTAATGTTTTAAAATTTTCTGGCATATAATTTAAAAACATCTATCTAAAGGCATATACTTCAAGAACATCATTTTAGGGAGACGTCATAAATATCCATTACTAGAAACAAATTTAACACTCAATAATAGAAAACTATTAAAACTCGTAACTATATTTAGTCATTAAAATCTTATGATATAAATGTTCAGAAAAGAGAAAAATAGTTATTAAAATTTAAAATACATACAAAATTGGTGTAAGTATTATGATTCCAATTTTGTTGGAAATGTGCATATAAATAAAAAGAGAATAAAAAGATAGTCCAAAAATATTCACAACAGTGAATGTTGTATGTCTGGATCAATCCTATTAACAAACCTTAAAGAAATCAAAGAGCCAGGAAAGAACTAAAATATTTTTTATTTTCTCATCCTTTCCTCGGTCTATATGTGAATGTCTTTTTATTACATTTCTATTCTTGCTTCTTTTTCACTCTACCATTCAGTAAGAGCTACCACTGAAGATACCATCTGCTATGGGCTCAATGTCTGTGTCTCCCTAAAATTTTCCTGTTTGCATCCTAACCTCTCAGGTGATGAAAGCAGTAAGCGGGGCCTTTTGGGACTGGTGCTCCTATTTTAATAGCCCCAAGGGAGCTCGTTTGCCCCTTCCACCATGTGGATCCAAGGAGCTGGTGCTGTCTATGAACCAGAAAACAGCTCCTCACCAGACACCAAATTTGCTAAAATCTTGATCTTGGAATTCCCAACCTCCAGAACTGTGACAAAATTTCTATTATTTTTTTAATGCAGCAGGCTGAAAGGACTAAGATGCCATCTAATGAATGGAAATGGATTTATCAATTTTCAATCCAATTTTCCTAGGATACAAAAAAAAGACAAATGTAAATATAAGTACTTAAATACTTCTCACTGATGTCTCACAAAAATATACAGATGTATGCAATTCACTTAGTAAGAATATTTAAGGAGGAAGACCATCAGCAGAAATGAGGAAGTTTTCCTAGCTCTATTCGTCTTTGCAAATTCATCAGGATTACTGCTTGATCATACGCGTTGTAAATGCCAACCTTAGGATTTCTATAATTGTATTTCAGTTTTAACTTATTGTATGTATCATAGTATCATTTGTTCTCTATCAGTGGTTATCTCCACCTCATTCACCTACCACCTACAAAATTTTTGAGCTAGCCTTCTTTGCAAAGTATTTAGCCTCACTTTGTCATTTAAATCATTCCAGCAACATTATTAACCATAAATCCCTTACAGCCATATTTTCATCTTCCTTTTGCAACTTCAGTGATTAGTAGATATTTCTAACAGAGTGAAATAAAATACCCATTGCACTGTAATTTTACCTTGTGAGTTTGAGTCCAATGTAACCAGCAATTGTTTAAACAGCAGAAGTAAAGTGACAGTACAATAAAGTGAAATCCATTTATCGAAGATTTCCTACTAAGTGCAACACATTATGCCAGATGCTGCAGAAGAAAAAAAGATAAATGCAAACCTGTCCTATTTTCCAAGAGTTAATAGTTTCATTGACAATAGTAATTATATTTTCACTCTTAAGTTCTTCCTTGAGGAAATGGCTTCTCCCCACGCACCCGTAAGCCATCACTTTGTTTGTTTGTTTTTCTCCTGCAGCCTTCTTACCTTCAAGCCTGGAGTCCGGGTAGGTGTTCCATTTCCCTTCATGTGGCTTTCAGATCATCCCTCCTCCCTTCTCTCGACAATCCTCCATTTTAAAATCTCATTTCTCACTGATGCTGTCATCACTGGCAACTCCCTCAAAAGCCCAATATCTCAAATGTTTGTTCCTGGCTCCCCAATTCTGTCTGAATTCTTGGTTATTAGTTTCTATCTCTTTCAATTTCAGGCATTCTCAGTTCCTAGAGCTCCTCTCCTATGAAGATCTTCTCTCCTGGGAGGCTGAGGCAGGAGAATCACTTGAATCTGGGAGTTTGCAGTGAGCTGAGATCGCACCTCTGCACTCCAGTCTGGGTAACAGACTAAGACACAGTCTCCAAAAAAAAAAAGGAAAAAAAAAAAAAAGATTTTTGTCTTCCACTTGTCTCAACTACTCTTACTTGCCATTTCTAAAAAACACAGCCCTGTTATAATTTCAATTTCCTTTACCTCATTTACGACCATCTCCTTTCTTTCCTGCACATTCCCTTTACGTCTCGGACTTCAGAAATCCTCAAAACCTAATGAAAAGGCCATTCCCATGATTCCACTTGCTTTACTTGTACTTTCATCTTCATTTCCTTTTTGCTCATTATCCAGTTTAAATTCCACTGTCATTATAGTCACTTCCATGCAATCATCCTTGTTTCTCTTGCTTTTATCTCACTTGGCAAGTCACAGCACTAATTAATCCAACTTTCCACCTATTGGGGTTGGTGAAATGCTTGCTCCCTCTGAACCTCAAACATTCCATAAAGTGGCCTGGTGGTCCCACTGTGCTTCCCCAGTCTGTTCCTTTTCCGCTTTCCTCAATAGATGCCTACCTATCTCTCCTCTCTGCAGACTTCCAGTGCTTTCCTCCATCATCGGTCTCAGTGGAAAAACTTCTCCTGTCACTGAAAAAAAAATAAAGCTGTCAGGGCCTGGCGCAGTGGCTCATGCCTGTAATCCCAGCACTTTGGGAGGCCTAGGTGGGAAGATTATGAGGTCAAGAGTTTGAGACCAGCCTCGCCAACATGGCAAAACCTAGTCTCTACTAAAAAACTACAGAAAAAATTAGTTGGGTGTGGTGATGCACATCTGTAGTCCCAGCTACTCAGGAGGATGTGGCAGAAGAACTGCTTGAACCCAGGAGGCGGAGGTTGCAGTGAGCCGAGATCCCACCACTGCACTCTGGCCTGGGTGACAGAGAGTAAGACTCTGTCTCAAAAAAAAAAAAAAAAAAAAAAAAAAATGAAGCTATCAAAAAAATATTTCTCAATTCCCCTCTTCATACCTTTAACAGTATTAATACCTGTGGACTCTGTCTTTAGTGATCCAACTGCGTTTCTATCTAAAGCTAATTCCTCCACATGTGCACTAGATTCGCCAGCATTTCCTGTTTCTCCAATTTTCTTCTCTCTACTAGATTATTTCCAACAGCCTATAAGTATGTAGTTATTTCTCCCATTTAAAAAAAAAGAAAACCTAATTTGACCCCATGTTCCCCTTTGTGCCAAAATTTTTCAAAAGATCATTTATATTGGATGACTCTAGTTACTTTTCTCAATTTGTCTACTTTAATTTTAAAAAATTGCTTTAGTTTTTAAATAGTTTGAAGTGATTTATGGAAAGGTTAAAGGCATATAGGACTAAATGTGGGAAAAAGTTGGAACATTAATAGCCATTCCTAAATTACTAAAATTTTGTGATGTTTATAAAGACATATAAAAAGTTGAATATTGTTGCTTTCTGATATCTCAAACTACAATGACAATACATGTCAGACTTAGAGAGATTGATACTTTCATGGATTAAAAGATAATTATATTTATTTTATTTTATATTTTGGTGTTATACAGAGCTGGACCTGATCAGGTCTCTCAATAGTTATGCAACACACTTTTACAAATGTACCAGTAAAGATAGGAATAGATGCCATGGAAAACACTGATTCTTGTAATGAAGTTTAATTTTTTTTCACTTTAAACTGGGTTCTAGACTTTTACCAGGATAAGCAAACTCTTTTTCCTGGGATCAATATTACAGAACCAGTTTCTAGCTTCAGGTTTTATACTTTTAATTCAAAATGTTAAAATGTCTATTTTTAGGAACAACGTTTCGTGCAGTGTTTGATGTCATTTCAAGGTAAATGAGATGTGAAATCTGAATCCATATTCTGAAACCTTTTAGTCTCTTCAGTAATTCCCAGTGATGCCAAACTTAAATGTTTTGAAAGAAGTAAGTGTTCACAGTGCCAACATTAGAGAAATATTTACATTGTTCTCCTTGGGTGCATATCAATCTGAGTGCCGTCTTATTTAATCTTCATAGAGCATTAGACTTAGAAAATTATATGATGAAAGATAGCATTTCTAAATAGCTGAACTATAAACCACCTAGTTTCCAGTCATAATACCTATCTCAGTTTACTTCTCTTAACTCTAAATCTGGAATTGATGATTTCATGGAAAGATAAATTCTTAATGAAGTGAATTTATACAAACAAGGAATGAAATGCTAGATATAGAACCTCAAAATTATATACTCCTTAGTCCTTATGTTTACCAAGCAAAGGATTTGCAGAGAAAAGGAATGCATCATCTTTACTATTTCTATATTTAAAATATTTAACATACTGCTTTGAATTATTTAGTGTTTTATGAAATTATAGTACTGTTTTTGGGTGGCCAGTTCATGGTAGAAGAAAGTAATTAGAATAACGTATTTGAATAGCACCATCTCCTTTTTAAAAAGTTGCCTTGACCTATACAGGTGTATCTGAAAGCCGATTAGAGCTTTTAGCAAAGAATGTCAGGAAGAATGTCGAGAGACAGTGAAGCAGAGTGACATAAATGATGTTTCTAAAGCTAATTAATCAATTAGATGAAGGCAAGTGGGGAGGAAGTGGAGCTGAAATAAGAGTGTCAGTGAAGAAATGGGAGAATTCAAGATGGTAGCATGGTTTCTAGTTTGAGTGACTGGATAAATAGTAAAGCCATGACGTGGATAATAAGGAGAAATGAGTTTGAGGAAAAAACAGGAAGTTCACATTTGACCTAAAATGTGCAGATTGACACCCATCTCTTTTTAAAAAGAGGCAAAAATATAGATTCTGGTATTATCAGAATATAGTGGATAGGTGAGCAGGTAGGAATACCTGTGCTGAGAGAAGGGAATCTGGCTGAAAGAAGATCCTGGTTTTATATGAACCTCAAAGCAACAAGCAGGGGAACTAGCAGACAGAGAAAATAAGGACCAGAAAGTCAGCAGGATCTGTGTCACAAAATAATGGGTTTTAGTGAGAGGTCAGAAAGGAGTTTGGAGGTGAGGCTTGCCCATCTTCACAGCATCTTCTCAGTACTGTGCCATCCACTGGCTTCGCCTTCCCCTCTCACCGCTGATGAAATGCCTCCTGCCTAGTGTAAGCCTCTCTTCTCCCAAGCTCAGAGTAATCTCACCCAGTAGCTTTTAGACACCTAAAAGCACTTTATCCAAGAGTTTTTCTTTTGGCAGCTTAATGTTCTTAATTATTGCTTACAATTTCAGTCTTAAAAAAACAATTACAACCTTAACCTCTCCTCGCTCCTGCCTCTCTTTATCTTGTGCTACTCTTTCCAAGAGTAGTGGTTGCATCACCACTGCTAATAACTGATCACCAACAATCTCACCCTCAAGCTATATTAGTGTGCTAGGGCTACTGTACCAAAGTGCCACAGATCAAGTGGCTGAAACAGCAGAACTTCATTTTCTCACAGTTCTGAAAGCTGGAAGTCTGAGGTGAACAGGTCAGCAGAGTTGGCTCTGTCTGAAGGCCACGGGGAAAGATCGGCTCCAGGCCTCTCTCCTTGGCCTGTAGCTGGCATCTTCATTCTGTGTCTTCACGTCATCTTCCCTATCCTCATGCCTGTGTGCAAACCTCCTCTTCTTATGAGGACACCAGTCATATTGTATTAGGACCAGCCCAATGACATCATTGCATTGTATTTACCCTTGTAAAGACCCTGTCAAAAATATGGTCACATTCTGAGATATTTGGGGTTAGGACTTCAACATCGGAATGCTGAGGAAGACAGAATTCAGCCCATAAGAAAAACTATTCTGACTCTATCACCCCTGCACCAGGGAACATCTGCCTCACCTTAACCCTATTCTCCCCACCGCCTGGCCCCAGTTTTACTCCCCACTCCTGCTCTATGTCTTATATAGAGTATATAAAAAAACTCTCTTGCCTTCTGATTCCATGATGGATTAGGCTAATGGGAATCATTTTAGAAAAATGGAGGACAGGAGGAGAGTGAAATCAGTTTTGTATTCCCAGAAGCCTTCCTGCCCAATAACATCAGCCATCTTGGAATCCCAGCAGAAGACCTGCTCCTTACAGCTCCGTTCTTCAGATTGCACCCTTCTCTTCACGCCCGTTCAAGCTTAGGGGCGGTAACCCATTGAGATTCTCAGGGTACTGCTCTACTGTGGCATGTGAGATGACTAAACTCTGACCTATATTTGTAAATAGTCCTTTTGCCAAACTTCCTCAGTTGCCCAGTTTGAACACTTCAGCTGTTTTCTGTGAGGGCCCTGACTAATATAACCTCCTATTTTTCATCTTATTTTCTAGCATTCACCTTCAAAAAATTTCTATCTGATTAAAACTTTTGGTCTGTTGATTCTACCACCTTTCACTCTCCCTCGTTCCTTTTATGTCCTCATTTTCTTCCTTATTTTGTTTATATTTCATCATTCATCTTTATAATCATTCATTTGCTATCATCTTCAACTCTGTCCCACTGTGGCTGAGTTGCACTGCCTTGGCAAAAACTTAACCCAGTTTACATCAGTTTTCTCCCTATTCTGTGCCTGCACCATGCAGGTGAATATAGCAGAAGGAAAGTATGCAGTTATGCTGAACTCATGAACCCCAACCAAAACCAAACCATGCCTTAATTCAGCCAGGTGGTCATACGATATGTTGCCAGTTCATTCGCTGCCCTGTTCTTCTAGATGTAGCACGCTCCTCTCTTCTCAAGCAGCCACAATCTTTCCTCCCATGCTCATTCTCAGCTCATGACTTTCCTCCTTTTTTCACCAAGAAACTTGTAGCAATCAGAAGAGCTCTTATTTCTATGCATTTCCTTCTACTTCTCTTTGTGCCTATAATTTTCTAACGTATCTCCTGCCTCTGTGGAGGAATTACTTACCAAACCCAACCCTTTCATTTGCCCATGAGATCTGTTTCCCTCTTTCTTATTTTTGTTTTCTGTTGACATGATTTGGATCTGTGTCCCCACTAATTCTCATGTTGAAATGTAATCCCCAGTGTTGGAGGAGGGGCCTGGTGAGAGGTGATTGGATCATGGGGGCAGATTTCTCCCTTGGTATTGTTACCACACTACTCAGTGAGTTCTTGTGAAATCAGGTTGCTTAGAAGCGTGTAGCACCTCTCCCCAAATGCTCTTCCTTCTGCTCTGGGCATGTGAAACATCTTTCCCCCTAGCCTCCTGCCACGACTGGGAGTTCCCTGAGGCCTCCCCAGAAGCAGAAGCTGCCATACTTCCTGTACAGCCTACGGAACTGTGAGCCAATGAAACCTCTTGTCTTTATAAATTACCCAGTCTCAGCATTTCTTTACAGCAGTGTGAGAATGAACTGATACATCTATCTTTGATGGCATGACTGTTTCCTACTCTGCTGAATAATTCCATGAATATGCAAAAATGCAATTAGCGCTCCCATCTTAAAACAAACAAGAATCTTGTTCTGAATTTCTTTCCCCATCCTGCTACCTCCCCATTTCTCACTTTTTTTTTTTTTTTTTTTTTTTTTGAGACAGTCTCGCTCTGTCTCCCAGGCTGGAGTGCAATGGTGTGATCTCAGCTCACCGAAGCCTCTGCCTCCTGGATTCAAGCAATTCTCCTAGCCTCCCATATGCCTGGAACTATAGGTGAGCACCCTCACGTCTGGCTAATTTTTTGTATTTTTAGTAGAGATGGGTTTTCACCATGTTGGCTAGGCTAGTCTTGATCTCTTGACCTCATGATCTGCCTGCCTTGGTCTTCCAAAATGCTGGGATTACTGGTGTGAGTCACTGCACTTGACCTCACACTTTCTTTATAGCAAAAATCCTGGATAGTTTCTTATAGTTGCTATCCCCATTTCCTCCCCTTCCATTGCCTCCTGAACCCATGCCAATTAGGTTTTGACCTTTTACCAATCCACAGAAAGTACTGTTATCAAGCACAGATAATCTCCATGTTCCTAAGTTCAGCTCTCAGCCATCATTATCCTTGACCCATCTCAGCATGTGGCACAGTGAGTATTTCTCCACCTGGAAATGCTTTCTTCCCTTGGCTTCCAGGACATCATACTCTCTCAGTTTTCTACCTACCCCTCTGGCTGTTCCTTCTCCTAGTCCTTTGCTAACTCCTCTTCATTCCTCCAACCTTAGAATTTGGGAGTTCTCCTAAGCTCAGTCATCAAACCATTTTCACTTCCATATATTCATCCCCCATACTCACCTAGTCACACAGCTTTGAATATCTCCTTTCTGGTGATTACTGTCAAATGTATATCTCCAACCTTAACCTGAAGTCCAGACTCATTTGTCTAACTTTCTCCTCTATCTTTCTACTAAGGTGTTTAAAAAATACCTGAAACTTCACATTTCCACATTTGGGTTCTAATAGTCCCCCACAAACTTCCTTCATCTGCAGTCTTCCTTATTGCAATTAATTACAATGCAGTACTTCCAGCTGCTCAGGTTGGGAACCTTGCAGTCATCGCTAACCCCACTCCCTCCACCCCATATGTAATCAGCAAATCCTGTTGGCTCCACAAGAAAAATAATTCCAGAGTTTACTATTTATAACAACTTCTGCTACTACCCTTGCAGTCCAGTACACATTCCACTTTACCTGGATTATCGCAAAAGCCTCCTAAATCTCTCTCTGCTTCTACATTTGCAGCCCTTTAATCTTTATTCAGCCTATAATTCAGCAGGCAGTTATCCTTCCTATATATAAAACATGCCACTCCTCTGCCCAAAATCCACTAATTTCTTCCCATCTCATTTATATAAAATCCAAAGCCCTTGCTCTGACCTACTTGCCAGCACAAACTCATCCCACTTTCTTCCCTTCCTAGTGCTGTGCCTCCCCCATTCGCCCCTTGAGATATCTGGCCTTCTGGCTTTGCTCAACCATGCCAGTGATGCACCCACTTCAGGGCCTTTGCACCGTTTACCTCTGCTTCTATTCCTCCAGATAGCCAAACAACTCATTCCCTCAGTTCCTTCACCTACGTAGTAAAACATCACTTTTTCAATGAAGAGTTTCATGGACACTTAGCATTTCAGCCCCTTAACATTTATTTTCACTAGTTCTTGCTTTATCTTTTCCTATTGCATTTCCACTATATATCAGTATAAATCTGGGATGATGGAAATAATATGAGAAGAAAAGGGAAATGGGAACAAGGAAGAAGGCAAGGGTCGGGAACAAAGGGATTTGTATGCCTTGTAATATTATCTCGATTATATCCTGAAGCCAAGGAGGAACTGTAAAGGATTTTAATCAAAGAAGTGGCCTCGGCTGGGCACGGTGGCTCATGCTTTTAATCCCAGTGCTCTGGGAGGCAGAGGCGGGCAGATCCTGGCCAAGACAGTGAAACCCTGTCTGAACTGAAAAACAAACAAACAAACAAACAAAAAAAAAATTAGCCGAGTGTGGTGGTGCGTGCCTGTAGCCCCAGCTACTGGGGAGACTGAGTCAAAAGAATAGCTTGAACCCGGGAGGCGGAGGTTGCAGTGAGCTGTGACCGTGACACTGCACTCCAGCCTGGGAGACAGAGTGAGACTCTGTCTCAAAAAAAAAAAAAAAAAAAAAAAATGGCCTAGGTTAAGATTTAGAACAAAATCATGAGCAGCAATGTGGAAGATAGAATAGGAAAGGTGAGGAGCTAGTAGGATGGAGACAAAACTGAGCTTAGGGAGTATATTAGACAGGAAATGAGTGCCTAAGGAGGATGTCAGTGTGAGCCAAAGACAAGAGGCCTAAGATGAGCTATGCTCAGTACGCAGAATTCTATAAACACCCAATAAGATAGAGTGTAGTACAAAAATAAAAAACTAAAATCACTCAGTGTAAGCTGAAAGTGGTGTAATAGTGTTTAAAAGATTAAAAGTATATACAAAGAAAAAAATTCAAGGCCCATATGAAAAATACAAGAAGAGTTCTGCTAAAGCATTACAAATTATAATTACAATGATAAGATATACCAGGAAGTCTGAATTATAATCATTTTTATAATACTAAAATGGGGAGGTAGTAAATCTTACATTTGCTCTGAATCACAGCTATAAATGTACAGAGAAAACTGATTAACTAATCTGGAATCTTCATTGCTCATGCTCAAATGTTGATGTAAATTACTAGATCAGGAACTCCAGGGAACGTGGGAAAAATTTCTCATGGAAAACCAGGGGGTGGTGTGAGATCAGGCACTGCCGAAGGAAAGGAGATATGAGATTGAAACGTGCAGTCGTCGGCAAAGCCTGAGCCCGGTCCTCTCATTCTCCTCCCCGGCAGCATGAGCTTCACTACTGGCTTCCCCTTCTCCCGTAACTACAGGTCCCTGGGCCCCATCCAGGTTCCCAGCTATGGTGGGTCAGCAGCGCGGCCAGCGTCTATGCAGTCGTCAGAGGCTCTAGTTCCCTCATCTCCATGTCCCACTCCACCAGCTTCGGGGCGGCATGGGGTCCTGGGGCCTGGTCGTGGGGATGGCCAGGGGTCTGGCAGGAATGGGAGGCATCCAGAATGAGAAGGACACCATGCAAAGCCTGAACGACTGCCTGGCATCCTACCTGGACAGAGTGAGGAGCCTGGAGACCGAGAACCAGAAGTTGGAGAGCAAAATCCGGGAGCACCTTACTTCAAGACCATCAAGGACCCGAGGTCTCAGATCTTCGCAAATACTGTGGACAATGCCTGCATCGTTCCGCATGTTGACAAAGCAGTGCCCGTCTTGCTGCTGATGGCTTTAGAGTCAAGTATGAGACACAGCTGGCCACGTGCCAGTCTGTGGAGAGCAGCATCCTTGGGCTCTGCAAGGTCACTGATGACACCAATGTCACTCGGCTGCAGCTGGAGACAGAGATCGAGGCTGTCAAGGAGGAGCTGCTCCTTACGAAGAAGAACCATGAAAAGGAAGTAAAAGGTCTACAAGCCCAGATTGCCAGCTCTGGGTTGACCATGGAGGTAGATGCCCCCAAATCTCAAGACCTCACCAAGATCATGGCAGACATCTGGGTCCAATATGACGAGCTGGCTCGGAAGAACCGAGAGGAGCTAGACAAGTACTGTTCTCAGCATATTTAGGAGAGTACCACAGTGGTCACCACGCAGTCTGCCGAGGTTGGAGCTGCTGAGATGACACTCACAGAGCTGAGACATACAGTCCAGTCCTTGGATATCGACATGGACAAATATGAAGGCTAGCTTGGAGCACAGCCTGAGGGAGGTAGAGACCTGCTACGCCCTGCAAATGGAGCAGCTCAACAAGATCCTGCTGCACCTGGAGTCAGAGCCGCCACAGACCCGGGCAGAGGGACAGCGCCAAGCCCAGGACTACCCACATCAAGGTCAAGCTGGAGGCTGAGATCACCACCTACTGCCAACTGCTGGAAGATGGCGAGGACTTCAGTCTTGGTGATGCCCTGGACAGCAGCAACTCCACGCAAACTATCCAAAAGACCTGCCGGATAGTGGATGGCAGAGTGGTGCCTGAGACCAACGACACCAAAGTTCTGAGACGCGAAGCCAGCAGAAGCAGGGAACCCTTTGGGGAGCAGGAGGCCAATAAAAAATTCAGAGGTCAAAAAGAAAAAGAAGATTGAAACATGTAGAGAAAGGAATTCTTGACAGAGAACGCAAGGAGAGAGAGTTAGGAAAGATAAGCCCTGAGCCTTAAAACAAGTTTTCTATCAAGTCATGCCAATAAAAACTATGATATTTTTGACCATGTACTCAGAAACAGATATTTCACATTTAATCCTCAAACAATGTCCTGAATTAAGTTAAACTGATACTGTCTTCTTCATTAGAACCAAAACTTGAGATCAGTGAGCTAATGAGTGGTAGGGCAGGGATTGAACCCCAGTAGTCAGAACTTGCTTTACCAAGCTGTGCCAGTGGGATTTCTGAGTCAATTCAGATAATATACTCTAATGGAGATCTTGATGGCAAAGAGAAGCAAAGATTTCTAGCTGTCTTACAGTTTTCTTATGTAAGCAGCAAATACCCACAAATACACATCTGGCCCTAAACTCTTCTCAAATCTCCAAACAGGTATATCAACTACCGTTTTGAAATCATTACTTGCATATTTAAAGGTTATCTCAAAATCACCACATGCAAAATTAACATTTGACGTCCCCCCTTAAATCTGCTCCTATTTCTGGCCTACAGGAGATTATCATCGGGGATATAAATAAGGCAAGTTTGAGTTTATATGCTCTCTAATGTCTTCCAACCTTCTCTTCGATTCTGTTCCCTGTTCAGTATTCCCTCCTCAACGAACTCAAACTGTGCAAAGCAGAAACCTGTGAATCATTGCTGGCTCTTGCCCAGCTCCTCACCATTCCTATATCCTATCCCCATCAGCACAGCTGCAAGAATGATCTTCTCCGAATGCAAACGCATCAGATCATGAGCTCTTCAGTGATTTTCCAGTGCTTTCAATATAAAGAGCCATATTCCTAAAGTGGTTGTCAAGACCATGCGTGCACTGGCCATATCTGGTTCCTCAGCTCCTTTCAAACCATGCTCCCTCTTGTACTCTGCACTGTTCACACTGGCTGTCTTTCTCTCAAAACAGGCCAAGGTATCTTCTCATACAGAATATTAGTCAGCTTAGGTTGCCATAACAAAATACCACAGACTGGGTGGCTTACACAGCAGAACGTAATTTCTAAAAAATTCTGCCAGTTAAAAGTCCAAGGTCAGGGTGCTAGCATGGTTGGTTTCTGGAGAGGCCTCTCTGACTTGTAAGCGACTGTCATGTCACTGTATGTTCTTACTTACATGATCTCTTCTTTGTGTGTGCATGGGGTGGGGGGAGAAATTGAGAGAGAGAGAGAGAGAGAGAGAGAGAGAGGAAGCTCTAAGGTATCTTTCCTTGTTTCTTATTAGGGCACTGATCCCATCATGATGGCCCTTCATGACCTCATTGAAACTTAAGTATCTCCCAAAGGCCAATCTCCAAATACCATTACATTGGAGTTTAGGGCTTTAAAATATGATTTTTAGGCAGATACCATTCAATTCACAGCAATGCCTTTGCCTTGAACACCCTCCGAACTCCTTTTCATTGCCACCTTTAAAGAGCTTCTTCCTGGACAGCCATCTGTGTTTCCTCTCTAGGAATGCCTCTAATGCTCCTAAGACACAATTATGTTTCTTTCTTCCTAACACATGTTACCGATGAAATTTTACATTTACTCATGTGATGAACTGAATAATGCCCCCACCGCCCCCTTTTGTTGTAACCTCTGAAGGAATGGACGATATCTTTTTCTACTCACTCTTGTATCCCCAGTGTATAAAAATGTGCCTATCGCATACTATGTACTCAATAAATAGATGTCACATGAAAAAAACAAATGGGAAAAATGGTGCCTAATTTCATATTTTTACTTTCCATCTAAATGGCCTCAGATGGATCACTTAACTTCTCTGAGCCTTGGTATTCTCATCTTTAACATAAGAACCACCTGTAATGCACCTAAAACAATGTAGGTATAATGCACCTTTAGCAATTATCTTCTGTAGTGCACCTAAGACAGTGTATTGTGTAGCAGTGAGTCACTGTTCAAAAATATAAGTTATTTTCAAGGATGAGATGATAAAAGATTTTATTATCCATCTCAAGTATCCTCATGAATGTTCAAAAATATTCAAAAGAAAATAGGTTCATTGATTTTATAATTATCTAGATTCATGCGAGAAGTTTAAGTCACTGAGAGACAAGAATAAAAGACCTCTTTAAGATAAGTATTGTAAAATCTAGCAAAAATCAAGATGCAGTGATTCTAGTAAGTTCAAAAGCCACAGATTAAAAAGCTATCCTTTTTATGTATACACTTAGAAATAAGTTATTGGGAGACAAAAGTATCATATGTGAACATATAAAAATAACCAGACTGTAATTCCCGTAACGAAAGTGGCCTAAGCTGAACTTTAATGCCCTTCAGACTCTAGGAGTACAGAATTCTAAAGTGTTTATCATGAGAGAAGTGCTGCTATATCTCCATATGCGAGGAACTATTATCAGAAGGTCATGATAAGAGAGATGAAAGCAGTTTCATACCACTTAGATCTGCACTAGAGGATGGCTGCAGAAGGCAGAGAAGAAACTGTAAGATAGGCCTCCTCTCCTTCAAGGGCATAATAATTGTTTTAAAGTGAGAGTAGGTAGAAATAAATCAAACCACCAAGACAAAAAATGCCTATCATCTCAGAAAAGAACAAGAAAATATACAAAAGTATATATTTTTAAGAAAGAAAAGCGTAGAGGCCTTTATTCAGTATAATATCTCAAAGAGCTAGAATCTTTATCACTAAAATTTTAAAGATTATTATATATCATGTACATTTCAGATTAATTGCATTCAAAGTCTATTAATTAAGATTTTAGTAGTTACTGACTAGAAACATACAAACTAGATATAACTTCTATAATTTTAGGCGCAACTGTGCTTGGAAATACTATTTCTCCCAAGGGAGCACTTTTCTTGAGTTTTCCCGTTGTATGTTTAGCATTCTCACATTTTAAAATAGTTTTAAAATATCTCCTTCTCCTCAGCTAGGCTGTGAGCTCTCTGCATATAAGAACCTTATCTTGGTGGGGTGCAGTGGCTCACGCCTGCAATCCCAGCACTTTGGGAGGCCGAGACGGGTGGATCATCTGAGGTCAGGAGTTCAAGATCAGCCTAGCCAACATGGTGAAATCCTGTCTCTACTAAAAATACAAAAATTAGCCAGGTATGGTGGCGGGCACCTGTAATCTCAGCTACTGGGGAGGCTGGGCAGGAGAATGGCTTGAACCCAAGGGGGCAGAGGTTGCAGTGAGCTGAGATCGCGCTATTGCACTGCAGCCCAGGAGACAAGAGAGAAACTTCGTCTCAAAACAAAATAAAAAACAAAACCTTATCTTATATTGGAAACCCCCAAAGCTTAGCACCTGAATATGGCAGAAGCCCAGCATTTGTATACATTGACAGATGAGAAATCTTGACATTTTCAATACTGCTAGTCACCATGAGTAACATTTGTAAAATTTATTGAATTTAATTTAGCAAATGTTGATAGAGGGTTACCTATGTGCAAGTCTCTGAATTTGTTACTACAGAGGATAAAAAAAAAAAAAAAAAAAAAAACAGACACAGAAAAAGACACACCTTTTTCTCTTTAGTCAACCCACAGTCTAATAAGTGAGAACAAATGTGACATGTATAATTTTTTTAAAATGAGGTTAGTGCCATTAGAAAAATATCAACAAAAATTGTAGATTCAAAGTAGGAAACCCTTATAAAATAATCTGAATAATGGCCATCCAAAGATAGCAGTCACTAATCTCTGGATTCTGGAAATTGTGCCTTATAAGGGAAAGGGGGCTTTGCAGATGTGATTGAATTAAATTGGGGAGAATTTCTTGGAATAAGTGAGTTCTCAATCCAATCACAACTGTTATAAGAAAAAAGTAGAAGGAGGGCCGGGCGCGGTGGCTCAAGCCTGTAATCCCAGCACTTTGGGAGGCCGAGGCGGGTAGATCACAAGGTCAAGAGATCGAGACCAACCTGGTCAACATGGTGAAACCCCGTCTCTACTAAAAATACAAAAAAGTAGCTGGGCATGGTGGTGTGTGCCTGTAATCCCAGCTACTCAGGAGGCTGAGACAGGAGAATTGCCTGAACCCAGGAGGCGGAGGTTGCGGTGAGCCGAGATCGTGCCATTGGACTCCAGCCTGGGTAACAAGAGCGAAACTCCGTCTCAAAAAAAAAAAAAAAAAAAAAAAAAAAAAAAAAAAAAAAAAGAAAAGAAAAAAGTAGAAGGAGATTATGTTGGTAGAGGAGAAGGTGATGTGAAGACCGGCAGAGAGATTTCAAGATTCTGGTCTTGAAGACTGGGGTAATGCTACTGGGGTAAGGCAAGGAATGCCAGGAGCCAATAGAAGTTGAAAAAAGCAAGCAAAGTTTTCTCCACTGCAGCCTCCAGAAGGTGTGCAGACCAGCCCATAGCTTAATTTCTGGCCTCTAGAAACATGAAAGGATGAATTTCTGTTGTTTAAGCCATCAAATGTATATGAACTTATTGCAGTAGCCATAGGAAACTCACACAACCTTTAAAGAAGCAAGTGAGGGAAATAGGGAACACTTCACAGAACGGCACCTTTGAAGTGGTGTTTGAAAGGGCGATACGGAATCTTAATATGGAAATGGAGGATGATGGGGGTAGAGGAGAGTGCTGAGGTGGAGTCAGTCATGAACACAACTGAGCCACAGTGCCATTGCAAAGACATTGTCACGATGAATTCTTGCAAAGCGGTGCTGAGAAGTGGAAATCAAAGACAAATTCTGTAGAGTTCTCAACGAAAGAAAGCCATGAGCCATAGATCTCACATTTAGTGGAACATTTTCTATGTACTGATAGAGTTCAGGGCACTCCCAGAGATAGCACCTTGGCATACTGAATGTTTTAAGCTAAAGGAATTTGAAAAAGATGGCAGAAGCAAGAAGGTCTCTCTGACCTTTCCCTGCCCTTCTCTCCTGAAGCAGGTCATGAAATTTAAGAAGAATTTTCTGACTTTTCCCTGAAGCGAGTCAGAAGACCCTCATGTGAGAGGTGTCCTTCTTATACGAGGAGGAAAAAAATATCCTTTTCTGAAAAGATAAGGGGATGCAGAGAGGAATCTGAATAAACCTGCCTTGCTCACTGACTCCCAGTTTGTTACATTTAGTTCATACCCTCTTTGACCTATCATATTTCTCTGTGACTCTCCATTTTACATCAAACCTACTAAAAAAAAAATCAACTTCTGTTTAAGTGTTTCTTCAGGTCTTTACTTTCTTAGGAAATTTCTCTGTAACATAAAATATACATTAAATAGGTTTGTGTGACTTTCTCTTGTTAACTTTTTGTTATAGCGGCCTCAGCCATGAATTTAGAAGGGGACAGAAGGTTAAAAAAATATTTTAGCAGTCCCCTACAGCCAAGCGCTAATCTAAACACATTACAAGTACTAATTTATAGGAAAATCACAACAGCCTTAGCTACTAATAGGTAAGAAAACTGAGACCTAGAGATGTTGAAAGAAACTCAGTTAAGGTGATAGAGTTATTAAATAAGGAAGCTTATGGTCTCTTCACCACTATCTAGCATTACCTACCCCTGCCAAGAAATTTAATTCAGTTTTAATTGTGTGGGGGGAAAATGAGGATTAGGGTTAACATTTTGTCTGTTTAGAGATGATAATTCTAATTATTTATTGTAATTCTTATTATGTTATCTCCATCTAACATGCTATCTATTCGATCAACTGAAATAAAAATGGCCCAGCATATGTAACTCAATTATTTTTCTTTACTGTTTTCTTTCCAGTATTGGAGGTGGAGGGAGGAGTAGGTGCAAATCATTTATAATTCATTTATAATTGGAGAATGTAAAGTAAATCCATATCAAACATCATTAACCTCATTTAAGAAAAATTCTCTTCGATGTCATCTTGAATTTTATTTTCTTTGGAGAGTTTATTTTTCCAGCAAATAAACTTGACAAGCAAGTGTGTAATGTTTTCTATGGAATTTGCCGACTTCAGAAATTAAATTATCAGTTTTAAGGGGTGCTTGGTTCCCATAATAACATTTTTAGGCATGTTATCAGCAAAGAACTTCTCACAGTGTCGTGGGAAATTCCAATTTGGAGAACAGATGATTAAAATAATTGAATCTAAATAAGGCTTGTAAATTTTGGTTCTTGCTTTTCTGACTCCAAGTATAATTCTCTGTATTCTTTCTTTCTCACACATCTATGATTTGTTTTTTCAACTAACAACCGTGAATGACTCTCAGGCTTCTTTTCAAAATTATTGTGCGATGTATTAAGAAGAGAAGTTAAAAGTGGCGGTCTGGTGCAGGCCAACCTTCACAGGGTTTTGACTTCATGATGATCACTGTGGTTCAGAAGCTGGTTCTTACCTTTTCAGGGAAAAAAACATTGTCATGCAATATGGGGGTGATAAGGCAAAGAAAAGCTCACATACATTACCCAATGTATAAAACACTGTTGCATAAAGACAATCCTAAATTTCACTTGTATAAATGATTTATGTATTCTTCACCTAATAAGAAACATATATCGTGAAAATGAAGTTATCATCCAAAGACCGCTTTGCAAATCTAGAATCAGGGGATACAGAAGGCAAATGCATCAGCTGATAAAAATCAATGCAAGAGTCTTTATGCATCTTTAGTGTGGCAGGCAGAGGTGACTGCTAAGCAAACTAGAATACTTACAAGAGGGCTGAAGACACAATAACCAATTCTTATCAAGAAATGCTTCTTTCATATAATCCTAGGAAGATGGCATAACATAAGGTCAAGAGCACAGACTTTAGAGTCAAATTCTGCTACTACCGTACGATCTTGACTATAATCTCTAAATTTCAATTTCCTCACCTAAAATGGGTACAATAATACCTTCTTCACAGAGTTTTGAGAATATTAAATTCAACAGCAAAACCAGAAGCGCTTAGCTTAGTGCCAGTATAACAAAGTGGTTTCCTCCCTTTTTAGCGGAACATTGATTGTGACAGTCATATCTCATTCTTTCCATTCCGAAGGTAGAGATCCTATTCCCTTACTTTTTTTATTTCCACATCTAAAACAGCCATAGCATTATAAATCAGAGTTCACTGTGAAATATTCCATTGATTAGCCTCACATAATAAGTATTATTCCTTACTAGCTTTTCTTTTAGAAAGTAACTGTTTCTTGAAAATCTTAGAATTCCATACAATAACCAACACAATAGTTAAATTGATTAGATAATATTTAACTCTTATTGACTTTTGATTCCCATCTACAATTTCCTTATCTCTGTTCATGTACATAAAAAGCAAATATAAATGGCACATGTAAACTAAATATCAAATAATCTATAAAACAATGGGAAAACAAAGAATATAGCTTTAAGCATACCTACAATTACAGCTATTTCTCCTAAGGAACAGTTAATGAAATGAATTAGTACAGACAAGTGTTAACAAAGCTTTGCCATTTGATGCCATAAATTATGAAATTCAAATATATACTGTTTGAAAGTGGAAACATATTCCCTTTGCTTGATTAACTGCATTCACTCTTACAAGCTTTTTTAAGAAAAAATTAAAAATAGTTATTGAGTATGTGTTTGAAATCTTGGCTTTAGGGTCATCTCTGGCTCATCTACCTAATGGTATATGTCCTTGACAAGTTACAATAGCTCTGAGTCTTAGCTTCTGCATCAATAAAGTTGAATTATCAGGCTTATTTTGAGGTTGGAATTCTATCATATATAATTTATAGAGCATAGCAACTGCCACAGAAATGCTCAGTAACAACTCAATTATTTTTATCAATTGTAGTAATTTGTTAACGTTAGGATGTTAGCCCCGAAGCATACATACCCACCTACACATATGCAGATATGTGTTCATAAATATACTTTTCAGCCAAAAAAACACTAAGCCACCACAACACAAATGTGAAAAGACTCTCACATAAATCACTAAGTAAGTATGTAATATTTAGTTTGGCACATAGCTAAAACTAAAAAAAAATCCCACCCTACACCCTGTCCATGAAGAGGGGGGTCAAGAGAATTCATGTCAACATAATTACCAATATGTGTCTCAATCCATCAGGATCAACATACAGCCCTGTGGCTATTGGCAAGAAAAGCAACACACAAAAGTCAGCTAGTGGCAAAGAGATGTCACTTTCTGTTATTGCTAAGAGAACAAAATAGAATATTTCTCTGATAGTACTTTCCCAGTTTACATTTAGCATCGTGTTCCTTATGATTTTGAGGATTTGCACTTCAACAATTTTAAATTATATACAATGATTTTGCATCACAAGCAGTAGGTTAATTAAGAAAGCCAAGAGAAAAATTTTCAAATATATGTGTGTATTCCCTCTGGTGCTTTGTCCCCTCCTGAGAGGAAAGTGGAGCCAAAGAAAACCCATAACATGTGAAAAGTGAGAATATGTTATCACAATTTCAAGTTCAAGATGTTAGGCTGTTTTCATAAGAAGGCAAACCAGCATGTCAGGATGGAATTAACTGCTGTCTTCTAGAAGATCTGCTAAGCAGATAAACCGTTGTCCAGGACAGCTCTTAAAGACACTGGAAAGAGTGTAGCAAAATACATTGGAAACACCTTTATATTTTAAGTCAAGTTTCACACACTGAAAGTCAATCATTAAGGCAGGCTTTTCTTTTTTGCTTCTTTGACCCTAAATTTTCATACTATATGCTAATGCATTATTTCCACACTGCATATAACACAGTCTAATGTAACTTACAGGCCACAGTTATTAGTTACATTCACACATGACATTTTAGCAGTGATCTCACTCATCATTACTTATGTATTTTGCTACATTATTCATTCATCTACAAAGCTCTATGAGCCTCAATCCTGGATTGGAGCAATCAGATGACTGTTCTGCCAATGGATCCCAACTATCCTACCAAGGGTAGAAAAAAATCACACGGGAGAGGAGTCAGGTAGGTACCCCAGCAAAGGCTTGGTATCCAACTCCACCTGGGTCCTTGATGTGACCTAGCAATCTCGTTTAGGTCCTAGTCAGTGTGCTTTCCCACTACTCTCAGGGGATTTCTCCAAACGTCTTCCTTAAGGTCAAAATCTAATACCACATCGCCTTCCCCCTCGTGGCAAATGATTGCATTTTCTATGTCACAGAAAAGAGAAGCCATCAAAGGGGGTCTTGCTTCATAATCTGAATAAATTTACAGTTCGCACTTTCTTCTCTCTCAGAAGAGGAAGAGGCAGCACTACCCGCCCAAGTTTAACCTATTGCCTTTCTTCTCCCATGAGTTTAGGGATTCACTCCATCATGTGTCATCTCTCCTTCCATATCTTTAAAATTTTCTTTTATTTTTATAGCACTATCATGATAACGGGCTCTCAATCCAAAGCAAAAAAAAACAAACAAAAAAAACAACAACAACAAAAAAAACTCCATCTTTTCTCAATGTGTTATTCCTCTGCACTTATTGCCCAATCATTAGCTGCTTAAAAGGAGTATCTGTACTTTTGGCTTCCATTTCCATCCATTTATTGCTCAATACATTGCAATCAGCCTTTGTCACCAGCATTTCTTTCCAATTGCCCTTTATAAAGTCACCCATAACCCCCTTGATGTATTACCGAATGCATTATTCTTAGTCCTTATCTTAATTTCTCTGCGGAATTTTGGATCTTAAACTTCTCTCTTCAGCTTTGGTGATTACTACCATGCTATTTTGCTCTCCTTCTAGTCTCCCTGTTCGCTTCTTCTCACTCTCTGATGTTATCTCTTTTTATTCTGTTTATCTTTAAACTTTTATTTCCCGTCACCAGTCTGAGGACCTGTACCATCTCATCACCTAGCTTTATTGCTTCATACAAGGACGACCGTGCAAAATTGCCAATATCCCAGACCTCCTGTTTGAACTCCAAATAGAATTATCTTTCAGACATCCTCCTTGGTTCCTCAGTGACTTACAGCCAAATCAAGGGCAACATGCTTAATATTGAACATTTTTACTGTTCCGCTTAACAATGCTTTTCCTCTAAATTCGCTACGCAGTATCTAGCCAATTACTGAAGCCAGAGGCTTGTAAGTCATTCTAAATTTCTTCTTACTTACTAAAGGTCTTGGGTTTGTGAATTTCCCACTTACCCCAATTGCCATTGCCTTTTTACTTGGCCTATGTCTACAACCTCACCTCAGATTTAAAAAGAAGTAAAGGGCCGGGAGCGGTGGCTCAAGCCTGTAATCCCAGCACTTTGGGAGGCCGAGGCGGGTGGATCACGAGGTCGAGAGATCGAGACCATCCTGGTCAACATGGTGAAACTCCGTCTCTACTAAAAATACAAAAAAATTAGCTGGGCATGGTGGCACGTGCCTGTAATTCCAGCTACCCAGGAGGCTGAGGCAGGAGAATTGCCTGAACCCAGGAGGTGGAGGTTGTGGTGAGCCGAGATTGCGCCATTGCACTCCAGCCTGGGTAACAAGAGTGAAACTCCGTCTCAAAAAAAAAAAAAAAAAAAAAAAAAAAGAAGTAAAGGAAAAAAATGAAGGAAGGAAGGAAAGAAGGAAGGAAGGAAGGAAAGAAAGAAGGAAGGAAGGGAAGAAGGGAGGGAGGCAGGAAGGAGGGGCTAGATATAACTCTCTAACCATCCTCCTTGGTCCAAGTCCTCACCATCTCAAATCTGGATTATGTACAGTAGCCTCCTAAATGACTCCTTCCATACTTATCCTTCCTGTCAAAGATATTGCTCCCAAATATAAATTGGATTATAATACAATCCAGATTACAATTATTTAATTTATTCCCAATTTAGGATTGTCCAAACTATTTTAACAATTAGACCCAGCTGTCGTGACCCAAGCATGGGTCATGTCATCTTTTATACCAAGTATTATGCTGGCAGCAATCAGGCTGATAGAGGCTCTGACATCTTCAACACATGACAGTCAAGCTTATTCAGAATATTGCCAATAGGAGAGGCACCTATCACAGCTACTTTTCATTACTAGAACTCAGTCATATGGCTACATCCGGTTCTGAGTCAGGCTGCAATACACTCAAGCTATGAACCAAGAAGAAAAAAGATTTTGGTTGTGTACTCTCAGCCTCTGCCTTATTTTCCCATAGATGCAACATAAATTCAAATTTCTTTTGTTAACACACTACATCTGTCTACTCTCTATCATCTAGCATCAACTCCTCCAACACTGATCCATGCAACCATGTTTTATATAAAACCAGCTTGCTTTCTCCTTAGCCTTGCCATACTCCATGACATCATCTAACATCTATCATCTAGCATCAACTCCTCCACACTGATCCATGCAAACTATGATTTAGGTATAACCAGCTTGCTTTCCTTAGCCTTGTGATGCTCCATTGTACCTTCCTGGCATCCCCTGGGATGCTTCCCTCTACTTGAGTCACGATTTTCTCTACTTCCCCTTTCTTCTTTTAGCTAAATCCCTCACTTTCATAATCTACTTCAAGCTACATTCTACAACACCCAATTGGATATAGGTGGCCGTCACTTGTGTTCCCACAGCACCCTGCACAAGCACTGAACAAAATGATAAATAGACATAGGTTAATGTGTCAATTTTCTCCATTAACTGTATAGCAATCAATTGTATTCCACTGAGTGCAATGAAATGCATTTATCGGGGCTACCATGTAAGATAATATTTCTACCAGTACTTTTAAAATTATCTCCATGTTGATTCTAAAACTAATTTAATTAGAGCCATTTTTGTAGCAAAAAAAGAATTCAATATTAAAGACAAATTTTCTCCATTACTAAACATTTTAGATATTTTTATTTGTCAATTAGATATTTTAGAAATTATGCTCTGATAGTCTCTGAGAAAATGAAGGTTCTTGAGCTTTACTTTTTACCAGTTTTATAGAAATTAACCACTGAGAGCACATGTGCTATTGACTAATTCTATCATAGGCAGCAAAAATTTACACATATAAATACATGCAAGTGTGTAGACACTTGTGATCATGAATATTTTATTTTTATGTCTGCATAAACAAATGAGACAAATCGCAAGTTATTTTGGGCAACTGCAATTTGATAGTCCTCATGTATGTACAAAAAAATTTGGACTAGAATTCAAATAAAATTTGCTATGTAGAAGCTCTTTAGTTTAATTAGATCCCATTTGCCAATTTTAGCTTTTGCTGCAATTGGTTTGGCATTTTTGTCATGAAGTCTTTACCCATGCCCATGTCCTGAATAGTATTGCCTAAGTTTTATTCTAGAGTATTTATGGTTTTGGGTTTTACATTTAAATCTTTAATCCATCTTGAATTAATTTTTATATAAGGTATAAAAAAAGGGGTCCAGTTTCAGTTTTCTGTATATGGCTAGCTAGTTTTTCCAGCACCATGTACTGAATAGGAGATTCTTTCTTCATTGCTTGCTTTTGTCAGGTTTGTCAAAGATCAGATGGTTGTAGATGTGTAGTGTTATGTCTGAGATCTCCGTTGTGCTCTGTTTTTTTATATGTCTGTTTTGGTACCAGTACCATTCTGTTTTGGTTACTGTAGCCTTGCAGTATAGTTTGAAGTAAGGTAGCAATGATGCCACAACTTTGTTCTTTCTGCTTAGGATTGTTTTAGCTATACGGGGCCTTCTTTGATTCCATATGAGATTTAAAATACTTTTTTCTAATTCTGTGAAGAATGCCAAGGGTAGCTTGGTGGGAATAGGATTGAATCTGTAAATTGCTTTGGACAGCATGGTCATTTTCACAATATTGATTCTTCCTATTAATGTGGATGAATCAATAAACACAGCAAACCACCATGGCACACATTAACCTGTGTAACAAAACTACATGTTCTGTACATGTGTGTTTTTTTAGAAGAAATTGTTTTTAAAAAGAATTTAAATAAAATTAATTTTAAAATAGTTTTTTCTTTCATTCAATGTAAGTCAAAAAAATCTAGGTGAATTTTAAACATCTACCTTTATTAACTTAAGAGTTAGTAAGATTTAAATAAAAATAAATAATTTACTGAGTTTGGGAAAACAAAACACTTTGCTGAAATAAAATATTTTATTAGAAACATAGTAAAGTATTAAATTCAGATGACTTGAATTCAATTCCCTTCCTTACCATTTACTAAATCTATAACGTTGGGAAAATTAGTTCACATCTATGATTCTCAACAATTTCAAATACTAAATGGAGATTTAGCTTATGGTTAAGAGATGAACAATATAAAGAGACTTTCTTTAAAACAAATCATTAAAAATTAGTTATCTTTTCAATGACATAATAAGCCTTTGTGGCAAGCTGGTGTAGCATCCTGGACCAGGTTATATTTGAACTTTAGACGGTCATTCTACCAATTTACAAGTGAATAATCTCCTTCATAACAAAAGGAGATCTCCACGTGGTCCATAATAGGTGAGTGTGCCTGCAGATTTTCATGTATATAAATATGCACACACCCCCACACACAAACAGGTACACCCAGCCCCTGGTGTGAAGAAGTCAGTGAAGGGAGGGTTTCAGTCTGGCTGGGAAGAGTATTTTATTACTGTTAATGTTTACAATTACCAGCAGGTAGTGGTAATAAAAGTCTCCCTGGCTTTTATTAGTTTTATTATTGTTTTTAATTCTCTAATGACAGCGTCTCCTGAAATAGCCTGTCTCCAGGATGTACAGGTCTCACTGCCCCGACCATTGATTACTCCACCGTAAATATGTCTACTTACCAATAAGCAGAATTATCAAAACACAATTAAAACCCTTTTTTCTTTCTTTTCTCACACTAATGCACCACTATAAAAAAATATATGTCTCAGTGAGGCCAGGCAGCTATTTACATCAAGCTATCCAAAACTCTATAATATACATCTTATATACCTTCTAATACTTATCAGAGAAAGTTGTCTGCTGATTAAGGGCTCAGTTTAAAAAATTTAGAAAGAAAAATACACTCTCCAGCAACAAAGGTAGACCCCTGGTATTCTTTCTTTTTCTTTTTTTTTTTTTGAGACAGAGTCTTGTTCTGTCGCCAGGCGTCAGGCTGGAGTGCAGTGGTGCGATCTCAGTTCAGTGCAATCTCCACCTCCCAGGTTCAAGCAATTCTCCTGCCTCAGCCTCCTGAGTAGTTGGGAGCACAGGCGCATGCCACCATGCCCAGCTAATTTTTGTATTTTAGTAGAGACTGGGTATCATTATGTTGGCCAGCATGGTCTCAATCTCTTGACCTCGTGATCCACCAGTCTCGGCCTCCCAAAGTGCTGGGATTACAAGCGTGAGCCACCCCAACTGGCCGACCCCTGGTATTCTTAATGTTATTCTCCCTCTCCATAAAAACTGTGGAAATCTCTACATGAGAAATATCTGTTTTTCATTTCTTTTCAGAATCTTGCTTAATGTTTTGATGACAACAAATACCAGTTCTGTTTTCATTGGTCAATTTTCTTTTCTGAGCTGGAAGCATTGCATGCTTCTCACTGTCATAGGCAGTATTTCCTGAGGACTTGCTAAGTCCCCTTTCAATGTAAGCAATCAAGAGTTAGGGCTCAGCTTTCCTGTGTGTTTTGCACATATGCTTCTCTCTCTCTCCTGGGGAGATTTCAAAGCCCTTGATCTCTATCCTTCCTCAGCAGGATCACCTTTTATCTGCTCTGCTTCCCCAGGAGGACAGGCACTGCTGTGGCTGCCTTCTCTGTTACTGATAAATTAATTAACAACCTGGGAGACTTAAATGATTTGGAAGGATCCTAAAATCCTCTCACTTGTGCTTTCACAAAACAGAATATGTTTATTCATTTTACAAGACCTATATTTTTAGATTAATGACCTTTGGATGTATGATTCATTCTGATTTCATTTTTTCCCAGCGGGTGCAGTTTCACAGAAGCCTATTTTAAAACAATAAAGCAAGCAATGTTTTAAATGGAATATAATCTATTCTACACCTGTTTCCTTAGACTATTTTGACAGAAGTGAGTGGTTTCTATGATAAATTGTACTTTTACTATGCCCTATACAACTCAAATATTTATATATTTCCCATGAGATTTTTTAATGTCATTTGCAGGGAAATAGCCATACATACAAACCAAGATATTTTTAGTTGAAATGACAGAATATTTTCTAAGCATAATTTGTCTGACCAAAAATTTATTTTTTGGGTTTTTTTCTAGGTTTTCTTGTCTTCTTATGTAATGAAAAATGCATCTGGATAGGAATAAATCCTGTAGATAAAAACTGTGTATCACAGTCTGCTTACATGATTTGGTCCATTTTGGTCACCAGAATCTTGATTTTAATGATCAAGAGTTCCCAATAGATCTTGATATCTCTATGTAACCATAGAAAATAATATTTACCTAAGGATAAGATCAAGACATAAAAACCATCTCTTGAGCATGATTGCATTTACAATCTAGAAAGACAATTACAAAGTTCACTGTAAATATTTTCTAATGATACACTATGACCATATTTTCCTCTTTGTTCTCATTCAGTGTCCTTTTACTTTATGTACAAGAAGCAAACAAGCCTTTCTTAACATCTCCACTTTGCACCTGGAATATTCACTTGTTTCTCCCATCAGTAGATGAAATTTCCAACCATGCACCATAAACTTCAGAATCACTCTTGGGTTGGGTGATTATATAAATTATCATCCAAACCATCTCACTGTTGAAAGCAAAAGGATGGCTATTTATTATCTATACAAGGGCATCACGTGAACACAAATTTGACCTACACAAATCAGGATATATAGTCACACTATTTTTAGATGATCTAAAAGTCTAATCTAGGTTTATCCACAACAGTAACAAACCTTCAGCTCTTATCTAATTACTCTTCTCTCTGGCACCAGCTCAAGCCTACACATGACAAGGGGATAAAGTGGGCTTTTATTTCCTTGCCTTACCTTTTTTCCTACTTATGTGATACTGCTTTGGTATATTCCAACATGGTAGTTAGAAGAGAGATAAGATAGTTAAGAGAGAAACAGGTCTTACCTGATGGATACAGTTGTCAAGTAGCATTGGCAGCCATTAGACAGAACAGTTGTACAAAGCAGACTCTTAGATTCCACATGAGGATGTAAGAAGGCATTTCTGGTGTGGCAGGCCATGCCTCACCTCCATCAGGGCATTTATGGCTCTCCAGTCAACACTTGAGCTTCTGGGGATTCTTTCTTCTGTGATATTTAGCATATCTCCAGACAGTCCTCTCAGGCAGAGTCCCTGTGCAAAAAACCCTAGACTACCTTTCGTCCATAAACCCACAGTTGGCCCATGGCAAAGGCCCATCCCATGGATAGAAGTGTGGCTTGCTCTCTATACCACATCCCCTTGATCTTTCTGCCACAGACAGACTCTTACCTTACATTTCTCCTAGCAAGAATAGCTTCAGCCTTAGGGATCTCCCCAGCCTTAGGGAACACATGCTAAATCCTCTAAAGAATGTTCTTGAAGCCTCTCTTTGTCATTTGATACAAGTGAGAGTGAAGTTCTCCACCATCTTCCTCTATGGGGACAGGCAGTTGTGAGTCAGGGAAAGTCAAGGCACATGAGAAACTCACTTCAAAGTGATCCCTCCAAAAATCACTGGCCTTTTTAGCCCTCTTATAAAGGCTGAAGGTGAGTGATTGGCTAAAGAAGATTTTCTTTTACTATTTTGTAGTATGTCTTGTATCAGTGACCCAGCACCTTGCTTTGGGCTGTGGAAATGCTTGCCATTGATTTGCTTTTAGGATCTCTGGAAAAACACGCAGGCCTCAGGGACAAACTTATTAAACATTGTGTTATACATGAAATAAAATGTGTAAATTAATGTACATATAGTGTCTAGTTCAATTACTGGCATATGGTAGGTGCCCAACAAATGATAGCTTGAAACACAAAAATGGCCGGGTGTGGTGGCTCCCAGCATTTTGGAAGGCTGAAGCAGGTGGATCACCTGAGGTCAGGAGTTCAAGACCAGCCTGGCCAACATGGTGAAACTCCATCTCTACTAAAAATACAAAAATTAGCCAGGCATGATGGCAGGTGCCTGTAATCCCAGCTATTCAAGAGGCTGAGGTGGAAGAATCGTTTGAACCCAAGAGGCAGAGGTTGCAGTGAGCCAAGATCATACCATTTCATTACAGCCTGGGCAACTGAGTGAAACTCTGTCTCAAAACAAAACAAGACCAAAAAAAAAAAAAAAGAAAAAAAGAAAAGAAAATAAAGCAATACAAAAAAAACACAAAATGAAGATTCACTAGGGAACTCAGTGACCTGGTAACTTTTAATCTAATTGTCAGGTTCCAAATTGCTCATCTCATGGCCACTGCTTTAAGGTAACTACTTCTAGCTTGAGAACTCAATATGGACTTTAAGGAGTTATTTATGTTTTGTGCAAAGGGCATTCTCTAAGTAATATCTCTTTATCCAGTGATTTCTGTGAGAATATACTCTGAAAATATCAGGTTGGGTAATACTGTACTATTCCTGATCCCTACTGGATCCTTTATTTTATATCTGTGTTCTCTGAAAGCAATGTTTTACCAGTAGCAATAGTTTTGAACTTTGAGGCTCAGAGTGTCTTGTGAGAAGTTAATGAAAGCTATAACTTCTCAGTAGAAAAGTTTTTCAGTAGAAAATGCACATATAGATACACATATTTTGACTATAATTTCAAGAGGTCCTGTGTTCCTTGAAGCCCAATATTTGGAAAGCCTGGGTTGCAGGATCCCCAGGTTCCCAAGAACAGCATCTCTGCATTGAGATGGTGTGAGAGGAGAGGATGGAGGTGGGTGAGATTATTCCACAGTCTTTTAGAGGGAAGATAATGTTTGTTTTTTTTGTTTTTTGTTTTTTTGCCTGGAATCCAAACCTAACGATGATTCCCCCTTGAGTAAACATATGCTGTCTGTGCAATTCTTGCATGACTTTTAAAAATCATTGGCTGATCTTTCCTTCTTCCCTTCTTCTTAGCCACTACTGCTGTCACTATCATCACCCCCCTTCATTTCTTGCCAATGCTAGAAGCATATTAGGAGTCTTGGTGTTTACTCACTTCTTGTCTAATGATTTCACTTCACCAAGACATCAACATATATGTACACATGATTGACCTCCCCTCAGTAACTTACTGTTTTCTCAATATCATCAATGTCCATCCAAGTAGAGATATTGTAGCGTCCGTAGATGCTTATTCTATTGGCTCATAAAGAACTGTAAACACCAACATGTGGAGCTACAAAGCAGTTCATTTTACCTACATGATTGCATTAAGGAAGATAGCCACATGGAAGAGGTGAGCAAGGATGGGGTTAGAGAGAGAAGAAACATGACATGGTTCTTTAGGCTACTGTGTCCCAGAGGACCCAGAGCAAGACCGTATACTGCAAATGGTATTCATGTGCATCTCTGCTGTAGCAATGGTTATGCTGAAGTCCGTTTCCCCCCGCTTTTGGGACCTGTTTGGGACTGCTATAATAGCTTTCCAACAGTGAATAAAAATACTAGAGACCATCAAACTTTCCTCAAAGGACTTATTTTTTGTGTCAAAGACCTTTAATGAATATGTTATCTTGCTTTTCTGAAAAAAAAAATAGTTTACAGATGGAATTATATCCTCTTACACTTGTGTCCTGAGCAGAGTACAACTCTATGCATGTATATGTATATATTTCTATCCTCTGGCTTTTAATTTCTTCTGACCAACTTTAGGGCAAAGACAGTAGTGAGAATATTGCTAGGGCTAGACCTTGGTAAATGATAACATAAATGCACTGAATTCAGTCTTCTTTATGCTTCCTGCTCCAAGCTGTCTTCTAACTAAGCCCTGATATATTCAAAGTATTAATATAATTCCCCAAAACACAAATTAAAAAAGCTAACCAAGCAGTCTGACAAGTTCATTTTCTAGCCATGGGGGTCTCTGAGTTTTATTAGACTGTCAGCTCCTTGAGGGCAGAGACCATGTCTTTAAAAAAAAAAATCTATATTTGATCTCTAGTGCCTATAACATTAATTATCCCAAAGTAAGTGGACAATACTCAAATGAATTAATGAAAAAGGATAAAAATTTTATAACTTATTTTAACATTATATTTATCTTCAAGTTTATTGAAGTGATCAAGAGTTCTGAAAATCCTAAACAATAATTTCATTGATTGAAAGAGTATAGTCTTGTATACAGCCACCCAATAGGCTGAGTGCATCATTTTCTGGTTCTTGCAGAAATTATACACCTACAGGCCTGGTGCAGTGGTTCATGCCTGTAATCCCAGCATTTTTGGGTGGATCGCTTGAAATTTAGGAGTTCGAGCCAAGCCTGGGCAACATGGTGAAACCCCATCTCTACCAAAAATACAAAAAAATTAGCCAGGCATGGTGGTACATGCCTGTAGTCCCAGCTATTCGAGAGGCTGAAGTGGGAGGATGACTTGAGTCTGAGAGATGGAGGTTGCAGTGAGCCTGGGTTGGGCCACTACTGCACTCCAGCCTGGATAACCTTGTCTCAAAAAAAATGAAAGAAATTATACAACTTCATTAATATTAAACAAAGACATACATAATTACTGATGAAGAAAGAAAGAGAAGGATTAATAACTGATACTCAAAGCATCTCTCTAACTCTAGCTTTGGTGAAAACTCTGAGGGAGAATGCCTTATAAAAGGGTACATTTGTCACTGGATAACTGATCCTTCTGCAAAGGGGACCAGATCCAATAACTTTATATTGAACTCCACTAACGGAAAAAAGTGTTACTACCCCATTCAATGCATGAGAAACCCACCAGAGCTATCAGAGCAATGAAGAGAGAATTTTTATAGGAACAGAATGAGCCTGTTGATCACTAAAAATAACCAAGGATATTTATCAAAAAAATTTTTTTTGGCCATATAAGTAGTATAAATAATCTCAGCGAAAATGTGTTGGTCTTCATCCTAAGATAATATTGAGTTTCTATGTGTATTTATGTGTTGGCAAGGGAAGGTAGAAGGAGTGCCAGTTTTTTTTTATATACTTGTGCCCACAATAGCACCAAGTGATTTATCAGATGCAGTATAATAAGATCACTTGACTACCTGAAGGTGCAGGGATGATTTTTTCTACTCTTCAAAATAGCCGGTTTTTGAGAACGTATAGTGGAATGCTGGCAATTTTCCAGTATACACACTGCACACTCCCACATGCCTACCAGACATTAGAATTTTTAATTTCCAAAGTAAACTTATCTTCTGAGTTAAACTGTTTGATAGTCAATACCAATCAACCAAAAGTTTGATTGTCAAATGTGAACATCATTTAGTGTTGCAGGCTCAATGTTCGCCTAATGGTTACACTCAGTAGCATGTGTACAGAGCTATTAATATGGTAATATAAACACTAGGAGATATATTTATGATTTTTTTTTTCAGTTATAGCATTAGATGCATTTTATTTTTTCACACTTTTAAAATTTACTTTATGATCAACTACATGACTGTGAGAATTTGCTCCAGGTTAGGAGTCCATGTTGTGACCACAGACAACAAAATTGGTTTATATACAAAGAAATCTTCAGCTAGAGTGTTTATTCCTAAGTTTATTTTCAACATACCATTCTCAATGATAAAAACTGCATAAATTTTCAAGAATGATGCATATGCTTTATGTGATATAGCTTCTGCAGAAGATTTATATTTTAGTTTTTATCATGTAATGGAAGAAAAATAAGAAAGAAAATGGAAAAGTTCAGAATTAAGGCAAAGTTGCAGAAGTGAACCAAAGATGTGAACTCACAGTGTCCCCCACAGCTTGCACAGTTTGCAGGCCTGAACACACATAGATACACATGAATATATTGAGCAGCTTGTACCTTATTCACAATCTAGGGGACCTCTTCTGTTTCTATATTTGATCAGCAAAGGTCATCCTGTACTTACTCATCATTTGAAGTTAACAATAGCTCTGGAATGTATGCTGTACTACCAGTAATTGTGTATAATTGTACCACAAGGAGTCATGTGAAAGAAGTCATTCATTGCAAAGAGATTAAGGTCAACACCATTATAAATTAAGAAAGCAATAATGAAATTTTAAAACAAAAGCTGTTTCAAGATATATGTTACAAAAGGAAGAGGCAGCAGGTCAGGGAAACTGAGTTCCCATTGAGATGTGCCAACTTTGTCTTTCTGGGTTTCCGTTCCTATATTTACAAAGCCAATGAGTGGGAATGGGTATCTACTGAGTCTCTTTCTGTTTCTAGCTTTTCTGTTCTTATTATGGAAGCTATAAGAAGGACAGGCAAATTGAGTATTTAATCCAGATTCTTGGCCCTGTTGAGGTTTAATTCAAGGGAAAGGGGCTTCCTAGCACAAAGAATGATTTTATGCTTCAGCAGAGAATGAAGAAAAAGATGCTTCAGAGAAGTATGAACATCTTCATTAATAAAATCTACTTCCCTCATGTTCTTAGTCATGACGCTTCAGTGATGCCCCCACCAAATTCTCTACTTTGGTTCAAAAAAGGTAAAGAAGGCTGTAAAATACAAGTGTTACCTGGGACAATAAACATAGTAGATCAATATCTCTTACAAGTTTTGATCAATTTTTGACAATTTTACACTCTTAAAAATTACTATGTGTCCACACAAAAACCTGCACATGGATGTTTTTATTAGCTTTATTTATAATTGCCAAAACATCGAAGCAACCAAGATGTCTTTTAGTATGTAAACAGATAAACAAACTGACCTTTTTATTCACTCTTAGTAGGATTACACATGCAGGCATCTCCACCCCACTGAAAATGCCCTCTAGGTCACCCAGATCAAAAGGAGCAGGTATGTATGAAGCACGCAAAAATGCAGCTCATAACACTTTATTCAACCACTCCCCTACAGGAAACAGCAGTGAGAAATCTTTAGTCATAAATGAAAGTTTGACTAAACCATACTAATATTTAGAGCTGCTTAATTTCATGCCAGTCACCATGGCCATACGACTAACCTGGACTAACAAAACTCGGCATAAAGAGGTTTACTCTCAATGAAGCTAAGCTCCATCTAAGTTGTAAAAAACTCCAGCTGAAATAAAATATATTATGAAAGTAGCTTTAATATCCTGAAGACACAATAGCTAAGACCCAAACTAGGATTAAGTACTGAACTATGCTTAGACCTAAACTCTAATAGTTACTTTAACAAAACCATTCACCAGAGTACTACAAGCAACAGCTTAAAACTCAAAGGACTTGGCGGTGCTTTATATCCCTCCAGAAGGGCCTGTTCTACAATCAATAAACCCTGATACACCTCATCACCTCTTGTCCTCATCCTATATGCTGCCATCTTCAGCAAACCCTAAAAAGGTTGTAGAGTAAGCACAAGGACACACATAAAAACATTAGGTCAAGGTGTAGCTCAGGAGGTGGCAAGAAATGGGCTACATTTCCTATGTCCAGAAAATCTCACGACAACCTTTATGAAATCTAAGGGCTCAAGGAGGATTTAGCAGTAAACCAAGAGCAGAGCGCCTGGTTGAATAAGATGAAGCATGCACACACCACCTGTCAGCCTCCTCAAATACTACTCAGAAATCACTATTACTAATAATTTTCTATGTATGTATAGAGGAGATAAGTTGTAACATGGTAAGTGTACTGGAAAGTGTGCTTGGACAAACCAAAGTGTGGCTTAACCCGAAGCATCTGGCTTACACCTGGAAGATTTTATCATAACCTGATCACTTTGAGCTAACTCTAGCCCCAAACCTCGCTAAAAATATTATTAAACTATCTTAATCAAACCATTTACTTAGACAAAAGTATAGGCCATAGAAATTTTTACCCTGGTGGAAAAGACATAATACCGTAAGGGAAACATGAAAGAACTATATCAAGCACTAAAGAGCAAAGACAAGCCCTTTTACCTTCTGCATAATGTATTAACTAGAAATAACTATACGCAGAGAACTATAGTCAAGTCCCCCGAAACCAGACAAGCTACCTAACAACAGCTGAAAGAGCACACTCACCTACGTGGCAAAATAGTGGGAACATTCATGAGAAGCGGTAACAAGCCTACCAAGCCTGGTGATGACTGGTTGTCCAAGGTAGAATCTTAGTCCAACTTTAAACTTATCCACATAATTACTTAATCTCCCTGTAAGTTTAACTGTTAGTCTACAGAGGGACACCTCTTTAGACCCTAGGAAACGATTTTCTTACAGAGTAAAAAAATATTACCACCATAGTTGGCCCAAAGGCAGCCACCAATGAAGAAAGTATTTAAGCTCAACATCTAACTGTCTTAAATTCTAGTTACTTTGCTAAACTCTTAACATCACATTGGATTAGTCTGTCACTTCCTAGAAGCAATAATGTTAATATAAGTAACATGAAGACTTTCTCCATTGCATAAGCTTATATCTGACTGGAATAACCCATTGACATTTAACAGTCTAATATTCATAAATGATATAATAAGCACCCTATTATTTTTTTTATTGCAAACAAGTAAAACTATTAGCAATCATTACCTCCTTCCCTCACCATACTTTATTATTTCTCATAATGACTTTTATCATTTCTCAGAAGTATAATCTTCATAAAAATACAGTTGTTTATGTTTCTTTTTTTCAAGTTTTCTTTTTAAAAATATTTCTGAATTTTTTTTACTTTTTTAATTGTACTTTAGGTTCTGGAGTACATGTTGTGCAGATCGTGCAGGATTGTTGCATAGGTACATATATGGCAATGTGGTTTGCTGCCTCCATCCCTCCATCACCTACATCTGGCATTTCTCCCCATGTTATCCCTCCCTGACCTCCCCACTCCCCCACTGTCCCTCCCTTGGCCCTCCCCAACAGATCCCAGTGTGTGATTCTCCCTTCCCTGTGTCCATGTGTTCTTATTGTTCAACAGCCACCTATGAGTAAGAACATGTGGTGTCTGATTTTCTGTTCTTGTGCCAGTTTGCTGAGGATTATGGCACCCTATTATTTACATTGTTAACCCAACACATGCATGCTCTAAGGAAAGATTACAAAATTAAAAGGAACTCAGCAAATCTTACCCCGTCTGCTTACCAGAAACATCTCCTCTAGCATTACCAGTATTGGAGGCACTGCCCAGTAACATGTGCTCAACAGCCATGATATCCTGATCGTACAAAGGTAACATCATCACTTGTTCCCTAAATAGGGACTTGTATGAACGGCCACATGAGAGTTCAGCTGTCTTTTACTTTTAATCAGTGAAATTGACCTATCTGTGAAGAGGTGCATAAACACAAATAAGATGGGAAGATCTTATGGAACTTTAATTCATTAATGCAAATCAAAACTCAAACAAGCTTACAGGCTCTAGCCTCCTATCCTTGCATTAAAAATTTTGGTTTGGGTGACCTTGGAACATAATTCAACCTCCAAACAACCTAAACTAAGACTGCACTAGTCTAAGAGAGTTAACGCACATTGACCCAATAATTTGATCAATGAAGTAAGTTACCCTGGGGATAACAGCACAATCCTATTCTAGAGTTCTTATCAACAATAGGGTTTATGATTCAATGTTGGATCAGGACATCCTAATGGTGTAGCCACTATTAAGAGCTTGTTTGTCCAACAATTAAGGTCCTATGTGATCTGAGTTTAGACCAGAGTAATCCAGGTCGGTTTCTATTCAACATTTCTCCTAGTATGAAAGGACAACAGAGATAGGGCTATTTCATAAAGTGTTCTCGCTCCATAAATGATGCTATCTTAGTCTAACAAACCAACACACACCCTACCCAAGAACAGGGTTTGTTAAGATGGTAGATCCTGGCAATTTCACAAAACTTAAAACTTTATAATCAGAGATTCAACTCCTATTGTTAACAATGTGCCTATAATTAGCCTTCTCCCGTTATCCCCACTCTTATCGCTATAGCGTTCCTCACACTTCTTGAACAAAAAATCTTAGGCTATATACAACTGCACAAAGGACCCAACGTTGTAGGTCCCTACGGACTGCTTCAGCCATTCTCTGACGCCATACGACTTTTCCCCGAAGAATCCTTATGGCCCTCAACATCTACTATTGACCTTTATGATTGCTCCAACCCTAGTCCTTTCCATCACTCTCCTCTTATAACTCCCCTCCTAATACCAGACCCTCTAATTTTAATATCGGCCTCCTATTTATACTAGCCACATCAAGTCTAGTCATCTATTTTATGATCAGGAAGAGCATCTAATTGAAAATATGCACTAATCAGCACATTACGAGCTGTGGCCCAGACAATTTCATATGAGGCCACCCTAGCCATTATCCTGCTATCAGTTCTACTGACAAGCAGTTCATTTTACTTACATACACTCATCACAATGCAGGAATTCCTCTGACTGTTCCCACCATCATGGCCCCTAGCCGTAATATGATTCATCTCCACACTAGCAGAAACTAGCTGAGCCCCTTTTGATCTAGCAGAAGGAGAATCAGAGTTAGTCTCAGACTTCAACCTTGAATATGCCCCGGGTTCATTTGCCCTCTTCTTTATAGCAGAATATATGAATATTATCATGATAAATGCCCTAACTGCTACTATTTTCCTAGGAGCACTACACACTGTATATTCACCAGAACTCTTCACCACAAATTTCATTACCAAGATCCTTCTTTTAATCACTCTGTTTTAATGAATTCAAATGGCAAACCCTCAATTCCGCTATGACCACCTCATACATCTTTTATGAAAAATGCCACTTACACTAACCTTTTGCATATGATATATCTCAGTGCCTGTCTTAATTTCCAGCATCCCACCCAAACATAGGAAATACATTTGACAAAAGAATTACCTTGGAAGAATAAACAATAGACATAAAAGTCCTCTTATTTCTAGAACTATAGGAATTGAACCTACCCTGAGAATCCGGAATTCTCCATGCTACCTATCATACCACATCCTAGAGTAAGGTCAGCTAAATAAGCTTTCTGGCCCATACCCCAAAAATGTTCGTTATACCCTTCTCGTATGAATTAATCCCTTAGCTCAACTTATTATTTCCCTCACCATTTTCAAAGGGACTCTTATCACAATTCTTGGCTCACACTGATTTCTCATCTGAACAGGCCTAGAAATAAACCTGCTAGCCTTTACCCCAATCTTAATTAAAAAAATAAATCCCTGCTCTGCAGAAGCAGCCACCAAATATTTCCTTAGACAAGCAACCACATCTATAATTCTCATGATAGGTATCCTTTCCAATAACCTGTCTTCTGGGCAATGAATGATAATAAACACTATCAATCAATTTTCAACCTTAATAATAACAGTGGCCCTAGTAATAAGACTAGGGATACCCTCTTTTACTTCTGAGTCCCAGCAGAACTCAAGGAGTCTTTTTAATGTCTGGTATACTTCTCCTCACATGACAAAAACTATACCCTATCTTGATTATGTTTCAACTTTTCCTATCAACAAATATGAATATCCTCCTATTAGGAGAACATCCTCTTAATCCTAGTTAGGATTGTATCTATACAATCCTATTTATTATAATGGGCAGTTGAGGGGGACTTAACCAAACACAACTGTGTAAATTCCTAGTCTACTCCTCAATCACTCACATAAGTTGTATAATGGCAGTACTAATTTATAACCCGAACATTACTACCCTCAACCTGAATATTTACGTTATCTTAACAACAACCACATTTCTAGCACTCAACCTGAGTATAAGCACCACTACACTATCACTATCTCATGCCTGAAACAAATCAGCATGGTTGACACCTATAATTCCGCTAATTCTACTATCCCTAGGAGGTTTACCCCCATTAACAGAGTTCTTGCCTAAATGATCATCATTCAAGAATTTACAAAAAACAATAGCCTTATTACCACAACCATTATAGCTATTATAACTGTACTCGACCTGTACTTTTACATATGCCTAAACTATTCCATCTTAGTAACACTATTCCCCACATCAAACAATATGAAAATAAAATGACAATTTGACAACACAGAACCCATATTACTCTTCCCCCTACTTTTCATCTCTTCCACCATCCTCTTACCCATCCTCCATTAATACTAACTATAACTTAGAAATTTAGGCTAAATAAGACCAAGGGTCTTCAAAGCTCTCAGTAAGTAAATTGCATTTAATTTCTGTAACAGACCCAAAGACTGCAAGACTCTATTCTGCATCAATTGAATGCAAATCAACTACTTTAATTAAGCTAAGCCCTTACTAGATTGGTGCAATTCAACCCACGAAAATTTAGTTAACAGCTAAACACTCTAATCAACTGGCTTCAATCTACTTCCCTCACCATTGGGGGAAAAGTGGGAGAAGCTGAGACAGGATTGAAGCTACTCCTTTGAATTTGCAATTCAGCATGAGAAATCACCTCACAGCTGGTAAAAAGAGGCCTTGACCTCTTTCTTCCTATTTACAGTCTAATCTTACTCAGCCATTTTACCCTGGGTGGGGGTGGGGAGGCTCACTTATGTTCATCAATCGTTGATTGTTTCCAGCTAACCACAAAGATATCGGAACACTATACCTGCTATTCTGCACATGAGTGGGAATAATAGGCACTGCCTAAAGCCTTCAATTCAAGCATAATTAGTCCAGCCAGGAACTCTGCTAGGAGATTATTAGATTTATAATGTTATTGTTACTGCCCAAGCATTTGTTATCATCTTCTTTATGGTAATACCAATCATAATTGGGGGTTTCGGCAATAGCCAGTCCCTCTGATAATTGGTGCACCAGACATGGCATTCCCCCAGATAAATAATATGAGTTTCTGACTTCTGCCCCCATCTTTTCTACTTCTACTTGTGTCCTCAATAGTAGAAGCTGGTGCTGGAACAGGCTGGACAGTTTATCCTCCTTTAGCAGGAAACCTAGCATATACAGGAATCTCTGTGCATCTGACCATCTTCTTGCTCCACAGGGCAGGTGTCTCTTCTATTTTAGGGGCCATTAACTTTATTACCACTATTATTAACATAAACCCCCAGCCACATGCCAGTATCAACATCCCTTTTCATCTGATCAGTCCTCATCACAGAAGTGCTTCTACACCTTCCCCTCCCAGCCCTAGCCACCGGCATTACTATACTATTAACTGCTGGTAACCTCAACACTATTTTTTCTGACCCTGCTGGCAGGGGTGACCCTATCTTGTACCGACATTTATTTTGATTTTTTTGTCATCCTGAAGTCTGTATCCTCATCCCACCAGGCTTTGGGATAATCTTCCACATCGTAACATATTATTCTGGAGAAAAGGAACCATTTGGGTACATGGGCATAGTATAAGCCATAATACCAACTGGCTTCTTAGGATTTATCATATGGGTCCACCATATATTTACAGTAGGAATAGACACAGACACACGAGCATGCTTTACCTCCACTACCATAATTATTGCTATTCTTCTGATGTCAAGGTGTTCAGCTGATTAGCTACGCTGCATGGAGGTAACATCAAATGATCTCCCGCAATATTCTGGGCTCACAGTAGGAGGCTTAACCAGCATCATACTAGCTAATTCATCATTAGATATTGTCTTACAGGACACATACTATGTTGTAGCCCATTTCCACTATGTCCTATCAATAGGAGTGGTATTCACCATTATAGAAGGCTTTGTCCACTGATTCCCCCTGTTTTCAGGTTATACACTTAATTAGATGTATGCTAAAATCCACTTCATCATTATATTCATAGGTGTTAACTTAATCTTTTTTCCACAGCACTTCCTCAGCCTATCCGGTATGCCTCGATGTTACTCCGATTACCCTGATGCATACACGGCATAAAATATTATCTTACCTGTAGGCTCATTTATCTCAATAACAGCAGATATACTAGTAATCTTTATGATCTGAAAAATTTTTTGCTTCAAAAACTAAAAGTACTAACCAATGAACAATCATCTACTAATTTACAGTGACTTTACAGCTGTCTACCACCTTATTCGAAGAGCCAAACTATGTGAAAACCTAAAAGAGAAAGAAAGGAATCAAATCCCCAGAAACTGGTTTCAAGGAAATCCCATAATCCCTATGACCCTCTCAATAAGATATTAGTAAAATTATTACATAACTTTGTCAAAGTGAATTTATAGGTTAAATTCTGTATGTCTCAATGGCTCATCCAGTTCAATTAGGCCTTCAAGATGTTACATCCACTATTACAGAAGAGCTACTCACTTTCCATAACCACACTCTTATAATTATTTTCCTAATTAGTTCCCTGGTACATTTTTTTCCTAATAATCACAACAAAATTAACTTATACTATCATCATAGATGCCCAAGAAATTGAGACTGTGTGAACTATTTTACTTGTTGTTATCTTAATTTCAATTGCCTTCCCATCCCTATGTATTCTGTACATAACAGATGAAATTAACAACCCTTCTCTTACCGTCAAAGCAATTGGCCATAAATGATACTGAAGCTATGACTATACAGACTATGAGGAATTAGGCTTCAATTCTTACATAGTCCCAGCAGTAGACTTAAAGCCAGGAGAACTTCGACTCCTTGAAATTGATAACCGAACAATTCTCCCAATAGAGATCCGCATCTGTATCTTAATCTCATCTGAAGACATCCTGCACTCATGAACTAGCCCCTTAATGGGCCTCAAAACAGATGCAATCCCCAGACACTTAAATCAAACTACCTTAACTGCTGCATGACCAGTCCTTTAACATGGACAGCACTCAGAAATTTGTGGGTCTAACCACAGTTTTATACCTATTGTCCTAGAATTAACCCCCTTAGAATGCTTCAAAACCTGATTCACATTTGTACTGTCATATCACTGTAAAACTATCCAGCATTAACCTTTGAAGTTAAAGGTTGAGGGGGTCTTCACCTCTCTGCAGTGAATACCTCAACTAGACACTTCCACTGTCATCCTGCCAATAATCATAACTTTATTCTCCATTATTCAGTTAAAATTATTCATTTACTATAGATCCTCTATACTAAAAATAATCAAAATGCAGAATCATCAAGCCCCCTGAGAATTAAAATGAATGAAAATCCTTTTCACCCCTTTTACTACCCTGACAATTCTAGGCCTACCTGCAGTAGTATTAATCATTTTATTTCCCACCATACTATTTCCAACTTCCAGTAATCTAATAAGTAACCAATTGATTTCAATTCAACAGTGACTAATTCAACTTATATTAAAACAAATAATAATTACCCATAACATTAAAGGACAAATCTGATTCCTAATACTGACCTCCCTAATTCTCTTCATTGCCTCAACCAGTCTCCTCAGGCGTCTACCCCATTCATTTACACCAACTACCCAATTATCAATAAATCTAGGTATAGCAATCCCCTTATGAGTAGGCACAGTAATTATAGTCTTCTGCTTTAAGACAAAAACCTCCTTAGCTCACTTTTTACCACAAGCCAAACATATACCTCTTATCCCTAATACAGTGATCATTGAAACTATTAGCCTATTCATTCAACCAATGGCATTAGCTCTGTGGCTAATAGCCAGCATTACAGCTGGACACATACTAATGCATTTAATCAGAGGAGCCACACTAGTACTATCAACTGTCGGTCTTCCCACGGCTTTAAGTGGTCTCATTACTCTAATCCCACTGACCATCCTCAAATTCACTGTAGCCCTTATTCAGGCCCATGCTTTTGCCCTACCAGTAAACCTTTACCTATATGAAAACACATAATTACCCACCAAACACATGCCTACCATATAGTCAACCCCAGCCCCTGACCTCTAACAGGGTCTCTCCTAATAACATCGGGCCTGGCCATGTGATTTCACTTTAACTCTATCACTCTTCTAACCTTAGGCCTACTAACTAGTACACTATATGTCAGTGATGACATGAAGTTATCCGAGAAAGTACATTTCAAGGCTACCACACATCAATCATCCTTATCTCAGAAGTATTCTTTTTGCTGGATTATTCTGGGCATTCTACCACTCTAGAAGCCACAATGGGCCTTGCCTTACTAGTTTAAATCTCCAGTACATATGGCCTAGATTACGTACAAATTCTTAGTCTACTTCAAGGTTAAAAATTATTATTCCAACAATTATACTGTTATCAATGACATGATTCTCTAAAAATTCTATAATCTGAATCAGCACGGTTATCCAAAGCCTACTTATCAGCCTATTTTATAACCAGTTAAATAATAACTCATCCAGCTTCTCACTAATCTTCTCTTCTGACCCACTGATATCACCTCTTCTAATCTTAACGCTTGACTACTGTCTTTCATAATTCTAGCAAGCCAGTATCACCTGTCCAATGAATCAACCCCACAAAAAGACCTCTATATTTCTATATTGATTTCCCTGCAGACTTTTTAAACCAGCATTCACCACCAAATACCTAATTATATTTCATATCCTCTTTGAACCTCACTGGTGCCTACCCTAATTATCATCACCCGCTGAGGCGACCAATCAGAACACCTCAATGCAAGTTCATACTTTTTTTACACACTAGTGGGATTCCTTCATTTACTTGTAGCACTTGTTTATACTCAAAATACCCCAGATTCACTAAAGTGCCAGTAATAATACTTACTGCCAAAGTGCCGTTAACCTCCTAATCCAATAATCTAATATGCCTAGCATGTATCATGGCTTTTCTAGTAAAAATACTTCTACACGGAGTTCACCTGTGACTCCCCGAAACCCACGTAGAAGCCCCTATTGCCGGCTCAATGTGACTTCCAACAGTACTCCTATAGCTGGGTGGTTATGGCATAATACGGCTTACTCTTATCCTCAATCTCCTAACAGAACATGTAGGCCCCTTCCTCATACTACATACCTATGAGGGATAGTTATGACAAGCTCTATTTGTCTACAACAAACCAATCTGAAATCACTTATTGCCTACTCCTCCATAAGCCACATAGCACTTGTTATTACGGCTATTCTCATTCAGACCCCTTGAAGCTTTACAGGTGTGGTCACCCTTATAATTGCTCATGGACTACTTCATCCTTACTATTCTGCCTAGCAAATTCCAACTACAAGTGAGTCCATAGTCAAACCATGTTACTTACCTGAGGCCTTCAAACCCTGCTCCCACTAATAGCCTCTTGATGACTTCTAGCAAATCTTACTAACCTTGCCTTACTCCCTACCATTAATCTATTAAGAAAATTCTGACTATGGCCTTATTCTCCTGATCAAATATCACTATTATGTTTATAGGACTTAATATACTCATTACAGCTCTTTACTCCCTGTACATGCTAATCATGACACAAGGAGGGACACTTGCATATTATATTAACAGTATTAAACCTTTCTTTACACGAGAAAAGACATTAAGCCTTATACATCTTGCGCCCAGCTTCCTATTATCGTTGAACCCTAAAATTATTATGGGGTTTGCATGCTGTGGTATAGGTTAACCAAAACATTAGATTGTAATCTAACAATGGAAGTCTGCAACTTCTTACCTACCGAGAAAGTATGCAAGAACTGCTAACTCATGCCTCCATGCCTAACAACATGGCTTTCTCAACTTTTAAAAAATTAGATTTATCCTTTGGTCTTAGGAACCAAAAACAGTGGTACATCTTCAAATAAAAGTAACAGACATATATTCTTCCACTGCTCTAACAGCCCTAATCCCCCTAATCTACTGATTATTGTTACCTTAGCCAACCCCTGCAAAAAAGGCTCACACCCGAATTACGTAAAAACGTCTATTGCAGGCTGGGTGCAGTGGCTCATGCCTGTAATGCCAGCACTTTGGGAGGCCAAGGTGGGCAGATCATGAGGTCAGGGGATCGAGACCATCCTGGCCAACATGGTGAAACTGGGTCACTACTAAAATGCAAAAATTAGCTGGGCGTGGTGGCACGCGCCTATAGTCCCAGCTACTCAGGAGGCTGAGGCAAGAGAATTGTTTGGACCCGGAAGGCAGAGGTTGCAATGAACTGAGATCATGCCACTGCACTCCAGCCTGGCTCCTGGAGACAGAGCAAGACTCTGTCTCAAAAAATAAAAACCTATTGCATGAACCATCATCATAGCCTCATCCCTACAACAATGTTTATAAGCACAGACCAAGAAACCATTATCTCAAACTGACACCGAATGATGATCCAGACTCAATCACTAAGCTTCAAACTAGACTACTTCTCCACAATATTTATCCCAGTAGCACTATTTGTTGCCTGATACATTATAGAATTCTCAATATGATAAATAAATTCAGACCCTAACATTAATTAGTTTTTCAAATACTTATTTTCCTCATCACAATATTAATTCTGGTTACTGCTAACAACCTCTTTCAGCTCTACCAAGACCATTTCGGCTGTAGAGATCCCAACCCAGGCGGCACTGAAGGTATTAAGAAACAGACACCCAGATAGAGCAGCCAAGTGAGTCTGTCGGGGGTCGGGGGGCGGCCAAAAGCCTTCCGAGCTGAGAGCCTCAGGGGCTGACAGCATTCTGGGCTGAGGGCCTCAAGCAGATTCTGACTTACGTATTTATTCCCTCTTAACAGGTGATTATTAGCAACAAACAGGTGTTCTATGTTTTCTCATAGAACCAAGATAAACTAGGTAGGCAGCTGGTCCCTGCTCACCACTGATCAAGGACAGACTAGAAAGTATTCTCCGTGAGGGAGCCATGGCGGCAGGGTCACGTATCCTGTGCTTCAATAATTGTTTTAACTAGTGTCTGATATACATATACTGTTTTGCTTCTTTAGAATGCCCCAAGCAGTTTTCCACATGAGGGAGGAAGACGGGCAGCTAGGTTTTCCTTCCTGTCATTCTTCTTAGCGAACAATATAATTTTATCACACACTCTGCATTTATCAGCAAGTATACACTCAGTATTTGTTAACACAGCTCTTTGTCAGATGAGAAGGTGTGAGAATCAGGTTTTTCTTACTAATCAGCTGATGGTATGACTGAGCAGACGCTAATACCCCAGCCCTCCAAGCAGTCCTGGACAACCACATCGGGGATATTGGCTTTATTGTAGTTATAGCATGGTTCCGCTTGTTCCCCAACACATAAGAAGTTCAACCAACACTTATTCTCGGCCCCGCCGCCAACTCCCTTACATTAATTAGCCTTCTCTTAGCAGCAGCAGGAAAGTCAGCTCAATTTGGCCTCCGTCCTTGACTTTCATCTGCCATACAAGGTCCAACCCCACTCTCAGCCCTGCACCACTCCAGAACTATAGTTGTAGCAGGAGTCTTCCTGCTCATCTGCTTCTACCTTTTAATAGAATAAACCTATCAATCCAACCTTTATATTATGTCTGGGGCTGTCACTACTTTATTCGCAGCAATCTGTGCTCTAACACAAAAAGTTGAGGTTTCCTCCAGAGGGGAGTCTTCTAAGGGTGCAGATTGATCCAGAGATCCACAATAGAACTTATGAGCCAAGGGCCGGGCACGGTGGCTCACGCTGTAATCCCAGCACTTTGGAAGGCTGAGGCGGGTGGATCACGAGGTCAAGAGATCGAGACCATCCTGGTCAACATGGTGAAACTCCGTCTCTACTAAAAATACAAAAAATTAGCTGGGCATGGTGGTGTGTGCCTGTAATCCCAGCTACTCAGGAGGCTGAGGCAGGAGAATTGCCTGAACCCAGGAGGCGGAGGTTGCGGTGAGCCGAGATCGTGCCATTGCACTCCAGCCTGGGTAACAAGAGCGAAACTCCATCTCAAAAAAAAGAGAAAAAAAAAAGAACTTAGGAGCCAAGGACGTCCGGGAGTTCCATTTGCAGGATCATCTGTGGCCTTATGGCTTTAATTCTAGAAGAAATGAATTTGACAAGAAGGTTAATGATGAGGGCCAAAGGCCAGCAATAATAGAATGGTTATAAATGGGCCTAGAAGAGGGTAGAGCCAGGACAGCCAGTCAAACAAGCTCCATGATCCTGTTTCTTGAAGGTCTTTAGCCCTGCATTTGATTGATCCCTGAGTTCTTTCACTTTGTTTAAGACAATATCTAATTTGTTTACAAGGTAGCAGCATTTTTCTCCTAAAAAGAGGCAGGTTCTTTCTCTCTCTCTGCTGTTAGCAGATCCAGGGTTCTTCTATTGAAGAGCTGAGGCAGCTAAAGAGTTAAGCTGCTTCTGCAGAGAGAATGAGCAACCTTTTTCATGTTATTATTTAATTCCTGAGATAGCTCATAGTAAAACTGAGTAGAGGTAGTAACTCTTCCAATCCCAGTACCAAGTCCTCCTTCCACCCCCAAACCCATGAAAGGAATAACTGGGGCTTGAGTATGGCGTGGGCTTGGCAAGAGAAGACTGCACCTGAGAGCTGGTGTAAATTGTCATGGGGGGTGGGCACTAGGAAGGAGAGGAGAAGAGCTATTAGGCTAATCCATAGGGGCAACTGCATAGAGTCTGTTCACAGATAGTAAAGTTAAGAGTGATAATCCTGTTAATGCCAGGATGTAAGTTAGACTTATGAGTAGGTACTTTCCTGGGGCTCTCGTTGGAAGAGCAAATGTAAACCTTCTAACAGCTCACAGGTGCACAAAGGATCATCTCCTGTAACTTCAGGCTGTGGAGTGGAAGGTCTATGATTTTCTTCAGGAGGTGTCCAAGGCTTCAGGTGAGTGTGATGAATCCACAAATCAATTTCCATCACCTTAATTGCTGTTGGGGTAGACAGAATAACCGAAAATGGTCCTCCCCAAGATAGACCTTGGTTGGGCCAAATTCTCCTCCTATTGCCCGTAGGGGGCAGAGTTGGGGCATCCTAGTAGCCTGAGGTGCCTTGGCCTTCCCTAACTCCCCTTGGATTGTAGGAGCTGAGAAGACCTGATCAGCATTGGTGGAGGGAGGGGCCATAGGGAGTCCAAAATATGGGGGTAGTCCTGAGGAGGGGACAGTAGGGTATAGGTTACAAGCCTTACATAGCTGAGGATTATCCCTTAGAGGAACGAAAACTTGCACATAGCTGACCTCAATCCATTTACCTTCCCTCTTACACAACAGGTGTAATTGTAAAAGGGTATTATAATTTATACTTCCCTTAGGAGGCCAGGTTTCTCCACTTGGCAGAGGGTATTGCAGCCATGCTGTTTGGCAGAGAAAAATGAGCTGCTGCTTCTTCAAAGACCATGGATCGAATTGGTCTCAGTTATCCAGGATACACTTTAAGGGTGATTTTGCCTTAGGAAGAGTAGCACCCATCTGAAATTGAACACAGGGATGCCTGCATCCCTGGTTATTCCTTGCAACTGCAAGCCCTGGAGCATCCCCCAGTTATAACACCTTGTAATTTCCTTGTGTCCTAGATGTGTGATCATCTTCTGGGCGCCCCCATGTGCTGGGTTTAATCACGCTTACCACTGTATGGGCATACCCTCACTGTCTAAATGTACTTACGGCCACCTCAAGGACATGGGGACTGCTGGACTTAGTTGCTCTGTACTAGCGCATCCCTGAAGAACTAGGCCAGTGAGGCTTGGGCGATGGGTGCCAACATTCCCTTGCTGGAGTTCAATTAACATAGGCCTGACCATAAAGCTGCCCTAGGAGGATAAACTCCTGGAGAGGGGCCTCTAAGCATAACAGTCTTACAGAAGGTAATGGCTGGCCACATGGCCAGGGTCGGAACAGTGCCCTCGGGACCCAGGCATCCTCCCCAACCCCACTTTCCATCACAGGAACATGATCTAGGGTTGTGGAGCCTGTAATAAACTATTTGAGCACTGGACCTGGTCTGACTATGGTATTCTTGATGGAGAAGTTCTGTCGTATGGAGAGCCAATCCTAGGCAAGACAAATCATACATCATTAAATTCTGGCACCATTCATTTGGATTGGGAAAATGTGGGTGATGAAAACAAAATGTCTTATAGCCTCCAGTACCCACTGATAGATTCTGGCTCCATTAGGACATAACTTAGCACTGTGAACCAAGGGAATTGGCCCTGTGCATTTATACTGCAGGAGCTCCTCATAGGTATAAGCCTGAGAGCACTGCAGGCCTAGCTCCCTGACTGCCACCCCAAAAGCCTTATGTGTAGAAAATACCTTAGGGGAAAGAGCCAGGAAGAAGTTTGCCTCATGGAAATCTGGACCCAGGAGGTTAGGGTCTGAAAGGCTGGGCGTGGCTTGCACAAGCAGTTTTCATTCCCACCATCTGGTCCAGCACCACTGTGCCACCACTGTGAGTTTGAGAGGTGAGGCTGGCTTGCATAGGCAGCTGTGCCTACTGCCCAGCCAAGCCACTGCTGCACGAAGCCCCACGCAGACCTGACCTCCCATTTCCTCCTTAATAAAATGTAAAAGAAGCAAAAGGGCAGACTACAAGCGAAGGGGTCCAATGCCACTTACCACTCTGAAGTCTGAAGTCTCTTCCTGGCTGACTTGCCAAAGACGTGGCGGGCGGAGGGAGTGGGGCATCCCCAGAATGCTCTGCTCCCAGTTTCCCGATCTGATGTGCCCAGATCCTTGACCACTCTTACTGCAAGAATAGGGGAAGGGGCCTGGGGAGGTGCTGTTAGCTTACCATTTGAATAAATATTGTGGACCCAAAGAGTTTAACAAAGATGCAATGCATTAGGCAGAGAGAGAGAGAGAGAAAGAGAGAGAGAGAGCTCCCATGCTGTCATGGATGGGGAATCCAGAGGGGATATCTGTGTAGGTAAGGAGCATCGAAATTATTCCCACCCCATTCATGTTCTTGTCCAATGAGAGGAGTTCTTTCAAACTTTCACTAGAGTGATAGATCTTTGACTCTGATACCGGATTAGCTACTTGTCCCACAACAGAGCCCCCTCCTCCCATAGATTTTTGAACCAAGAAGCTCACCTGGATTTTGCTACCTAACCCGCACATGGGAAAGTCAGACAAAGAACTGTATGTTCCTGGATGGCGCCATGGATGGAGGCATGGCACTTAGAAACTCCTGCCTTTGAAACTACGCCCCTCACGGACCCAGGAAGAGAAGTTTTTTTCCTTAATACAGTCCCTCAATGTTGGCCAGGATGGTCTCGATCTCCTGACCTCGTGATCTGCCTGCCTCAGCTTCCCAAAGTGCTGGGATTACAGGCATGAGCCACAGCACCTGGCCTCCTTTTTTACTCCATCCCTTCTAACCCTACTTCTAATTATCTAATCTGTTATCCCAAGTAATTTCAATCACAACATAAATACTAGCAAATAATGATCAACCAGCAACTACCACTAATCAGCACCCATAACTGTACAAGGCAGCCACACACAGAATCGTCATGAAACAATCCTGGCTTCTCTCAAAAGTCATCCAACTCTCTAGCTATTAAAAACAATTGTGATCCCCACTCCATCGTGCTCAACTATTCACCAAACCAGCATTAACTCCATTGATAGTCCCGATAATAAAGCTCCTCAGAAGTCAATACTTGACCCTCATGTTTCAGGATACTCCTCCATCATCATTGCCATAGTTTAGCCAAAATGAAACATCATACCACCCAAATAAATAAAAAAGACTATCAACCCCATGAAAACCCTACCAAAATTCAACACAATACCACAACCCACAGCACCACTGACAACTAGCCCTAGACCTCCCTAAATAGGAGAACGTTTCAAAGAGAAACCTATGAACCCTATAGCCAAAAAGATACTTAATAAAAATACAGTATATGCCAGGCTCTTGGCATTAACAATCTTGGAATAAGTATTCTGACATTAGATCAAGACTACCATTTTAAAAGAAAATCTGTTGTTCAGTGTGTGGCATGAATATAAGAGCTTCCTGTTGGTTAAAAATATGTTTATGGTAAAAATCACCCTAGTAATTTGTTTTCTGTTTCTGTTCCTGCTGCTGGAAATGCTGGGAACTAGAGCTAAATGTGATGTGTGTGTTGTAATCCTTGTTCCCGTTTCACTGGTCTTAGTGTTCTACGTAGCAGCAAATCTCATCCTGGGGTAGGACTGAGCTCTTTTGGTAAAGGATAGTAATACCTTGGGATATGGTAGCTCTACAAATTTATATTACCAACACCAGTCAACGGTTCTTATGAAATACTACGATTAATGAAATAAGTATTTAAATACTTGTAATGAGCTGGTTTTCCTAAGAGGAAAGGGACTAATGGCTGATAATTTAATTTTGGTCTCCTATTTGGTCCTCCCTCCAGGTTCTTACTTCTAATCAATTCCTACATTGATACTTTTTGAAAAATAGAACAAACACCAAATTAGCTCCATTTTTTAACTAAAATTTTAATTTTGAGATAATTGTACATTCACATGCGATTGGAAGAAATAATGCAGAAATATCTCATGGGCCCTTCATCCAATATCTACCAATGGAAAAACTATGGCAACGCCAAAAAAATCAAACAACACAAAATCACAAGTAATATGTTGATACTGGTATAATCAAGATGCTAAACAGTTTCACTACTATGACGATCCCTCATGTTGCACTTGCATAGCTGTGCACATTTTCCTCTTACCATCACCCTCTCCTTAACACCTGGCAGCCACTAATTTGTTCTACATTATTGTAGTTTTTCATTTAAGGAATAATATATACATGGAATTACAAGATACAACCTTTTGGGATTGGTTTTTTAACTCAGCAAAAATCTCTGAAGAGTTATCTAGGTTTTTGCATTATCAATTTTTGTTTGTTTGTTTTTATTACTGAGTAATTTCCCAAGAAATAGAGGTATCACAGTTTGCTTAACTATTCACTCTTTGAAGGACATCTGGGTTGTTTCTAGTTACTGGCAATTGCAATTAAAATGACTTCACATATTTTTGTGTTGTGTAAGTTTCTGAGTGGATATAAGTTTCATTTCTTTAGGATAAATGCCCAAGACTCCAGGCTCTTACTTGGCGTCTGCTGACTCTCACGTTGGAGCAGAGAGTCTGTCTTCCACTACTAGGGAGGGTTGGGAGTTCCATCTCTAAACTGGTGTCTGCTGGTAACTCACTGACTGGGGTGGCTATGAGTGCCTTGTGTGGCTCCCTAGATGTCCTCTGCTAATAACAAAACCACAACTACCAACACTAATAAAGTCATGTGGCCTCTGCTAACAGTAAGATGGACTCCTTACCACTCAGAGGGAATGAAACTACCAACTGGTTACTCAGCTTTCCCAAACATTACCCTGGAAGGAAGGGTGAGTGCTTTGTCACAGTCAGGCATGGGTGGAAGGCTCGGCTTCCCCACTTGGCTTTGCCATGGGTGGGGTGGAGCCACAAGATTTTTTTGTAGTGGTGGTGGTGGGTTGGAATAAAGCTGTTACTGTCTAAAAGTTTTCTGTCTTGCTGTTCTTCCCAAGACTGTCTTAAATTTTTGGCTAGAGAGAACAGGCTTTTGTTGGATACTTGTTTGTTGTTTATTCAGTGTCCATTGGTACTTCTAGGTTGACAGCTTCTGTAGCTTCAAGCATGGGATATATGAGGAGAAAAAAAAAAAAAAAATGGAACTCATCACCAAGCTTTTTCTTGGGTCTTCAGGTCCCTAGCTTGTCTACCTTCTTCTCTCCACCTTTTAGAGTCTTACGTTTGACCTATATATAAATGTTCCAGGGTGTTAGTTTAACTTAATGGGAAGAATCAGGAAAAATATGTCTACTCCATTTCTCTGGAAGCAGAAGTACAAATCTACATTTCTTCAAGAAATGAAGCTTACCTTGTTCTGTCTGGCATTCAAGTGTGTCCCAATGTACATATTATATTGTATCTTCTCATTGCTTTACTGTAGAGGGATCTTTTACTTATTTTAAAAATAACTAAGAATTCTGACACTTAGACTTTTTTTCTTTTTTTTGAGCATTGCATATGGAATGCTTTTGCTGCTCCTCTTCTCTGTACTGAAGCAAGCTCTGTTGGTGTGTCAAAGCCAATACAAACATTTGTTCCAAGCAGCCTCCCCCAGCTAGGGAAGCCCTCACTGATTTTTTTACTATTCTTACAGCACTTGTTCTCTGAACTACTCATAACCTATACTGTTATCTAGACACTTTGTGTTATTTGGTGGCATTTGTTATTTAATGGCTTTCCCATTACCTCCTTGACCTCAAAGATGGTCTTTATGAAAAACAAAAAGAATTTCATTTTATAATATTTTGTGTCACTCATTTTTGTGCCAAAAATATTTTCTTCAATCCCTGTTTATGTTCATATAAAAAGTTGCAGTATTTTCTAAACTATATTCCAAATAGACTTTTAAATACATAGAAGCTTCATAAAAAATAATATGGAATTATCAGAATAGCGTTAGTCTAGTTCAAAAAACGTCCTAGCATCGAATGCTTAAAAAATTACTACTAGTTAATATCTGCATTTTATAGATGAGAATTTGAAGCTTTAGGTAAAATCAGCTAGAAAGGAAAATGGTCAGGCACTGACAGTCAGCTGTAAGCTGTACTGACCACGTAATATCACCTTAACCAGATCAATAACCAGTGTTTGAAATATATGACTAAAATTTCTTTTTATAGCATAGTGTCAGCTTCTATATAAATACAATTCTTAGTAACAATCTTGAAATTAATACGACGCTTCTTAGAACACATTTGTTGCTTTGGGTATCTGAAGATTTATTATTTAAGATGTCATAGTCTTGCCCATTTTTATAATTTTGAGCATTCTTCCAGGCTGTAGTAATAAAAACACTTGAAGATTCCTTACTTTTATCTAGTAGAACATATATACAAGTTAAAATGAAAACCAGATTAATGTGCAAAGCAGAATCTCTTACTTTGATGAGAGATTTTAAAGGGGAAAGAAGAATCAATTTGAAGTACAGTGTGTGTGTGTGTGTGTGTGTGTGTGTGTGTGTGTGTTTACTTCAACTGTAAATATGGCTCTCGAGCTTAATTTAGGCTGTTCTTAAACATTAGCTACTTCCTCGGAAAGTGAGGTATAAAGCAAACACACATCAAATAATATTTACCATTGAAAATTAAAATTTTCAGAGGTTTAGCTCAGAAAGAAAAGCTCCTGAGTTCTAAAAAGTGTTTGCTAATAAATACATTTTTGGACATCTATAATGCACTGTTTAGGTTTGCAAGGATCAAAAAGGAAAATTTAGAATATCTTAAAATGGTAATAAGGATTCCTTCTATTTCCGTAGTTCTTTACAATGAACAAGGTTTATCTATATACATTATTTAAATTATTTAAATTAATTTGATTCTCAAAGAGTCTGCCAATTAAGCTTTACAGTTTTCATTTTAAGAACTTTCGCATTCACTTTGAAAATCACGTTCCTTGCTACTCAGTACATTTTCTGTGCATTCTCATTTCCCATGTCATTTGAGATGAATTCATCATGATATGCTCTATCAATCTTTATGATATTTGCACATTTGTTTTAAGCAAACATATTAAAAGATATTACACAATTAATTTCCATTTCACGGAGTGTTTTTCCTTGGTTCATTAGTACGCGGATGGTTAAGCACCCACAGAGCTGCATTGTTCCAGGTATTCACCTGACCTCAATTACTGAAAGAGGGGAAGAGGCCCTGAATCTTCCAGTTTTCTGGTGCCACACTGGGAACCATCTCTGTAGATTCTAAAGTCTAGAATGTATAATTTCTGTTTAGTCAATTATTAGTCCACATCATTTATGCAAGTCCAGTGAATTCATTTATGCTAGATAAACGAAGTGGTAGATTAAGATTTTAAATCTCATTCTGTATATATTTTTCAGAAGTTTTTTTTCATGCGTCAGCAAAATATTTACATTCCCCAAACAGGCACATCTGTATGACCTGTATGCCTTGACCACAAAAGTCTTTCCATGAATTTAGTTCTTGGCAGTGCCTTCCCAGAGTCTCACCTCAAACCCATCTTTGCTTCTCCTCCCTGAGACCCTGCTGGACAACATTGCCCTGCTCCACTTGCATTTGGTTACAGCCATATGAGTGACTCAGTGGAATGTGGACAGAGGTCAAGTGCATCTCTCCTCAGCTGGCCCATAAAATTCTCCCCTGCATGTGTTTCTTCTTCTGATTGCCCAGAATGTTGATGACCCACGCTTACCTTAGAAGCCTTATTAAGGATGGCAGAATGTTCATTATCGTGAGTCCTGTATGACTGTGTGAGGAAGGGCTGCCCCTTATACTACTGCATTACAGGAGCTAGAACACATTTTCGTTGTGTTGACACTCTCCCACATTTTTGCATTTCCTTGTTACAGTCAGAGAAGAACCCAGATTTTGTCAATCTTAAGCTTATACAATTTGGGAGATTCTCTTTGTGAAAAATAATGTAAATTACAAATACAACAGTCACAGAACTGAATTCACTTTAGAATGAGATTTTTTTTTAATCTCAATAAATTATAGAAGGCTTAGAAATTTAAGTTCTTGGCTGGGTGCAGTGGTGCCTGCCTGTAATCCCAGCACTTTGGGAAGCTGAGGTGGGCAGATCACAAGGTCAAAAGATCAATACCATCCTGGCCAACATGGTGAAACCCTGTCTCTAATAAAAATACAAAAAAATTAGTTGTGTGTGGTGACGTGCACCTGTAGTCCCAGCTACTCTGGAGGCTGGGTCAGGAGAATCACTTGAACCCAGGAGGTGGAGATTGCAGTGAACCGAGATCATATCACTGCACTCCAGCCTGACAACAGAGCAAGACTCTGTCTCAAAAAAAAAAGAAAGAACAAAGAAAAGAAATTTAAGTTTTTTTCTTCTAATATCTCTATTGGCAATTAGCAGAATTTCTTAGGCAACAACAGTTCTTGGTTGCTTGACTTACTCCTTCCACCTAAAACTCCGTGAAACTTCCAGCACCTCCCAGCTCTCACAGAGGCCTTGGCAAGGAAAGGACTCTAGCTTAAGCTTCAATAGCTTCGCAGTGAATCGGTCTTTGGTTACATCAGTTTATCCTAACATGAAAATACAAATCAGGTCTCATAGGTAGGCAGAATGGGAAGAGTATGAGCAATGAGTGGAGAGCACAAAACACAGTGGTTGCAAATACCCTCTTGAGGTAAAGGGAGAAAATAGCTGTATTTGTTTAAGCTTTACCTTCCATTGACAACGTAATTTGGCAATCTTTCTCAAGTTTTTAATAACTGACGTTGCTCATGTATGTGACTTACTCAGAGGGCAATGCTTCAACTCCGTGATCTATAGGATTCCTTGTCCTTTCAATACTTTTAAGTTGAAGACAGTCAAATTTCAAACCTTTTCCTTGAAATGGAGGAAATTAATTTGACCTGTTTTCAAACTTGTACTAGAACACAATGGAGGGCTTCTGAAAACGATATCCCAAAACGATGGCCTTAGAAGCAGCTCTCTCTGACCTTCTCCTACCCTCATGGCTCTGGCCTCTCCTTCTCTCCCAGGCCCACCATAGAAACTAGAATCCTTTGTTTCAATGAGATTTTTTTAAAATCTCAATAAATTATAGAAGCCTTAGAAATGTAAGTTCTTGGCTGGGCGTGGTGGGTCATAGAAACCAGAGCTCCTTTCCCCCTGAAGCCAGCCATTAAAATCTGGAAATGTTATTCTAACCCCCGCCCCCACCATCCTGTAAAAAAATGAGCCATAAAGCAATTTTCTGACTACCTTGCTTAATATAGGGCATAACACCCTCGTTCCAGAGAGGGTCCTGCCGCACACCCGGGAAGAAGGAAGGCTGCACAGAGAGGCCAAGAAGCCTCTAGACAGACAGACCTTGCTGTGTTTCCCAGCTCAATCTATGGGCAGTAGATCATTCTCTTTTTGTACAGTCGTATTTGTACATAGCTGTCCGTATTTTGTTGAACCTTAGCATTAAAATGTACGATTCCCCTGTGTCTTTGGATCTTCATTCTGTAGGCTCCTGTGTAGGTAAAACTATGATCAAATAAGTTTGTATGCCTTTTCTCTTATTAATTTGCCTCTCATTAGTGATTTTCAGCACATCTTCAGAAGTTGAAAGTAACATTTTCCATTGGCATCTACAACATCATAGAAGGCGTTTTAAAATATGCATTCAGGGTAAATATGTCCGTTGCCTGTAAGCCCTTTTACATTTCCTAGTCATATATATTTTTTAAAATATTAGTATATGTCAACATAACCTTTAGTGAGATGAACGGATGGTATGAAAATCCTTCTATCTCTGTGGGTAGGGGGGAACTACGGGAGGGACAGCAGGGGGTGGGGAGTTGGGGAGGGATAACATGAGGAGAAATGCCAGATATAGATGATGGGGAGGAAGGCAGCAAACCACACTGCCATGTACCTATGCAACAATCCTGCATGTTCTGCACATGTACCCCAAAACCTAAAACGCAATTAAAAATATATATATAGATAGATAGATATATAAAATCCTTGTATCATAAAGAGTCATTTTCTCCTTAAGTTTTTCGTGTACTATGTCCATGCATTTCTAAAAGCAATTTTAGCTGTCTAAAATAACACAGCATTAACCCAAATCATGTGACCTAAAGTATCCGTATTACGATTGCAGTCCAATAATGCCTCCTGAGAGTTAGCTCTTTCTGTGCTGGGCAAACCTCATCTACAGCAGTTCAGCATCTGGTCTCCTCTGGCTGGGTTCCTTTTCCTCAAGCTCTGCAAATACCCTCACAGCAAATATTCATACACTTAAGAACTTTCGAGAGCTCTGAAAAGCTCTAAACTCCCTCTAAAATCTAGGAGGAGGAAGCCAACCATCCTCTCAACAAATGTCAGCAATCCACACCCTTCTTCTTGCCTCCCCAGTGAGACTTGACAATGAGGACAAAAACCTCCCGATGAAGGCATTTCCTCTGAATCCAGTACTCGCTGCTCTCAATCCTACACGCTGTGTCCTGAGGGCCGTCTTTCTATTTACCATACGCCAGAAACAGAGCAAAGAAGGGGAATGATAAAATGACAAATTCTGTTTTCCTTTAGAGACCTTTTCCCTAGAAATGGTTCATTAACCAAACAGAGAAACCCATCCACAAAAACCGTCCTGAGGTTTTGAATGTTTAACACCCTGGGCGGCGTTGGGCCACACTGCCCTCTGGCGGTCGTCTGTGGGTATTGTGAAGGCTCGGTCACTGAAATCAAAGGCGCAACGGGTTTTCAAACACCTGGAAACTTTTCCTGAGACACATCCATTGATTTGGAAGATTCGTTCTCTTGTTTTCTATGTTTTTTTTTGGAGTGACGGAAAGAGAGAGCATAGGAATTCCTGATATTTATTGAGGGAATGGGAGGCTTCTTCCCCCTAGAATTCAGAGTATGCATAGAGCTCTGGCTGACACAGAAATCTACGGAATAAAACGAGAACACGATTAAAACTGGGATGTACCTATGTTTTGATTAGGAGTCATTTGTTGTAATAAGGTGTCTGAAATATTTTTCATAATGCCTGGCACATAAATGCCTAGAATATATTAAAAGGAGGAAGGAAGAGAGGGAGGGAAAATCACAGTATAAAGGGTCAGTCTGAGATACAAGGTATTGAGATTGTGAGCGTTATTTATTTCAGGTTTAAAGTTAGACGACACCTACTCATCTTAATCAACGCCCTTTCCTGCCATGTCTATCGTGGACCAGGACCTATCCTAAGCTCTGGTGATATATTCAACAAAACAGTGACCCTGTTCTTATGTATTTTTGTTGAAAGAGACAGAAAATTTTAAACAAAACAAATAAACTACTAAACATATCCTCTTGTAATAAGTGCTTAAAGAAAAATGATGGCAGGTAATGGAACAGAGAGGGATGAGAAGGGTCGGGATAGAAGCTGCCAACGTGGGCATCTCTGATGTGATGACTTCAGGGGAGAGATCTGAATTCAGTTCTTAAGCATCTATCCATGGGGATTTGAGGAGCATATATTAGGTGAGGGGCTGCAGATATAAAGGCAGCATGTTGGAACCGAGTCAAAACGGGAAAAAGTAGTAGTAGAAGTAGCCCAAGCCCAGAGTATGTAGGGCATTGTAAACATTTATAAGGATTTGGGATTATATTCTGACAGATGTTTGTGATACACAATTGAGCTAGCTATAAAAATGATGCTTTAAATGCCCACAAAGAAAATGGTAAGTAATAAACATGGGCTATCAATCTTATTAACTACATAGCTGGTACCAAATAATTTACATTCTGCATATTTCCACTACCTCAACTGTAATCAAGCTAGTTTTCTTTTTTATGGCTCATACTATTTAAAATATTTTTTTTTTCATTTGACATGTTGGCCGGGCGTGGTGGCTCATGCCTGTAATCACAGCACTTTGGGAGGCCGAGATGGGCAGATTATGAGGTCAGGAATTTGAGACCAGCCTGGCCAACATAGTGAAACCCTGCTTCTACTAAAAATAGAAAAATTAGCCAGGTGTGGTGGCATGCACCTGTAGTTCCAGCTTCTCGGGAGGCTGAAGCAGGAAAAACGTTTGAACCCAAGAGGCGGTTTTTTTTGTTTTGTTTTGTTTTGTTTTTTGAGACAAAGTCTGCCTCTGTCACCTAGGCCAGAGTACAATGGCAAGGTCTCAGGTCACTGCAACCTCCGTCCCCCGAGTTCAAGCGATGCCTCAGCCTCCCGAGTAGCTGGGATTACAGGCAAGCACCACCACACCCAACTAATTTTTGTATTTTTAGTAGAGACGTGGTTTCACCATGTTGTCTAGGCTAGTCTAGAACTCCTGACCTCAGGTGATCCAGTCACCTAGACCTCCCGATGGGCTGGGATTACAGGTGTGAGCCACCGTGCCGAGCTGAATGTAGCTTTTTAAATATGTTTCATCTCTCATTGACGACACTCACAATCCTGATTAGAACCCATGATATGCCTTCTGGGAGATAGTCTCTACTGCAGAGACTAAACATGATGTTTACCAACAGTAGAAACTGTAAAATAATAACATATAAAACAATATGATGTATAAAAGTAGAAATTGTAAAGTGTAAAATAATGCGTATATAATATATATATTAAGATAATACAATGTTAAGTTATAAAAAATATATGATTCTACTGATCTAAATATAAAACAGTTGTTTCTCACCCACCCCACTTGTAATTCTTGGTCAGTCTAGCAAACTATATAATAAAAATGCATTATCAATCAGGTATAATTTATGATACATCCACATTATTCAAGTGCTGATACAATAAAGCTCCTATTTAGAAATCTTTGCCAAAATCAGGAAAACGCTCTTTTCTTTCTATGAGGCCCTAATTAATTAAATATTTTTATGAATGGTCAAATAAATATTCAGAGTTCAAGAAGATAGAAATCAATGGAAATGTGATTATTCCTATATTTCTACTCAAATTCATAAAACATATCATGCAATGTTTACATATTACTTATACGCATTTCTCAATATTTTTCTACTGAGACCTCTGTTTAATTTCAAAATTCTGACCAGCTAAATTACTCTTATCTTTATGGAGGTGAAAAAAATAAAATAGAGATTTGTTCAAGAAAAGAGAATACCATTGGTAACACCTGGTAACATTCCCAAAGTGAGATGGAAGCTGGATTTCCTGAGTCCTTTTTATAACCTAGATAAGACGACATCAGCTATAACTTATCTTACTTTCTTGGGGCATTTTGTGACAATCTTCTTTTATTTTAAAAAAGTAATATATAATTATTATGAATATTTTTTTACAAAGAGGCAAAAAGTAATGCCCAGATAATGTTGAGCTTCCGTTTTCTTACTTTGTAAATTGCATGTATTTTCTCAGTGGGAGATGACCTTTAGTGCCTTGCACACCATGACTGTGAAGCAACAGTAAGAGTTTGCAAAATCCATCTTTCCCAGATGAAGCAAAGATTACCACATGGCAAACATTCGAGACTTTTGGTCTACAAGGAAGGTTTATTCAAAGATATTCTGGATCAGTGGGGTAAATCTCTCTCAAATCCACCCACACTCATACTTTTACTATTTCACAATTTCTACCAAATGGTTATTCTCTCCTTCTATCAAGCTTATGCTGATTTGGAAAATCTTAAGGAATGGTTTTGCTTCCCACATAGAAACATCCCACGCAGGGCACAGTGGCTCACGCCTGTAATCCCAGCACTTTGGGAGACCAAGGCGGGCGAATCATCTGACGTCAGAAGTTCCAAGACCAGCCAAGCCAAAGTGGTGGAACCCCATCTATATTAAAATACAAAAATTAGCTGGGTGTGGTTTGGTGTCCCTGTAATCCTACCTACTCTAGAGGATAAGGCAGGAGAATTGCTTGAACCCGGGAAGTGGAGGTTGCAGTGATCCGAGATCATGCCACCGCTCTCTGGCCTGGGCGACAGAGTGAAAGTGTGACAAAAACAAAACAAAACAAAACAAATGTCTGTGTCTAAGATAGGCTTGATCTCCAAATTATTTTTGTTTGCTTTACTATTTATGTTGTATTTATTATTATTTTTGGAGACAAGATCTCACTCTGTCACTCAGGCAGGAGTGCTGTGGTACAATCGCAGTTCACTGCAGCCTCAAACTCCTGGACTCAGGTCATCCACCTGCCTCAGCCTCCCGAGTTGTTGGGACTGCAGGCACACACACCCCAGCTAATTGTTTATTTTGTGGGTGTAGGGGAGTGTACTTTGGTTTTGGTTTTGGCTTTGTTTTATAGAGACAGGGTCTCACTTAGTTGTCCAGGCTCAAATTATTTTTGTATGCAGCAAAATAAAGATGAGATCCAATAGAACTATAATTTGCATTAAATAGGAACTTGATAAATAAGGAAAACCTCAGTCTCTTTATAACATGATTCTTCCTGAATTCATCATACATTGAATTAGTCAAAACTACACTCTGCTGTTTCTTTTGCCTGCTCTAAGACTTGGTTATTAATTCTGTTGTTGCTTTGTTTTGAGATGAAGTCTCGCTCTGTTGCCAGGTTGGAGTGCAGTGGTCAGCTCACTGCAACCTCCACCTCCCAGGTTCAAGCGATTCTCCTGCCTCAGTCTCCTGAGTAGCTGGAACTATAGGTACACACCACCACACCGGCTAATTTTTGTATTTTTAGGAGAGATGGAGTTGGGCAGGATGGTCTCGATCTCTTGACCTTGTGATCTGCCCACCTCAGCCTCCCAAACTGCTGGGATTACAGGCATGAGCCACCATGCCCAGCCTAATTTTTAATTAATATTCACTGGCTGTACTGCTCAGGAAAATGTTAGTTTTACAAACTTTATCAGAATACCAAGGGTAATGTTATATCTGAGTGGAAAGAACAGGTTTGATCATAACTCATGCATAGAATCACATTAACCATGTAAAAAGAGGGTGTTGAAGGAGGAATCCCAAATTTGAGAGTGGTAACTAATCAGAATGTGATCACTACATCCACAAGCAGTTATCCCCCTTGTAGAGATTTTAAAACTTTAGCAAATAATTTGTTCCCAGGATAGAGCTAAGCAATGTAATCTCTCCACCACAATGAGACAATAGAAAGGAACCAGCTTTCATGTCCAAAAACTAAAATCACCTCTTCATATCTTTTCCAATAAAGAAGATACCCATTTTTCTTCCACACATTCTGTATACAGTTTGTCAGCGTTTATGATATGGTGGTGGTCTAGCCCTTTGTGGTATATTTAGGAAAAAAAAATAAGAAAAATATCACTATTTTTGTTGGGGGAGACAGATCATTAACAATAAATCTAATAAATTATGTAGCATGTAAGAAGATGAAACTTCTATAAAAAAAACTAAAGACTAACATAAGAGGAATGAGAGTGGATGTGGGGCAGGTCCTGTTGTAATTTGCAAGAAATGAATCAGGGTAGACTTTGTTGAGAAGATGACATTGACTAAGGGCATTAAAGAAGTGAAGAAGCAGGTCACGTAGCTGTGTTGAAGGAAGGGTATTTCCAAGAGGGAATAGGGAGTGCAAAGAGCCTAAGGAAGACACATGCTTGGCCTCGTTAGGGGATACAAGGAGGCCAGCATGGCTGGACCAGGGTGAAAGAGAGAAATCAGCTAGGAAGTGGATGCAGAATCAGGCCAGGGATGATTGCGACTGGGACTAGAATAGAGGCAGTAGAAAAAAAAAAAAGATAAAAAATGGTCACTTTTGGAAAGTATGTTGAAAGCAGAGCCAAAATAATTTTTCACAGAAGCAAATTCAACGTTTGTCATCAACAGGTCAATATTCATTATCCATAGGTCATTCATTAAGAGCAGAAAAGAAACAGAGAGAATTGCTGTTTACTGAATTGAACTCTGCTCTAGGCGACGCTAGCAGGTTGACGGCCAAGGGGTGGCAAAACCGACACAGTTCTCTGTGGATGAATAATGAGTTTCCAAAACTCTCGAAGATTCTGCTAGCTTAAATTTTTTAAAATAACTAACATGTAAAGAACATTTAAATGTAGGAATGCCAAAGAGTCAAAGTCAACTTATTTTGTTGTTGTCTTTTTCAATAGGCTTCTGAAAACACAACTGTTAGAGAGAACGAAGTGAGTGAAATAATCTATACATAAAACTCCCTCGTCTGAAAAAAATTCCCGAAAGATACTAAGAAGTAGACACAACCCCAGGAAGGAAACTTCAAAATAGAAAATTCCTGGGAAAAGTGAAGCTGCTGAATAAAATTTGTATTTGTAACAAAAGAGGGAAAGTAATAAAATGTCATTTATAACTGCCAGAGTTATACAGAAAGTCCTCCGGTCCCTAGTCACATAACCGCTGTTAACCCAGACCTCAAATCTTTCTTGTGTCCTCTACTGAACTCAGAGAGCTGGATGTCCTAGAATATTTACTACCACTTTTCTCAAGGGTAGCAAAGTTTATTTAAAACAAATATTACACCGATAATAGATAACATGTGTGTGCTATGTGCCAGGCACTGATTATATTGTATGACAACAACTCTATGTAGTAATTATCTCATTATTCCCATTTTTCTTTTCTTTTTTTTTTTTTTTTTTTTTTTGAGACGGCATCTCGCTCTGTCTCCCAGGCTGGAGTGCAGTGCCGTGATCCCGGTCACTGCAACTTTTGTTTCCTGGGTTCAAGCGATTCTCTTGCGTCAGCCTCCTGAGTAGGTGGGATTTCAAGTGCCCACCACCACGCCCAGATAATTTTTTGTATTTTTAGTAGAGACAGGGTTTCACAATTTAGCCAGGATGGTCTCGATCCCCTGACCTCGTGATCCGCCCACCTTGGCCTCCCAAAGTGCTGGGATTACAAGCGTGAGGCACCATGCCCTGCCATTATCCCCATTTTATAATGAAGAGTTTTAAGTCAAAGGAGTTAAGTGTGTTCAATGATGCATAGCTAGTAAGTTGCAGAATCCAATTTTTTTTTCTATTTTCAATTTCTAATACAGAACAATGAAAAAATAAGTTTTCTGAGAAATAGGAAGGTCATTGTCTGCAAAGCAAACTGAATAAACAGCATTGTGAAATAAAATTATAATTTGAGCAAAAAAATCCATCCCTTAAAGTTCTTCCTCAGTTGTGATAAGGTCCACAGTTTAGTTCCATAGCTTGACTGCACAGCTTAATTCAGACTAGGACACCATTTTCTCTCTTCTATGCCTGTTTAAAACTCGCCACTCAATGCTTTACAACCTCCTTTATGCCTTTCTTACTCATTCGGGCTCATATTTCCCTTTCCCTGAAGGGCTTATTTCTCCACTGATGATTCTGGGGCTTCGTCATACTATTGTTGTTGAAGTGTTCCTCGTAAGTGTATCTGGATGATAGCTAAAGGTAAAAATGGGTGTCAACAGACACACTGAATTGATCATTTTTTATCACTGAACTTCACATTGTTTATGATTTTCTGTAGGGAACCAGCCCCCACATCACCTTGGGTACCCCAAGGTGATGAAAATTCGGGAGTGAAATTGGTAGTGAAAATGATTGAGAAAAATTTGGTAGTGAAAATGACTGAGAAAAAGACAGATTAAGAGTGAAAGTGGGACCAGGGGGCCATCACTGACTACTCTGGAGGCAGTGAAGGCCCCAAGCTCTGATCATCCACAGTATTTATCAATTACAATCACTTTGATCTATAGGGTGGGGGTGGAGTGATGGTGGGGAGTGGGTGACGTAATGGTGGAATGAATCAGTGAGACCGAACTGAATCAGTGAGCCGGACTGGTGTGTCATTCTAAAGACTGATAACAGAGGCAGTTTGGGAGTTTCACAAAACAAGAACATGTGGTTATCTTTAGCCTGTTATCTATGTGCAGCTGGTGGAACTCAGGCCTCACAAGGAGCCTACAAGTCTGGTTACATCTTAGTGCTATGAAGGGGTTTTACGTCCTTGAGCTCAATGTTTATGGTAACAGAGCCTAGGTCGCCCTGCACCAGAACATGAGGCATGAGAGGCCTTTCTCCTCGGAGGCCTCCTGCCGCCTTCCACAGTTTATTGCTTCTGATTTCTTTTATACATATAACCAGTTTATGTAGGCACACCGTAAACCCTTCCTCCATTGCTGCTTCCCCCAACAGTTTTCCCCTTTTAATCAGCAGCAAACGGAACAAACAAACTGATACGGTTTGACTTTTTGTCTCCACCAAAATCTTATTTTGAATTTTAATCCCAGGTATTGAGGGAGGAACCTGATGGGAGGTGATTGGATCATGAGGGCGGTTTTCCCCATGCTCTTCTTGTGATAGTGAGGGAGTTCTCAGGAGATCTGATGGCTACGTAAGTGTCTAGCATTTCCCCTGCTCGTACTTCTCTCTTCTGCCACACTGTGAAGAAGGTCCTTGCTTACCCTTCACCTTCCACCATGATTGTAAGTTTCCTGAGGCCTCCCCAGCCATGTGGAACTGTGAGTCAATTAAACCTCTTTCTTTTATAAATTATCCAGTCTTGGGTATTTCTTTAAGGCAGTGTGAAAATGGACTAATACACAAACATCATTTAACTCTGCAAATTCAGAAAAAGTGAATTCCAGATTAAAAAATCAGTCTTTTCTGTAACTTCTCAGTGATCTATGCAGTATTTCTTCCCCCACCTTCTCTTTTTTTTTTAAGCATCATAGCAATCAAGATGGGGAAGGGGTGCGGAGAAGTGGGACGTCTTTGGTCTGTGACCCTCCTCTGCTCTCACAGGCTTCCACAGTGATGTGTTGGGTCAGCCGGTTCTTCCAACTGACCGTTTTCACTATGACATGGGTTAGCTGATGTCCAGAGTGCTACTCACCCTCCTTTGTTTTCAGGTGGCACATTCAACAGCAGAAACTTTCAATTCTCTGGCTCACTCCCTCTCACTTTTGGGTACTTCTTGGGAGCACTAGAAACTTTGGAAAACTCTCCCACAGCTCTCTGGGCTCAGGGATAGCAGGAGACCCCGTTACACGCCTTTTTGCCTCACCTTGTCATCCTTGCTAATCCCTACTCCGGTTCCATTCTGGGCTTCTCAAAGAGGGTGGCAGTGCTCTTAGACCATGTCCCAGGAAATGAGATACAAATACTCTGTGCTCCAGGATTCCTCCCCTAGAAAGCGTACACTGTTCTTCTTCCTCTAGAACGTAGAATGTGGCCTCAGTAGAAAGCAGTAGGAAGCATTCCATACTAATCTCTAAACTATTTTTTTACCTTTCTCTTCCTCACAGCTCCACTCCTATCCCCCAACATTATTACAAAAAGGCCTTTTCTGGACCAGGCATGGTGGCTCATGCCTGTAATCCCAGCACTTTGGGAGGCCAAGGCAGGCAGAGGTCAGGAGTTTGAGACCAGCCTAGCCAACATGATGAAACCCCGTCTCTACTAAAAATACAAAAATTAGCCAGGTGTGGTGGCATATGCCTGTAATCCCAGCTATTCAGAAGGCTGAGGTAGGAGAATTGCTTGAGCCTGGGAGATGGAGGTTGCAGTGAGCCGATATCATGCACCCTAGCTTGGCGGACAGAGCAAGACTCTGTCTCAAAAAAAAAAAAAAAAAAAAAAAAGAAGAAGAAGGAGAAAAAGGCATTTTTTTAATCAATGTGGTGAGAATAAAGAAAACAAAAAGTAAACCTCTTATTTCATCCTGTGTTATTATCTGCTCTGTGGTTTGCTGATGAAAATCTACGCTGTGAATCCTTCAGACTTTGCTTTTAATAGGCAAGGCTAAAGTTTTCACATTCAAAGTTGGGCGTTAACTCTCTTCTTTGGTTCTGTATGTATGTAGTAGGAAACCTATTTGAAAAGCTGTACATATAAAATAATCATTGAGGAGGCCTAAGTCATAGGGGAATGGATAGCAGTGAATGACATTGAAAACTACATGCTTTAAAACAAAATTTTTGCTCTACTAGTACGTCTTTTTATCAATAACCAAATATAAACTTTCTATAACTTCTGATTTATATATTCCCAGAGATAGGCATCTAGTTGTATTTGTGACTCATTAAGTGAATAAAGAAAATGAAGACAAGAAAAAAGTTATTCAAAAATATTTCGAATGCCTTAATGTGTGTTGGAAAAATGCAACATTAGTGATAATAGCTGTAATTATATTAACTGCTACGGCTGTGAACCAGATGCCGCTCTAGCGCTTCATGTCTATTTACTCATTTAATCCCCACAGGTCCCATCTGAGTTAGGTACTATAATGAAGGGCACAAAGGTAAAACGATTTGCCCAGGGTCAAACACTAGACGTCTGGGAAGCTGAATTCCAACCCAGGCCATTTAGCTCCGTTCTTTGAGCTCAAACCAACTCTGCCAGTGTTACCTCTCCATAGAATCTCTTACAGATATGCCAATTGTTAAAAATACATGCAAACTCATGTCAAACCATTCCAATGCATGTTACATAACCTCATCTCTGCCTTCAACCACTTTGAACTTGAAATTATTTTCTGATGTTTCCCCTGAAAACTTTGGCCTGAAAATACTAGACGTTGAGATTGTGCTTTCTCCTATTTTCGCAGTTGGTTTCCTTGTTTCCCTAATTACAGTGGACATTCAGTGAATTTTTCAAATTAGCGTGTCTTTTATTATTGTTTCTTAGATGCTGGCTCAGATATTTGTCTCTCTAACTCATATCTGTACTACAATGATCACTGTCTGTGCTTTTTCATTCTGTTCTCTGTTCTTCCTTCAGGGCATTTTGGAGGTTAACTTTCCAGGCTGTCCTGTCCACTGTAGCAAAGGTTTATTTTACTTTCCAAATTATACGTAAACGTGTTGTTTGTGCTAAGTTCATGTCCTTGCTACCTTCTGCCTGGACTTTTTTATGGCTCCAAAATGTCATCCAAAGTATCCTTCCCCCATGAAATAGAACAAAAGATTTATTCTGCTAAAGTCCTACCTTCTCATGGGTTAAAGCCATTGAACATTTCTGTGACAGGCAAGACCACAGCGAATCATAACCGACAAGCTTAGCAATATCTGTCCCTTACCGTATGCTGCATACTTATCCCGGTTCTGTGTAATACATTTCTTTAATATAGGTCAAAAGCCATCCAATGACAGGAACCAGGACTTCCTGAATTGAAGCCAATATTATATATTACGTGGATGCTCGGTAAACAATGATTAAAGACAGTAACAATGATAGCACATTTGTTCTAACTGGCCTTAAGTTAATGTTATAAAGGGGAGCATGTCCTCCCTGTGATTAGCCTAAATCAAGAAGATCATGATTGTAAACAAACACAGAAATACATATTGTCTTTTCTGTAATGCAAGATTTTGACCCGCAACCTAATTTTTATTAATGCTCTCCATTTTTAAATGTTTTATGCTTTTCTGATTATTTAGAAAAAAAAGAGTCTCAATTACATATCCATAGTCATTAATATTACTCACTAATATTTTGGTTTATCAAAAAAAACCTCTAACTGTTATAATTTGAGTATCAATACTATCATGTGTCCAGATTTTAGTCATGAGTTTATATTATCATGTCAATTTTGAGATCAAATTCCTCAACAGAAAGTGGTAAGAAAATAATCTCGCCTCACGTTTTTTGCCTCTCAGAAAACAGTGAAACAAATTTTATATGTCTCTAAATTACAAATTAAGCAAATTTAATTGTTGGCAGTTTTAAATAAAGTTTAATTGCAAGTTCACATAGTTACAGTATTTATTCCTCCTATGAAAATAATGATCAATACACATCAATTTGTATTAAATAAATAAGCATTTACAAAATAATGATGAACTTTGGCTGTTATTGTAAATGTCTTCATGAGAAATACTTAACACACCACACACACACACACACACACACACACAGAGAGAGAGAGAGAGAGAGAGAGAGAGAGAGAGAGAGAGAGACCAGCAGTGTCCTCCCAGATAAACAACTGGAGCATTTTACGATGCATCAGTTGGGAGTTTCCCAAAGAGAATATATGGCAAACTCTCTAAAGTACTATAGGTAAACTCTCCATCACAACCCTCCCAACACTCCCATGCTCAAAGAGTTTTCAATCACTGGTGTTTTACTTCAGAGCAGAGCCAACCACTAGTTCTAAACATTTGAAGAATAATTCTAACTTTCAAAAAATAAAATAACAACATCAAAAACCCAGAGAAATCAGCAATAGAACCAGAAACAAAACAGAAACCTGTAAAATGTTAATTAGTGATCTCACGCAGATATTTAAAAAATTAGCCATCAATTAACAAGAGTAGCAGAAGCAAAAATACACAGAAGCATTGGCTGGCAGAAAGAGATTTTAGCTGTCTTTGAGAAATAAAACAAAAAAGCAAGAAACAGGAAATATAAGCGGCGGGAAAGAGCTGAAAGATAAATCCATGATGTTCAATTTCTAAATAAGGAAGATTCTACAAAGAAATAAGAAAACATGACGTAGGAAATTATAAAAAATATAACTGAAGACAATTTTTCAGTACTGAAGGACTTAATCTCTTATTGAAAGGAGGCCAAATGTTTAGAGCAAAGAATGAGACTTCAGCCACTCCAAAGTATCTGCTTAAAAAATCTCAGAAAAGCAGAAATAAAGATATCAGCCCTAGAATTTTCCAGAAAAAAATCACAACAAAAACAAAACTTACATTTCTAAACAGCAGAATTAGACAACAGAAGACATAAATGTAATTCCTTCAAACACCCAAAGAATACTGTCTGTTATTTAAAAATAAAAACGTAGGTTATTTTATTCGTGCGACTTAACTTTTACATACAAAGACTAAGAAAATTTACACCATGTCTCCCTCTTAAGAAGCTCTTAAAACTTATGCTCCAAGAGAAATAAGAGAATACACCAAAAAAGGGAAAGACATAAAAGAATGTAGAAAAGAGTGAACAAATCCAAGAGATAGAAGAAGATAAAGCTAAGATTTATATTCAAGAGAGAAACACCTCATGAAGCAGGAGGGTAAGATATAGGTTTACAAATTGTCAATGCTGGAAACTAATACAATGATTGACACACTAGAGAAGCTCAGCAATATATTTTGGGAAGTGGAACACATGACACCACCAAATCTAGACCTATCCCAGAAAAAGTGGCAGCAGTAAAATGTAGCTACATCGGTAAGAAACAATACACAGGAGATGTGTGCACTCTGGAGTCAGAATGTCACTTGCAAATCATATGACTTTAATACATTTTCTGAAGATGGATATAAAAATATCTTATCTTCCAGAATCTTATCCTTGAATTTCAGCAGGCATGTGATCTACTTGTAAATAACATAATGCAAACGAAGTAATATTGCATGACTCCCAATGCCAGGTCATAAAACGCAATTTAGCTACCTCCATATTAACTGGGTCAATTTCTCCCACCCCTCTTTTCAGTCCAGAGTTACCCTGGTCAAAATCTGACAGCTCTGGGGTTACTGTGCTAAGAGGAAATCCAGATCACACAGAGAGGGCACTTGCAGGTATTCTGGTTGACAGCTTCAACTGAGAGTACAGCCAAAAGCAACCTTCAACTACCAGATTAGTGAGTGGAAAAACCTGCAGATGATTCCTTGCAGATAACCAGCCCCTACTCTGGTTAGTCCCAGCAGGAATTCCAGATAGCTTAGAACAAAGGCAAGTTGTGGCTGCCAGGCACTGTTCAAACTTCTGACTCAGAATGCATGAGCACAATCAATAGTTCTTAAGTATTGGGTGTTTTATTTTGCAGCAGTAGTAACCAGAACAGATAAATCATGTAATGTGGCTGTGCTTCGGATTCCTTATCTGCAAAACAAGCATAGTAACACCTTAAAGACGTTGGTAAGGATTTTAAAATTTATGGCAGGAATTTATAACAATGCCTAACACCAAACACTTAGTGTCTGTTGTTGTACTACAACAAGAGTTGTTATTATTGTTGTTATTATAAATATTATTCATCATCCTCAAAAATCTTGAGATAGGAAGTGAAACATAGGTGTCTGGAGTACTGCCTATAACAATAAGCTACTAAAGATTCCAGTATTATAAATCTTAGCAGAACTTTTCTAAATCCTACTGGAGGGCCTTGTTATTACACTTGGGTAAACAAACTATTTTTATATCTTCCCTTTTGGCTTAAGATAATATAATATCTATGTTTCTACAAAGAAAAAGAGAGTGGGAAACAGAGAGAGGGAGAGAGAGACTGAGAGATGTTGATTTTCTTTTTTTTTACTTTTAAAGGAAACCAGTTGAAGAATCCAAAAATGATGCAATTGTATCAAAAAAAAAAAAAAAAGAAAGAAAGAAAGAAAGAAAAGAAATTGATGGCAGAGAATGAGTAGGCTAAATCATATCCGTTCATAACAGAAACTAAAAAAAGTTTTAAAGTCACATATCAAAATACGGCAGCTGAATTATATTAAAGATGAGTTTTACAGAAAGTCATTAGAATTAAACCCTCAATTAAACATTATTTATTGCCTTTAGAAAGACTAGGTGCAAAAGGTGCTGGATTGAGCGATCAAGTGAATTACTGCCTGATATTGTAAGTTCTTGAGTTTTATTTGATTTTTATATTGTATACTAGTCATTTTAATTAAAAAGTTGAAGATTTTCAATAAAGTGAAAGCCATGGTTATTTGAAAAGATACAGGCCAAAAAGCTACAAACTCGCAAGGTACACAATAATCTGATCTAAATTTTCTGTTGGTCAAGTGATCTTTAAAGAGCAGAAAGAAGCCCTGTTGTTCTCAGGCTAAAGACTGCTAGTATTTTTACAGAGAACAGGACGCATCTAAGAAGTTCTCATCAAGTAAGGTAAAATGACATTTCCTGACAATATAAAGGCTGCCTGCAGAAGAATATGGAAGGCTATCCAGGAATCATCTTAATGTTTAATCAAAAGAAAAAAAATGTATAAAAAATCTCTTGGATTAAGGGTACCTTCAATGTCCACAAAATATACAGACATAAACTCATATTAAAAGAATAGACACTGTAATAGTTACCCCTACAAGCAAGAATCTTTGCAATAGATGCAAAATCTTTAGAGATGCTTAAATTTTCAGAACCTTTGCCATCCTCCTGAAATGGAAATGGGTTTAAAATAAAAGATAATAAAATCTTCCAAATTGGCTGAATTTTCTGGGAAGTACAGCTATGAAGCATCCAAAACTATGTATATCATTCTTAATCATTTTAAGAAAGCCAGAAAAAGCAATGGAAAGAAAATTAAATTGAATGTGTGGGATTCAAATATGGGAATGCAAATTGGACATACTTGAACGACTCTTAGTATAACAAACTAATTTAGTATTTCTTATGTAAATAAGTTCAAACAAATTACAGAGCTTGAAAAGAAAATCAAGCTTCAGGCCTGCCTACAAAAGCTCACATCGAAACCAAGAATGTTTTAAGTGGGATCATCTAATGTTATGCAAAAAGATAAAAACCTTTCATGCTTATGTATTCACAAGTTGTACACTATAAGGAACTACATGCTTTACTGATGTTACTATACGCGTTAATGAATGAAATGGTATTACTAAAAATTTTGCAACTTCTAAATTCCTTTCATATTTTCTCTTTTGGCACAATAAGACAATGAGATTTTTCAAAACATTTTCCCCTGCCACTACTTTTTACTTTGTCTTTGAGCTGATTTCTATTGTGTTAATTTTACACAAAATGTTTCTCGGGTAACACAGCCTAAGACTTCTGCATTTGCAAGATATTAAGCATTACTTTTTTTTTTAAATAAAGGCTATTTTAGGACAAATAGCATGTACTAAATAGGCTACAAGTCTTTTAACATCTGTGTGCCCATATCCTGTAGCTTCCTTCTAAAGGGATTGTTATGCTGAGAGCCAAGCTAGAGACCACTTATTCTCCCACCTTGTCCACAGCTAATTGCAGCAGGCCTGATTATCTAAGCCAAGAATCGACAATCTACAGGCTGATGGGCTACCTTGAATTTGGTGCCTAAATTCTGCCCACGAGGATTATACTACTAACTGGACCAGTCAGGTCATCATTGTCTCTATGCAAGTAAGAAGTTAAGCCTTGGAGATATATATTGTAGGAAGCAAGAATAGAAGCAAAAATATCACAAAAAGCTAGCTGAAACTTAATAAAATAGGGCATTAGAGTATGGATCAGAAAACAGTAGTTAAGTGAATATCTTAAGTCAGTTTTCCCAGAAGCAGACTCTGAAATAACTTTGTGTGCAAATCATTTATTAAGGACTCAGTCCTAATAGACACTAATAACGGGTAAGGAAATCAGGGCAGTGGAGAGGAAGATAATCAAGGATATGAACTCAGGAAAAGTATCAAGCAGGTTTAAGTGGGTCTGAAGGGGTTCCAGGACATGGAATTTCAGTGCTAATTGGAAGAGTTGTGGGCAAACTGGGCTGAGTTGGTCACCCAGCTTCAGACTGCTCTTGCAGGAAACTCAGGAATGTAAATTGGGTCTCAGAGTTATCTAATGGAAGGCCAGGGAGTTAAGGCTCTTCTAATCTCAGGACAGTTGGTCATTTTTTTAAAGGACTACCTTGAAGGAACATAATTTTCTAGGAATTTAGAAATTCCAGTATATGAGCAAAGAAAAGATCCAGTAGCCCAAGGATACTGAAAAATGTTTGTGAATTCTGGTTACTAGACGTGTAAAACATGTCAGAGGAGAGGAAGGAGGTGACAAACACATTAAAAAAAAAAAAAGCAAATAAAATAACCCCTAAGGGATATGGTGAATATGGTGGATATGGGTGGATATGGTGAATATGGTAGATATGGGTGGATAGGGGTAATGTGTCTCCAGAGCTATTTAGATCTCTATTTGGAGCTTTCCAGTTGTAAAAATAGATTCCAATCAAGGCTTCACTGTTCCCAAATTCCCAACAGTATTCTAGAGATGTTTGCCTTCCCTATTTTTATATTTGTTTTTTCTAGTATACCTCCTAAATATAACCTGAAAGAATCTCTGTTTGTTGTAAGATGAAGGATCTAATTAGCATGCAATATTTATTTGTGAGTATGAATCAACAAGGCAGAGACAGGCAGCCTCACAGATATATGAACAATGAATATGATCACGCAATTCACAGTTCTCAGAGGATTTTGAGTTTTTTTACTTTAATGGATGACGGACCATAGTCTTCCATTAAAATCTTGTTTTATTTTTCCAAAGTAGATTTTTAAAATAAGATATTTTTGAAGCACCAAAGAAGACAGGAAGCTTGGATTTTCATTGAGTTATACGAAATATTATATGACCTTTTTGCTGTTGTTTGCTGATGAATGTCTGTGTGTAGCAGAATGTGCCATGAGACTTGTATTCACAAAAACTCTATGACAAGAGTGTAGAAAAGCAGTTGATACTAATCTGCATTAAACTATTGTGGGTTTTGAGTTCTGGGCCAAGGTGAAAGGCCAGTTCAGTGTTCTGTAAGTATTTTGCTTATAATCCTCTAAATGACTATGTATAAACTATGTGCTCTCACAAACATTAGTTAACTCTCAAAAGTTGTATTAATTTCAATGAGACAGAATTTCTAGATTTTTCTAAATATTGGCATCATAAAATAAATCATTACACTATCCAAGGTATCCAATAGAAATTAAATAGTTTAAAATAGTGCACTTGATGGAATTAGAACAGAATATCAACATCTGTGAAAAAGGCATATCCTAATTCAACTACTCTGGTTTTATAAAATTCATGGACTTTTTTTTTTAGATAAGGCTTTCAGAATATTTTGCCTGAAACTGTAATAGAAGTTCTGCCTTGAAGAGTGAAACTGATTGATCTTAGTTGATATAAATAGCAAACCAAGGAATGGCATTGGTCCACTGGTAATTTTTAAGCTTACCAAATGTATATTGATTATTTTAATAAATACGTTATTGACAGCAGACTTCAAAGCTTGTTTTTATTTTGTAATGTAACAAATACGTGGTGTCAAATCTGCTAACATTCCATTAGCCAAAACAAGTCATATGCCAGACCCCAAAATCAAGAAGCAAGGAAATATACTCTTCCTTAAGGAGAAAAATAAAGAAGTCATGTAGCAAAGGGCAGGATACAGGCAGACGTAAAGAACTGGTGCATTTCTGCAACTAAATAACTAATAGGCTCTTGCTTCTGAATGGAGCAAGCATAAAGAGACCAAATGCCTTTTATTTCCAAATTTTAAGATAATTATTTCCAATCAAAGGAAAAATGAACCAAACACTTTGATGAAGCAACTCATTCAAATTCTGTGGTGAGGAGCAAGACATGGTTTAAGAGGCTAAAATACCTTAAGGAAAATTCTTTCTTTTTGTAACCAGAAAGTAAAATAAAATAGTATTCTTTAATCTCTAAGAACGATTTTTAAAATTATTCTTATAAAAAAAACTATCAATTTGGCATTTATTAAATATTGAATTAATTTTCTCACAATCCTTCTCATTTTATTTTTCAGATTGCATTGTGAAAATGAGAAAAGCATGACTACTAGATTAAGCATTTGTAGTAGTCTATGTAACCGTGGTAAGAGTTAATAAACTCAAAATAAAAATAGGCTACAACTGAAAATGTTTATATTGTGTTAGGATTTTTGTTTTGCATTCTTTTTATTTTAGTGCTCTTATTTACTTAATCAAAATAAATGGTGTGCTTGTTTCTCAAGGCATACAATAGTTTTGATTACCTCAAACAGAGACATTTCATGGCTGAAGTAACTCCTTTGAAGCATATTATTTGAAATACTTAGACAACATCTGGAAAAGAATAGTGCCTTCTAATCTGCTTCTGGGAACCTCCAATGAACCAACCATTGTGCTGCTTCAGGCAGAAGAGAACATCTGTAGTTGTTCCCGGTGATTTATCCACCATCTGAGTTCCTTAACAGCGGCAATGACTTCTAGTCCTTCCTACCCAGAGGTTTTTCTGTAGTTTTGTAATCTTCTAATTCTCTGTGTCACACTCCTTCTTGCCTGAAATGTTTGGAGTAGTTTCTGTACTCCTGTGAAACTCTGGCTGATGCCGTCAGTATTTGCTACTAGAAGTAGATCTAGGTCTATCAGAAAGCTTCTCTGAGAACCCTAAAATAGTATCTTGACCCTTGTGCCCCAAGGATCTTGTTTACCAAAGCAACCCTAATTTTATCTTGGGACTTACAAAATTACAGTGCAAGTTGAATTTATGGTCTTATCCTATTTCCTTTGCGAAAATTAGGACATGGTTGGGAAATTGTGGTCCTGAAAAACTGAACTTGAGTAATATGGATGGATTCAGAATAATTTGTTTATCCTCATGCTTTGGGTTCTGTTGCGTGTGTCCAGAAGAAATAGGCTGGCTTCTTTGGTCTTAGGGTTAGATTCCTTCTCTTAGAAACCTTTTATTATGTTGATTTGAGGAATTTATCCTATTCTTCAAAATGTGCTTTGCATAATTCTTGTTGTCTCTAGACCCATAACTAGAATTGGATCTCAGCACTCTGCGTGGGAACAAGGAGAAAGCACGTAAAACATTAAGATCCCAAACTATAAAACCACTATGGAAGAAGAGAGAAGATTCTTCAAGACACCAGTCTAGCAAAGATTTTATGGCTAAAACCTCAAAAGTACAGACAACTATAACAAAATAGACAAATCAGATCATATTAAACTACAAATAATCAACAGAGTCAAGGGATATCTCTTGAATGGGATAAAATGTTTGCAAACTGTTCATCTGACAAGAGACTAATATCCAGAATGTACAAGGAACTCAAGCAAACCAACAATTTTTAAAATCCCATTAAAAAGCAGGCAAAGGAATATTTCTCAAAAGGAGACATACAAATCGCTAACAGGTCTATGAAAAATTGCTCAACATCACTAATCAGGGAAATGTAAATCAAAACCACAATAAGATATCACCTTACTCCAGTTAGAATGGCTGGTATTAAAAAGACAAAACATAACAGATGCTGGCAAGGATGGAGAGAGAGGTAAACTCTTACACACTGCTAGGACTGTACGCTACTGCAGCCACTATGAAAAACACTATGAAGATTTCTTAAAACTAAAAATAGAGCCGCTATATGATCCAGCAATCCTACTACTTGGTATTTATTTAAGGGAAAATAAATTTATACTTTAAAGGGCTGCCTGCACTTACACGCTTACTGCAGCACTATTCACAATAGTAAAGATATGCAATCAATCTGTGTCATCTATTGACAGAAAAATGGTCAAAGAAAAGGTGGCATATACGCACAGTGGTATTCTATTTGGCAATAAACCAAGAATGAAATTACGCCATTTGCAGCAACATGGATATAATTAGAGGGCATTATTAAATGAAATAAACCAGGCACAGAATGACAGATACAGTGTGTTCTTACTCACATGTGGGAGCTAAAAAAGTTGATCTCATGGAGCTAGAGACTAGAATGATAGATACCAGAGGGTGTGAATGGTGGGTGGGTAGGAGGGGGGTTAAAAAGAGGTTGGTTAGTGAGTGAAAACACAGTTAGATGGAAGAAACTTCCAACATTTTCTAGCAGAGTAGAATGACCGTGGTTAGCAACAATGTATTGTATATAACAAAGTAGTTAGAAGAGAACACTGGTAGTGTCCCAATATATAGAAATGGTAAGCACTCAAGGTAATGAATACCCCAAATACCCTGACTTGATTATTACACATTCTATGCATGCGACAAATACTCACATGTACCCCACAAATATATAAAAACATTTTATAGCAATTTTAAAAGGTATGTGGAAGTAAAAGGAAGAGATAGCATGAATACCAAAATACTCACAATATATTTGCAACTTATTTTAATTCAAACCAGAGGAATACCGGTGGGAATGGATTCTAAGGGTGTTAAACGGGGGAGGAACTCATCTAACATTCTAGCAGGTAGAAGGTATTAACAGACAGCATTTATCAGAAGTTATTTCTTTAATGTGTAAGGTCAAGCAGCTAAAAGTACTTCCAATAGTTAATTGTTTGAGGGAAATCTGGACTCAACAGTGTCCTATGTTAGTGAACTCGAGATTCTAGAATTTTGCATAGTCCAAAAAAAAAAAGTCAAAAGAAAAAAGGAGATAGAAATGCTGGAGTAGCAGGCTGGGCACAGTGGCTCATGCTTGTAATCCCAGCACTTTGGGAGGCTGAGGCAGAAGGATCACAAGGTCACGAGATCGAGACCATCCTGGCCAGCATGGTGAAACCCCATCTTTACCAAAAATGTAAAAATTAGCTGGGCATGGTGGCATGCACCTGTAGTCCCAGCTACTTGGGATGCTGAGGCAGGACAATTGCTTGAACCCGGGAGGCGGAGGTTGCAGTGAACTGAGATCACACCACTGCATTCCAGCCTGGTGCCTGGCGATGGAGCAAGACTCTGTCTCAAAAAAAAAAAAAAAAAAAAAAAAAAAAGAGAAATGCTGGACTAGCTTTTTTTATGTGGATCTTTTTCACCCAATGCCTGCTATACACCCTAAGAAGTCTCAGAATATATTTCCTCTGCAGCACTAAGACATATAGTGGGGAAGGGAGCTCTGCTGCCTTTGGAAAGCTCTAAAGTAATTCTTTGCAGGTCAGGAATGATGGCAGATATGATTCAATAAAACATATTCCTTGATTTTGATTTTATTGGAGAAAAGTAGAATCTGAAAGAGGCAGAGGCCAAGTGACAGCACTTAATCTCTAGATACAAGGTGGTCTCTGATTCTGGAATAGGCATCAAAGTTGAAGTAATAACCAGAATGATGTAACTTGCAGAGATCTTTAGAGGCAGCTAACTGCTGATGTCAATTAGATTGATGTTCAGCCTACAAAAATCTCACTGGATCTCTAAAATAAATACACATGACTCTAGGTTTTTAAACAGTGACCAGATATGTGTCACTGCAGTCACCCCTAAATCAGTTTCCAGACCTGAGCCAGTTCACAGTCTGAAGCCACTGGAAGGGAAGGATTAGTAGTATTGAGGGAGGGCCATGAAAAAGCACAGGCGCCAGCTGTGAATCTCCCTCTAATCTCCCTGAAGGGACCTGTAGCCATTCTCTCAAGGTGACTCAGCACCAGGGAAAGAGAAACACTGCACACTCGTTCTAAGACAAAGCTGATATCTGAAGATCCAAAATATCATACTGCTCCATTAGTTAAAGGAAAGGCATACTGGAAATGCTTCCAACACCTAGAAATGATAAACACTCAGGGAATAAATGTTTCACCCAAGTCTGTTTCACTGTGGGCCCATTTAGTCTGAGAGTCAACCTTCTGCTGGTTTTCAAATTTGCAATTTGGCAGAGACATACTCTTCAATTTGCAAAATCCCCACCTTAGCTCTCTGAATGTGGATTGAAGGCTATGGTGGTAGCAAAGATAAACAGGAAGCCCTGGAATTGGCCTTCCCTTCCAACTAATTAATCAAAAGTAATACTGCATTCCTGAGGGAATGGTGAAGGGAGCTTTTACCCAAGACTGGAAGAATGTAGGGATAGTGATTCCTTTAGTTAATCTTTCTTTATCTCACCTATTTATTCTGTGTGGAAGACAGATTTAGCTTGGAAAATAAAATGATACATTGTAGACGTTTCAAGTGGTAGCTTTAACTGAAACTGTTGTTTCAGATGTGATCTTGTTATGGAATGAAATCTACAGAGCTCATGGCTTGCAGTTATTGATCACTAAGAGCCTTTTTTCTTCTACATACTGATTACCAAAGACAATTGTATCAGTTTATTTTCGCGTGGCAGAGAGAGTATCGTATCTTCTTTGTCCTAACTTAGGGCTACCTGATCTTGTTGTGTCATAACCTAGAGCACAAAATAATTAGTAGATGTTCTTACAATACCACCATATTTAGACCTAGCAAACAGGAAGTAGTAAATATCTTAGATGTCCTGGTAAGATATATGCATACTAAAGAGTGGGAGGTATATCTCCATGAATATTAATGAGCCTCCCATCTCTGGACAGTGTCTAGAGGTCCAATGTCCTGGATATATTAAGATGTTCACTTCAAACATAAAGATATATTGTTGTATCTTGTAACTCTTACCACTAAGAGAAAAGACATTATGTTTGGTTGGTTTCTGTGTATTTTGGAGGCAACATATAAAACAAATGAGTTTGTTTCTCCAACCCAATTACTAAGTACCTCTAAGGCCACCAGTTTTGGATGGGTGCAGAGCAAGATAAGACCACAGTTACATGCCACTTTGCAACTTGACTTAATGAACCAGTAGACATCATGGGGCTCAAAGTATCTGCGGCATATAGGTTGGTTGTATGAGGCTTCTAACAAGACTTGATAAAGATTAGTGCACAAATGCAAGAGCCTTACCTAGTTCTGCAAACAGCTAATTTCTTTGAGGAAGCCTCTGGCTTGCTACTCATTCCTGGTAGAAATCTTGATAATCTTATAAACATGAATTGTTGTCTGACTTTCCACGTGGTTAAGTTGAGGGTGTAAAGGAGCACACTATCACGAAAGTGAAATATTTCATGCAAAATTGGGCTCAAGCAAGTTTTGGAAGCAAAAGTACAGCTACATGAGTAGGTGCTTCATATTTCCATGGCAACTACTCCACTCAAACCGTATTTCACTTTCTCAACGTCCTAAAGAAAGACCTCATTGGGAATTTCTTATGATCAGCTGACTAAAGAAAAAAAGGTAGGCAATATATTAATATCAAACGGAAATGGACTGCTGTTGCACTACTTCAGTTCCTGAAAGTTAGTGAGAGTGAAAAATCCTCCAGTGGGCAATGCTCCAGTGATGTGTTTATTCACATTTCATGGAGTGAAAGAGCGATTACGATTTCTCTACACTGATTTGGGCTAATAATTTTTCTTACGCTCTCTTAGGAATAAAAAGATTAGAGAATTGGTGACATGGAGGTCTGTAAATAAACTGTTTAAAATGGGTGCAAAGTTTTGAGTACAGGCACACCTCACTTTATTCTTCATCGCTTTGTTGAGCTTCAGCAATATTTTACAAATTGAAATTCTGCTCCCACAAGTATATCGGTACTACTTTTCAAACAGCATGTACTCACTGTATGTCTCTGTGTCATATTTTGGTAATTCTCACAGTGTTTCAAACTTTTAAATGATTATTTTATATTTAATGGTGATCTGTGATTGGGCATCTTTGATGTTAACTATTGAATTGTTTGGGGGCACTACAAGCTGAGCCCATATAAGACAGCAGATTTAATCAATAAATATTGTGTGTGTTCTGACTGCTCCACTGATCAGCCATTCCACCATCTCTTACCCTCTCCTCAGGCCTCCTTATTCCTTGAGACACGTGGTATTGATATTAGCCTGATAAAGAAATCTACAATGGCTTCTAAGTGTTCAAGTGAAAGGAAGAGTTGTACATATCTCAGTCTAAATCAAAGGCTAAAAATAATTAAGGTTAGTGAGAAAGACATGTCGAAAGCTCAAACAGGGTGAAAGCTAGTTTTGTGCCAAACAGTTAGCTAAGCTGTGAGTGCAAAGGCAAAGTTGTTGAAGGAAATTAAATGTGCTACACCAGTGAATATACAGCTTTATTGCTAATATGGAGAAAGTTTTAATGGTCTAGACAGAAACCAGCCATGACATTCCCTCAAGCCAAAACCTAATACAGAACAAGGCCCTAACTCAAATAATGGGAATGCAAATTGGACAGACTTGAGTGACTCTTAGTATAACAAGCTAATTTATTCCTTATGTAAATAAGTTCAAACAAATTACAGAGCTTGAAAAGAAAATCAAGCTTCAGGCCTGCCTGCAAAAGCTCACATCAAAACCAAAAATGTTTTAAGTAGGATCATCTAATGTTACGTAAAAAGATAAAAACCTTTCATGCTTAGGTATTCATAAGTTGTACATTATAAGAAACTACATGCTTTACTGATGTTACTATATGCGTTCATGAATGAAATGGTATTACTAAAAATTTTGCAACTTCTAAATTCCTTTCATATTTTCTCTTTTGGCACAATAAGACAATGAGATTTTTCAAAACATTTTCCCCTGCCACTACTTTTTACTTTGTCTTTGAGCTGATTTCTATTGTGTTAATTTTACACAAAATGTTTCTTGGGTAACACAGCCTAAGACTTCTGCATTTGCAAGATACTGAGCATTAATTTTTTGTTTTATATTTTTTTAATAAAGGCTATTTTAGGACAAATAGCATGTACTAAATAGGCTACAAGTCTTTTAACATCTGTGTACCCATATCCTGTAGCTTCCTTCTAAAGGGATTGTTATGCTGAAAGCCAAGCTAGAGACCACTTATTCTCCCACCTTGTCCACAGCTAATTGCAGCAGGCCTGATTATCTAAGCCAAGAATCAACAATCTACAGGCTGATAGGCTACCTTTGAATTTGGTGCCTAAATTTTACCCAAGAGGATCATACTACTAACCGGACCAGTCAGGTCATCATTGTCTCTATGGAAGTAAGAAGTTAAGCCTTGGAAATATAGGTTGTAGGTAGCAAGACTAGAAGCAAAAATATCACAAAAAGCTAACTGAAACTTAATAAAGTAGGTCATTAACTAAAGAGGCAAGTAACTATCAATGATTTACAGCACGCACGCGCGCGCGCGCACGCACACACACACACACACACTCCACATAGTATCACTTAATTACCATACACAAAGCTGTATACAAGAGTTATTTTGCCTTCCTCTATAAATGCCCCCATATCTTACAGATTAAATAATAGAACCTATTTTAAGATTAGGACAGTAAGGAATAAAGATACACTCAGAGAAATTATCCCCTTGTATTGAGTCAATAATGAAAAGTTTCCTGGAGGATGTAAAATAGGAAATGCTTTTGAATAATGGTATGTAAGAACATTGGAATAACAGATATTTCTCTTTAAAAAAAGCTTCCAAAATGAAGTGTATGGGCAACTTAAATAAAGCATAGTATGTCTGAAAAGAGTAAGAGGACAGGCTCAGAAGCAGTTTTGCTGTCACAGAGTTATGCATTTTTTAAACATTCATTCACATTTCTATTACTATTAATTACATTGGCTCCTGAGAGATTAGTTATTTGGAACGTTTAATCCATTTCCAGTTACAAGCTGTCATAGGAAGTGAAATTGTCTTTCAGTAATAGTAGACAAATTAAGTATTATGGTTTTAGGGAAATCAGTTTTCAGTTTTTATAAAACCCCAGGAAATTACTTTATCTTTCTTTTTTCTGTTGACTTTTGAAAGAGTAGTCTATATTCACCACCTCCGTGGCTATAAAATTTTTGTCACTGCATATGTAGAAAATATATTTTATGCCACAACCTAACTGCACATATATACATGTACACATAAATATAACTTATATATACACATAAATGTACATAATATATTTCCATAGACAGTATATTTTCATATATGGAAACAAAGTCTTTCTGAAGTGGTCCCTACTTTTTCAATTTGCAATTCACTGAATATTTTTGTAGCAATCTAGTCTATGCTAAGAACTTCTTTTTAATCATGATTACAATTAAATTAATGTGATGCCGTACTAGATGGTCACCATTTACAGTTTGAAAAATGCTGCACCTCTTAGTACAACGCTCGCTGGTTTAGTCCACAGCATCTGCTGTTTCCCCATGCCTCATTCTTTCTACCTCTGTACATTACTCTGCGGTTCTGAAGCTCTTCATATATGCATATATACATCTGCATTGCTGCTGTTTTGAGTGTACGGGTTAATCATTGTCAAGTAGATTCGTTGAACATTTGAGCTAATCATCAATTCTTCTTTTACGTATATAGTCTGACTGCTCAACTAAACTGTGAATTTCTAGGAAGCAATAGCAACTATATTACAGCTTTCACTGCATTGCTCCCAATTCTATTCATACTGAAAGTGTCAAAAATTTAAAGCACTCCATATATTTCCTTCTTTTGAGACTTAGACTTATATTGACATGGATATAGAACATAGACTTGAGCTTTTATAGAAAAAAAAATACAATAAAGGTAGCATAATAGAAACATGGCAAAATCTAATTCCAGAAAATAAAAAGCAATGCAAAGTGACAAATGCCTTACACAAGAGTTGAATCCTATTTAAAAATGGTAAAGCTTCTCCTTGTGTGTAACAAAACTGTAATCACGAAATCAAGCACAGATAAATATTCTCACCAATAACAGAATGTCTGAAGTTAAAAATAAAATAAATGGTGTTTATTTTATTGGTGTTTCCTGTAATAGCAATGTAGTTTATTCTGAGATTTCGGATAATTCAGTGTAATACTCAAAATAAGAATGCTTGCATTCCATGAAATTTAGTCAGCCTGGTCTGTCAATGTCTCCTAATTAATCTTAAAACCATTCGGACTATTTCCTCATGCACTTTTACTTCACGCCTAAATTTTTTATTTGCTAAAATAAAAGAAAATTATTAATGTCTTTTAATAGTTTAATTACTGAAATGTCTAGCAATGTAACCTTTTGTAGGAGTACAATTCTGTTCTCCCAGAGTTACCTTAATGTAGTTTTAAATATAATAGATTTCAGGAAGTTTTGAAAAGGGAAAGGTGCTTTCAAAAAATCACAGCACAGTAATGGTAAATTACACATTATGATTCAATACATGCTGTATTAACTTCTATTCAGACTTCAGTCAATTAACCTTTCTTGGGCATCTATAATTTTTATCCAGTGTTCTAGGGTCCAATCATTTTATGAAACTGTTGATCCTAAAAAAGCTCTCCTCAGGTGGGGCACTGTGGCTCGCACCTGTAATCCCAGCACTTTGGGAGGCCAAGGTGGGTGGATCACGAGGTCAGGAGTTCCAGACTAGCCTGGCCAACATGGTGAATCCATGTCTCTACTAAAAATACAAAACTTAGCCGGGAGTGATGACGGGCACCTGTAATCTCTGCTACTCAGTACGCTGAGGCAGGAGAACCACTTGAACTTGGGAAGCAGAGGTTGCAGTGAGCCAAGATGGTTCCACTGCACTCTGGCCTGGGAAACAGAGCAAGACTCTGTCTCAGAAACAAAAAACAAACAACAACAAAACCGAAAAGCAAGGCAAAACAAAGCAACCCTCTCATCAAATACGATGAGATTCTCTTCCTAAGAAAGAAGTCTTCCCAGTAGATATTGAATCTGTTTCTGAGCCACAATCTAGTCCCTCCTTCCCAAGGCAGCATGGCAACATCAGGGCTTACTTAGCTTTGGTTCTCTCGTCCTTCAGCAGCCATCGCCAAAGACAGGAGAACGAAGTCTAAGTAAGCCCTGATACGCTGCCTTGGGAAGGCGGGAATACATTATGGCTCAGAAATGGATTCAGTTTCTCTAAAATTGCCCCATAGAAATATAGCAAAATCACCTTGTACTGCACCTGATTAGAAACACACCCATGAATGTGGATAAAGTAAATATCTTAATATTCTTTTTAGTAATGACATATAAACACGTGCCAAGCACATATGTAACATTTCAATATGAAACTGAAAAATAGAACTCTGTAAGTTATCTATAGGTTGAAAGATTGAAAAAGAGATGTCCCAAACCATTTTTTTTTTCTTTTTTTACTTAAGCCAAGAAGGCAGAGGTATGGTGAGCCAAGATCACACCACTGCACTTCAGTCTGAATGATAAAGCAGTAACTTGCCTCAAAAAAAAAAAAAAAAAAAAAAGAAAAGAAAGAAAAGAAAAAAGAAAAAAATGGTATTCCAGAAAAGTTTAAAATATCTATATATTCACAAATGTATATAATCGTAGTACACACATTAAAATTTAAAATACTACATTTAGATTTAAATAATCTTTTGAATCCTATGGAACCTGAAAATCTTTAGCATTTTGGTTGCTTACATATACACAAGTAAATGAAGAGTGGAATCTTTCTGCCAGGACATGTTAATGTAAGCTCAGGCTCCGTAAGCAGTCTCCATACCTTAAAAAGGGATTATTCCTTGTTCAGGTTAAATAACATCTGGGTTAGTCTGTTTACTTTAAATTACAACTCTTAAGGGATGAAATCAAATGGATTATCCAAAAAGCGTAACCAAGACGGTGATGGGATTTGAAACTATGAGGAACATGAGAAGCAGCAGTAAAGGAAAATGGTAAATTGAGGGCAATGTGCTAAATCTTTCCGCAAATGAAAGTTTTGTTATGTGAAAGGAGTATTAGATTTATCCTCTGTGACTCTGCAGAACAAAACTAAGATCAGTGTACCCAAAAAGGGGATGCATATTTTGATTAAGATAAAGAATAAAATTGTGATAATTAAAGCTGTCCAACAATGGAACACATGTGTCATATACTGATGTATTCATTCAATGTCCTTGAAAGTGTTCAAGCAGGTCTCGTATTATTCAAAGGATGCATGTACCAAGAATTACATTATTCCATGGCATTCTAAGATTCTAACTACATACATTAAGTGTAGCATAGTTCATCTGGACAGTAGAAGTCTCTGAGACATAATATTCTTAAATTGCTTTGTCTAAAACAAAATAGTCTAACACACATTTGAATATAAGACTGATATTCATAAGTTAGATGCAAATCTGGATGATCATATTTCATTACCTCATTGTCTAACTTATTTAAAACAGTGAGTTTTTAAAATGTGGGTCCAAACTTTCAAAAGATTTGGCTTTTGAAATATAAGCCCCCTCTCAAAAAAAAAAAAAAATATCTGTACTACCTATTCCTTTTCAGATGTTACAGAATCTTTTCTCAATGCCTACCAATCTCAGACACATATCACTCCAAATTTTAAAATAAAACAGAAAACAAACATTTTTTAAAAAACACCAGATTCCTGTCAGATAGTAAGAAGAATTTGTCTTATCTAACAGATATAATAGTGACTTTTTAAAGGAAAATATTTGTGGGCTTTAATCACAGATGACAAGGAGATATATAATACATAAGGCAGAAAAAAGAAGTCTGTATAAAATTTTTACAGGGCACATTCTTTGTTTTTTGTCTATACTAGAAAAAAATTAATTGCTTATGGGTTTCAAAGAACATGCTGTTATAAAATGCAAAGTTGACATCTGGATCCAGCCCAAAGAATAAAAGCATCAACCTATAATATTTACTTAAGCATCACAGAGGTTCATTTTAGGGTTAAGAAACTTGCCTACTAGAAAATTTTAATCAAAGTTTACTCTAAGTTTGGCTACAGTGTATGTATGTAAAATGTCTAAAATGGAATACGTGAGATTGGGCAATATAGTGGCTTTGAAGTTACATAAAGTAATGCCTTAGCATCATTGCCTGTTTTAAACATAAAGAGCTTTCATGTTAATTCCCGTGACCTAATGAATTTCCTCAAGAGAACTTTGTTAAATTGCATCTTCCTAGTGCTACGAATAATAGTTACAGGAATAAATTAAATTAAAAATGATTTATTTTTACCCACAAAAACCATTTTCCAGTTACATTCAAATAATGTCTTTTTTAACCCTTAATGTTTCATTTTTCAACCAAAATAACATTTTGCCTTTATGTTTTCATTTCATATCCAGTTTTCACTTTCAGACAACAGATGAAATTATATTTAAAGGAGACAATAAGTAGAGTTGCATAAAATAAAATGAGAATAAAAATTTAGAAAATAAAATTGCATCTTGTAAGGGTGAAATAGGATATCTAATGAATACATTTAGGTAAAAAAAAATCCTCATAATATCCACAGGAATTTATATTCTGAAGACTTTCCTGGAAGGCATTTTGGCAGGAAGGATAACCACAGTTAATTTTCGTATACTTTAACTGGATTATTTTACCTCGAGGACGTATGCTAAACAAACCACTAAATGTTCCACAAGGCTGCTCGTGCAACCTGGAAACAACCTAAGGAACCATAATTATAAATATTTACATATAATTATAAATATATACATATAATCATAAAATAATGCACAATTCATTTTTGATTAACATGGAAAGATTTTCAAGTAGCAAGACCAGGTTATAGAAGAATATATGTAATGTGACCAGTTTTGTGTGTACAGGATAAAAGTATGGAAAAGAATCCTAACTATGAACAATGATCCTGGTTGAGTTTGGGCGGGCGGGGAAAGGATGGGAGGTGAATAGCTTATACTAAATCTTACAAAACCATGTATTTAAACAATATTTTCTTGACACATTTAACTATGTTTCTAACTTTCTAATAGAAAGAAAAAGCTAATCATTCAAAAAGCTTTATTAAATGACTAAATAGTTTTTGTTTCAATGTAACGTTTAATCACTCTAAGCAGCATGTAGTATCTCAAGAATATTAATGATTACGTGCACATTCTCTTCGGATAGTAAATCTTTTACTGCCATCTTCTGGAACTTGATTACTAATGTATACTCTGGGCTTCCCAGAAGAGACAAAAGAATAACTACATTCTTACATGAGCACAATACAAAACCAAAATTAGCTGTTATGCATGTGCTGAATAATTTCTTTTACTCTCATTAACCTATAGTTGGGCTCTGGACTTTCCTTGATAATCCTGAAAGTAATTATTTTTTACAAAGAAATTCCCAGTAAGTAATGCCTGGACTTTCTTCAGCCCTAGATTTTAATTCCACAAAAATTTGTAATCTTATAAATGCATGTAATGATAACAGATAAAATAGAACAATTTGAATAAAGAGTAACATGTAAATAAGTGATTTTAAAAACCTGAAACTAGATTTGCCCCTTGTTTTTTCAAACATTAGTTTGGAGCCCTTTATTTAAGAAAGCTTACTCAGAAATCCAACATACAAACAAACAGAACTGGGCACCCACTTGTATCTTTCTTCCAAAAAGTACCTAAAAGTGTATTTGCATTCATGTGTGAAACTAGATTTGTCTTAAAAGGAAGGTATACAAAGCAGGAAGTCACCAAGCAATTCCAGAAAGGTGGATGAACAGAGCAGCGACACACCGAAGAAGTGATACATAAAAAGGCAGCGTATGCTAATCAATCAGGAAAGAAGGGAAGCACTGGGTTCATTTCTTATGTACGAATAATGTGGTTTTGTATATGCCAGATATCATTAAAAGTAAAGATTTCTTAAAACTTCAATGTTATAATAGGGGCTATAGAATCAGTATTTTCTGGGACATTTCCGGGAAAAAGCAATACTCTTTCAAACCTACCTGGGTCTTAAGATGTGACTGTATTGTCACATCTTTCCCTTTGCCACTCACATTTGGAAAGATAATGAACTCCCTCTGTCCCACTTCCTTATCTCTCATTCACTTGCAGGCTTAATGCAATCATGCTTCACCTTTCTTTTTTGGGGGGTGGGGTGGGGGAACAGAGTCTTGCTCTTTCCCTGGGCTAGAGTGCAGTGGCCTGATCTCTGCTCACTGTAATCTCCACCTTCTTGTTCAAGTGATTCCCCTGCCTCAGCCTCCCGAGTTGCTGAGACTACAGGTGCGCCCCACCACTCCCGACTAATTTTTTGTGTTTTAGTAGAGACGGGTTTCACCATGCTGGCCAGGATGGTCTCCATCTCCTGATCTCGTGATCCACCCACCTCGGCCTCCCAAAGTGCTGGGGTTACAGGCGTGAGCCACCGCGCCTGGCCAACTTCACCTTTCTTGTCTCCCAGTTGAAGCTGGTGAATGTTTAACGTTTGAGGTGGGGAAGGATGTAGGAAGGGAACACCCTGATTTGTAGCATTGAAACATTGGCGGATTTCAAGTAATTCCACCGCGGCTGATTGAAAGCTGATGTCACTGAATGCAGAGCTGGGCCTGGATGTGCACGAGGGACTCTCCTGAGCAGGTAGGAGCTCCAGCACACCTCCCTGTGATCCCTCTGCTGAAACTGCTCTTACCTAGGCATGGTACAGATCCCCGTGACCTCCTAGGGAAAAATACAGTTCGCTTCTCTACTTGACTAACAAGCAGCAGGGGCCACTCCTTTATTGGTGAGCCGTTCTCCTCTTTGCTTCTTTTCCTCTGTCTCTGGCAGTTGCTTGCCTTTCTGTGCTACCTACAACCTCTGCCCATAACCTGATAGATGCTTCCCAGGGCCCTAGCCTCTGCTTCCTCCTGTATTCACTCCTTTTGTAATCTCAGCCCCACACCGACTCCCGTAGATCACAGGCACCCCGAACTCAGGGAGTCCCAGCCCGACATTGTGCTGTCCCCCCTTCCTTTTTTCCTGCACCCAGCACACATTTCAATCACATTATTTACGATAGTTTAAAAATGTATCTAAGCCAGGCGTGGTGGCTCACGCCTGTAATCCTAGCACTTTGGGAGGTCGAGGAGGGTGGATCACCCGAAGTCAGGAGTTTGAGACCAACCTGGCCAACATGGTGAAACCCTGTCACCACTAAAAATACAAAAAATTAGCCGGGCGTGGTGGCGTACACCTGTAGTCTCAGCTATTCGTGAGGTTGAGGTAGGAGAATTCCTTGAACACAGGAAGCAGAGGTTGCAGTGAGCCAAGATCACACCATTGCACTCCAGTCTGAGCAGTAGAGTGAGACTCTGTCTCCATTAAAAAAACAAACAAACAAACAAACAAAACAAACAAACAAACAAACAACAACAACAACAACAAAAAACAGAAAATAAAGTGTAGGGGTTAGATTAATATCTGATTGCTGTCATTATTTACTGGCTTACAACACTATCTCTAGACAGTTCTAGAGACCACAGTCTGAAATGCATGGGCAGCGATCCACACCTTCTAGAGGATTTAGGGAAGTATCTGTTCCCTGCTCTTTTCTAGCTTCTAAGGGGCTTTCCACATTCCCTGGCTGTGACCCTGCATCACTCTGACTTCTGTTTCCATTGTGGTCACATCTCCTCTCTGATTCTTACCCTCCTGTACCCCTCTTGTATGGACCCCTGTGATTACATTGGGCCAACTCAGGTAATCCATCATCTCCCCATTTTGAGATCTTTAATTTAATCACACCTGCAAAGTCTCTTTCGACACGGAATTTAACATGTTCACAGGTTCTGGGAATTAGAACATGGACTTTTCTGAGGGTTCACTACAGGGCTTAGTTAAGAACACTAGCTCTGGGTCCAATCCCGGTTTAATTAATTAAAAGCTACTTGCCTGGATTTGAGTGACCTGTCAGCCACAAGTTTACAGAACTGTCTCCTATAGGCGGAGAAACTTCTTTGTTTTTAAGAGACAGGGTCTTGCTCTATTGCCCAGGTTGGAGTGCAGTGGCGTGATCAAAGTTCACTGCAGCCTCAAACTCCTGGGCTCAAGCAATCCTCCTGCCTTCGTCTCCAGAGTAGTGGGGACTATAGATGCATACCATCACATCTGACTAATTTGTAAATTTTTTGTAGCAATAGCCTCTTGCTATGTTGCCTGGACTGGTCTCAAACTCCTAACCTTGGCCTCACCCTCTCAAAAATGCCAGGATTACAGGTGTGAGCCACGGCAACTGGTCAAAATAAAGGATTTTAAAATAATCCCTTCATTCATCCTTTTAACATTCAGTAAGCATTCATTAAGTGCCACTTACACTTACGTGGCAGGCCCTATTCTGGGCTCTGGAAAAGAGTAGTGAACTAAACAAAGATTCTTACCCTTGGGGAGTTTATATTGTGGCGAGAGAAAACAGACAAATAGATAAATCGAATGCACAGTGTATCAAGTGTTAACAGGTGGTATAGCATGGAAGTGATGGGGGACAGGGAATATGGCCTTTACAACTTTGAATAGAGCTGTTTTAGAGCGTGTGATTGTCGGCTCTGTCTCTGAATCACTCTGTGACCTTTGCAAGTCTTACGACCTTGGGCAAATCTCCTAATCTGGTAGCACAGCTTCTTACGTGCAAGTGGTGGTGTTTTATAAGGATGAACAGATTACATAGTACAAAGTGATCATCATAAAATAAGCACTCGGCATATTTATTTATTTATTTAATACTTACTATGTGTTTACTTACTCTGTTCCAAATGGTTATTAACTCATTGAACTATGTGTTACTTTCATCCCCACCTTCTGGAATGAATCTCTTTTAATTAGATGAATTCATCTATTATGTGCTGATTCTTGGTTTCAACATCATCTCCAGGGTTTTTTTCAACATCTTGTTGAGGATTTTTCTGAGGCACCCCAACATAGAAAGTTTGCTTACTACCTCTGTCCTCCCTCTGTCTCAGGTATTTCCATTAGTATTCCCAGCTTATATGCATCCAAACACCAACAGCAGTGATGGTAGCATTTTCGGGCACAAGAAACACGAAAAGGACACATACCATGTGCCAGTCTCTGGAATAGGCTCAGGGTGAAGGAAACCGCGTCCTTATCCACGTGGAACATTCATAGCCAGGAGGACAGGAAATGAAAGTCAACCAATATATTACCAAAATAAACAAAGAATGATATGTGCTACGAAGAAGGAAAAAAAAAAAAAAAAAAGCAAGAGCTGAGAGTCTCTGGGGGCTAAGGTACTTCACTAGATGAAGAGGTGAGAGAATTACTATTTGACCATTAAACTAAGATGTAAATAAAGAAAAGCAAGCCTGTAATCCCAGCACTTTGGGAGGCCGAGGTGGGTGGACCACGAGGTCGAGAGATCGAGACCAACCTGGTCAACATGGTGAAACCCCATCTCTACTAAAAATACAAAAAATTAGCTGGGCATGGTGGCACGTGCCTGTAATCCCAGCTACTCAGGAGGCTGAGGCAGGAGAATTGCCTGAACCCAGGAGGCAGAGGTTGCGGTGAGCCGAGATCGTGCCATTGCACTCCAGCCCGGGTAACAAGAGCAAAACTCTGTCTCAAAAAAAAAAAAAAAAAAAAAGAAAGAAAGAAAAGCAAGCCATGTGGAATGTTCCAGGAAAGGAGCATTTCTGAGCAGTGGGAACATCACCCCCAAAGGCCCTGAGGCAGGAGCAGCTTAGCACACTTCAGGAACAGAATGAAGGCCAGGGGAGCCATAGCAAGATGAGAGAGAAGAGCAAGGGCTGGAGATGACATGGGAGAGCTGGGCAAAGGTCAGACACAGTAGGACTTGGAAAGGAAGCTTGCATTTTTCTCGAAGTCTTCGTTACTCCTAAGGTGGTGCAAGAGCAGCAGCAACTGCATTGCCTGGGAGCTTGTTGGAAACGCAGTCTGATGCCCACCCCAGATTAACTGAATCACAAACTGTGTCTAAGCAAAATTCCCGCATGACCCTGAAAATATATTAAATGTTTAGAAGCACAGTGCTCTAAGTTCATGGAAAGAAAGCCACATTCTTTGCAGGTGGTGAGTTTTTATTTTTATTTTTATTTTGAAATGAAATTTCACTTTTGTCACCCAGGTGGGAGTGCAATGGCAGGATCTTGGCTCACTGCAATCTGTGCCTCCTGGGTTCAAGCGATTCTCCTACCTCAGCCTCCCGAGTAGCTGGGATTACAGGTATGCACCACCACACCCAGCTACTTTTGTATTTTTAGTAGATTGGTTTTCTCTGTGTTGGTCAGGCTGGTCTTGAACTCCCGACCTCAGGTGATCCACCCGCCTCGGCCTCCCAAAGTGCTGGGATTACAGGCGTCAGCCACCGCACTGGGCTCAGATGGAGAGTTTTAAAGATCCTTCAGGCTGCCACATGGAGAGCAGATGGTAGAGCAAGGGCAGAGCCATGGCTTAGGTTTTGAGATGGCTGTGGTGCCACAGGCCAGGTGGGAGAGCAGGAATCAGGTGGGAGTGGAGGAGATGGAGGCAATGAATGGAAGTCTCAGTCAATGACCATCTGCTGGGATTTTGTATCCCAGGTGCTCAAGCAGGCTGAGGCCTCTGCTCCAGTGAGTATTCTGCTTTTCTCCACATCATCATTTTCTCCCTTTCTGTCATGTTATTATTATTATTATTATTTGAGATAGAGTCTCGCTCTGTCACCCACATCGGAGTGGAGTGGTGCTATCTCGGCTCACTGCAACCTCTGCCTCCAGGGTTCAAGTGATCCTCTTGCCTCAGCCTCCCTAGTAGCTGGGATTACAAGTGTGCACCATCATGCCCGGTTAATTTCTTTATTTTTAATAGAGACGGGGTTTTAGCATGGTGGACAAGCAGGTCCCAAACCCGTGGTCTCAAGTGATCTGCCCACCCCAGCCTCCCAAAGTGCTGGGATTATAGGCGTCAGCCACTGTGCCCAGCCAATCTGCCCTGTTATTCTCTTTAGCACACAAACTTGTTCTAGTATCTCCCTTAAGGGAAGGAGGGAAGGGAAGAAGTGAGGGAGGGGAAGGGAGGAGAGGAGAGGGGAGGGGAGGGGAGAGGAGGGGACCACTCTATCAAATGGAGTCCTGGCAATAATAGAATTCACTCATATGGCTCAACTGATGTCAGAGAGGCCACTAAGAAAGTTTAGGGAACCAACAGTGATGCTGCAGCACCCAGAGACAAATGAAGGTTTGTAGGGTGTCAGCTCCTGGCCCAGAAAGGACCAAGGGAAGAAATAGGATCCTAGGCACCATTGAGAAAAGGACAGCCTGGAAGGAACTACAGGCATAGAGGAGGACACAGCTCCTGCTAGAGACAGGCACTGAAGCAGAGAGGGAGGGGACAGAACACCCGCTCTTTTTTCTCCAGCCTTCAGTTCTCCTGCCTTTACCTCCCCTTGGCTGAACCCACGTGGCAGTGTTCTAACCAGAAGAGCCTCGGTGATGTAGTACAAAAGGATCTCTCTTCTGGGGCCCAGAGTGGAACACAAATGGACAGTGAATGGGTCTGGGATGGGAGAATGGCCAGCGCACCTTTCCTCATCCCCAAATCCCGTTCCAGCTTCTACCCTCTCTGTGCTAACATTTATAGCAAAACATCTTGCAAGAGTTGTCTGCACTTCGGCCAGCCACTGTGGCTTGCGCCTGTAATCCCTGCAACTTGGGAGACCAAGGCGGGAGGATCACCTGAGCCCAGGAGTTCAAGACCAGCCTGGTCAACATGGCCAAACCCCACCTCTAAGAAAAAGAATACAAAAACTAGCCAGGCGTGGTGGCATGTGCCTGTAGTCTCAGCTACATGGGGGACTAAGGCTGGAGATTACTTGCGCCTGGGAAGTTGAGGCTGCAGTGAACTATGTTAGCACCACTGCACTCCAGCTTAGGCAACAGAGTGAGACCCTATCTCAAATAATAAACACACACACACAGACACACACACACACACACACACACATACACACACACACTCCACTGTTTTGCAAGACTGAATTCTCATAGGCACTTAAATGTTCTGAGTCTTTTAAAGGAAACTTCCTTTTCTATTATATTTACAGTTACATATATTACACATATATGTGAAATACGAACAGAGAATCTGACAATCTGATGTGAGAGTAGATGAGATCTCATATTATTGACATATGATTCCATAAAGTGAAGACTCAGATGAGGTCATCTCTTTGCTCTGTCTGGTTCCAGCCTCCGTGAGGAATAATTTAAGGGCCAGGGCTGCAGGACAAGAAATGGTTTAAATTTCATTTATAACCCTCATTTGCAATGTGACCTTAACCAGGTCGCTTCACCTCTCTGAGCCTCAGGGTACTTATCTATAAATTGCCTGAGTAGGGTTGTCATAGAGATTAAGTGAACAGCATGCACAAAGCCTCCACCCTTGGAGCCCTGCCGGAGTAAGCACACAGGAACAGTGCCAACCATATCCATAGCTGTTATACGATTTTCCAGAAGCTTCCCAATGATCACAGGCTATAGAAAGGGGTGAGGCACATGGGCTGCGGCATTGAGTAGAGTGCTAGCTGCCGTTTCTGGCAGGTTGTTTGGAAGAGGGTGAGGAGTGACTAGTAATGAAAGAAGGTAATGTCCTTTCCAGGGTCAAAGCATTGAAGAGCTTATGATACCCATTCCCGCAAGCATGAATCAAAATAAAAATAACACCAAAACACACAAAATGCGAAATCTGCATGTATGCGGAAATGAAAACAGCCTCTTTCTAGATTTTCTGATTGCCTAATTCTAGATAAATTCATTGAAGCCAAATTCATGTTTTCAATGTCCTTGCTCTGTTGCCTGTCTGGAGGAAACCCAGTAGGTGTCTGAGCCCAGAGGGAAAAACTCCTAGGATCCGAATGTTACGAGACACTTTTCACACCTGTAATATAAATAACGACAATGATAATGCATTGATTTTCTGTTGCCCCATTGTACTTTACACTCTTCAAAGTCCTTTCACCTGTATCAGTGTGCTTGAACTCAACAGTGGCAGTCAGAAGGGAATTAGTATTACTGGCTCAGTGGGTTTTAATCATGGAATAACCAAAAACAGCCTAGACCTCTTTCACATCAGTTGCACCATCTGAGCTCATTATGATTTTTGCCAGGACCCTAATTGATGGAGAGCTCCCTCCCTCCCTCTCTCCCCTTGCCTCTCTTTCCTTCCTTCCTTCCTTCCTTTCTCCTTCCCCCTCTTTCCTTCCTTCCTTCCTTCCTCCTTCCCTCCCTCTTTCCTTCCATCCTTCCTTCCTCCTTCCCTCCCTCTTTCCTTCCTTCCTTCCTCCTTCCCTCCCTCTTTCCTTCCTTCCTTCCTCCTTCCCTCCCTCTTTCCTTCCTTCCTTCCTTCCTCCTTCCCTCCATCTTTCCTTCCTTCCTTCCTCCTTCCCTCCATCTTTCCTTCCTTCCTTCCTCCTTCCCTCCCTCTTTCCTTCCTTCCTTCCTCCTTCCCTCCATCTTTCCTTCCTTCCTTCCTCCTTCCCTCCCTCTTTCCTTCCTTCCTTCCTCCTTCCCTCCCTCTTTCCTTCCTTCCTTCCTCCTTCCCTCCCTCTTTCCTTCCTTCCTTCCTTCCTCCTTCCCTCCATCTTTCCTTCCTTCCTTCCTCCTTCCCTCCCTCTTTCCTTCCTTCCTTCCTTCCTCCTTCCCTCCATCTTTCCTTCCTTCCTTCCTCCTTCCCTCCATCTTTCCTTCCTTCCTTCCTCCTTCCCTCCCTCTTTCCTTCCTTCCTTCCTTCCTCCTTCCCTCCATCTTTCCTTCCTTCCTTCCTCCTTCCCTCCCTCTTTCCTTCCTTCCTTCCTTTCTCCTTCCCTCCCTCTTTCCTTCCTTCCTTCCTTTTTCCTTTCCTCCCTCTTTCCTTCCTTCCTTCCTTTCTCCTTCCCTCCCTCTTTCCTTCCTTCCTTCCTTCCTCCTTCCCTCCCTCTTTCCTTCCTTCCTTCCTTCCTCCTTCCCTCTGTCTTTCCTTCTTTCCTTCCTTCCTCCTTCCCTCCCTCTTTCCTTCCTTCCTTCCTCCCTTCCTCCCTCCCTCTTTCCTTCCTTGCTTCCTTTCTTTTTTCCTTCCTTCCTTTTTTTCTCCCTCCTGCCTCTCCTCCTTTCCTCCCTCTTGCCTACCGTCCTTCTTTCTGTCTTGAAGGGAGATACTGGAACAGGCTTGTGTGCAAATGAGAATAAGAGGAAGACAATGATTCAGAGGAAAGCAGGATACTCGCTGAAATGGAGGCCTCGAGCCTGCTGGAGGCCTCCAGAGTCCCACCAGGAGATCCTCAATCACAAACCAATTGACTTTCAAATTGCCCTTTGCCCAGAGACCATCCGCTCCCTTTTTACTCTTACAATTCGATGCACCACTCAGGACTCAGAAGTCACCTCTTCCTGGAAGCCCTCCCTCACCTCCAGGCTGGCCCAGCTCACTTCTTCCAAGCCACCAAAGTCCTCAGTGCCTGTCCTCAGTGTCATGGGCCACTCCTGCCTCAAAACGCTCCACTGTCTGCCTCTGGAACTGGCTTCTGAGCTCTCTGCAGGAAGGGCCCTGCACACATAGCACAGTGCTCCAAAAGTCTTGTTGTTTCATTGTTGAATTCAGTGGGCCAGTGTAACACAGAGATCTTTCACAAGCTGGATTTATCATCCTGGGATGACCCATTTTATGGTAAGGAGAGGCAATACTAATCTCATCCCAGGTAGGAGAAAAAGACTTGAAAAAGTTCCCCTCTGCCACCATCACCCACCCATGAACACAACACCCGTGGTGATAATCATGGTGCCTGAAATTCCAGCATTCAAGAATATTTTCTCATCTTCTGACATTCTCGTTCCCCTGGACAGGTGGGACTGGAGTGGTATGGGTGGGTAGTTAAATGCCCAGGAGAGGAGGGGTCACTAACGACACTAGGTTTATGATAATTGCCCTTTCTGCATCTATGCTCCCCACTTTATGGACACTGAAATGCAGCAAACCTGCATCCGCTCCCTGCGCCCTCGGCATCTGAAAGGAATGCTCAGTTGCCCAGTACCCAGGTTCCTTGTGCCAAAATTTTGGTGACACTTTTCTTATTCTCTTTTTCTTTAAATTTGTTGCCTGGGCAAGGTGATTCATGTCCATAATCCCAGCACTGCAGGAGGCCAAGGCAAGTGGATCACTTGAGCTCAGGAGTTTGAGACCAGCCTGGGCGACATGGTGAAACCCCATCGCTACTAAAATACAAAAAATTAGCCGGGTGTGGTGATGTGTGCCTATGGTCCCTGCAACTCAGGAGGCTGAGGTGGGAGGAGGAGGTTACAGTGGGCCAAGACCATGTCACTACATGCCAGCCTGGGTGATAGAGATCCTGTCTCAAAAAAATAAAAAAATTGTATTGGCCAGATGTGGTGGCTAAAACTGCCAGCATGTTGGAGGCCAAGATGGAGAATAGCTTGAGGAGTTTGAGACCAGCCTGAGAACCGTAGTGAAACCACGTCTCTACCAAAAATATAAAAAATTAGCTGGGCGTGGTTTTGCATGCCTGTGGTACCAGCTATGCAGGAAGCAGAGGGTGCAGTGAGCAGAGACTTTACCACTGCACTTCTGCCTGGGTGACACACTAAGACTGCGTCTCAAAAACAAATAAATACATAAAAAATATAAATAAATAAATAAAAGGGAGTTCTCTAAACATTTTTTTAAACTTGCAGTGTTCAATCCTTGTCTTCATGAGAATTAAATTACATTAGAAAATAAAGCCATATTATTCTTTTTCTTTCTTTGAATGATGTTCAGAGGTTGCCAGGGAGAGTCTGGGTGTGAAGTGACTCAACAGGACATCCCAAGCTGCAGTTCCCGAAGGGATAGAAATGGTGCCATGAGGGAGGGGTTGCACTGCAACATTTATGTTGCTGTCAAGGGGGAGAGTCTGCTCTCAGCCCCCACACCAGCGGGGAAGCTTCCCTCCCTACCAAAGGGAGTGGAATAAGAGAACATCCACATCCCAGAATGGCAATCCCAGGAGAATTCTTGAGGAGCAGACAGAAAGGGCCTGCTGAGCAGGAAACAGGGCAGGACAGGAAGCTGCAGGGCAGCCTCCTCAGAGAGAGGGTCCCGCTCCTCTCCCATCCCCTCCCCACCCATCTGGGGCAGGTCTCATCCCATCTCAGCATGAAGCTCCAAAAGCCTTAACCATCCCTGCTCACCACGACCCACTCTCCACACTGCACACAACCCATGAGTGTCTTCATCAAGCCTTCCAGATTCTTTCCTCCCCATCCTCGTGGATAGAAACGAGGCAGGGCCTGACAGGGCCAGCTGCATGGGTCTATGACCTGTGCAGTCACAGAAAGCCCTGGCTCTAAAGGCCCTACACTTAGTTTATTGTTCTGCTATAACTGCCTTGACATTCCTCATGATGCTGGACCAAGAGATCCACATTTTTATTTTGCAGTGGGCTCTGCAAATTACGTAGCCAGTCCTGGTACCCAGCCTCACCCACTGGTGATTAATCTGTAAGTCCAGGCTTCAAGGCTCAAGAGTGTGAAAGAGGTCACATTTCTGTTTAATAGTAAAATTACCAGACTTGAAACCCTCACCTCCTTAACCACAGTCTTCAGCCAGGCCCTATTTCTGAGGGCGTCTGGGTCTTCTGGGCCTCCTTTTTGGGGGCCAAGTCTATTGCACTCACCTGCTGGCTTGGTAACATGTCTCGGCCAGCCCGATGGTGCCAGGCTCTGGGCAGCAGGTTCAGTGTGGTGCCCAGCCCTCCTGCCCAGGTCACCTGGCTGAGGAGGGCTCCAGGTCCCTCTACAGATGCTCTCATCAGATAGCTAAGGCCAGCAGGTAAGGTTTGACAATTCTTTAGGAGGTTTAGAGAGAAGATTCTCATATTTAGCTAACATGCACTGAGCAGATCCTATGTGCAAGGCACTGCTCTAAGCGCTTTTAGCGCACATTCCAGGAACTTCACCATCACACTATGAGGGAAGTGCTGCTGTCTACTAATGCCTCATTATTACAAGGAAACTGATGTTCAGGAAAATTAACTGCACCTCACTGGCCACTCCCTCTCATCTTCCTGCTGGATCTACCTCACTGTCCACCCTCTAAGTGTGGAGGCCCTGGGCAGGTCTCGATCCCCTCCTTCCAGTCCATCCTCTCACACTTGGTGGTCTACTACAACCTCACTCAGCCACCTCATCTATCAAACAACCTCTGAACTCCAGATTCCACCTGCCTCTCAGCATCTCCGCATGGATTTCTAACAGACAAGCTGACCAAAACCATTTGGAGTCATTCTTAATTCTTCTCTCTCCCCGACATCTAATTCATGTGCAAATCCTGTCAACTAGACTTTAAAAATATATTCACACCCACAAAATCATATGCAGATGCTTCTCAACTTATGATGGAGGTACATCCCAATAAACCCATCACAGATTGAAAATATCAAGTTAGAAATGCGTTTAATACACAACCTACCAAACATCATAGCTTAGCCTGGCCTACCTTAAACATGCTCAGAACACTTACATCAGCCTACACTTGGGCAACATCTTCTAACACAAAGCCTATTTTATAATAAAGTGGTGAATATCTCACCTAATTTATAGAATGTTATACGGAAAGTGAAAAACAGAGTGGTTTTATGGGTATTTGAAGTATCATTCTACTGTCCATATACGGCTTTCACACCATGGTAAAGTCAGAAAATTGTTAGGTTGAACCATTGCAAATCAGTAACTGTCTGTATGTATAGATATCTAGATAGATAGAATATAATACAATTGATAAATTAGACTTCTTCAAAATTCAAAACTTTTGCGCTTCCAAAGACACCATTAAGAAAGTGAAAAGAGGCTGGGTGCAGTGGCTCATGCCTGTAGTCTCAGCACTTTGGGAGGCTGAGGCAGTCAGATCGCTTGAACCCAGGTGTTTGAGACCAGTCTGGGCAACATGGTGAAACCTCATCTCTACAAAAATAAATAAAATTAGTTGGGCATGGGGGCGCATGCCTGCAGTCTGAGGTGGGAGGATGGCTTGGAGCTTGAGAAACAGGCAGAGGTTGCAGTGAGCCATGTTTGCACCACTGCACTTCAGCCTGAGCAACAGAGCCAGACTCCATCTAAACAAAAGAAAGGAAGAAAGAAAGAAAGAAAGAAAGAAAGAAAGAAAGAAAGAAAGAAAGAAAGAAAGAAAGAAAGAAGAAAGAAAGAAAGAAGAAGGAAAGGAAGGAAGGAAGGAAGGAAGGAATAAAGAAAGAAAGAAAGAAAGAAAAAGAAGGAAAAAAGGAAAGAAGGAAAGAAAGAAAGAGAAGGAAAGAAAGAAAGAGAGAAAGAAAGAAAGAAAAAGAAAAGAAAAGCATTCCCACCCCTTGCCCTGCCTTTGAGGCTCTGCCAAATGTTGGTGATGGTGGGCAATCGCCTTCTATAGCAAACTGAGTAACTAACTTTTCTTGTCACTTGAGTGCTTTTTGTTTATTTCTGTACTTTAGACTAAGGGTAGCAAGAGTGATGGGGACAAGAGGACAAGTTGAGGTCTATTTTTGAGATAAAACAGCCCAACCTTGATAATGGATTGGAAGGAGGAGGGGGCTGCAGGGAAATAAAAGAGAGGTATCAAGAAGACTCCTAAAGACTGGACATGGTGGCTCATGCCTGTAATCCTAGCACTTTGGGAGGCTAAGCACTCTCGAGGCTGGGAGTTCGAGACCAGCCTGGCCAATATGGTAAAACCCTGTCTCTACTAAAAATATAAAGATTGCCTGGGTATGGTGGCACACTCCTGTAATCCCAGCTACAAGGGAGGCTGAGCATGAGACTCACTTGAACTTAGGAGGCAGAGGTTGCACTCCAGCCTGGGTGACAGAGTGAGACCTTGTCACAGAGATGAAAATAAAGATAAAGAAGACTTCTTGGGTATCCGTCCGTGACAACTCGGTGGATGGTGGCATTGTTTACTGAGATGAAGATCAGAAGAGGAGGAAGTTAGTGGGGTGGCTAAAAGCCAGAGTTGAGTTTTTGGTGTGAGATGACCATCAGATGAAGGTGCCAAGGAGGCAATTACATCCCTGAGTCTGTGATGAGGGAAACCAAGCAGGAGGTTGTAAATATTTATCAAGCGAATAAGACATTCTGAAGCCCTAAGTAAAGTCGATGGCCTTCAAGGGATTAGATTAGAAACTCCCATGGTCTGATGTGGGCAGGAAACAAGGAGGCAGCCTCAGAGAATGAGAGGAGCTGCCAGTGAGGACAAAGAAATCCTGCTGTGCTGGAGTGAAGCCCACATTCCTCAGCACAGTCTGGGTTACCCTGGGCCACCTGCCAGCCGCCTCCCTCTTCAGTCTCATCTCTTCCTGCCATTCTTTTTGGGCCAATTTTAGTATTTTCCCAAATGTATCCTGTTGCTTCAGACCTTCATATGTGCTGTCCTCTCTCAAAGATTACAAAAATCATGTGAACTCACTATCAGAAAGTCAAACACAATGGATGCACAGGACAGAGAGCATAGGAGCTGCCCATCACCCCCAACTCTCCATTAGGAAGGAAGCACTTGCACTGTGCGTCCGCAGGTGTGTCTTCTGTGTGAATTCTAATGCACGCTCTCTCACACACATGCAATGCCATATCTTCCTCCCTGCCTCCAAAATGGGAAATACCTCAATGCTTTTTCCTCTTAATACATTGCAGACTCTTTCCACATACATAGATAGTACATCCTTACTTACACTTCAGTACAAATATACACAAAGTACATTTCAGTACACAGAAAGGTGCTTCATTCTTTATTATAGATATTTATTAGAGTTTGATTGTATGAATTAATCACAATGTATTTAAACAATCTGAATTAATGAAGGATTCCCCCATCCCTCCCCTCCCTCCCTTCTTCCTCCTTCCCTTCTTTCTTCCTTCCTTCCTTTTTTCCTTCCTTCCTTTGTTCCTCCCTCCCTTATCTCTTTTTCCTTTCTTTCTTTCTTTCTTTTCTTCTTTCTTCTTTCTTTCTCTCTCTTTCTTTCTTCTTTCTTTCCTTCTTTCAACAGGGTCTCCCTCTGTTGCCAGCCTGTAGTGCAATGGCTTGATTATAGTTGATTGCAGCCTTCACCTCTGTGGCCCAAGTGATCCTCCCTCCTCAACCTCCCAAGTAGAGGGATTACAGGTGAGAACCACCATGCCTGGCTAAATTTTTTGTAAAGACAAGATCTCACCATGTTGCCCAGGCTTCTTTTTTTGTAATTATAAACATGGCAATGCTCTGCTTTGTACAGTCTTTGCAAATGCAAGCCCTTAGACAAACAAATTCTTAGAAGTGGAGCTGTGAGGTTAAAAAATGGTGAATGCTTTTAATTTAGTACATATTGCCAAACTGCACTCCAAAGAGTTCAGGACAACTTTTGCCAACAAGTGTGAATTAAATTTCTTGTTTATCTACACTCTTGCCAAGACTGGATATTGTCAATCATTCAACTCAGTCAATTTTATAGGAAAAATGATACTGTATTATTGTTCAAATTTGCATTTCATAGAACATAAATAAGGTTTCTAATATTTTTTCACATTCCTTTGCCCATTTTTCTGTAGGCTTGTGAAACTTTTGATTTGTAAGTGTTCTTGGTATATTAGCTGTCTTATGTAAGTATTGCAAATACTCTTTTTTATTTAATTTTTTGTATTTTACTTACTTTCTTTTTCTTTTTTAGAAACAGGGTCTTCCTAGACTGGAGTGCAGTCGTATGATCACAGCTCACTGTAGCCCAGACCTCCAGTCTCAAGCGATTCTTCCTCTTCAACCTCCTGAGTGGCTGGTACTACAAGTACACACCACTACACCCAGTTAAATCTTGTATTTTTTTTGTAGATATGGGGTCTCACTATGTTGCCAGGCTGTTCTCAAACTTCTAGGCTCAAGCGATCCTCCCACCTTGGCCTCCTAAAGTACTCAGATTACAAACATGAGCCACCACACTCAGACACAAATACTTTTCCTTTACTTGTCTTAATTAATTTTTCAAATATAAATATAGACGGGCTTTATGCTGCCCAGGCTGAAATCCAGTGACTACAGTTATAATCATGGTTCACTGCAGCCTTGAACTCCTGGCCTCAAGCTATCCTCTTGCTTCAGTATCCTGAATAGCTAGGACTATAGGTATGCACTACCATGCCCAGCTAATTTTTGATCATTGTTTGTTTTGTAGAGACAGGGCCTCACTATGTTTCCCAGGCTGGTCCTTGGCCTCAAGCAATCCTCCCGCCTCAGTCTCCCAAAGTTCTGGCATTACAGACATGAGCCATCATGCCTTGCCCGCTTATTAACATTTAGTTTTACTTTATAAAGGTTTAGAGTTTTCTGTGGTCATGCTTATTATTCTGAAATTTATTCTAAAACTTACTCATCTTTTTTCTAGGAAGTTATTCATTTTATTTTCTTACATGTAAACATATTTGAACCATCTGAAATTATTTTGGTGTTGAGAGGTAGGAATCCAGTTTCTCTTTGTAAGTATTTATTGAATGAATGAATGAGACATTCTGCTGCCCTAAGGAAAGTTGATGGCCTCCTAAGGGATTCGATTAGATGGTTTTACAACAAGTAAAACAATGTTCATAGCAGCGCTATTTGTAATAACATCAAACTAGAAACTTCCCAAATATCCATTAAAGAAGAATGGATTAAAAAACCATGGTACATTCAAGACTAGAAGACTACACATCAAAGAAAATGAATACATTATGGCTACACACAACCTGAATGAATCTCACAAACCTCATGTTGAGCTACACCTATAAGAATAATGTGTGATTTCATTTATATGAAGTTATGACCAGGCAAACTAATCTCCAGTGATAGGGTTTACCTGGGGGTAGAGTTGCAGGGAATTGAGCCTTCTGTGAGGACTGAAATGTTTATAGTTGTGGGGAATCAGTTTCACTACCTTCCATGGATATCAAAATCTGCAGATGCTCAAGTCCTGGTATAAAATGGTGCAGTGTTTGCATATAACATAAGTATACCTTCTAGTATACTTTGAATCAGCTCTAGATTGCGTATACAATCATGTGTCAGATAATGACATTTCAGTCCATGCCAGAATGTATATAGGATGGTGGTCCCATAAGGCTATAACGGAGCCACCCTATACAGGTGTACCATAGCTAAAAGTTGATATTTTAAAAGAGAAGGGGGTCGGGTGCGGTGGCTAACGCCTGTAATCCCAGCACTTTGGGGGGCTGAGGTGGACGAACCACTTGAGGTCAGGAGTTTGAGACCAGCCTGGCCAACATGGTGAAACCTCATCTCCACTAAAAATACAAAAATTAGAGAGGCATGGTGTCCGCTGCCTATAATCCCAGCTACTTGGGAGGCTGAGGTGGGAGAATCACTTGAACCCAGGAGGCAGAGGTTGCAGTGAGCTGATACTGTGCCACTGCACTCCAGCCTGGGTGACACAGCAGGACTCCATCTCAAAAAATTAAAAAAAAAAAAAGAGATATAGGGTCCTTTTATGTTGTCCAGACTAGTATAGAACTCCTGGGATTAAGTGATCCTCTCTACTTGGCCTTTCAAAGTGCTGGGATTATAGACATGAACCACCACAACAGGCCAGGTGTACCTTTTTTTTTTTTTATTGTTTATACTGTATTTTTGTGATCCTTTTCTGTGTTTAGATACACAAACAATGGCCATTGTGTTACAATGGCCTACAGTACTCAGTATGGTAACATGCTGAGAGGTTTGCAGCCTGGGAGCAAACAGCTCTACAATTCAGCCCCGGTGTGTGTCTGGCTCGCCATCTGGAGGAAGCTAAGGCAGAGGGTGAGTTCGAGGTGGGATCCTGGGACAGGTATGAGACGGTAGGCAAAAATGGGTAAAATATGAATAAATTTCACCATAGTAATTTACTGCATTAAAAACCTTAGATAATAGGTCACATTATCATTTAGTACTATGATTGCACCCATGTCAAGTTTCTTAATTTTTTTTAAGAGACAAAATCTCACTCTGTCACCCAGGCTGGAGTGCAGTGGTGGGATCATAGCTCACTGCTTCCTGGAACTCTTGGGCTCAAGCAACCCTCCCACTCAGCCTCCTGATTAGGTGGAACTATAGGAACATGACACCATGCCTAACTAATTTCTTCTAATTTTCTCTAGAGACAGGATCTACCCATGTTGCCCAGGCTAGTCTCAAACTCCTGGGCTTAGCTGAACCTGAACCTCCCAACTTCACCTCTCAAATTGCTGGGATTATAGGTGAAGCTACCACAATCGGCCTAAATTTCTTAGTGTTGACAAATGTGCCATGGTAATGCAAAATGTCATTATCAGGAGCAGCTGGATGGAAGGTGTGTATCTAAAATCATTTCAAAAGTAAAGATTTATTTTAAAACAGGAAGGTGGATATCCTTCCATAAGTGTAAAGTACAAAAGGCAGGCTCACAGTGTTGTCAGAATTCAGAATACCAGTTGTGGGGCTGGAGGCACTGGGAGGGGCTGGGCATGGTTGACTTTGTGATCTGGTGGCTGATGTGTTCCATTTGTGAAAGTCTTTTGAGCTGCGCACTTACCAGGGATGTAAGTCGAATAATAAGTTTTATAATAAGGAAAACAAGGATGGGACGCTTGTTTGGGTTGTGGGGCCAGAGGTGCTCATCCAGCCATGAGCCCTGGCCCAGATGCTTCTAGAAGCCTAGAAAGAACTGAGGATATATTCCAAGTAGAGGTGGCGGAACCAAGGCCCCGAGGTGCGAGCACACTCCTGCAGGTACCTAGCTGTGAATGGGGTGCCCTGGTCGGAAGCAGTGCTGTGTGGACTGCAGGGCGGGCCAGTCCATGTTCACCTTGTGGCTCAGTGCAGTGAAAGCCAATCTCAGCCCCTGCTGTGGTGCAGCAGCGTCTACAAGGCTTTGGGATCTCCCCCAGCTTCTGTGAGGTGAACTGTGACAGAGGCAGAACTCTGCAGTGTCTGCAGAACCCCTGCATCGTCATGCTGACTGTACCTGGGAGCCCACCACACCTCCGGTGGCCCTCTCTTCCCAGATCTGGGGTCTAAGCCAGGCCCCTCTTGGTCTGAAAATTGTGCCCTGGGAGGGGGACACTGTCTCACAGGCTGGGGCAGAGACACCAGGGCAGGCTGCTGGCTGGTCGGAGCTGCGGGGACACTGTGCTCACCTTTCTCTCTAGTAGCCTTGATGGGGCCAGCTTCCCCACTGAATAGGATTTTCCAAGGTGTCTGGGCTGGGGGTAGCTAGCAGGGTGCCATCCTGACGTTTTCCAGGCATACCAGTCCCTGGCCACCAATGGGGGCAGATGCAGGTCCCATGTTCAGTGGGTGTGTCTCCCAGCCTCCCTCTTAGTCCTGATGGGTTTGCACAGGGCTTGGTTTCAGGGTCCCCATGGGCTTCCTGGGCTAGGCCTATACCAATGATACCCCTAGCAAGTGAGGACAACAAAAAAAGACCAGTTCATGTTGTCCAACTTTGAGGTCTTGGAAGAAGTGGCTACCAGTATGAGGGTAGGAAGTCAGTTTCCTCCAGAATCCAGAGAGCATATCAGCCAGCCTCGGGGTCAGGAAAGGAGCCCAGCCTTTCCACCAGCCACACAGGCTTGCAGTAGGATGGGGCTGGACTGGCCATGTGGGTCACTTGGGCCTAATGAGGGGAAAAGCAAGACCAGGGGGCAGTGGAGGGAGCATGGGAAAGCTGGTGGCCTAAGGAGAAAGCACTTCAGAGAAGGAATCTGTATTAGTTCTTTTTCACACTGCTATAAAGAAATACCTGTGACCGGGTAATAAAGAAAAGAGGTTTAATTGACTCATAAGTCACGAAACTTACAGTCATCGCAGAAGGAGAAGGGGAAGCAGGCACCTCCTTCACAAGGCGGCAGGAGGGAGTGAGTGGAGAATGAGGAATTGGCACACTTTAAAACCATCAGCTCTCCTGAGAACTCACCCACTATCAGGGGGACAGCATGGGAGAAGCTGCCCCCAGATCCAGTCACCTCCCACCAGGTTCTTCCCATGACACATGAAGATTACAATTCAAAATGAGATTGGAGTGGGGACACAGAGCCAAACCTCTCAGGGTTTCAGTCTGTCTTGCAGCTCCCCCGGGCTGAGCTGAGTGCAGACTGCTGGCGCTGTTTCACAGCACCTGGGGGCTCTGCCTCGTATGCCACCATCTGTTGCTTCCTGTGCTGGTGGCCTGCTTCCTCAAGAGGAGGGTGGATCTGCCTCTGCCAGCCCCCCGCAGGACCTTGTGGAGCCCTGGCCATCCCTCCACGGTGAGGGCATGAAACCGGGCTCCTGGCCCTTCTTGCTGCTTGAGTGACAAGACTCCAGTCATCCCTAGGCCTTGTCACTGCCCCTGCTTCTAAATGGAGAGCATTTTGCGAAACCTTCCTGGGAGAGGCCCTGTTATTTGTTTTATCTTGGTAAAGCCAGGTTAAGGCATCTTGGCAAGCAGACAAGAGGGGCGCCCAGGAAGGGTGGGAGTAGGGTGCGGGCCTTTGGGCTTACCTGGACCTGGGAGTTACCAGAAAGCAGGGCTGTCAGGGCTAAAGTCAGGAGACGGTGGTTATGCCGGGGGTGGGGGGTGGCACTAGGGGTGTGTGGCTGGCTTTGGTGGGAACATAAGTGAGAGCCAAGGTTTGTCAGCATGCAGCAGGGGCAGCTGGCAGCTGGCACCTGGCCTAAGGGCTGTGGCGCCCAGCGGTTGCCCTTAGTTCCTGAATCCAGGGGAACTTCCAGAGACTGGGTGCGGGGCTGCCTAGGTGTGGAGGTGGAGGGAGGCAGGGGGAGGGGCGGGAGAGGAGGCTTTGCATGGCAGGGTGAAGGCCAGGAAGTGGTCAGGGACCAATTTGCAGTGGCTGCTCCCATCCCAACCTCTACCCCCAAACCCACCTCTGCCCCCATCCTGGCGCAGGGTCAGGCCTGGGCATGTGTCTTCTGCTTTGGCCTCAGCAGATCACAAGATGGAAGCTGGCAGTCCCGTGGGGGCACCACTTGAGCCAGCAGTGACCTGCAGCTTCTGCTTCCTGGAACGTGGGATGCCCACCTGGGAGAACACGGAAAGGCCCACACCCCTGACCTTGAGGGCACTGGGAGATGGGGGGGCCAAGGTCCTGCAGCCCTGTGTGTACCCTGAAAAGTGGCCTAGGAGTCCTGCCTGCACGGTGGAAGGGAGGGAGAGGAAAATGGAGAGAGAAGTGCAGAAGAAGGAGAGAGAAAGAGAGATGGGGAGAGAGACAGAGGAGGCTGAGAGGAAGAGGAGGGAAAGAGATAGGGAGAGAGACAAAAGGCAGAGAGAGAGAGAGAGGTGGATGAGTAGGAGGCTGAGTTCCCTTGATCTAGGGGTGATGGGAGACAGTGACAGATCATCAGGACTTAGATTCTCATAAGGAGTGGGTGCACAAAACCTTGATCCCTGGCATCCACAGTTCACTTCAGGGTTTGTGCTCCTATGAGAATCTAATACCACCACTGATCTGACAGCAGGCAGGGCTCATGTGGTAATGCAAGGGCTGAGGAAGAGCTGTTTGTTTTTTTTTTGTTTTTTTTTTTTTTTTCTTCTTGTTGTTTGTTTGTTTTTGTTTTCGGGACAGAGTCTCACTCTGTCGCCAGGCGCCAGGCTGGAGTACGGTGGTGCAATCTCGGCTCACTGCAACCTCTGCCTCCCAGGTTCAAGCAATTCGAGGAGGAGCTGTTCATACAGATGAAGCTTTGCTCACTGGCTGGCTGCTCACCTCCTGCTGTGCAGCCTGGTTCCTAATAGGTGGGGACCCCTGATTTACCCAATAAGATACATACATTATTATGTAAATTGAATGTATTCACCCTGCACCACCAAAAATTGTCTTGCATAACTACACCCACCAGAAGGTCCCATAACACACTTCAGGAGCTGTAGACAGTAAGTCTGGAGCTCTGTTGTGTGTTCCATGTTTTCACCATCCATGGGCTAACAGGCTGTTAGTTTGCTAGGGCGGTTTTACAGTACCACAGACTAACTAGGCACCTTCAACAACAGAATCTTACTGTCTCATAGCACTGGAGGTCCTGAGTCCAAGATCAAGTTGTCAACAGGTGGATCCCTTCTGAGGGCGGAGCAGGAAGGCTGTACTCCAGGCCTGTCTACTGACTTGTGGGTGACTGTCTTCTCCCTGTGACTCTTCATTAAAGGTGATTCTGGTGAGAGTTCAGCAGATGAAAGCTGGATAGAATGTTTGTAGAATATGGAGGGAGCCAGGTGTGGTGTCTCATACCTGGAATCTTAGCACTTTGGGAGGCTGAGGCAGGAGGACTGCTTGAGGCTAAGAGTTCAAGACCAACCTGGCCAATGCAGGGAGACCCAGTATGTAAAAAAAAAAAAAAAAAAAAAAAAAAAAAAAAAAAAAAAAAGTATGTATATATACATTCCATATATATGGAATTTTTATATATATATATATATATATATATATATATATGGAAGGAAAAGTTCATTCTGACAAAGTCTCAGATGGAAATGAAGAACGTTATTGGAAACTGGAGGAAAGCTGACACTTGTCATAAAGTGACAAAGAACTTGGCTGCGTTGTGTTCACATCCAAGTGTTTTCTGGGAGGCAGAACTTGTGAATGATAAAACTGAAATTTGCAAGAAGAAATATCTAAGTAAAATAGTGAAGCAGCAGCTTGATTCTCTTGAATGTGTACAGGAGAATGAAAGAAAAGATGAGTGAGTTAGAGACCAAAGTTATCATCAAAAGGAACACAGAACTTAAAGATTTGGGAAACTTTTAGCCTTCTCAGCCTGCCCATGTTTTAACAAATAAGAAAGGGTCTTTGGGAGGGAACACAAAGGGTGTGGGTTAAGAGACATGGATCAGAGCTGTGCTATTTGCCAGGACAATGAAAGAGAGACCCTGAAGGCGTTTTGTAGAATGCCTGGGCTGCGCTTCCATCACAGGCCCATGCTGCCAGAGCACTGAGGGCAGTACGGTTTCCAAGGAAGGCCCTAGGGTGCGCTGGGGAACTTGGGGCTTGCTTCCCAGCAATCATTGAAGTCACTGGCCCCCAATTTCTGGTGTGGCACCCCTTGGCTGCCCCAAGTGTTGCTCAGTGGGTCCTGGTGCAGTGGGGGATGTGATGTCACCCCTCCAGAAGGCACAGGCAGAAACTACCCTTTGGCAGCATCTACGTGGTGCTAATTTTGCAGGTGTGCAGATTTTACTTTTCCCTCACAGAAATGGTGGAGGCAATGAAGAAATTAGCAGGGATGAATGTGGAGCTGACGGTTGAAGGACCTTCTATCTGTTGAAATATGAATGTGATTGTAGCTAGAAGAGCCTTTTGGAGAATAATCAGCAGCACTGAACAGAAAGAAACAAGGAGGGAGAAGACAAGCTTAAAAATGATTCGGGGATGTCGGCAAATGGTGAGACTGCTATACAATAGTCCTGTCTTATCCGGAGTTTGAGTTACCTATGGTACAGTACAATAAGATATTTTGAGAGAAAAAGAGACATTTATATTCATATAACTTTTATTACAGTACGTTACAACTATTCTGTTATTCATCATTTACTGTGCCTAGTTTATAAATTCAACCTTACCATGCATAGGACAAAGCATAGTATATATAGGGTTTGGTATTATCCATGGTTTCAGCACATCCACCAGGGGGTCTCCAAATAGATCCCTCTCAGATAAAGCAGAACTACTGTACTTTCAAGAAAAATGATGAGTTTTTTAAAAGAATATGTTAATTTGTCCCCTTCCTCTTTTTATTTACAGACTCCATTTTTATATACGATGTTGTAGTTTTTAATCTTTGGGTTTTCTACAACAGAAGTTATTTTGAAGAGAGAGGGTTGTTGTTACCTGAATATGTCCCATATTTTGCCTTTTAATTTTAATGTTTTAGAAAATGTCTTCTAGGAAAGGGAGGCTTATTTCTTTTGAGTGCCTGGCTTAAGTCACGGGCTTATATCTGTCAGTAATTTGGCCATAGCCATTGGCATTTTAGGCCACAGCCTAGTGCGCAAATGCTTATATATGTAGTATACATTTTATATCTTAGTAGATTTTTGTTTTTTGCTCATGTGGATTACGCCACAGAGTATTTAGAGCAGAGGCAAAGAACTTTTTATCCTGGAAGCTCCCAAGGGTGGTGGTCAATTTTGAGCACTGTACAACCAGAGAACAAATTTCAGTTTTGGTTTTCTTCTGTTAACTAAAACTCTTCACTAACTGCAGGAAATGATGATCAGTTGCAATTTAACAAGTATTTGTGTTCCTCTTATGTGCCACACAATTTGCCTAGGTACTGTGAGTGTAAAGAAGAAACATATGATTACTATTCTTATGGAGGCTCAGTCTAGTTACTTTTTTAAAACAGAATGAAACATATCAGAGTGGATGCTGTAAGGGTAAGAATGATTTAATGAAGTTATTTCACATATTGTACACACACACACACACACAGTGTTTCTTATTATAGCTCTTGTTCAAAAACGTTGAATAGCCATTACTCTAGTGCAGTGGTTTTCAATTGAGGTGCTTTTGACCTTCCAGGGGACATTTGGCAGTGTCTAGAGATATTTTTGATTGTCACAGCTTGGAAGGTATTACTGGCATCTGGTGGGGTGGAGAGTGGGATGCTGCTGACCATTCTACTATGCACAAGACAGTTCCCACAGCAAGGAATGATTCTGCCCACACTTCCAATAGCACTGCTGTTGAGAAATTGATTCTAGTGGAAGATACAGGCACGTAAATACATGAAAGAGAATAGGGAAGGGAATAAGAGGGAAGGTGCAAAGTGAGTTTGGTAGGCAGAGGGAAGGTGGTGGGGGGGAACACAGCTACTGACTCGCCAGCTCTACTGGGCGCTGTCCTGAGTTGGGGAAATAACTTTATTCTATATATTTATGCGAAGTGTCATCAATACACTGGCACTGGAAAGGGTAGGTATTATCCCAACCTATGAATGCACAAACTGGGTGTTTAAGTAACATACCTAAGGTCACACAGGAAGTTATGAGCTGGGACCGGGAATGGTGGCTCAGCACTTGGGGAGATGGATGCAGGAGGATCGCTTAAGCCAGTAGTGGGAAAAACAAAATGAGACCCCCGTCTCTAAAAATAAACTTGTAAGCTGGAATTGATGCTACTACTACTCTGAAATATGCTGGGTCAAAGAATTTGGATGATCAATGGACAAGTTTTGTGTCCCAGATGAATGAGGAAGTGAGAAAGTTGAAAGTGTGGAAGAAAGAAATCCATGAGGTACACTGTGCGATTTGGGCTCGCTAGGAAAGAGAAGCAGGAAGCAAAGACAGCAACTGATAAATCGGGAAAAGATGTGAAAAGCTCAAGAGTCTGGATGTCTTAGATGAGACGCATGCATTAAAAAGAGAGAGAGAGAGAGAAAGAGAGAGAGAGAAAGAATGAAAGAAAAAGAAAGAGAAAGAAAAGGAAGAGAGAAAGAAAGAGAAAGAAAGAAAGAAGGAAGGAAGGAAAAAGAAAGAAAGAGAAAGAAAGAAAAAGAGAAAGAGTTTAAAAAAAAAGAGTCTGGATGTCTTGATGAGTTTCTAAATAGAAATAGCAAGGGAAGAGGAACTACAAAAGAAAGTCATGGACCTTTTGGAGCAGGGTATTACAGTTTAAGTCTTCTAGTACGGAGCAGCACAATTAGGAGTATGGACAAGTGAAAGTCTTGGAGTAGAGAGCAAAGAACACTGTTGAATAGAACATGACCACACCATACCTTGGTGTGATCTCAGGTATTGAATAGGTTGGCTGTGGATACTCAGTGAACGTGGGAGAAGGGTCTAGAGATCTATTGATGACAGAAACAGAGAAATAGAATGTAGAATATTGGCTTGTGAAGAGGAAGGGTTTGGAGTAAGAAGTGAGCAGTTATTGAGTGTGTGTGGACCTAGGAGAACTTAGAAATCTTCCTTCTCCTAGAGCAGTCTCTATTTGAAAAGCCCTCAGGGAGGTAGTTTATTCAGAAAACAGTTTTGCTTAGCTAAGATGAGGATGCGATTATAGAAGAAAAAGTGATAGAATGTGTTATAGTGGAAAGGAGGTTCCAGGAGCATGAGAGGAACCTGGAAAAGTTCAGCAGTGGTGCCATGAGGAGCATTTTCTATCCTGGGCATGTGTGTGTAGAGGTGGTGTACATTTTCAGCATCATGCATGGATAGAGATGAGTGGCAATAGTGATTTTGGTCCATAGGTTTTTGGTGTCTTAACTAGCTATAGATCTCTACCACTAAAGGAATTGCCTGTTGAACATTGTTAGGTATGTGAGGACTGGAGGCAAACTGTCTGGGTTTGAATTTTGATTCTGTCTCTTGCAACATGTCTGGGTTCAAATCCTAGCTTTGTTTATTAAGTTTTTTTAAGTTGATGATCTTGGGCAAATGTCGTAGCTTCTGTTTGCTCATGTAAATGGACACAATAGTTGCTACCTTGTGAAATAAGTTAACTCATGTAATTGCCCAGCATTTACCAAGAAGCAAAGAAGCATCAGTGTTCAGTTTTAGTCACTGGGAATTCTGTAGCTGGACTGTGAGGGGGTGAGTACGTCTCTCTCTCTCTCTCTCTCTGTCTGTCTCTCTCTCTCTCTGTGTGTGTATGTGTGTGTGTGTGTGTACGTGTGTGTGTGCGTGCGTGTGTGTGTGTGTGTGTGTGTGTGTAGCACTTAATAGCATTCATTAAGGAAAAGATACTTTTTATAACGTAGAGGCATCTTTCATCTGTTTTCCTGTCAGGAGGGAAGAAGAGAGTTTGGAGGATATGAATTCTGTTTAATACTAAGCTCTCTTCCTCAAAACCAGAGTACGTAGAATGTCTAATAATTTATAGAATTTCTAGACTTAAACAATCTGATTAAAAATTTTTTTTTGTTTTCTCAGGTTGAGACTGAGCTAATTTGTTGTGACATCCTTGATGTACTGGAAAAATACCTCATTCCAGCAGCTAACATTGGCAAATCCAAAGTTTTCTATTATAAAACGTAGGTTCTATGCTAGAATGAAAAATGTAAGATTAAAAGTTGGCCCTTTTAGTATCCTGACTCCTTTCTAGGTAGGTTTTCAACTTTTATTTAAGCATAATTGTTTAATGTTAGAAAGATCATTAATGTTAGAATAAAAAGATGGTCAGGCTATTATACAAATGTATTAGCTTTTGCTTTGCTTATTTATATTCTTTTGCTTTCATGGGACCCATCCCATTTCCCTCCCCCAAATGACCATACATTTCACAGTGATATCTTAATGTTTTATATACGATTTTTGTTTCATGATTAATACACTGTCGTGCCTTTCCTTGGAACCACTGGCTTGTTTAATTGTAGTCTAACAAGTGATAATTATGTGGAGTTTTAGAGGCTCCTCAGTTAATTTCTGTGGAGTTTTTACTTACATTTAGTAATATGAAATTTCTAAGGAAAAAAATGAAACAAAGCCAACCATTCCTGAGAGTGTTTAAAATTACTGAAGCACATCTGTTACCTGTTACATATATTTTTGTCACATATTTTATATAACATAAAACAAGCAGCTTATTTTCCTTTAAAAATCATTGTTCCTCATTTAATTTTTTTTTTTTTTTTCTTTAGGAAAGGGGACTACCACAGGTATCTGGCAGAATTTGCCACAGGAAATGATAGGAAGGAGGCTGAGGGGAATAGCCTAGTGGATTATAAAGTTGCTAGTGATATTGCAATGACAGAACTTCCACCAGTGCTTCCCATTCACTTAGATCTTGCTCTAGGCTGGGCGCGGTGGCTCACACCTGTAATCCCAGCACTTTGGGAGGCTGAGGCAGAAGGATCATGAGGTCAAGAGATTGAGACCATCCTGGCCAACATGGTGAAACTCCGTCTCTTAAAAAAAAAAAAAAATCTTGCTCTCATTTTTTCCATATTCTACTATGAAATTCTTAATTCCCCTGACAGTGCCTGCAGATAAGTTGTGAGGAAGAACAAAAGCTCTTGGTGTGAAGGTGTGATAGTTAATACTGTCAACTTGATTGAACTGAAGGATGCAAAGTACTCCTCCTGGGTGTGTCTGTGAGGGTGTTGCCAAAAGAGATTAACACTGAGTCAGTGGGCTTAGAAAGGCAGACCTACCCTCAATCTGGGTGGGCACCATCTAATTAGCTGCCAGCACAGCCAGAATAAAAGCAGCAGAAGAATGTGAAAAGAGGAGACTGGTTTAGCCTCCCAACTTACATTTTTCTCCCGTGCCGGATTCTTCCTACCCTCAAACATCAGACTACAAATTCTTCAGCTTTGGAACTCGGACTGGCTTCCTTGTTCCTCAGCTTGCAGATGGCCTGTTGTGGGAACCTTGTGAGTGAGTTAATACTCCTGAATAAACTCTCTCTCTCTCTCTCTCTCTCTCACACACACACACACACACACACACATATATGTTTATGTATTATATAATTATATATATACTATATATCCAGCGCTATATATTCAGTGACACATTGGGCCAAAGAGCGGTGTTGGGTGTGGGAGAGACCTGAGCTGGGGAAGTCACTTTCTCTTGGAGACGCTGTTTCCTGGCAACCGCCGTTATTAGCCCTTCACCTCCGTTATTAGCCCTTCCCCTTTATATGTATATCCTATTAGTTCCGTCCCTCTAGAGAACCCTGATACAGCATTGTATTTTACTAAAGTTCATATTTCTTGTTATGCACATTTAGTTTTTCAATACGTTGATTTATTAAGTTTATATCTCAGTGTGATTTGTTCATACAAAATTGAGTAAGTGAAACATTAGCATATTTTAGAGATGTGGAAAAAATGTCAGGTACAAGTTTAATTATTAGTCAATGTATTCAGTCAGACAATTCAACTAGGATTAAGCTTTTTAAAAATTAAAAATAGTAAAAATTCATGTTATTTTAAAGATTTTCAATAAATATTTTCTTTTTTTAAGAATTACCTATGCTAATTAAAGGATGTTTATTTCGCTTATTTGAGTAGCACATGGACTTTTAGCTTAGTGGCTCATTTTGTGTGTTGTCTGGTTTGATTCGAATAAGATTACTCACTAAGTATACAAAGGGGGAAATTTTACATTAAAGTTAACGTCAAATGGGCTTTCAGTTGTGTTCACAGGCGTTGACTTCTCTCCAGGACCCGTGCGGCTTAGTTGCATAAAGAGTGTATCTAATACCAAATGCAATTCCAGGCACTCTTCCAAGTGTTCCACTTGCATTATTTCATTCAATTTTACAGCAACCTTTCAGGTGGTTATTATTAGTACACTTTTTCCCCACCAGAAGAAGAAACCGAGTCATAAAGACCTTAATTTGGGACAATCACGTGTGTAGGAAAGGGGCACCAGGATTCAAACGTATAATCTGAAACAGGATTCTGCAAACGTCACTACCGTACTATTCTGTCCCATCCACTGACACTGTACCTTGATTCTCAGAACTTCACGTCCTAACTGTGGCAAAACGGCGAACGTGCTTTATCTGCAACACTGTGCAGATAATGACCTTTACTCTTACTGGCAGGGTAAGGCTATCTGGGTGGGAGTTGGGCGGGTCCTGTCTCCTAGGCAACAGCACGTGCGCACACGCGGCCAATGATGCACACCCCTCCCAGGACCCAGGAAGGTGATGTCACTTCCTTCCTCTGGTTGGTTGCCCCAGCGACACGTTGGGCCGACGAGCGGTGTTGGGTACCAGAGGGGCCGGAAGTCACTTCCTCCCGGGGACGCTGTATCCTAGCAACCTCCCTCCGCCTCTGTTATTAGTCCCTCCTCCTCGCTTGGTCCAGGACCGGTCCTGCGGGCGCTGCCAGGCCCACGCAGGCCAAGGTGAGCAGCTCCTACCCGAGGCCAGGCTCTTGGTTCTCAGGGTCGCGGGGAACTCGCCGCACGCGTCGGGGGCTGGGAACAGAAAGCAGGACCTGGAGGCCACTAGGGATCCGGACAGAGACCACGCTTGGGCGTGCACCGGCCTGGCGTTCGCTGGACGTTCAACCTACGGGGCGGTGAGGAGCGGGCGGGCACCCGGACGCCACCTGGCCTGGCCGGGAACTGAACCCGGGCGCGCACCGCTCCTGGCGGCCCTGCCAGGCCTCTGCTCCGAGCTCGGGAAACCGCGATTTTAATGCGACTCATCGCGAAAGCTTCGTATTTTTGTTTTACGTGGCTCTCTCAACACTGTGAGAGGAAAAAGTGGCTTGCAATAAATATCGCTGGCTTATTGGCGGGTCAGCATGACGATCTTTTTCTTTGAATAGCGCTATATGCAAATATATGAATACATTTTTTTTTGGTGGTGGTGCTCATGATTTTACTCCGACTATCCTTTTGATGGCCTTTTAAATAAGGCATGGCTTATTTTGAAGGCAATGTTATACTTTAGAAGAGAGGTGAAAAATAAGGTGCTCTATTTTAATTGAGAGCGTTTTGCGGTATTAACATGTAATCATTTATTTGCTGAGTTTTTAAGTAATTGCTAAACTATTTTCGGATAATTTTCAATTGATTTTTTTTTTTTTAACAAGCTTGTTGTGAGAATTTGATGCTTCTTTACCAGAACTCCTTTTACATTTTTAAGTGAAGATGTAGCCTAATGTTCATATGAGATGCTTTTCTTAGTTGGTTTGACTTTTAGGGAAAGAGTAGAATCAAATGTAGTAAAATAAATTCTCAAGCATGCAAAGCCTGATTTTTTTTTTTTTTTATATTTCAGCCACTATCAGAAGTTCAATTATTCTAACAATTAGCTATTTTATAAAGGCAAAGAGACAAAAATACACTATGTCTGATGAAGTTTTTAGCACCACTTTAGCATATACGAAGAGTCCGAAAGTTACCAAAAGAACTACTTTCCAGGTAAAGTATTTCAAAGTATTTTTATTTTGAGTCATTTCACAGTGTAAGCACTGTATTAGATGTGTAGAAACTGGTGATCCTAGGAACACTCCTATACAAAGCAGGGGTAAATCTTTCATTTCTTTTGAGGACATGAGCACATGAGCACATGATCATGTTTGTGCTTCATCCATTATTATAAACTCCCCTGTATGGTTTTAAGATCACCAAAGCAGCCTCAATACTAGGTTCCTAGTAACTTAAGTTGGATAGCAACCTTAAATTGCCATTTTTATATAAAAACTTTTTTTCTCTTGTAACATAATGTTTAAATTTTTTCTGTTGAGTCACTGCAATTTTGAATTCAGCCTCTGAGTTTGCAATATTGATTGCATCCATTTCTGAAATACGCTGAGACAAGAGCTCTTAAAAATACCAATTTCTTTCAAAAGGCTGGAGGTTTTTTTTTTGATGAATTCTAATCTAAATTGAGCTCCTTCTTGTTTGTTACCCTCCAGCTCTAATCACAACCTGCAATTAATTTATTTGATAATATCTGTCTCCTCTAGTTTAACTGCAAGCTCCTTGAGGAAGGGTGCTTGTCTGTGTTGCTCTGCATTGGGTTTGAGGCATAAGGTGGGTACATAAAGTGGGCTTGCAGGGAATATTTGTTAGATGAATGAAACCTAAGTTTGAAAGCAGTTATTAATCAAGCATTATTTGTTTAAAGAATTACTTGTAAATATGATACCTCCATGTTTGGCTGGAAATTGATTTCATTCTTTCATTTCAGGATGAGCTAATAAGAGCAATTACAGCTCGCTCAGCCAGACAAAGGAGTTCTGAATACTCAGATGACTTTGACAGTGATGAGATTGGTATGTGGCAGTATGAAAAAATGAACCACTTTTCTTTTTTGCTTCTTAGTTTTGTATTTAGCCAGCTCCCCCAACCCACTCTTCCAAATCACTTATGTTAAAATAATACCCATGCATTCACTAGTTTTAGATTTTCAACTTTTTAATTAGTAGAAAACCACTCTTAATTTTCAAGAAGTTGTATGATTTTTCTTGTGGGTTTTTTTTTTTTTTGAATGTGTATATTAAAATATAAATTAATTGATGCCAGGTTTGCAGCAAAAGGAGGGCTGCCAGTGGTAAACCACATTGGAGAAGAGAGATTCATCTTTACGATCAAGCCTAGGAGGTGCTACAGCTAGTTAGCAACTAGGTCCCACAGAACTAAACTTTGCTGCACATTGGAAGTGCTTTATAATGCTTGCTATAAATCGGACTTTTTTTTTTTTGGCTATGATAATGGGTCAATTTAAAAACCACAGACTCTTTGTGTTTCATATATCAGTACTATTATAATTTAATTTGGTTTCTCTTAGCCATGTAAAAATATTAACATTTTAGTCAGTTGTAAGCATATGGAATTCTAAACTTCATGTTTTATTCTTTAAAATTTGGTGAATAATTGTTAATGATTTCTGTAAAACCGATCATAACCAAAGTTAAATCACTGCTATGTAGTTAGCTTAGCATTCCTTATGATTCTTAGTAAAGCTAATATTCTGGTGTGGATGAAATTGTAGTTCCAAAATTTCTAAGGAAAAAAATATAATTAGTTGTTACTAATTAAATTCTTTCATTTACAAATGTTCTTGATTTCATATGATGAAGTAATTTGCAAATAGAAGTTTTACAGTCCAAAATCGAAATTAAATGCTACATGGGTGATTGTTAGGTACATTTGGACGAATTTTTCCAGAGCAAACACAGTGTTTACTGCCCTACAGACACACGATAAATACATTTTGAATCAATCAATGAAATTGGAATTATTATTTCATAAATGTCAATGAAACATGCCTGAGTTAGCTGTGTTTTTAGAGCTGCAAGTTTATTTATAAAATACATTTGTGCCTATTCATTGTTGTAATTTTGTTTGTAGTTTTTAAGGTAATCTTTTTGATTAAATTAATATAACATTGACAATTTAAAAAAAATACTGTTGAAAACATTTTTTCTTTTCACTTTTTCAGTTTCTTTAGGTGATTTTTCCGACACTTCAACAGATGAAAATTCAGTTAATAAAAAAATGAACGACTTTCATATATCGGATGATGAAGAAAAGAATCCTTCAAAACTGTCTTTTTTGAAAACCAAGAAATCAGACAGTAACGTAACCAAAGATGAGCCAGTATGTGCCATCAAAAATGATGAGGAGACAGCACCTGAAGGGTGTGAAGACATTGTTGTAAAATCCTCTGAATCTCAAAATAAGGACGAGGAATTTGAAAAAGACAAAATAAAAATGAAACCTAAACCCAGAGTTCGTTCAATTAAAAGCACATCTTCAGGTAATTTGTTAGGATTACTATAATTGCATTTCTTGAAAGTTTATTTTAAAATAATCAGTCCCAAAGCTTTTTATATGGTAGCTAGTATATATTTAAGAGAAAAAGACAGACTTAACTTCAGTTTTACACACCTGTTGTATTTTGTCTCGCATCTAGGCTGTTGCCTGATAGAAAGCCAGAGCACCTTTAGTCATCCATAGCACCCATCGTTGTAGCCCTCCACACACCTAGACCTGTGAGTTTCAGTTTTGTTTGCAGGCATGGAACTAGAATGGAATCCTGTTTAATCCCTGTCACACTCTAGAGATTAGAGTTACAGCAGTATTGGGACTAATCCTTAAAACAGTCATTGCTATACCAATATTGCACCAGAAAATTTTCTTGACGTTTGTATATTTGAAGGATGAGTTATGTTGTTGTTGCTGCTGCTGTTAGTTGAAGCTTCCAGGTGCTCCTTGAGAGAATCTCCATTTGGTCTCTGTATATATGAAAATCTACTAAGGTTCAGTTTTCCAAAGGAAAGTTCTGATGTGATCTGAGATTACAGGAGATTTTCCACAATTGTACTGAACTTTAAGCATAAAGATACAAAGATAGAATGAAACAGAGACCAAGCCCTCTCATGCCCTGGGCTACCATTCTTGAACTTGTACGTGCAAGTTTAAGGGTTTTGTGTTTTTCAAGTCTTCTTTCTATTTTATAAAGGAATTATTAGTTGATGTTAACCTTCATAAAAGTCTCCTTCCATATCATCAGTAAATACAGTGCTGGTAAATATTTCATACTTTGCTTATTGGAAACTAGTGGTAACATCAGACAAAATTTTATTTCAGGCATGTATTAGGGATCTGCTCCTTTCTTCTTGATCGCACAATCTCATTAACTTTGAAATGAGCAAAGGATCTAAGCAGGCCAAAGAACACTAGAATAATGTCCAGGACATGGAGGGGAAAAGCCACTGTGTGTTAGTTATATATGACTTCAGCAAATAAGTTAAGCTTCACTATCTTCATGATGAGGAAGCTAATAAAGCCCTCTTTCTATTCCTGCAAAATTGTTGTAAGAATTTATTGAAGTGCATCTCATAAACTATAAAAAAAAGAAAACTACAAAAATGCAAACAGGAGGCATAATTAAACAGAATTAACTCGTTAAAATGTACCTTCCAAGTAGAGTGAGTGAAATCAAAGCTGGAGAGAAGAGGAACGTAATTGAACTTGTTATTGAGAAATTGCTAGCATATAGCAGCTAAAAATTTGTCTGAGACAGGTGGACGTATATACTTAAAAGTGTATGGTAGATAATTAGGAAAGCAATAATCCACCTATTTCATACCTTAAAACAAACAAACAAACAAACAAAAAAAGAAACAAACCTGCTTGTGGTGGGTTAAAAGGGTTCAAATGAATCAGGAAATACTGTATTTTAACCACAAGGTGGCATCAGGATTCCAAATGCTATATGCAATATTATATTTAGCATGTGTAAAATAAAAATAATTACCTAAATAGGTAATTGTATACATTGATTACCAAAAGAGCATTTTTCTTAAAGTATAGGTGTTTTTATTTTCTTTCTGGGAACTTGACAGTGCTTCTGGAAGTGGAATTGTAATAGAAAATTTATGAAAGTTGTCATTCTCAACTTCTTCATGTTGAAGAGTAAAAACCGAGGCTAGTGTTCCTAAGATAATATTTGGCATATAGAATATATTAAGTGTTTAAATGAATAAGTTGATATATGAATGATTTATCTTTGAAAGAGGGAGTATAGCTCATGAGTTTATCCTTCTCTAAATTCTTTGACATTTTTATTACATATATAGGTTTGGAACTCAGCATTTTTAATGTGGTGAGATATTACTGAGTAGCAAGTAATACTTCATCAAAATATTAGAACTTGAAGGTTTTCTCTGTCCTTGCTTATCTTTTATAAAACGTATAATAAACAGACTTTACAACCACCACTGAAGTGACAGTTGCTCTATAAAGTGAAAGTGTTTTTTGCAGGATATGTTTTTGTTTTAATACTAACATGACTGAAATCATGAACTTTGGAATCAGGATGTCTCTCCTTTAATCTGAGATCTGCAGCCTGGCATAGTTTGTGACTTTGGGCATGAGACTTCCTTGTTCTCATTTTATTCATCTTTAAAAATGGGATAATAGTTGTCTACCTCTAGGAGTTTGTGGCAATTAAATGAGTTCACATATTTGAAGTGCTTAGAACGGTATTGGCATAAATTTCCCACTCTATAAATGTTCTGATTATTCATTTTTTATTTAGCATATGTTTATCAACATGCTCAGCAGATGCAAATATCCGTCATGCAGGATGCATAAGTTCTAGAGATCTGCTGTACAACATCGTGCCTGTAGTTAACAATACTGTCGTTTGCACTTAATGAGAAGGTAGATCTCATGTTGTGTTCCTACCACAATAATAAAAAAAAAATGGACTCAACACCTTCTTTCAGGCATTATGTAATACTCTACTTAAAATGAGGCTCGAAAGACATGCAAGCATTTGTCAGAAGGAAAAGCAGGAAATGGATATTCTAGGCAGGGGTATCAGCTTGGGTAAAGGTATGGTAGGAGGGATTGTGGCATGTGTGCGTGACAACTTAGCCCAGCATTTCAGGAACACAGATTACAAAATGGCTGTAAACAAGACAGTGAGGGAAAAACCATAAAAACCTTTTATATTGTTCAAAGGCAGTTAAGCTTTTAGGATGGGATCCTGGGGAACCATTGAAGAATTTTGTAGAGAGGAGTGATGTGATCGGATTCGCATTTTGTATATATCATGGGAGCAGTAATCTAGGAAAGAGTGGATAAGGACCTGACTGTAGGGATGTAGAAAGTGGAATAAATGAGATATTTGGCAAGTGGAATTGATGGGGTATATTAATGCTTTGGATATAGGGGAGAATAGAGGGAGGAATCTAGGGCCCTTGGATTTGGGGTTGAGCATTTGGCTGGAGTTAAGGATGTAGCTAAAATTTTCAAGGAATTAGTTATTATAATACCAACTTGGTATGGCTGTGGAATCTTCTGGCAGCAGTCATAAACCCATTTATAGGTATATGGGAGGAAGATGTTACTTAGACCAGTTTTGAAGTTTAGAAAAATGCATTTGTAGAACAATAGAAATATAACTATATATAGCAGGTAAAATTCAGGCAAAAAATATATACGTGGAAAACCTTTCCATTATGTTTCAAATGCTTGAGTGCATGTCAGCATTAGATTCTTGTCTTAAACTTAGAAGTAATGAAAATAGCGAAATTTTAATAACTGCTAAAGAAATTTTATGGACTCAGAACAATTAACTCATAAAAGATTCCTTCTTCTAGTGAGATTCAGCACTCCTGTCCCTCGTGTGCCAACATCTTCATCTTTGTCCTTGTAACAGAACTGACCTTTGTCTCATCATTTTGTTTAGAAAAATCAACCTGTAAAGTCCCTGGACAGGTCCATTGCCACTTTGTTGATTATGAGATTTAGTACTTGTACACAGCTTGGTAGTCAAAGGTCTGTTGGATGAATCTCCTCATTTTTTAGTGGTAGAAACAGGCAAGATTTTGTTTTTTAACATTTTTTTGAATACTATGAGAGTTCATAGGCCAGGCACGGTGGCTCATGCCTGTAATCCCAGCACTTTGGAAGGCTGAGGCGGCTGGATCACCTGAGATTGGGAGCTGGAGTCCAGCCTGGCCAACATGGAGAAACCCCATCTCTACTAAAAATACAAAATTAGCCAGGCGTGGTGGCGCACGCCTGTAATCCCAGCTACTCGGGAGGCTGAGGCAGGAGAATCACTTGAACCTGGGGGGGCAGAGGTTGCTGCGAGGCGAGATTGTGCCAGTGCACTCCAGCCTGGGCAACAAGAGTGAAACTCTGTCTCAAAAAAAAAAAAAAATAGTTCATAATGTTGAAGAGTTAACTTCTCGTGAAGCTAAAGTATACTGGTTACTTTCAGGATGGCAACTATTTTTTTTTTTTTACTTTGATCATTAACTGTCATTTGTGCCTTACTAGATAGAGCTCTGTATAGAAAAGAGTTGTGGGCGTCATCTGGACTCTTCAGGACAGAGAGCTAAGGGGCATGGGCACAGGAGGGAAGTATGGTGGCACCCAGAGAGATAGATAAGGCCATGGTGACTTTTTTGTACACATACTTTAAGCATTTTATTTTTCAGTGGAAAACAACAGCCTTGACACAGATGCTCACTTTAAACCATCACCTCGGCCAAGGAGTATGTTAAAAAAGAATAGCCACAGAGAGGAGACAGATGGACTAGAAGATAAAGAAACTGCCCTCAGTAAAGAATTGGAGTTACGTTCTTCACCCTCTTTCCTTCCAATGCCGAATGGCACACAATTAGAAGCTGAGAAAAAAGCATTCTCTGCAAACCTTGATGCTGAGGTTAGCACGACTGCTAAACTGTTGAATTGTGTTCTTGAATTTATGCTTTTTTATCTGATTATGAAAAAGAGAGGGAGAGAATGAATTTGTGTGCATGTGTGTGTTTCACATATTTTCTTCTGCAACTGATAAGGAAAGAATTTTTAAAAATACACTGTATTCCACCAAGTTTAAACCTGCATGAATTGTAAAATGTAGCATTATTGTACATACCAGTAAGGAAGAAGGAAATGTATCTAATTAAACTATAACACACCAGTGATTGTAGTGTATCCAGTTTTAAAGGAAGTAAAATGTCAAAAAATGTTGCTTTTCTCAATCTATATAATAGTGTTTATCTTTAATAATTTTTTAAATTTATGTATCTTTGAATTATGTAATTTATGGCTAAGAACAATAATGTCATTTTATTCATTTGATTATATTCACTCAACAAATGTGCGTTCAATGTTCATGGCACTGTTCTGTGTCCTTTGGGTTATGCTCCAATAGCATTAAGTGTGGCCTTTCAGATTTCCATCAGGGAGTTTACTATGCATTGTTATTCACTATGAGAAGCAAACTTTCTCTTCTGAACTTTACAGAAGGGAAAAGTACAGGAAGAACATTTATTCTCCATAATCTGCTTGGGCAAATTGGGAAAAAGGAACTGCATGCTACCTGGCCAAGCTTTTTTCTTTTTCTCATCGCTTGTTGGCAGTGTTAGTGTGTAAAGATCTGCTCCCTGGGAGGTGAGGTAGACAGGGCGGAGAGGAGCTCCTCTGTGCTATGAATAAATGGGGAACCCCCTTTATTCAGACCGGAAGTATCAGGAAGCACAATGGGATGCCAATTCAAATCTTGTTCTGCGGTTGAACTTTACTGGTACAGTCGACAATTTGATATATGTCTAGCTGACACCACCAAGCTGTTTAATTTGTTCTGAAAACCAGAAGGCGAAGCCCAAGCAATTACTTTATATTTGAGAAAATTATCTGGTCAGTTGAATATTGTGCTAGTTTGTTGTAGCTAAATGGGTTCTTTTTAATTATTAATGCTAAATGTCCTAGCCTTAGTGTATCTTATGAAGGTCTCATTTGCATTTGCAAAGTAGATATGTTCCTCAGGTGTTTAATATAATGTTTTGTAATTTAAGTTTGGTCAACGTGGTTGGTAATACCATTCAGATCTTCTTATCTTTCTCGACTTCTCATCTAATTTGTTTACCAGTTACCAACTTAGGGTTATTAATATATCACGTTATGTTTGTGGGTTTGTCTATACTTCTCTTTAGTTCTGTCAGTATTTATCTGTTTTTTTAAATTATTGTTTTTATTGTTGTTTCTCTGTTGTTCTTTTCTTGCCTTTTTTGAGGGTATAATCATGAGTTTTTTAGTTTTTTATTGTTATTGACCATTTATCTATATCTGTTTGCATTATATTTTTCATAGTTGCTCAGTGGGCTACAAAATACATCTAAAAATTCTCAGTCTGTTTAGAATTGATATTGTATTGTTTCACATTTAACATAGAAATCTTGCTTATAGTTCCATATACTCCCTCATCCATTGTGCTATCATTGTATATATTACATCTACGTATCATATAACCCACACAATAAAGTTAAAACTTTTCTTTCAAGAGCCCTTTTATTCTTCATATTAGACTTTTAAAGAATTAAAGAAGACTAGAATATATATAGATATATACAGGATCTGCTTTTATAGGATTTGCTGAGGTCTCCCTTATGCCACAGATAGAGGTGGCAAACGTTTTTGGTGAATTTCATATGCTGATTTTGTGGTCACTGTCCTCTGCTATTTTGGCTGATCTGGTGGTCCTAGACTCTATCTTCTGCCCCTGCGAGTCAGTCCACCAAGGCTGTGGCCTCCTATTACTTGAGCTGCATAGATTGCAGAATGCCTTCTGGCAAAAAGATACTAATTTGTAGATCTCCTCAGGTGAAGCTTTGTCTTTCAGGGTAGACTCCAGTGTCTCAGCCTTCTTCCATTTTCTCACATGTTTTCTCTCCTCTGCTTTTGGCATATAATTTCCTTTGCATCCATAAAATATCACGGGGAAAGAAAATTAAAATATTTGCACAACAAAGTTGAACTTCGTACAATATAATATCACCTTTAGGCTAGGTGATTCTAAAAAGAAATATTTACACTTTGATACACAAATATAATTATTTCATCTCAGATATAGTTTTCGGAATTTTGAGGAAAACTCAAGTGAATATAGTCTATGTGCTTTTTCTATCTAAAATATTTGGAAGTAGCTGCTTACTTGATTTTATTAAATGCTTTCATTTGGATAACTAGTAATATTTGCTTGGGACTAAAGTATTTTACCTGTCTTCTTTATGCATTCCTTCAAAGGATAATTGTAGGAAGAGTTATCAAATCAAATCTTGGCCTTAAATATTTATAAGAAATTTGATTTTAAAGTAATAGGAGTTTTGAAAATTGGTAAAATCAAATAGAGAGGTGGTGGCAGTTAGGTAAAGAACTTGAGTAACTCTTTCAGTGGCCCCTTTTAATGACCAAGACATCAAGGCTTGAAAGTAAAGCATACTCACCTCCATTGGCTCGTCACATTTTGTGTTTCAGCAAGAAATGCCTAATCATGCAGATTTCAGAATTATGCCCTATTTCGGAATTTGTAGTTTTACTAATGCTGTTGTTCCCACAAATGTTGGTAACTAAACTTACTTGGCAAATATATTTTTTTGCAAAAACAGGATTCATGCTTAACAAGTCTATCATCGTCATCTCTTAAACAAATTCTTGGAGATTCTTTTTCACCAGGATCTGAGGGAAATGCATCCATAAAAGGTGGTTATATCTAATAATTATATCTTATTTGTGAACTCTGTACTACTTAGAATATCCTGTTTGTAGGAGAAGTCATACTTTCTATAGTTATAAGGGAAATACATGTTTTTGTGTGTTTGATTTTTAATCCAGACCATATAGTTAACTAACTGTGATTTTGGATGCAGAACTTAATCTCTCATTGCCTCAATTTCCCCAAATTATATTATCTGTCTCATAAGGTTATTGTGAAAATTAAGTGATGTAGTGCATTTTAGCCACTAACCTAATTCATGCCCCAAGTGGAGTGAGCACTTACGGTAAACTATCGTTATGTATGGGTTGCTGTGATATACTGCAGGACAACATAAGAGCTAGGTGGAATTTTAAAGTGAGACTAAGCTAGGTTTGAATACCGGTACACATTACATTATATAAGCAAAGCAATTAACCTTTCTGACCCTTTATATTAATCTTTAAAAATGGGTAAAATAAGAATAATCTGTTATAGGGTGGTGTAAAATTAAATAAATTAATATATGCAAAGTATTTACAGCAATACCATAGTAAGCACTTAGTGTGATATGTGAATTAACATTTTTTTTTCTTAATGCTGTGATATGTAGCTTAATGAAAGCTAAAACATATAGCTATTTCTAGGTCTGAGATGTGAACATTTATTAAGTGCTTACTAGGTAGTATCATTTTTGTCATTTTACAGATGAGAACAGCTGAAGTACAGTGATTTGGGGAAACATACCCAAGGTTAGAGATGGAGCCACAGTTAAATCTTGGGCTCCAAAGTTCTCATTCCTTTCACCGAATACATTAAGAGCTCCAAAGAATCCAGTAATAAATTGAGTCATGAGTAATTTCCAAATGTGAATAATAATGTAATTTTAAGCCCATTTTACCTCAAAACAAATTCTAAAAAAAAAAAGATGGTCATAATGAAACCAACAGCATTAAGACTTTTGACAGTGAAGATTCAGATTTTGCTGGGAGGTGGATCTTCGCAGAACTGAAAGTTGGTGATCCCACTCCCAAATATAGTAGAATCAGGATAGTAGAATCAATTCTATAAATGCAAAACTGAGTCTTTGTATGCCAGAGCTTGAGCCTGTTTCTTGGAGCACTGAGAGTATAAGCGTTAGGCTTGTCTTTATTGTCCCTTATGTTATCAGAGACAGTACTGCATCTTGGTGGGATGAAACTCAGTAGAGACTGTGTAAAAGTGCATTGATTCTTGGTTCTTTCTGCATCTATACCATTCAACAATTGTACTACTAGTAACTGTAGTAGCCTAGGGAGGTGTGGCTCCTTCTTTCGCAGCCTGTTGTTCTAGCTAAGAAACTCAGACTTTAGGGTTGAACAGATATTGTCATCTCACTTACTTGGTTTGTGTATCAACAACTCTTTTAATGTTTCTTTTGTGTTAGGGTAGTTACTTCATTCTGTTTGTTAATATGCTATTTTTGTAGGTATTAGATTTGTTAAGTGCTTCATTAAACGTAGACTTTTTTGTGCAAGTTTAATATGACAGTTTTCTTCATATTTTATAAGAAAAAAAGATTATAAATAGTTTAAAAGAAAGCAAATGAATCTGGTATTCACATATTTATTCAGAAGGGGGTTTTAATGGTATTACTCTGTCTCAAAATAGATCGAAATGAAGAAATCACTGAAAACCATAATTCCTTGAAATCAGATGAAAATGAAGAGCATTCATTTTCAGCAGACCATGTCACTACTGCATTTGAGAAATCCAAGGAAAGTCAAGTGACTGCTGATGACCTTGAAGAAGAAAAGGAGAAAGCTGAACTGATTATGGATGGTGACGGAACAGTTGATCCACTACTATCTAAATCTCAGAGTATCTTAATACCTGTCAGTTCAACAGTGTCTGCAAAGGTATTTATAAAAATTCATACCTTTCATTCTATAGCTTAAAACTTGAAATAGAACTTGAAGATTTTTTTTCTTTTTTTCTTTTCTTTTCTTTTTTTTTTTTTGACATGGAGTTTCACTGTCTCACCCAGGCTGGAGTGCAGTGATGCATGCAAACTCAGCTCACTGCAACCTCCGCCTCCTTCAAGCAATTCTCTGCCTTAGCCTTCAGAGTAGCTGGGAATACAGGCACCCACCACCATACCTGGCTAATTTTTTATAGTTTTAGTAGAGATGGGGTTTCACCGTACTGGCCAGGCTGGTCTTGAACTCCTGACCTCGTGATCCACCTACCTTGGCCTCCCAAAGTGCTGGCATTACAGGCATGAGCCACACCAGGCCAGAAATTTTATCTTCTGTGTTCTGAATTACCTGGGGAAAATTTATTTTTTGATAGGGATATTTTCACATGGTTCTTACTTAATCCAATAGAATTTAACTTTAAGGAAAGTTTGCAGTGAATATAATGAAACCCAGTGTTTAAAAATTATTAGAGGCATTTGATCATAATATACTTTTAAATATTTCAGAAATGCATACCCATAGTGTATATATTCCCATAGGTCTTCATATTTTAAAAATATAACTGTCTGGAATAATTTCTGACATTTTAAATTATAGTTATGCTTTTGGATATTGTTTTAAAACATGTTAACAATTTTAATGAAAGTCTTAAAAATATTTATCAATATCCATGCTTCTTTGAAATAGATAGTTCTCAGGAACATTAATACTTGATCCTTTGCCTTTATTTCCTAATTTTCAAAATAATGAATTAGTGCCCTAGCAACCTCCAGAGGTGATGAAGTTGCTTTGTTTTTTTTTTCTTTTCTTATTTCATATAAATTTAACAGGTACAAAGTTCTTTTTTGTTACATGGTTATATTGTATAGTAGTAAAGTCAGACTTCTAGTATAAACTAAAATGAACATTGTACCCATTAAGTAATTTCTCATCCCTCACCTCCATCCCACTCTTCCTAGTCTCCAGTATCTATTATTCCATACTCTGTATACATGTGTACACATTATTTAGCTCCCACTTGTAAGAACAGGCACCGTTTGATTTTCTGTTTCTGATTTATTTCACTTCAGGTAATAGCCTTCAGTTCCATCCAAGTTGTTGTAAAAGACATTATTTCTTTTATGTATGGCTACATAGTATTCCGTTTGTGTGTGTGTGTGTGTGTGTGTGTGTGTGTATGTACGTGTACATCACATTTTTTTAGCCAGTCATATGTTGATGTACACTTAGGTTGATTCCTTACCTTTGCTGTTGTGACTAGTGCTGTGATAAACATGTAAGCAGGTATCTTTTATATAATGGTTTATTTTCCTTTTGGCAGATACTTATAGTGGGGTTGCTGGATTGAATGGTAGTTCTATTTTTACTTCTTTAATACATTCACATATTATTTTCCATAGAGATTGTACTAATTTACATTCTTGCCAAGAGTATATAAGCATTCCCTTTTCTCTGTGTTCTCACCAACATTTGTTACTTTTTAAACTTTTTAATAATAACTGAATATTTGGACTAGTATAAGATATCTCACTGTGGTTTTAATTTGTGTTTCTCTGATGATTAGTGATGGTGAGCATTTTTTTTTTCACGTTTCTTGACCACTTGTATGTCTTCTTTTCAGGAATATCTATTCACATTTTTTGCCCTCTTTTTAACAGGGTTTATTTGGTTTTTATTGTTGTTGAGGGGAACATTATTGTAACCTTAAGAAACAGATATGTGATGTGTAGGATTACCTGTCTTTACACTAAATTGTGCCTGAGTGCGACACGTTAAAAATTTATAGTATAGCATTTTCAGTGTTTGTTTCTCCTGAATTTGTCATTATCTCTTATAGCTGCAATTAGTTAGCAGCTCTGTGTACTTATTATCAGGGGAAGAAAACAGTGCTAGCTGAAAATTTGTGTTTGAGCAATACTTTCATAACATAGAATACCAGCTTTTCTGAAAATGTATGGTTTCTTAATTAAGCCGTGCTCCAGGTATATCATCCTTAGCTACTTTCCTTAGGGAAAAACAGTTAGGGATGTGTTTATATTTGTGCTTTCACTTTACCATTGTCATCCATCAGTCTGTGTAAAGTAAAAAAGTTCTTCCTTAAAAGAAGAAAGAGTATTCTGGTGTTTATAGACAGGATTGTAGAATGTTTAATTAGAACAGGCAATTTATGTGTAACAGTAAGGTTGTAACATATTTCTTTTGACTGGACCCTTGACTCCATTCTTACTCTCCACTGAGTGACCTTTTCTAAACAAGAATCTTACCATTCTTCATGAAAGTCTTTTTGTTGGTTTCTCATCACAAGAATGCAGCCCAGACTCCTCATCGCCACCTAGTGGTCTCACATGGTTCTTCTCTGACCACATCTTCCTCCACTTTCCCTGCCATTCACTATGCTTCAGCTCCATTCACGTCTTTCTGTTTTTCAAAGATACCAAGCTCTGTCTTTTCTCAGGCTTTTACCACTTGCTGTTTCTTTCTTTCATAGACTTTGACGTGGGCCCTTGGCACTCATTATTTGTCTCAGCTCTGATGTCAGGCCCTCCAGACAGCCTTCTCTCGTCAACTTCTCTAAAGCAGCCCCTCAAACCCGCTTTAGTCACTGTCTGTCACTGTACAATATTTTATCTCCTTCATGAATCATGTTTGCTTATATGTTTATTTTTGGTCAGCCCTCTCTAAAATTTAATCTTAAGGGCATTTTATTCACTGATTTCTTCCCAGTGTCTGATGTGTTTGACACAGAGTAGATGCTTAAAAAATACTGGCTTACTGGCAGTTTTTGGCTTCTAAGCCTAACAAGGATAGTTGTCATGAGTAAATCATCTATGGCATTTTCTGTTTAATAGAAAACAATTGAAGATAGAAATATGAAGAATAAAAAGTCAACAAATAATAGAGCATCCAGTGCATCTGCCAGGTAATAAAGTTATCAGTATTTGTCCTCTATGGGCTTGCATTCTAGCAAAGCTAGTTTTAATTTAACTTTCACAAAGTAAATTTCATTTGGTGTTACTGTATTGTCTCTTTATTTCCATTTCATAAGATGAAAGGAGTAGTTACTTCATGATAAAACCCCTTGGTTGATGATATGATTTGAAATAAAGTAATTTATAAAAAGTAAGTCTATTACTGGTTGTTTTAATGTCTAGAATGTTTATACAATACATTTGGTCTCCAGGATCAGCCTACGAATATTTTTCTTCTTTCTTAATGTCACTGATTAGGGGTTCTCTGTGCTCCACACTGCTTCTGGAATAGAGCTTCCTTCTCCTTCTCCTATTTTTCCTAAGATAAGAGATACAAAATGGTAATAAAGCTGAAGTCCAGCAATAATACTTATTTATTATCAAGTATTTTTATCTAACGTGAAAAATTTTACTGAAAGCCTTCAGAATCTAGGAACTAAGTATGTTTATTAAAATGATAATCGACATAGCTTCACTCACACCAATGATAATGAATTCTTAACTCATAAGCGCTCATCAAAACCTTCTGAATCTCTAAATTATCGTTAGTCAAATTATCATTTATCAAATAAAACAGCCACCAAGCTTTTTCTGCAAATGGCCAGTTAGTACATATTTTAGGCTTTATTGCAGCTACTCATTTCTACTGTTTTAACAGGAAAACAGCCACAGGCAAAACTTAAGTGAATGATTACAGCTATGGTGCAATAAACTTTGTATACCAAAACTGAGGGCTGGCCATTTTTCCTACCAGTCCCTTAAATAGATGGTACTATTCTTTCTAATTTTATATTTGGAATAGTACATGTAACAAAATGATGAAACTATTAAAAGAGTGATTATAACCTACTTTATTGTTTTTTCCATGTAACTTGAGAAGCGGTCCGTATTTCTTAAAAAGGGTCTAATTACAAGTATTTTAAAAGAGCAATCATTTTAACCTATATAAACTTAAAGTTATAAAATTTAAATTGTGTTGCAAGGCACATATGTCTCCAACATAACTTCATACTCTTTGTATACTAAGACTGTACATTTTACCTACATCATTTTCAAAGTCATTATAGTTTGTTAAATTATAATGTAGTTTTCCATTTTTTTGTTGTTTTTGAGATGGAGTCTCACTCTGTTGCTCAGACTGGAGTGCAGTAGCACGATCTCTGCTCACTGCAACCTCTGCCTCCTGGGCCCAAGTGGTTCTCGCACCTCAGCCTCCAGAGTAGCTAGGACTACCGGCATGCGCCACCACACTGGCTAGTTTTTTTTTTTTTTTTTTGTATTTTTGGTAGAGACAGGGTTTCCCCATGTTGCCCAGGCTGGTCTGTAACTACTAAGCTCAAGTGATCCACCCACTTTGGCCTTCCAAAATGCTGGGATTACAGGTATGAACCATTGTGCCTGACCAGTTTTCAAATATTATACATACATATTCTAACCGATTTATTTTCTACCAAATGCAATTGTAATATTTTGTCTTTGTTACTTTGGATCTTTTCAGATTAATGACCTCTGAGTTTCTGAAGAAATCTAGTTCTAAAAGGAGAACTCCACCAACAACTCCCTCTTCTCACTATTTAGGGACTTTAAAAGTCTTGGACCAAAAACCTTCACAGAAACAGGGCATAGAATCTGATAGAGCAGATGACATAAGAGCAGCTGTTTATCAGGTAAAAAAGGAAAATATTTTTAAGAAGAGAAGAAGAATAATCACTTTTATAAGCCTACCATGTTTATAAAGAATAACCCTGTCAGAAATGATGATTTAATACTTAAATTTATTGAGAAAGATTTTTCTTTTAATACATGAGTAATCCATAGATATTTTACTAAATTATTTGCTTCCACACTTTGTATAACTGATCATAGTTGCTGTTTTTAAAGAGAGAATATGCTATAGCAATTTATAGAAATATAGCAAAAGCTAAAATGTTGTAAAGTCTGCATATGTTTTCATCTTTTTGAAGTTTATATGAACAAAATAATTACTATGAACAAAAAGTTATTGAATTTTTTCTTTCCTGAGATGTTAGGCATACACAGAAAAAAGATTTTATTAATTTATTCACAATTCTAAAAAAGATCTTGTCTTTTTTATGTAGAATAGTGCACTTTAGAAAATTGTACATGTGAATTTCAGATAAAAATGTTAATATAAAGAATTCTAATTCATTTACGAAATTTTGAATATTACATAACCTTTTTCTTGTTCTCGTAGGAGTGGTTAGAAAAGAAAAATGTATATTTACATGAAATGCACAGAATAAAAAGAATTGAAAGTGAAAACTTAAGGATCCAAAATGAACAGGTATTGACTTACAGAAGTAAAAGTGTTCTGAATATTTATTTCAGTAAAATATCCCTGAATATATAACTTTTCTAAATCAACTTTTCAAATGGCAAAATTACTTGTATATTAAAGAATTAATTTCTGGTTTTATTTCTGTTTTGCTTTATACATTTTAGTTTGATATAATTGTCTTACATTAAAACAGATTTTAATTTTGTATATGTTTAGGATAGCTTTGTTCCTGCTGATTTTGAAGTTTTATTGTTTGTGAGCACCTAATTAACTCTTAAAAGTTGGCTTCATTTAGAATTTAACAAGAAGGTCAGGCATTGTGGCTCACACCGGTAATCCCATCACTTTGGGAGGCCAAGGCAGGCGGAATCCCTTGAGGTTTGGAGTTCACACCAGCATGGGCAATGTGGTGAAACCCTGTCTTTACTAAAAGTACAAAAATTAGCTGGGCATAGTGGTGGGCACCTGTAATCCCAGCTTCTTGGGAGGGAGGAGGAGGCTGCAGTTAGCTGAGATTGAGCCACTGTAGTCCAGCCAGGGTGACAGAGACTCTGTCTCAAAAAAAAAAAAAAAAAAAAAGCACAAGAAAATAAAGGATACTAGTTATTCTTGAGTTTTCCTCTTTTCTCTCTTGAATTTTATAAGTATCTCAAGTCCAACCCCTACGTGAGCTCTGGATTTATGTCCTTTCTCATCAGTCGGAGGTGTACTTTTGTTCCTGTCTCTTCTGTACTGAGTCTGTTCCTCTAACTCCTGCTCATAATACACTCAGTTATTTCCTATCTTCTAAAATAAAAGTTCTGAAAAATATTCCAATGTGTTGTTCAATACTAAAATAAATTTAGAAGAAAACAATTTTCCGAAGTGAACAGAACAATAATTCATCAGTCGCAAAGGGAGCAGCCCTCCAGGAGGCGCGCCTGTCTGTCTCTTACCCACGTTCATAGCAGTAGCGGCTCTGGTCACTGTCATACCCCTTCTCCTTTGATCTTCACAACTCTGTGAGGTAGATGTACTTTGACTTCTAAATTATGTTACCCCATATTAAGGTTTTATGTCATTTAGTAATAAACAAGCAAACATAGGCTATTATGGGATTAGATTGCAGGAAGTAAAATAACATAACTTGGTATACAGTCTCCAACCTATTTTTCATTCTAGCACATCCCTTCAACATTTGGAATACATCAGTAAGAACTTTATGTTTTGATACTATTCAAAATTAAGATTGAAACCAAAGATCTGTATCTTACTGCATGACTTGGCCAATTTGCCTTACTCTAACTTACTTTATAAGCCTTTAACTTTCCTGATTTTTTTTACTCCAATATTTTATTATGAAAATTTTACTGCACCACTTAGCCTTTTACAGTTTATTTTGACATCATTTGTTTAGTACATTTCAAATTGGCATTTTTCTCATTAATAGGTCAATATGTGATAAATGTTTTTAGAAAATGACATTTTAAAATCAATGAATAATTCAGATAATGTTCTTTGTAAATTAACTTATCTAAGCCACTCTAAATAATCTACTTTAAAAGTTAATTTCTAAGTACAGTGAGTATCAGAAGATTAAAGATAAATGTGTATGTGTATATTTATTCCTAGCCATATTTGCCTATATATGTGTGTGTATATATATGTGTGTGTATATCACTCTATTATTTATTCCAATGTAGAAAAGAGCTGCTAAGAGAGAAGAAGCAATAGCATCATTTGAGGCCTGGAAGGCTATGAAAGAAAAGGAAGCAAAGAAAATAGCTGCCAAAAAGAGGCTTGAAGAAAAAAACAAGAAGAAAACTGAAGAAGAAAATGCTGTGAGAAAAGAAGAAGCACTACAAGTATTTGAGAGCTTTGCACATCTTACTTAAAAAATATTTGAAATCCAATTAATGCTGAACCATATTTTTATTTATTTTCAAATATTCACAGTAAGAACATTATTCTGAACTTTTTCAGGCTTTTGAAAAATGGAAAGAGAAAAAGATGGAATATCTTAAAGAGAAAAACAGAAAGGAGAGAGAATATGAAAGAGCAAAGAAACAGAAAGAGGAGGAGACTGTTGCCGAGAAAAAGAAAGATAATTTAACTGCTGTTGAAAAATGGTAATCCAAGATCATAAATATTTTAATATATTTTAAATGACTAACACTTCCGGATTGTATAAAAATTCCTTACTTGAGATTTACTAATACATTTCAATCTCATTACTGTCAAAGATGTACTAGGAAATCTTTAGTATGTATTTTCCTTTAACTCTCCAGTGTTTTATACCATCCTCTATAGGAATGAGAAAAAGGAAGCTTTTTTCAAGCAAAAGGAAAAGGAAAAAATAAATGAGAAAAGAAAAGAAGAACTGAAGAGAGCTGAGAAAAAAGATAAGGATAAACAAGCTATTGATGAATATGAAAAATGGCTGGTAGGAATTATTTGTCAATGCACCTGTATCTTTTTCATGTATACCTTTTGTGTCTTTTCTGTTCCTAATTCTATTTGCTCCAGACCTACTGATCATTTCTACCTAGAAGCTGCTTTGTTAAATTGAAGCTCTCCTCCTGCACATAGCCTATTTTCTTTGATTTAGTCATTTTTATTAAGGTTTCTACTATTCCCTCAAATACCCAGCTTAAAACTTGTTATAGGCCGGGCATGGTGGCTCACGCCTGTAATCCCAGCACTTTGGGAGGCCGAGGCGGGCAGTGGATCATGAGGTCAAGAGATCGAGACCATCCTGGCCATCATGGTGAAATCCCATCTCTACTTAAATACAGAAATTAGCTGGGCATGGTGGCATGCTCCTGGAGTTCCAGCTACTTGGGAGGCTGAGGCAGAAGAATTGCTTGAACCCAGGAGGCGGAGGTTATAGTGAGCCAAGATCGCACCACTGCACTCCAGCCTGGCACCTGGCAACAGAGCAAGACTCTATCTCAAAAACAAACAAACAAACAAAACAAACAAAAAAAAAACAACTTGTTATAATCTTCCTTACCTGCATCCTCACATTTACCATTTGCTATTCATGCCCATTCTTCCATTCTTGCTTTGAAGTGATTCTCACATCTAACATCATAGAAAGAAGACAGGTATACTACTGAGGGTACTACTTGGTGGAACTTGGTCATGACACAAAGTAACACTGAATTTAATAGTGAGAAAATTATTCCATTTTTTATTCTCTTTTGATATTTCTGATGACCTCAAGGAGAATCTCTTATTTTGGTGTTTTTAATGAAAGAGAGCAAGTTTTGGGTTTAGGAGGAGCAATATCTAGCTGAACCAAATATTGTCTATATTTGATTTCCCTTTACTTTTCCTTATAAAAGTTACTTTTTGTTGATGTCAAGCAAAATATTATTTTCCATTTTAGAATATTAACATAAATAGGCATTTTTGTCAACTTTTATGTAAGTATGACATTACTATGAATAAATACATAAGTAGGTAACACATTCATATGAATAGTTAACATGTGATTCATCAATCAAAAAGTAGAACATTTCTGCACTAGAAGTCTATCCAGTCAGGTTTCCAATGAAACTTTAAAACAACTCATATCAATCAACTAGTTAAAAAAAAATCATCCAGGTTCTTTTTGATTTGCATTTCTCTGGTTAGAATTGAGCTTGAATATCTTTTTATTTGTGTATGAGCCATTTATATATTATTTTCTCTGTAAATTGTCATTTCATAGACTTTGCACACTTTTCTGTTAGATTGTTGGGTTTTTTTCTTATCAATTTCTAGAATCTTTTGTTTTGTACTAGGGAAATTAGTCCATCATTTTTTATATGTGTTGCAAGTATTTTTCCCCGACATACTGTTGGTTTCCCAGCTTTCCTTATAGTATTTTATACCATGAAGAATTTATTTTTCAGGTGTCAGATTTATCAATCTTTTTTTGGGGGGTAGGGTTTTTAACTTTCAGGCATAGTTGAAAAGACCTATACAATTTGAGATTAAACAAAATTCTCTTATTTTTCACCTAACAACTTTCTGACTCTAATATCTTCATGTTTTAACATTTATTCTACTTAGAATTTATCCCGGTACATGGTGGGAAATATGATTTCAACTTCAGTTTTTTCAAATGTGTCCTTTATAAAGCAGCCCATTTTTACCCATTGATTTGAGGTGCTGCTTTTATTGTATGATACGTTCTCGTATTTTGGGGTCTGCTTCTTACTTTTCGGTGCCATTAGTCAGTTGTGATTCCAGTGCCACACTTTCATTATTAGGCTTCATATGTCTAAGTATCTGTTGGGTTCATCTCCCTTTATAGTTCTTCTTTCACAGTCTTTCTGACCAGTCTTATTTTTTTCCATAAACTTAAGAATCAGCAGTAGTTAGAAAGGCACATAGGACCAAAATGAGCTATTTAAAGATAGGATAAAAAGATAAAACAATAATAAAATTAAGAAACATGCAAGATCAACATAAAGAAAATTGTAGAACTCTCCTGAACAACACAAATGAAGACTTGAGAAGATAAATCAGAATTGCCCTTGCATACAAACACACTTCATCTTATAATGATGTTATAAAGATGTCAGCTCTCCCTGAAGTAATTTAATGCACTCTTAACAACAGAACTCCATTTTTTATTCTCTTTTGAGAACAGGATTTACTCTGTGTGTTGACTTTAGTACTGCTATATGCTAATTTCTTACAGAGAAATAGTAATAAAATAATCAAAATTGGTTCACCTTTGAATAAAGAACATCGTATTTCGTGATGATTTCCTTAGGTTGAACTTTCAAATAATGCTGTATTTTTTAAAAAATTTAAAAGTTCACTTATATTAAGAAGATGAATACTGACTGCTAGTAACAATTAGGGAAGTTAAATGTAAATATTTGAGTTTTCCATTTTATTTCCATATTTTCATGGAAATGGAATAGAATATCCTTAAGAACTCATATTTAGGTATGCTGTTTTTAATTATAGTATTTAATTACATTGTCATTCTCATCAGTCCTCTGAAGAACAAGAATTCCTAAAGACCAAAGACGAAATAACATGTTTTGGTATCTAGTAAAACATCTACAAATACAGTGCTTCTATAAACACATAAATATACATGTTACAGATCCATTCTCCTTCATACTGAAATTCGTTTGCAGATAGAATAGAACAATTGCCCATATAGAAGTCTAGTGACTTCAATTTTCATGTAAAATAACATCTCAGACTTTTTATATACAAACTAGTTTGCACGGTAAGCATTTGGTGGGTAGTTTAGGGGAAAGTTATAGCCAGAGATCAGGTAAGACCCAAATATTTTTCTTGCCAATTCTCAGATTAATTCATCATCATCTTTAGTAAGAAAATGAGCAGAAAGTTTAGTTTTCCACAGATGAATGTCAGGAGGACTTTTTAACAAGGTTCTTTTAATTATTATCAAGGTAACTATTGATTCTTGTGAATTGACATTACAGTTATTATAATTGTCTATTTTTTAACCTGGCTTCACAGCCCCCTGCTAGTAAGATGAAGCATATTTTACTTTACTGCCCCCCATGTTAAGCAGAATTACAAAAAGAGATTTATTCAGTCAGTTACTCTGGACACAGTCTGGTCACTGCTTTTCTTCTGCCTAGCTGGATGGTCTGCCTCTCTCGAAAATGTTAAAGTAATTGAACATGATCTAATTACAGCTTTGCTTTTCTCAATTAAAATTCTGAACGGAAGTTCCCGTTTTGCCTTAATAGAAATAGCAAGCAAACTTGCAAACATTCTCATGACATGGAACGAGGACATGGGTGTTAAGATTGAAAAAAAAAAAAAAAAACCTCCTACTTCATTTTGTTCATTATATGTGAATAACTATATGTGAATCGAAATCTTGTACTATATTTCCATGTTATTCTTGTGACATTTACACATATACTGATGAAGAGATGCACACACACCTAATCATTCTCCACAATGCCTCTCCTCCCAAGCCATCAATCTGCAGAGGCAGGTTTCACTAAGGGTTTTCCTGCTCCTTGAGGAATATGAGAAAATTACCAAGATGAAAAAACCACCAAACAAAGTGTTAGCAGGGACATAAAGAAATAGACAATCCAAGTTGTAAGCTGGAAAGACCAGATGCTACTAATATTTCAAGTACACCTAGGTAAATATTTAGATTTCATACTAATACCCAGATACTTAGTTATTTCTTTGAAGGGAGTACGTGTAGGGAAATGAAATGTTTCTCAAATTCATCTGTAGAATAAAAATATGGGAGATAATATTTTGAGGATAATATGAAGTAGCAATAAAGTATAAATTTACCATTCCACTTCTGTGAATCATCATTCTTTCTACTGTTCTGAATTGTTCCCATCATGTTCCAGGATACAAATACACCCTCTGAAGTCTGCATTTTCCTCCATCTATAGGCCCATGTTTGTCTGCTTTTCTTTACAGGGAAACATCTAGAAAGTTCCTTTTCATTCACTTCCCACTTCAGTTTTGTCTTTGTCGTCATCACTATGGCAAAATCACACTTTGAAAGTTACAGGTTTGCATCTAGAACGGTCTATTGTGTGTTTCTGTGCCTGCTTCAGAATGTCTCGGCATTCTACACTGTTGATTTCCTCCTCCTGCAGCTGTCACCTCCTGTGGCTGTCATGCTCCCCTAGTCTTCCCCTCACTTCTCTGCCTGGCTTCTGTGTCACTGGTCGAATTCTTCTACCTAAAAGAATTCTGCATGTTACCATGGCTTGCCAAGCCCCATATGATCTGAGTCCTCATTCATGGTTTTCTCACCTGGTGCCACTCTCCTGTCCCTTGTCTCCTGCTTCCTGCGAAGCCTTAGTCACAGCGGATCTTTTTTGTTTCCTCCCACATCACAAGTTTCTTCCCTGCTCTCAGAGCGCTCACCACTACTGTGCTTTGCTTGCAAAGCTATCCCCCAATATTTATCACGAGTGGCTTCTCTTATCCATCACGTCACACTTGAAAGGGGCTTTCCCTGAGTCCATTTTTCATCAAACGTAAATACTCTTTTTTTATTCCTTCTCATAGTTTTAAAACATGTTTCGTAGAAATTCACACAATTTGGAAATTACCTGTTGTTTCTTTTCTTGTTTGTTTCTGCCCATTTTGAAAGTTCCCTGGGGGACAGGGACCATACCTGTGTGTTCAGAATTTTAAAAATTATTTTTATTTGCTATTGACATATAAAAGTGTACATATTTGTAGGGTACAGTGTGATGTTTCCATCTATGTATATATTGTGTAATGATCAAAAATGACTCATAAAGGTAGGCACAATATTTGATGCAAAGATAACATTAATATTTAATATATGAAAATGTACAAATTGCTAAAAATTAAAAGCTCTGGTACTGTACATTTAAATGGGTCAAATAATTGAGTAGAAAATTTACAAAAAGGCTAAAGAAATGTTTGAAAATGGGCTCAAGCTCAATAATAAACAAAGAAACATAAGGCAGAATTTTTAACTATTTGTAAAAAATGTGAAGTAGCTCATACTGTCATGACATCTTGAAACTTTGCACCCAGGAAATTTATTTCTGAGAATCTGTTCTCACAAAGTCATCACTAACTTATAATAGGTATTATCTTTGAGTTATAATTGTAGGTCTTTTTTCTATTTTATGCAATTATTTTTTAATATTTTCACTTTCAAAGTTAAAAAAATTAGGGGATATTAATACCTATTGATTTACTTACAAATTAGCAATATTTCCTAGCTATTTTTTTTTCCTTTTCTTTCCTTTTTTTTTTTTTTTTTTTTTTGAGGCAGAGTCTCACTCTGTTGCCCAGGCTGGAATGCAGTGGTATGATCTTGGCTCACTGCAACCTCTACCTCCTGGGCTCAAGCAATCTTCCCACCTCAGACTTCCAAGTAGCTGAGACTATAGGCACGTGACACCAAATCTGGCTAATTTTTGTATTATTTTGTAGCGATGATGTCTCACCATGTTTCCCAGGCTGGTCTCGAACTTCTAGGCTCAAGTGATCCACCCACCTCAGCCTCCTAAAGTACTGGGATTACAGACATAAGCCACCATGCCCGACCCATACCTGTTATTTCTTTATGACCTGTCAAACTAGGAAGTGATATATAAATATCTTATAATGGATTATTTTGTTCTTCAGCAAGCAACCTTATTTGAAAATAATATTCATATATGTACATAAATTTATAGTGTTCTATGTTCTCTTTAGGAAAATAAGGAAAGGCAGGAAAGAATTGAACGAAAACAAAAGAAGCGTCATTCCTTTCTTGAAAGTGAGGCACTTCCTCCATGGAGCCCTCCAAGCAGAACTGTGTTTGCAAAAGGGTTTTGATCATTCTAGTTCTTACATTATTTAGTAATTTATCAATTTGCCAATATTAGCCACAGATTTAGAACCATTCAATTATTTATAGTTAGAGGAATATAGTTTACTTAAATGCCGGGGACTTCTGCTGACAATGAAAGAGATATTTTGGAGTGTAATCAGTGAAAGCATTTTTTGAACTATAGAAAAACTGCCTCAAATGAAGACCTAATAATCAGATTGCTTTTACCATTAAGATACATAAAGTTTAATCATGTCCTGATAATTCTTATAATGGAATGATTCATGATCTTTTTCACTAAGCTCTGTATGTTACTTAAGTATATTTAATTCTAGTAATAAAAAGGAAACTATCTAGGTACCATAATGATAGAAATGGTTCCATTTGTGGTTGATTGTGAATCTAGATTCAGGTTTTGAAATGAGGGGTCGCTAGGAAGTATGCATGTATTATTCCTTCTGAAACTGATGTTTAGCACAAAGCAGTTGCATTTGTACTGTATAAGTTAGAATTTTGATCAGCTGAGGCAGTAGTTCAGCAGAACTCTAATCATCAAAGCTTTTTATTTAAGAACTTTGCCTTATGTTTTAATATGAGTATACTTTATCTGTTCCAGGCTTATGTGACAATCGTAGGCACTATAATGAGTCCACCTCTGAAATTTTTCTTTCTGAATTCTATCTCACTTTATTATTTCAGTGATACAAAAAGACATTAATGTCACAGAAGTGACATACTTATGTATTATGGAAATTCCACAGGAGTTCAAGGTTATTATCACTATAATTATTTATAACTATAAATAAAGCCATAAAGGTGATTTAGGCAATTACTGTATTCTTAGCTAGTCCAGTTTTATAGCTTATATTCAGAAGACAGCTGTATGGGAAGGTAAATATGTTGACAATGTCCACAAAATGTTTATTTATTTATTTGATCTCTGCATGTCCTTGTATTAATTGGTCTCATACTTGACCTGGTCATCTAGTTTAACATAGACCAAGTATATGCTCTTGAAGTTGAAATGCAACATAGTGAAACCCTATCTATACTAAAATACAAAAGTTAGCTGGGCATGCAGAGATGATAGATGAGAATACACAGTGCAGAGATGATAGATGAGAATACACAGTTACTATTTATTGAGCATCTAATATATAATATATACTGGATCTTTACAAATGTATTTAACATCTTTATAACAACTTTTCAGGGTAGGTGTTATTAGCTTCACCTTACAGATAAAAATAGTGACACTCATAAATCCAGTAACTTGCCGTTCCATTTGGAGTATGCCTGAATTGGGATCAAACAGGATTCAGTCTGTCTTACTGAATCTGCTTCTTTCTGGAATCCCTGTGCTATTTTTCACACTTCTGTGTGGCCTCAGAGACTGCTAAGTTCAGTCAAGACCTCTGTGTACTATCAACGTTACAAACACGTTTTAACTTTTAGAGCCTAAAATCAGGTACTGTTATCCAAAGATGATCTTTTGCTACAGAAATAGCTGGTTTGTTGTTAGAGATAGTGGGTGTCATTAAATCTATAAAATGGAATAAAAAATCCATAAGATTTAAGGAGTTACTTAGACATCTTAGACCTACTATCAGAATATCAGAAAACTCAACACGTTATGTGACAAAGGCTTTGAGATGGTCACTCCAGATGTTCCACACACTGAGCCTCAGCCTTCTTGCTGCAGTACATGTACAAGACAAGAAAAATGTCATAAACGGCTTTGTAAGATTGTATCAGTACCATAGACAATTAAGAGAAATTTCATAGATAAAACTAGAAGTCTTTTTATACAGCCAGAAGTATAATATTATGAAATCGAACTAGTTATCAGCAATCTATATTGTCAGCATGGAATTTAGGACCTCTCTTACTCATTTCTGTGTCCCCCATAGTACCAAACACAGTGCCTGCCAAAATAGATTAAGTGTTTATTGTATTCGCTATTTAGAGCTAAAAAGATATTTGCAAACTTAATGGAAGTAAAAGGAAAAATTGAAAAAGGTACAGCTGCTTTGGGGGATGTGAGATCATGAATGCCTATGTTAGAGATTTTACATTAATGATTTACTTTCCAATTATTTCTTCTACATTGTCATATTTAGTGGCTAACCATTATTACCTCTTAGGTTGTTGTGAGAATTGAATTAATGTGAAGTATTTGACATATACTAAGGACTTATATGTTAATTGTTGTCATCATGGATTTACTGCCATGAGCTCTACATTTCCCCATTTCATGAATGTGAGAATATTAACATAGATAGAGTTGATAATGATTATTTGACATTGCACGTTTTTAGCAAGAAGAAATCTTTCCCTTTTGGCCAGTTTCAGGCTGTGTCACTCAAAAAAAATAAATAAATAAAGAGAGATGCCTTATGTTAAGGCCTTCCTGAAAAGAAAGCTAAGTATTAATTTCTTAGGATTGCTTCTGAGGTAGAATGAGGTGTTTGCATAGACCCAACAAGTCATTCAAATGGTTGGGTTTTTTTTTTTTTTTTGGTCTTACTATGATAAAGAACATTTTATTTCCCTTTTATAGCAGCCTGTACTGAAATTAACTAGTTGAATAAAATCACCTCTTCTAGCAGAAATAAAGCTAAGTTTGGGGAGTTGGGTGAAAATATAGTACTATTGTTTACTTTCTAAGATCCAAGGGAGAGAATCAAGCTTGGTAGTAGTCTCTTGAATATATTTATCTATTGAAAAGGTATGATTTTCTATATTTCCTTAGAAAGTATATCATGTCAATATAGATATGTACTCATTAGGTTTACCTTAATTTATATTATCAGGGAATGTTTAATTCAAATTAAGGACATTAAACACACATGGACTTTCATATATCCAGTTTTATAAATTACATTGATCACTTGAGAATGCAGAGATTTCAAAGTAAAGAAAACACATTTTATGAATATTTTAAAACATTAAAACACATTCCCTTAGCATATTTGTGGGTAAATTTAAATATTAATACTAAAAAGAAAGTAGTATACAGAATTTACGTTTCATAATAACGAGGAAAGTGGTAATGCCAAGTAACTTAAAAGATGAAATATGGCATTTAGATCAAGAGGTTCAAGTTTTCTTAATGAAAAAAATAACTATTTATGGGATAAAAATATTCCAATGATTTGTGTTTGCCTCATACCTCAAAAATGTTACTTCATTTATTATTTAAAGTTATATTGAAACTGATATTTTCACTGTTGCCAGAGCAGTACTGGACAGTAGTTAGGTATCTACAGTCTTATGTTCCTTAGAGTTATAGCACTGTGCCTCTGAAAGGGATTTTTTAATATTTTAGTAAACCTGGCCTAAACTGTCTTATTTGTAAGTTGAAGAAACTGATTGTCCAGTACTTTAACTTGTCCAATTTCATAAAACTCTGTACTAACTTGAGCACATCTGGTGTTAGATCTCAGTATCAGGTGTCCCAGTGTGTTCTGCTCATCATTCCACAATTATGATATTGATAAAACTTTCACACTAACTTTTGAACTGTGGTTATTATTAATTTAGTTGATTTTTGTCTTCTTATTTATTTTCTTATTCTTCTACTGCCTTCTTTATAACTGTCCACCAGATCAAAGCTTTTTGGGTACCTACACTATCATTTAAAGTGTAGGGAAATAATGAAGTTTCTTAAATCCTATGTCATGGACTACGATACAATAAAGAAAAGGGATTTCACAAAATAGGGGGAATTACATATTAACATGTCATAATCATTCTCAAGAATAAAATAGCAAAAGAAACTTAGATTTCCCTAATTTAATCTTGACTCCAATTTCAATAGTGCTGTAGAAAAAGATATTTAAACCCATATGCCTCCTTTTACAAAAAACAAAGATACCAACTTTCCTGGTTTCTGTTTACAGTTGCTAATAGAATAATAAATTGCTGTGAAAATGTTAAACTGTAGCGTCTCGATGAGTTATTTTTACTTTAAAATTGTATGTGATTCTGCCATTTTGAATGTGTATATTACATGTAATTGTATAATGTTAACTTGGATAGGCAAAATTCTTGATATTGAATTTAGAATGTTTTAAGAATTATTAAAAAGATATATTTAGCATCTGCTTTTTGATAGCATGTTTTCATATAATGCTTAATGTATCAACGTCAACCATTCAAGATTTATTTTATTGGATGATACTATTTATAGACTGTGTTCTGAAATGGCCACAGTGTTAGGAAATGTGATGTGAGTTTTATTTGTGGACTAAGGACGAAAGGATCATATTATGCTAATATACCTTTTATTATAAATGACTAAAAATTTGCATATATAACTGAGGTTTTACTATACAAATTACAGAGATAGATAATATAATTATATCATTATTAAATAATTAGAAAATGCAAATAAGCAAAAGTCACCCATGTTCCCAGTTCTCATCTCCCAAAGATAATTATAAGTAGCATATTATTTTGTATTCTTCCCATTAATTAGTTTCTAGTGTACTTTCCCCTGTAGCTGAAATTAAGCTGAGGAGAAAGGAACAGTTCCTCCCTCCTTTTTCTCTCTTCCACTCTGTCTCCTGTACTAACTGTGTATATATACAAATATGTATGCATATATATATATATATAATGTACATAATATATAAAGTGCAAACACTAATGTGCATATTTTCAAAAATACACGTATTTTTTATTTGAAATAAAAATGAGATCAGACTACATATTTGGTGACCAGATTTTTTCACTCAGTGATATATCATGAACATATTTCCGTGCTAATATAATTTTCTAATAATTTCAGATGCTGTAACTACCGTTCAATTCTTATTGGAAAATTTGTTGCTTTATAAATGGTAAATCATATGGTAAACAATATGATCATTATTGTTGTAGCCAATATCATTATTAAAAATGATGGACCTTATTAAAGCCATAGAAGAATTTATATATGTAAGGAGTTATTCAGACATCTTGTATCTAGTATTACAATGTCAGAAAACTCAGCAGGTTATATAACATGTAGACTTTGAGATAGTTGCTCAGAAGTTTTCACATACAGGATTAACCTTGCTGCAGTGCTTTTGCAAGGTTAAAAAAATGTCATGGGGGGGCCGGGCGTGGTTGTTAACACCTGTAACCCCAGCACTTTGGGAGGCCGAGGCGGGTGGATCACGAGATCAAGAGATTGAGACCATCCTGGTCAACATGGTGAAACCCCGTCTCTACTGAAAATACAAAACATTAGCTGGGCATGGTGGCATGTGCCTGTAATCCCAGCTACTCAGGAGGCTGAGGGAGGAGAATTGCCTGAACCCAGGAGGCGGAGGTTTCGGTGAGCCGAGACCGTGCCGTTGCACTCCAGCCTGGGTAACGGGAGCCAAACTCCATCTCAAAAAAAAAAAAAGTCATGGGTCCCTTTATAAGGTCATATTATTACTGTAGATAAATAAAGGAAAATTTGTAAATAAAACTAGAAGCCTTTTGATATTTCCAGAACTGTAAGACATAGAATGTGAGTTGTTTAATTGGTGTAGAATTTCAGTTTTTGCAGGATGAAAAGAGTTCTGGAGATCACTTGCATGTCAGTAAGAATGTACGTAACACTACTGAACCCTACACTTAAAAATGGTTATGATGGTAAATTTTATATATATTTGGCCACAATTTTCAAAACCACAGAGCAATAATAATAATTCTTGCTTACATGAGACAGATATAGAGAAGGCTTCTCCCTGATTATAGAATCTTTTGTTTGGTCTGACTGGACCAACTTGCTCATCTCAGATGAGTCATCATTATTCAATTATAGTTGCTAGGAGAAAATCAGATGCTGAAGGGCTTAAACCTGGATTGAACGCTGAATAAGAAGGCAACAATTCAACTTAACTTCCTAGTAACTCTTCATTTCAGATTTTGTTCTTGAATAGTCTCACTCACTTTATTTTTGACATAAGCTTAGGGATCTTGTTAAGCTTTTAAAACCAAATTGTACTGCAATTTCTGGTAGACTTGTAGTAACCATATGCAACAATGAAATCCATTTATTTGAAGTAGATATGACAAAACTAATCCCCTGCTAGAGGTTAATAGATGTTCTGTTATATTTTTGTGCGCAGGGCCATATAACTTTAAAAAATAACTCCATGGTGTTCATGGATCCCCTTTTGAAGAAAGTCTACTGAGATTCCTACCCATCCCACACACACACTCGGTGTAACTTACTCTCTTCTCTACACTGTTTCCCTACACAAAATAACTGTTATTGAAAGCCTCATCTTTTAAAGTCTATACATCTATTTTCCAACTTAAATGAGAGCTTTATGAGGGCAGGAATTATATTTTACACATTTTGACATTTCTAGTTTATCACTTGGTTCTGGATAGTCTTTGGCTGATAGAGTAGTAAGTTAAAATATAAAACTAGTGCATGAATGTTTGCAATGTATGTATATTATGTATATGAACAAGGACTATTGAAAAAATTTGAGAAATTTTAAGTATTAAAATGGAATTTAAAATTATGAGTATTATAATACACAAAAAGTTTGATATTTTACTGTAAATATTACATTATTTTTTCAGTTCCAACAAAAAATCTTTTGAATGAAAAACTGTGTATGTGCATATCATTGCATTAAGTTGGGAAAGAAAATAAGGTCACATATATTCTAATACTTACAATTAAGTAGATTGAGCCCTATCCAGAGCACTATTATTTTTTTTCTTTCTTGGTGTCCTTCCTGTAGTAATATTTTTAAATAAAAAAGGTAAAAGAAGCAAGCCAAGGGGGTTCCAGATAGAATTATCTTTTGAAAATAGCTGTAATTTGGATATACCCAAGTGTGGATGCTGAAGTCAAAGTCTACAGTGATACCTCAACCCTAGGGAATGTACAATCCTAGTGAATGTACAACCACGCAATCCAGTGTGGTTGCTTGTGGCTCTTTTTTAAAATTATTACTTTAGGGGATCTTCCCACACCCTGAGCTATTATTTTTAAAACATGAATTTGCTTCTATCACCAGATTTTTCATTTTAATAGACAAAATTAAAAGAAATATTTGACTTTTTTTCTGATTCTACCACAAGAAAAATAATTGTTGATCAATGTTTAAGGACAAATGACCTCAGTAATGAAGAGGAAAAATGTAGGGGCAAGGGTGATGATGAACTGGGATGCAGAGCCTACCTTTTCCTCAGTAACAGCCAATGGTTGCCTTGACAGAATTTGTATTTTAAAATGTCAGTGACCATATATCAACTAAACAAACAAGACTCTTAAAGTGAACACTGCAAGGTCCAAATGAAACAGATCTGCAAGACTTCCTGGTTATGTTTTCTTCCCAGAAATTTCCAACTGGTGTGGTAAAGCACATGCATGAGCTAAAGTGCACTGAGATACTACAAATGCTGTGATGGTTCCTGTTGAGGAGTCAGGGAAGCTTGGCATAGAGCCCCAGTTGAGTCTGTCCCCTCTGGCTCAAACTGCCTTATATGGGCTTCCAAGAGGGTGGAAGACTCGAGCTTACTGGTGTGCCACTTTGTACTGCAGGCTACTGCAAAGTGAGGGACATGGGCAGTTATTGCTCTACCTCAGCCGTGAAGATCCTTAATCATATGGAATCCATTTCAATAGCCAGCTGTGGAGTAGGCTACTTCCCATGGATAGGGGCCTGTGGGCTGCTAGAGGGGTTCATTTGTCAGATCCCAAAAAAACATCACTGGTGGCCAGCCTAATGGCTAGACTAATAGAAGCTGGGTGGTGCCTGGAGGCTACTTGGGATTTCCTGGAGGGTATAGTCTCTCTCTTCAAGTATATACTGCCCTTCATAGTGTGTGTGAGCTTTTAGAGGCATCCAAACTAGCTGCAGGTGACTGCACTATCGATTCCAACCATGGAAGTTCCATTCATCAAACCAGAATTCCATGATTATTTTGATACACTATATTTCACAGGAAAATATTTCAGATGATTTGAAATTTGCTTTGTCACATGAAATCTTATTTTAATTATTAATGAAAGAAAAGAAGGCTGTTGGTTACTTAAATATTCCAATGGTAAGGTTTTGATGATGCAATATATGTTTTCAAAAATTTTATTATCTGTGCTTACAAAATTGTCTCTAAGGGTTTGATGAGACAGTCTTAAATGTCATGATCAGGATTGCATATGGACATCTCAAATATAAAACCTGATATTAAAAAGTCACACAAACAAATTCAGAATTCCCATTGTGTTATTCTGTTTTCACACTGCCATAAAGATAGTATCTGAGACTGGGTAATTTATAAACAAATTAAATTTACAAATTTAATTGACTCACAGTTCCACATGGCTGGGGAGGCCTCAAGAAACTTAAAATCGTGGTGGAAGTGGAAGGGGAAGCAAGGCACATCTTATCTAACGGCAGGAGAGAAAGAGAGAGAGCAGGGGAAATGCCAGACATATCAAAGAGATCTCATGAAAATTCACTGTCATAAGAACAGCATGTGGGAAACCACTCCCATGATCCAATCACCTCACACCAGGTCCCTCCCTTGACACGGGATTACAATTCAAGATGAAATTTGGATGTGGACACAGAGCCAAACCATATCATTCTGTGTCCAGCCCCTCCCAAATCTCATGTCCTATGCACATTTCAAAACCAATCATGCCTTCCCAACAGTCCCTTCCACCTACGAGCCTGTAAAATCAAAAGCAAGTTAGTTACTTCCAAAATGCAATGGAGTACAGACACTGGGTAAATGTTCCCATTGCAAATAAAAGCTGGCCAATACAAAGGGTTCACATGCCCCATGCAAGTCCAAAACCCAGAAGGGCAGTCATTAAAGCTCCAGAATGATCTCCTTTGACTCCATATCTCATATCCGGGGCACTTTGATGCAAGGTGTGGGGTTCCACTGCCTTGGGCAGCTCTGCCCTTGTGACACTTGAGGATACAGCTCCTGTGGCTGCTTTCACAGGCTGGCATTGAGTGCAGCTTTTCTAGGCACACAGTGCAAGCTGTCAATGGATCTACTATTCTGGAGTCTGGAGAATGGTAACCCTCTTTTCTCACAGCTCTAGTAGGCAGATTCCCGGTAAGGACTCTTTGGGGGCTCCAACCCCACATATCCCCTCTGCACTGCTCTAGCAGATGTTCTCTATGAGGGCTCCACCCTGCAGCAGACTTCTGCCTGGACCATCCTCTAAAATATCGGCAGACACTCCCAAACATCAACTCTTGTCTTCTGAGGCTGCATAATTTATAAACAACAGAGGTTTAGTTGACTCACAGTTCTGCATGGCTAGGGAGGCTTCAGAAAACTTACAACCATAGCAGAAGGTGAAGGAGAAGCAAGCACCTTCTTCACAAGGCAGCAGAAGAGAGAGTATGCAGGGGAAACGGCCACTTTTAAAACCATCAGATATCATGAGAACTACCTCACTTTCATGAGAACAACAGAGGAGAAACTGCTCCCATGAGTCAATCAGCTCCCACCAGGTCTCTCCTTCAACATGTGGGGATTAGAATTTGAGATGAAATTTGGGTGGGGAAAGAGAGCCAAATCATATCACCCATTATACATTTTAAAACACCTTGTTTTGACATTTGATACAGGTTTTTTATTTTCTAATAATTTTTACTTTTGTTTTTATATAAAGAAAATGCAATTGTATTAACCAAAGCTTATACAGGCACTCTTAAACATTCTATGCTAACAATGATTTTTTTTTTGTTTTTCTGTTACCATATGACAAGTCTTGGGAACCAGTTCTACTATTCTCCAGATAATCAGTTATCTCATGTCTCAGAGTACATAACCAAAGCTGTGACTCTTCCCAAAACAAAGATCTGTCCAGGTCAACTTACCTTCTCCATGCTAGTTATAAAGGTCAATGGCAACATTTTCAATGATACTTTCTTTTGTTAAAAGAAGAGAAAACATTTAATCTCACTGGGTAGTGGGCAAGTTTAACAAAAATTCCAACAGGCCAGGTGTGGTGGCTCATGACTGTAATCCCAGCACTTTGGGAGGCCGAGGCAGGTGGATTACCTGAGGTCAGGAGTTCAAGACCAACCAGGTGAACATAGTGAAACCCCATCTATACTAAAATACAAAAGTTAGCTGGGCATGCTGGCACATGCCTGTAATCTCAGCTATCTGAGAGGCTAAGGCAGGATAATTACTTGAATCTGGGAGGTGGAGGCTGCAGTGAGCTGAGGTTGCACCACTGTATTCTAGACTGGGTAACAGAGTGTGACTCCGTCTTGAAAAAAAATCCAAAGACAGAAAAAAAATTATATAGTTTTTTGTGAGATATAGGAATAACATTGGTTCATAATAACGACTATGTATTATATGGAAGGCTAGAAAATGGACTGGATATGCCAAGTGCTAGTCTAGGTACTGAGTATATTTAAATGGATAAAGCGAAGTTCCTGTGCTCAGGTAATTTATATTTTAGTAGGTAAGAGAAACACTGAACAGATAAACAAATACGTATGTAATGTAATGTTCACTGACTGTAAGTACAATCACCTCTAAGCAGGGTAAGAGGATGGAGTGATAGAAGCTGTTCCATAGGATTGTCAGAGGTCTATCTAAAGAATACTGAGATTAACCTAAAAGGAGTGAATGAGCAAACCATGTGAATACCCAGAGGAATAGAATTTGACCTGTGGAACCTCATAGGGCATGGCACAGACTTGGATTTTATTTTAAGTCTTATGTGTAAAATTGGAGAGTGAGTAGCATTAATAAACTGATGGCTTATTAATATAACATAGGAATATTTATTTGACTGTTGAGTAGACAATAGACTTTAGGGAACAAGCATGAAGAGTTTAAGAGCTGTTGCAGTTGTTCTGAAGAAAAGATGAGAGCAGTTGTCCAGGATGCCAACCCATCAAATTTCAGATGTGTTTTGAGGGAGAAACTACAAGAGTTACTGATGTGTTGGATGAGGCTATGGGAACAAACAGAATCAAGGATGGCAGTGAGTAACAATGAATGGTGGTACCATTTACTGAAATGGAGAACACTGGGAAATCAAGACTGGAAAGGAAAACAATTAATTCTGGAAATGTTAATTCCAAAAGGAAATATCATGTAGGTAGTTTGGATTTTCAAATCGAGGGACAAAAGCTCCAGAAATGTAAATTTGAAAGTCATCAGCATATAGATGGGATTAAATAGGATCATCTAGACAGTGGGTATATATCAAGAAGAAAAGGGGGTCCCTGGCCAGGCATGGTGGTTCATGTCTGTAATCCCAACATTTTGGGAAGTCAAGACAGGTGGAATGCTTGAGTTCAGGAGCTAGAAACCAGTATGGGCAACCTCGGGAGATCCTGTCTCTACAAAAAATATAAAAAATTAGCTGGTGGGTGTGGTGGTGCACACCTGCAGTGGCTACTCAGGAGGCTAAAGTGGGAGGATCACTTGTGCCAGAAAAGGTTGAGGCTGCAGTGAGCCGTGAGTGCATCACTGCACTCCAGCCCAGGAAACAGAGTGAGACCCTGTGTCAAAAAAGGAAAAAAAGGCAGGTTGTGGTGCCTCATACCGATATTCCCAGCACTTTGGGAGGCTGACAGGCAGATCGCTTGAGGTCAAGAGTTCAAGACCAGCCTGACTAGTACGGTGAAACCCTGTCTCTACTAAAAATACACACACATACACAAATCAGCTGGTGTAGTGGCATGCACCTGTAGTCCCAGCTTCTTGGGGGGCAGGGGTAGGAGAATCGCTTGAATGTGGGAGGTGTAGGTTGCAGTGAGCTGAGGTCGCACCATTACACTGCCTGGACCTTGCAGTGAGACTCTGTCTCCAAAAAAAAAAAAAAAAAAAAAAAAAAAAAAAAAAAAAAAAGGAGGAAGAAGGAAAAAGAAAAAAGAAAAGGAGTCCCAGGCTAAACCTTAGGGTAACCCAATATTTTTAGAGGTCAAAAAGATGAAGGAACTCAACACCTGAAACCCAAGAAAGAAAAGCCAGTGTGCTTAGAGAAAATCCAGGAGTGGTTCATTCTCTGGAAAGCAATGGAATGAAGTGTTTCAAGAAGGAGAATGATCAAGTAATCAGAAAACTGATGATTGACTTATTTGGTAATATGGAAGTTAGTTAGTGGTGACCTAAGAAATTAAGATTTCAACAGAGTGATGGGGATGAAGACCTGGCTATTGTTTTCAATAAAAAGAAGGGAGAAAGGAAATTGGAATCAAAGTATAGGCCACTTTCGATAGGCTTTGCTAACAAGAAACAAAGCAAACTGGAGAAGGGATCATAAGTGAGGAAGACATGGGTTAAGGCCAGATTTATTCGTTTTTAAGATGGAAGAATTTATAACTTATTTGCAACAATCATTTAATTAAAATGAAACGGAATTATGCCTCCTGTGCTTTTACAGGCAGCACATAGTGCAGCATTGCAGAAATCAACTAATTTAGGTGAAAATTATCTGTGCCCTGCTGATAATAATGTTAGTATTTTCCCCTTTAGCAAGCACAATCTAATAAGGAAAATATAATCTCGAGTAATAGAGTCAAAATGCAATGCCTACATATCATGGAGACTACTTGATATCTGTCAAGGTCCTTTCTGGTCAACTGTGTAAATTTTGGCTCTTGCTAAAAAAATACTGACCAGCTGAAAAAGTTAGCAATAATGAATGTTTGTCTGGAATATTTACAAACAAAAAATTCAAGATTTTTGATAAATTTCCCTAACAAATATGTGTATATGAAAATTCATTAAAATAATTATGATTTACCATAAATTAACAAGTAATCACAGAAAATATATTATGCAAATACACTCACACATAATAACTTTTACATTGAAGAAAATACTTGCAAGGAAAATAAACAGAATATGTAAATACTCCATATATATATTTATATATATATATATATACAATACATTAAAATTTTCTGCTTAGATCTAATGTCTCAGCTAAAGCTACCCCCATACTAAGAAAAAAAATCAGCCTTTAAATAAATGATAATTATTATCATCCATGAGTCATGACAGCAAGTGAAATTTGTCATAAATATATAAAAGCAGCTTCAAGGTGTTTTTCACTGACAAAAGTTTATGTTTTATTAATGAGTCATACAGCAGAGTTGCTTAATTAGAAACTCCCAATAAGATACATGAGAAAACGAGTCAATACGTTCTTCATTGTACTTACACATTCAAACTAAACAAGATCATTACCTGATTAATTAAAAATTAAAATTAGTTAGATCCTGTTTGCCTATTTTTGTTTGTGTTAGACTTGCTTTTCAGTACTTAGTCATAAATTTTTTGCCAAAGCTGATGTCCAAAGTGGTGTTTCTAGGTTTTCTTCTATAAAACTTTTATAGTTCTAGGTCTTACATCTTTAATTCATCTTTAGTATGGTAAAAGAAAGGGGTCCAGGGTCAATCTTCTGCATCTGGCTAGCCAGTTATCCCAGCACCATTCATTGAATAGGGAGTCCCCTCCCCATTGCTTGTTATTGTCTACTTTTTTGAAGATCAGATGGTTGTAGGTGTGTGGCTTTGTTTCTGGATGCTCTGTTCCGTTTCATTGATCTTTGTTTCTGTTTTTGTACCAGTGTCATGTTGTTTTGGTTACTGTAGCCTTTTAGTGTAGGTGGAAGTCAGTAGTGTGATGCCTCTGACTTTATTCTTTTTGCACTTCATATCAATTTTATGATAGTTTTTTTTTAATTCTGTGAAAAATGACATTGGTAGTTTGATAGGAATAGCACTGAGTCTATAAATTGCCTTGGGTAGTATGGCCATTTTAACAATATTGATTCTTTTTATTCATGAGCATGACCTAATTAAACTAAAGAGCTTCTACACAGCAAAAGAAACTATCAATAAACACACTTACAGAATGTGAGAAAATATTTGCAAACAATGCATCCAGCAAAGGTCTAATATCCAGAATCTCTAAGGCACTTAATTCAACAAGCAAGCAATAAACAACTCCATCCAAAAGTGGGCAAAAGGCATGAACAAATCCTTCTCCAAAGAAGACATACATGCAACCAACAAATATATGAGAAAATGCTCTACATCACGAATCATTAGAGAAATGCACATTAAAACGACAATGAGATACCATCTCCCATCAATCAGAATGGCTGTTATTAAAAAGCCAAAAAATAACAGATGCTGGGGAGGTTGTGGAGAAAAGGGAACACATACTCTGCTGGTGGGAGGGCAAATTAGTTTAGCTACTGTAGAAAGCTATGTGGAGATTTCCCAAATAACTTACAATAGGACTATTTGACTCAGCAATTTCATTTCTTGGGTATATAACCAGAGGAAAATAAAATAGCTCTACCACAAAGATTCCTGCATTTGTATATTCATTGCAGCTCTATTTACAATAGCAATGACATAAAATCAATAACCATTGATAGATGCCCATCAATAGTGGCTAAAGAAAATGTGGTACACATACACTATGAAATACTATGCAGCCATAAAAAGAAATAGAATTATGTACTTTAGGGCCAAACCCAGTGGCTCATGCTTGTAATCCCAGCACTTTGGGAGGCTGAGGTGCGTGGATCACAAGGTCAGGAGATCAAGACCATCCTGGCTAACACGATGAAACGCTGTCTCTACTAAAAATACAAAAATTAGCCAGGTGTGGTGGCATGTGCCTGTAGTCACAGCTACTTGGGAGGCTGAGGCAGGAGAACTCCTTAAACCCAGGAGGCGAAGGTTGCAATGAGCCAAGATCACGCCACTGCCCTCCAGTCTGGGTGACAGAGTGAGACTCTGTCTTAAAACAACAACAATTATGTACTTTACAGCAACATGGATGCAGCTGGAGGCTATTATCCCGAGTGACTTAACACAGGAACAGAAGGCCAAATACTGCCTATTCCCACTTACAAGTGAGAACTAAACATTGGGTAAACACTGGCATAAAGATGGCAACAGTGGACATTGAGGACTTCTAGAGGAGGAGGGAGAGAGGGGGATGTGGGCTGAAAAACTACCGGTCGTGTACTATGCTCACTACGTGGGTGATGGGATAATTCATTCACCAATGCAACAAACCTGCACATGTACCCGCTGTACCTAAAATAAAAGTTGAAAAAGGAAAAGAAACTTAAAATATTAAAATGTGATTAAATATGCAGTATATTAGAGACTTTAAGGTTTTAACCCAAATAATTTTAAATACATTTTCCCTTTTCAAATTATTTAAAAAGTTATACAGATAAAACATTTTTATCTCTGTTTCATCATGTGGTAAAAAAAGAACAAAGAAAACCCCCGAACAGAGAGCTGGGTTTTCAGATGTCAAGTGGCTTTCCATGTGGAAGCAGAAGTTATAAACATGTGATGACATATAGCCTTTTCAGAGATACACCTGTATCTGCTAAGTTTTGGAATTTAGTAAAAACCCAGTCCCTTCTGACCTTTTCAGGGGTTTTGGTATCATATTTATAGACAGATAGCCTGAACCAAAAATCAGTCAGGTTAGAGTTCATCGTTACCACTGTAAGTCACAGACATTGTCAGTTACTGAGCCAATAGCCATTCCTCAATTCTTCTTTGATAACAGAACCATAGGTATGTCTAGGGCAGTAAGGTGCCCAGTCAAATAATGACTGCATCTTTTCTGTGGCTGGTGGTGACCAGATGACACAATTCTACCAGTGTAACTCGAGTCTTCTAAGTTTAGGTAAACTTTGAATTTCCTAATAAAAGGAGACATATACAGTGAGTTTTCCTACCTTCTTTTTGCCTTGTACGTAGACATGATGGTAGGAGTCACAGCAGTCATATGGTAATAATGAGGGAAAAGCAATGGAATTCCAGATATATTGGCTGCTGAAATAAAGCATTGACTGCTATTTCTGGACCTACATTCTTATAAGAAAAATAAATAAATAGGTGTAAAAGCTGCTGGCAACTGGTATTCTATTATGTGAAACAAAAGAAAATTCTGAATGACACACTCTTATTCCATTAATACATGCAGCAAAAACAGGAAACTGACATTCTGTAGTATAGACACCATTTGGATTCAGTAGTGTATTAGTCAAGGTAATGCTAGTTGCTACAATAGGCAACTTTCCAAATTTCAATGGACTTAATGCAATAGAAGTATATTTTTCATTCACTTAAACCTCTAGGAAACAAACCTAAGGGTGGAGATGGGGGTGGCAGTAGCATCAGTTCCTGCAGTCAGATTTGACCCCTGCTATTCCTTTTTTTTTAAGAGAGAGAGATTTAATGGGTACAGATGCAGTTGCGTTATATGGACACACTGGATAGTAGTCAAGTCTGGGCTTTTAGTGGAACATTCACCTGAATAGTGTACATTATACCTGTTAGGTAATTTTTCATCCCTTCACCTTTCTGAGCCTCCAATGATCAGAGCCTTGTCATTCTTTGGCAAAACATTCCCAACATTCCACTGGCAGGGTGGAACAGAACAGGTAGAAGAATTCATGGAAAGTTTTTCACCTGCCGGATCTAGAAACAGCAGCGCACATTCCTGCTACTCATCCCAGTGGCAAGAACTCAGTACCTGCAATTCTTTACTTTAAGGCATGTAAGATAGCTGTCGACCCAGAAGGAAAGCGAAACAGATATGGTAAATAGCTGTCTCTTCCATAAGTAACAAGTAGAGTTTTTATGTATATTTGTCTATTTGGCTAAATATTTACATTATGTGTACATGTATATATATATATATATATATATATATATATATATATATATATACATATATATACACACACACAAATATGTGTAAATATGTGTGTATATATGTGTGTGTGTGTATATATATATATATATATATATATATATATATATAGGATCTTAACATCTATTGGGTTATTTTATTCTAAGCACTAAATGCTAAATGTCTTTGCAAGCATTTTATCATTAGCCATCCCAAACATCCTATGAAGTAGGCACTATTATTATACATATTTTACTGATAGCATACCAAGGGTTAGTGAGTTGAAGTAATCTGCCCATGAAAATAGAGGCAATAAGTGTTAGAGCTAGGAATCTTTCTTTATTCTGAGACATAACTTTATTTTTAAAGAGAGATTCTGCAACGAGGTTGCATTAATGATTCGCTATGCCACATCGATTGCCAGGCATGACAATATGTATTGATGTCACTTATATAAACAGATTAAATGTCAGGCCCTCTCTCATAAGTTATCTCTTTCTTTGCATACCTGCCCACTACCTTTGGCCTTTTAGAAACCAGAGTGATATTTGGGATTCTTCTAGATGAAAATATCCTTCTTTCTAAATATTTGGTCATATAAGTAATTAGCTGCAGGTATTTCTGCTTTGTCTGAATGTAATTCCTAGGTAATCAGGCAATGCCTGATTTGCTGATCCTGTTGACCTCTCTGCTCTCTTCTACTGCCTAAAATTTCTCCATAGTCATCTTTGTTCTCATAAGTATTATTGCCCTGGGGGACAACACTCTCCTTTAGTCCTGTATAAAATGGGACTGAGCCCAAGTTGTCTTGATTGCACAGCTTGCAGTTGATGTCAGTCTACTGCCTTTGCAGTGAAGTAGTTTATCCCTTCCTTCCTTCCTTCCAGCTGTCCAACTCAGCAAATTGGTATCCTGGTTACAATGACAAAAACACTAAAGCATTTACATAAATTGGCCAAAAAGGTTCTCTGCTGACCAAAAATAAACTATGCAAAATAACAATGACCTGTCCCCAATTTTACCTATATTTACATAGTTTTACCTCTATAAATGTAATGTATAGCATAAATTAAAATTACAACTGTGGAAAAGAGTGATGACTTTTCATTTTACATGTCACGTTTAACTATATGGGGTACAAAGAATGATTGCTTCTATTGCTAAGTGTTTTAGAGATAGTCGATTAATTTATCCTTAAGACAGCCCAATCAGTTTGGTAATGTTATTTTCTCAGCTTTATACATGTCTGATAGGAGTGAAATGGATATTGAATAACTTGTATTCAAATTCTTAGGAGTCTCAGATTTGAACTCCTAGTGTTTAGTGTTTTCAATTCACAGGTAGTTATCATCCCTGCGTGTACTTTCAAAGTTCACTGATAAACTAAATCAAGTGGAATTTACAGGGTAATTTTTAGTGAGGTTTAAAAGAATTACTTGCTATTGATGTGTAGTTTACATAGAGTAAAATGCTCAGATTAAAATTTCATATGGTCTGTTCGAGAAATACGTACTCTCCTAACACCATACGGAGTATTTCCGTCATCTCAGTGTGTTCTCTTGTGTTCCTTCCCAATCAATAGCCTCCCCACATACTACTCCCATGTACCAACCAATTTAGAATATTTTTACCTAATTATCAACCTGTGTTTTTATATATGAACCTTATAGCTGATGTTTTTCTTGTAAGAATTCTGAGAAATCATATTTCATATTCAGAGTTTGCCTCAGAATAAGTAGAAATTTGCTTAGATTGTGACATAAATAATATTTAAACTACTTAGCTAACTCTGTGACTATTAATCTATCATTCCATGGATACCATTGCCTGTAGTTGTCATGAATACGATATTACTAACCATATTGCCTACATATAGGTCAAGAAGCAATCAAGGTTAACACAGAAGATAATGTAGCATCATTATCTGTTTAGATTTTTGCCTCTTTGCCTCATAGTAGATCATTTTAAATTGAGTTTTTAGCTACACTAGAGCCAGCTGCTATTTTAATGTATAGCATTATTTAATAATTTACCCCAGTATCAATGAATAGGCCAAAGAGGATCAAAATTTTGCAAGAAAACATGGACCAGTATACATATATGTGTGTGCGTGTGTGTGTGTGTGTGTGTGTGTGTATACACACACACACATATTTATGATGAAGTAAAATTTGAAAATTTTGAAAATTTCCTTTTTCCTTTCAGTGTTGTTTATCAAGGAAAACTTCTTAAATGTGAAATTATTTCACAAATTCTCTCAAAATTATAACTAGGATGAGTATATCATCCAAAATTGGTGTGGTTATTTATGAATTTTGTCAGCATATAGCAGACAAATACCAGTATATACCAGTAAATGCCAGACAAAATTTACCCAAAATTACAATTACTGTAAAAGTAAGTAAGCACTATTTTTCAAGAAAATAATCTTGGAAGTAATTCAAAATTAGGATAATCTTCAAATGCAATGATGGGAGGAGAGTTGCAGTGTTAAGGGTAAAGTAAAAAAAAACATGATCGATTTGAGATAACTGTAGACATTTGTATGTTTTTATTCACTTATTTTGGTTGCAGAAATAATTTAAATGAGCTAAGAGCTAGAGGTTCATCCAGCTCCTTACAACATAAAATATTTTTTAAAAGGTCAGCCTGAAATGTGACCCTCTATTTGTGTAAGACTAAAATTGCTTAAATATTTCAATTTTGTTACTCCATGTTTCAGTGATTAGGTTGTAAATATGTGATCCACTCACAGCATTTTGTTTCATTTTATTGGTGGTGACATTTTTCATCCATTATGAAAAGAACAGAGTCTTTATCACTACCTTATACCTTATCTCTCATTTCCCCTCCCAATTAGAATTATTTATACTAGAACTACATTATCATTATTTTAAACATTTACATTCTGCTCTATAACCACAACAAGCACCCAGGCTGGAGTGCAATAGCGCAATCTCAGCTCACGCAATCCCCACCTCCCAGGTTCAAGCGATTCTCCTGCCTCATGCCACCACCACCCTCGGCTAATTTTGTATTTTTAGTACAGATGGAGTTTCTCCATGTTGGGTCAGGAAGTATTATTATTATTATTATTATTATTATTATTATTTTGAGATGGAGTCTCACTCTGTTGCCAGGCTGGAGAGCAGTGGTGAGATCTTGGCTCACTGCAACCTGCACCTCTGGATTCAAGCGATTCTCCTGCCTCAGCCTCCTGAGTACTGGGACTATAAGAACACGCCACCATGCCCAGCTAATTATTTTTGTATTTTTAATAAAGCTGAGGTTTCACTATGTTGTCCAGGATGGCCTTTTACTCCTGACCTTGTAATCCACCCACCTCAGCCTTCCAAAGAGTTGGGATTACAGGCGTGAGCCACTGTGCCTGGCCAGGAAGTATTAATTCTTAATGAGTTAAATGAACTCAGAGCTGACCACTAGATCCTTTCTCCATCCATTACTTGGTATTTCTCAAGGCTACCCTGTGGTACTTTCCACAAAATAAAAAATCTTGTTGACAATTATATTTCCTGAAGTTGTTTTATGTTTAAAAAGATGGAGGGTTGTGGCCCTTATGTCTTGTGACAATTTTGCTAAATATAAAGTTAGTGGGTTTTTCTTTCCTTTCTTTAGTGTATTCCATTGTCTTTTAGTGCTGTGAGTGTATCTATGAAAAGGTAGGAGACTGGAATGAATTTTTACCCTGCATAGGTGACTGTTACGGATTGAATGTTTGTGTTTCTCCAGATTCATATGTTGAAACTCTAATGCCTAATGTGATGGAGTTAGAAGGTAAGGCCTTTGGGAAAGAATTAGGTTTAGATGAAGCCATGAGAGTAGAATCCCCAGGATGGGATTGGTGTCCATAAAAGAAGAGGAAGAGGCGAGAGCTTGTTTACTCTCGGCTATTTTAGGACACAGTGAGATGGTGGCCATCTGCAAGCCAGGAAGCGGCTCCACCCCAGAACCTGATCATGCTGATATCCTGCTTGTGGTCTTCCAGCCTCCAGAACTGTGACAAAAGAACTTTCTGTTGAAGCCACCCAGTCTACGGCACTTTATTATGGCAGCCCATGCTGATTAGGACAGTGATTTTTTTCCCTTTTTCAAAAATGATCAAGGGATCCTTTTCCTAGTGTTTAAACCTAGTCATATGTACTTGGAGATGTCACAGCTGGATCATTCTGTATCAGTTTTTCTGTGGCAAAGAACACTGTTAAAAATCTATGGATCTTAACTGGATTTCATTCTGGAAAGTTTTTTTGAATTATGTATTTGGATATTTTGTCTTTAATTTGTCAGACTGCTTATTGAGGGACCTAATGATGTATATGTTACGTTTTCTTTGCCATCTCTATGTAACATATTTTCTCTAATCGTTTTCATCCTTGATTACTATATTTTACTGTCCTCACTTTTCTCAGTCTGACCTTCTGTGCCATTTGCCAGGATTTAAGTAGCATCTATTCTGTTCTCCTGTTGGTTTCAGTGTAACCTTCATTTACGTCATGGGTTTCCATCACTTTTATCCTGAACTCTACCCATTTATCATCCTCCTGTACTTTTGTGTCTCCCTTAACCACTTAGATCTCTGCTTTGTGTTTTTTGTTAATTTCATGAAGTCTTACAATTCAGATTGTTACGGACTGTCATTTCCTCAATGGAGATACTTGCATCTATCATTTCTTCTCACTTCTATTTCTTTCCTCTTTGCCCCGCTAGCAGTGGTAGTAGTAATGTATATCAACCTGTGATAATTTTTTTCATTTATTATTATTCACTTCTAATGACCTAAGTCAGTCCTGTTTCAATTATTTTAGGGAAACTTATGTACTAAAGGGACCAGGAAAAGCAAAGAGAGCAGGAGTTTAATCTTATTCTCAGTGAAACTTCTGATGTTACAGAGTTTTGTGTATAAGCATGAATTTTCTCAGCGTATTTTTCTGAACACTCACAACAGATTGGCTTCTCTAAAGTGCTCACAATTCGGTTTCTCTCTACTTTTGCATCATCTACATGCAGTCATGACATTTTCAATTTTCTCTCTTAGATCTAACTCTCCTATTACTCTACAGAGAAACTCAGTCTTCAATGATAATCTCAGTGAGATACACATCTTCTGTTTAATCCCTTTAAGCCAAAAGGCAAAGAGGTTTTTCCTCGGTATGCATTTCCCATTAGAAAACAATGGTGTGTTGCTAGTTTGGGATCCATAGTAGCAAGTACTCCAGTGGCATGGAGAGAACTCTCTGTCTGCCTAGACCCCAATGTAATCTTTCCTTAGCAGCCTTTCCTTATATATTGTTGTTTGGGGCAAAGATTATCCCTTGTTTCATCACGGACAGATTTTGTATTTTCTATTTTTTGAGGCTTTTGTGTTATTGTGAGTTGATTTCTGAAGGAAAAAAAATGACAGAGATGTCTTTATAAGCCATTTAAAAATTTTAAGGACATAAATGTGCTTTTGATTTTACAGACCTTTTTTTCCTTTTTCCATCTCCATGAGTACATAAGGCGGTATGGCAGTGGACCTAACATACATCATGTGCAGCAAATTTTAAGGGGGCCTAAAATGCCACCAGCTGACCATGCGTCACCTTTCTTGGCCCCACTTCTACCTCCAAACCCAAAAAATTTGTTAGAGAACTTTGGAGACTATGTTTAGGTTTAAAGATATGAAGAGTAACATCGTAGTACGGAAATGGAGAGACAGAGAAACTCCCTCACAAAGCCCAGGGGAAAGTGCTTCAGTAAGGCAGAAAACAGGTCTTTCTCCAGGAGGGAAAGCTAAAGGAAATCAGCTTACTCAGGACTCAGAACCAGATTTTTTAGGACAGGAAATCAGAATAAAGCATGTATTAGAACCACACAAATACATTTCTTTTGTGATTCCTGGAGGCCATTTTTAATAGAAGGATAAAGACTGAATTCAATATGTCTGCAAAAGCTATGGAGTTATTTCCGCGCACTAAGGCAGCATGCAGAGCTGTGGGGTGCACATTGCTCCTCTAGGGGTGCAGTTCTTATGACCTATATTGTAACCTTGAAACTGGGGCCATCCCAGGTCTGCTAGAAGATTCACATTTTCCAATAGAAAGCCTTTGTATTAGTTTTATATTGCTGCTGTAAGAAATTCTCATAATTTTAGTAGCCTCACCCAATACACACTTATTAGTTTGTAGTTCTGTAGGTCAGAAGGCCAGTATGTGTCTCACCGGACTAAAATCACAATGTTGGCAGGCCGTGCTCTTTTCTAGAATCTCAAGGAGAGAATCTGCTTCCTGCTCATTTATTCAGGTTGTGGGTTATAGGACCAAGGTTCATATTTTGTTGCTGGTATGTTCTTGAGGGCCATTCCCAGCTTCTATGGGACACCACATTTTTTTTTGGCTCACAGCTTGCTTTATTGATGTTTGGAGTCAACACTGGAGTATGGAATCCTTCCAGTGTCTTGTCCATCTGGCCCATGGCTCCACTTCCCTCTTCTTTTCAAAGCTCATGTGATTAGACTGGTTCCACCTCGAGAATTCAGGTACTTTTCTATATTGAAGCCAATTGATTAGTTGCCTTAATTCTGTAAAAACATTACTACCTCTTTGACATGTCCTTGCATATTCACAGTTTCTGGGGATTGTGGCATGGACATCTTTGGGGGAGTTGTTACCCTACCTAATACAGCCTTCCCTTGCTTGCAAATAAAGGAGTAGAGATAGGTAGAAGAGGTAAATTATATCAGGAAACAGAGTGGGGGCAAGAAAAGGCAGCAGCCAGAGGCCCACGAATGGCTTTCAAGGGGAACAGGATGCACAGAGATGTGGAGGTTTGTGGCAGCAGCACATCAGCAACAGCTGATCTCACAAGGCTCTCCAGTCCTGGCCTCCCCATGGTGCTGCACCCTTCTGCCTGGGAACCTCTCTCCATCTCACCCCCCTTTACCTACCTAACACCTCCTCATCCTTTATTGATCAGTTCAGTGTTTTCTTTCCTCCAGGGAGCCTTCTTTGACAAGGCCACTCTGGCTGGATTCGCTGTTTATCTCTTTTTATTTTATTTTATTTTTGAGATGAAGTCTCTGTCACCCAGATGCCTTTATCATGCTTTTATAAAACTGGAGAGCAGTAATGCGATCTCAAGCTCACTGCAACCTCCACCACCCGGTTCAAGCGATTCTCCTGCCTCAGCCGCCCGAGAAGCTGGGATTACAGATGCCCGCCACCACAGCTGGCTCATTTTTATATTTTTAGTAAAGATTGGGTTTCACCATATTGTCCAGGCTGGTCTCAAACTCCTGACCTTGTGATCTGCCCATCCTGGCCTCCCAAAATGCTGGGATTACAGGCATGAGCCACCATGACTGGCCAGCTATTTATTTCTATACATTCTTCTCATTCAGAAATATCCCTCTATGCCCATGCCCTGTGCATATGTTTACCTCTCCTAAGTCTCCTACTATACTGTAAGTTCAAAGAAGACCTGCATGTTTTCCCCTGCCCCCCACTGATTATGTTCCGTCTTCTCAGTACAGTACCTAGGTTCTAGAACATGCTCAGTACACAAGTATTTTTTTTAAATGAAGGACTTGCTAAAAGAAATAAATTATATCATGACTCTGGGCTTCACTGTTAATCAAATGAAATTTTCTGTAGAAGGCTAACTGGATAAAGGAAGACAGTGGAGTGTTTTTCAGAAGGTGCCAAGCCCTGATAAGAGTTACGGAGTGACTTTAGATTCTCAGCAAATCTGGGTGTGGATTTGAGCCAGATAACACTCTTATTACAACCAGAATGTTGATTTTCTCCATAATTATAGGAACTGGAAAAACTGTATTAAATATACTCTCATGTCCTTTAGAGGGAAACAAGACTTGAAGTTTCTAGGCTTACATTTAAATTTCAACTCTGATACTTTCTGCGTTATCAGACCATGAAACAAGTCATACAACCTTCCTCACATGTATCTAGCTTCCTGTCAGTATTTATGAAAGTGTGTTAAATACTAAAAATTCCTCCAACATGTAAGATACGGTTAGCCTAAATAATGGATGAGAGCTTCAAGTCACTGTTAACACTGGGTAGACCAAGAAGTAACTAGATTATCTGAATAACATGACCCCTCTCAAGCTATCTGCACATTTGCCTGGCGCCTATTGCTGCAGTTCTTGGATGCTAGAACAGAAACATTAGACTAAACTAATTACTCAGGAGTCAGGGAAAGGCCAGTCTTTTTCATTTCATCTGGGCTGCAGTCATATGGGAGACAATTATTTTACTTTTCAGATGCACTCTGTCAAGAATTTAAAGGGTAAGAGGATAGTGAGGCTAAAAGCAGAGCTTTCCTTGCCTCCTAGAGACCGTAATATCTGCATCCAGTCAGACAAATGAAGGAACCCTTCACCACAACAGAATCTGTTCTCTAGAATGACCATCTTTTTATGTCCTCTCCCCAGGGACACAGCCTCAAAACATCTGTGCAAGGAAAAATCAAGTCTGGTAGCAATCCCTCCATTAAGGAGAAAACAAAATAAGTTTTTAATCTATAGAAGTTAACATCTGGTTAGGTTTTACCCAGACTGCTATTATTAAAATTATTCAGGAATTATTTGGTGTCACTTTCAAAGTTTTAGAGGTACCTTGCCCTATTTCACCATTTAGTCAAATCCTTTCTGAGTTTCAGAGCTAACTAAGAAATACTTAAGAAGTTTACGATGAGACAGTCCGTGGAGTAACCTAGAGAAACTTATTGTTATCAGGATATGATATAGGAATTTGCATGTTTAACTATCATCCCTGCATGATTTTTCAGTAGTTCTGGAGTTTGACAATGATCATACTGTGTCGAGAGCCAGAGTAGCCCACCCGCTCTGGGGGAGTCAGCAGCAAGGCTGCTATGAACTTTGGGAACTCCAGAGAAGTGAAACCATAATAGGGGAATGTGTGTGTCTCCAAGAAGAGCAGAGAGGCCTAGAGAAAGATAACCAGCTCTCACTGACCTTGCTGCAAGATAGTTGTTAGCTGAAGTATGTTAACTGAAGTATCAAAATGATAACCACAGGCTGTTCTAAGTAACTGTACTCTCCATCTGCTATGTGCTTTGTGAACATATAAAAGAAAGTAATCTGAGGCAGGTGGGGGCTGAAGAGACTGATAATCACCAGCTTTTTGGACCACCTGGCCCAGATTTCCCTATGTCTGTCTGTGTGTCTTTCTTAATCCCCCATTATTCCCTCTTAGGTCTTTGAACCCTCCTGCAGTGCAGAACACAGCACATGTCCGAGTACTGTGTAGCCTTCTATGGTCCATCTCCCTATGAAATTGTATGATTCTATCATGCCAACCAACCATTCCTGAAAGAACCCAGAGGCTACCCTCTCAAATATACAGCATTAATACTGATCTTTAAATATCTCTTGAGTTAGGGAGTTTCACACATTCCCTCTAACTGATGCCATAATGGAGAATCTTATGTAGTAGTGCTACAGTGAAGTGCCCTAAAGATCTCACGTCTTTCTCTTCCCATTTGAGCAGGGACAAGCCAATGGCAAGTAAGGCTCACAGCCTCAGTAGGCTTACAGCTGCAGTAGAACAGAGAATCTGAAATACAGCAGCCACAGCCCTATCTCCATGAGTACATTTTGTATGTTCCTATGTCTATACACATGCTTGGATTTCATCTTTCAAACCACATTCTTCTGCAGAAGATGTAGTCTGAATTTTCTAAAATATTCAGAATAAATTTGAGGGTAAAAAGGTGGGAGACAGAAGTGCAATGATGTATGACCATGTTTTCAAAGGGATACACCAACTATTATTCCACAAGCAAAGAGTTGGAATCAACTGGCTGGGTGCAGTGGCTCATACCTGTAATTGCAGCACTTTGGGAGGCCGAGGTAGATGGATCACCTGAGCTCAGGAGTTCGAGACCAGCCTGGCCAACATGGTGAAACTCTGTCTCTACTAAAAATGTCAAAATTAGCCAGGTGTGTTGGTGGGCACCTGGAATCCCAGATACTCAGGAGGCTGAGGCAGGAGAATTGCTTAAACCTGAGAGGTGGAGGTTGCAGTGAGCCAAGAGAGTATCATTGCACTCCAGCCTGGGTGACAAGAGTGAAACTCTGTCTCAACAACAACAAAAAAGGAATTAGAATCAGCCTTGTGGGTATAAGTAGGCCAGAGAGAAGACAGATCAACTGTGAAGTAATATGAAAGGAAAAGTTAGTCTTTTAAATTACGATTCTTTAATCAGGAAAAAAAAAAAAACCTTCTTAAGCAAACAAGGTAAAATAGCTAATACTCTACAGAGTAGTTGAAATTTACCCTGTGGTATTCTCCATTTTCTTATGCAATATTCTTCTCTCTAAAGAGGACAAGACTGATGGAGCCTATAAAGCCACAAAGGAAAAGAATAAGCTTGTAAAATAGTTCCTCTTAATGTTGAAATAAAAATGACTAATCGATATCATTTAGCCTTTTCCCTAATGATCTATTATGAAAAGAAAATTTGAATAGAGAACTCAGTAATAATTATTGAACCCCATGAGAAACTCTACATTAGACCAGAATAATATTTCTTATGTTTCATTGTGATATCATTAAATATGCCTATGTTTTCCATGAACAAATAAAAGTAATAATATTTAGGTTTTATTCCCCTATCCCCAGCAATAAAACTTGATTGGTAGTAGCATGTAATAATGGAAACAAAAATTTCAAAGAACACATCTTTGGGATTAGAATAACCTGGGTTTACATCTCAGTTCTCCTGCTTAATAGTTACATGTCTTGAATAAGAATCTTTAAGCCTCAGTCTTCTTATATATAAAATGTAGAAGCTTTGTAAAAATTTTTTTGACAACAAAGGAATAAGAATAGTATAATGGTATAGAGGTGCCCTGCTGGAGATTACATTTGCTATTAGGCAGTTGCTTTTCTGGATTTAGCAGGTGAGAGGGCTGCTAAAAAAATCTCCTTGATCACCCAAGGTGGGACATTAATTTTTAAAGTGCTGAAATGTCTTCCCTGTCTATTAGAGATTGCATAAATAATGCTATTATACAGAAAATGGAATACATGAACACATTTTATTTAGGCCTATTAGGCAAATATGCAGATTTGGAAGGGGTAGGAGGGAGTTGAAGTGAGCTGGGATTTTTTTTAAGGAGAACAAGAAGATAGCCATGTTATCTAGGAGATGGTTATAATAAGGTCTTGGGTTAGATGGTCTAAAAACTTGGGGTGGGAAAAGATGGTCAGGGTGGTCAATAGTAGCCTACTTGTTTATGACTATGGCCCCAAAATAATGTGCATTGAGCATAATGCTTGAAATGCCCTGAGATCAGGGGATAAATCAGGAGATCCAATCTGGCAATGTGTATTCTAATAAAGACCAAGTCAGTAGTAATGTTTCTGTCTTTAGGAAATATTTCTCATTAATTTTGACCAGCTTATCCATAAATCAGGAACTACGGGTTTAAAACCTTTATTCTAGATATAAACTAAGACAAAGTCATATAAATCATATAAAATAGAAACTCTCCCACCTCAGCATCTGTATCCTGCTTGATAGGACATTCACTACATATTTTTCTCTCTCTCCTGACTAAGATGATCTTAATGATTTCTTTAGTTTGGCTAAACTTCAGACAGATTTCTTCCTGACTGTTGATGTGTGTGATATTCCTTTTCTTTAAGCATTGCCTGTAGAAAACTTGCTATTGTAAATTCTTTCTCTGCCCCTTTGATGGAAATCTTCTCCCATCCTTTTATCAGTTTGACTACCCAGGAATGTCTTTCTCAAAGTTTGTAGTGCAATCATCAAGGGAAATTGCATCCCTATCTTCCAGTCTCTGGGATAAGGTAGAAGCTTAACTTCCATAAATGTCAAATTAGCAACAAAGTGATATGACCACACTGAAGCCTTAAGATCCTCCAGTACTTTTCCACTAGTTCATCTCCATAAATAAAAATTCTCCAGGCTTCTCTTCTGTTTTAGGAGAGTTGAGTTCAGCCTCTCTCTCTCTCTCTCTCTCTCTCTGCCTTCTCTCTCTCTCTCTCCTATTGCAATCATCTTGAAAAAAGTCTTCCTTGCCTGTTTAACATGTCTGGTGCAATGTTTCTTTGACACTCCGGAGGAAGGTAAGCTCCATGAGGTCAGTTATCAGTCTGTTTGTTATTGTTGTGTCTCTATCACCAATGCACTCACTCATTATTTATTGGATCTGTAAATCATGCCTTCTGGAGTCAACTGGACCAAGCTTTGAATCCTGCCTTTTATTAGCTATGTGGCCTTGAACAACTTGATAATTCTCTAATTTTCAGTTTAACTCAGTAAAATGGGGAAGAATAAAAGAAATCTAATATGATAAATTTGCTATAAAAATTATACAGTGTATTAACATATATAAAACATTAGAAATAAATGAAACATTTTGTAATTATTGCTATAGTTTTGTCTGATGAACTGAGGATGTTATAAGTGGGCATTTTAAAAGGCCATGCTTTCATAACAACAAAGATAAGGAATAGAGAAAGTTCAGGAAAAATGAAAAGTACAGAGTAGCTGATAAAAAAAAATCCAGAAGAAAAAACCCCACCAAAAGTAATGGCAACAAAAACAGAAACAGACAAATGGGATTCAATTAAACTTAAGACCTTTCTGCACACAAAAGAAACAATCGTTAGATGAACCGGCAACCAATGGAATGGGAAAAAAATTTTGCAATCTACCCATCCTACAAAGTGCTAATATGCAGAATCTACTAAACACTTAAACAAATTAACAAGAAAAGTACAAAAAAAATCCATCAAAAAGTCGGCAGAGGATATGAACAGACACTTCTGAATAAAGGAAGACATCTATGCAGCCAAGAAGCATATAAAAAATGCTCATCATCACTGGTCGTTAGAGAAATGCAAATCAAAACCACATTGAGATAACATCTCATGCCAGTTAGAATGGTGATCATTAAAAAATCTGGAGACAACAGATGCTAGAGAGGATGTGGAGAAACAGGAACACTTTAACACTGTTGGTGGGAGTGTAAGTTAGTTCAACCATTGTGGAAGACTGTGGTGATTCCTCAAGGATCTAGAAATAGAAATACCATTTGACCCAGCAATCCCATCACTGAGTATATACCCTAAAGATTATAAGTTATTCTATGATAAAGACACATGCACACATATGTTTATTGTGGCACTGTTCAAAATAATTCAACAGCACATCTTATTCATGCAGGTGCTCAATGGAGGCATCTCTGTTAGCAGTGGCTTTATTCCATGAGGTGCTTTAGCAACCCACGTCCTTTCGCCCTGTGTTTCCACTATTTCTTAGCATCTCAGAGTCTTCTCCATTCAATAGATGGAAAAAATGTGTGGAGAAAGATAACCTTCTCCTTTACAGGATTAGTCCGTGTATTAGTCTGTTCTCACACTGCTGATAAAGACACACCCAAGACTACGTAATTTACAAAGGAAAGGGGTTTAATGGACTCACAGTTCTATATGACTGGGGAAGCCTCATAATCATAGTGGAGGGTTAAAAATGAGCAAAGGGATGTCTTTCATGGCAGCAGTCAAAGAGCATGTGCAGGGGAACTGTCCTTTATAAACCATCAGATCTGTGAAACTTATTTACTAACATGAAAACAGCATGGGAAAAACCTACCGCCATGATTCAGTTACCTCCCACCAAGTCCCTCCCATGACATGGGGGAATTATTACAATTCAAGGTGATTTGGGAGGGAACAGAAAGTCAAAGCATATCATTCCATCCCTGCCCCTCCCAAATCTCATGTCCTCACTCTTCAAAACCATCATGCCTTCCAACAGTTCCCCAAAGTCTTAACTCATTCAGCATTAACCCAAAAGTCCACAATCCAAACCCTCATCAGAGACAAGACAAGTCCCTTCTGCCTATGAGCCTGTAAAATCAATAGCAAATTAGTCACTTCCAAATACAATGGGGGTACAGGCATTGGGTAAATATGGCCATTCAAAATGGGAGAAATTGGCCAAAATCAAGGGGTAAACAGGCCCTATGCAAGTCGAAAATCCAACGAGGCAGTCAAATCTTAAAGCTCCAAAATGATCTCACTTGACTCCATGTCTCATATCTAGGTCACACTGATACAAGAGGTGGGCTCCCATGGCCTTGGGCAGCTCCATCCCTGTGGCTTTGCAGGGTACTTTTCTTCTGGCTGCTTTCATGTGCTGGGGTTAAGTGTCTGCAGCTTTTCCAGGTGTGCAATGCAAGGTGTTGGTGATACCATTCTAGGGTCTGGAAAATGGTGACCCTCTTCTCATGGCTCCATTAGGCAGTGCCCCAGTAGAAACTCGATGGAGGCTTCAACTCCATATTTCTCTCTGTACTGTCTAGTCAAAGTTCTCCTTGAGGGTCCTGCTCCTGCAGCAAACTTCTACCTGGATATCCGTGCATTTCTATACATACTCTGAAATCTAGGCAGAAGTTCCCAAATTTCAATTCTTGACTTCTGTGTACCCACATGGGAGCTGCCAAGGCTTGGGCTTGCAGCCTCTGGAGCCACAGCCTGAGCTATACTTTAGCTCCTTTTAGCCACAGCTGGAATAGCTAGGAAGCAGGGCACCAAGTCCCTGGGTGGCACACAGCAGTAGGGGCCTGGGTCGAGCCCATGAAACCATTTTTTCCTTCTAGGTCTCCAGACCTGCGATGGGAGAGGCTGCCACAAGGGTCCCTGACATGTCCTGGAGACATTTCCCCCATGGTCTTGGTGATTAACATGGGGCTCCTTGTTACTTATGCAAATTTCTGTAGCAGGCTTGAATTTTCCCCCAGAAAATGGGCTTTTCTCTTTTATCGCATTGCCAGGCTGCAAATTTTCTAAACTTTTACGCTCTGCTTCCTCTCGAACACTTTGTCACTTAGAAATTTCTTCCACCAAATACCCTAAATCATCTCTCTCAAGTTTAAAGTTTAACAGATCTCTAGGGCAGGGGCAAAATGCCACCAGTCTTTAAGAATAGCAAGAGTGATCTTTACTCCTCCAGTTCCCAACAATTTCCTCATCTCCATCTGAGACCACCTCAGCCTGGACCTTATTATTCATATCACTATCAGCATTGTGGTCAAAGCCATTCAATAAGTCTCTAGGAAGTTCAAAACTTTCCCATATATCCCTGTCTTCTGAGCCCTCCAAATCTTTTTCCTAAAGAAATTTCAAACTTTTCCACATTTTTTCTATCCTCTTCTGAGCCCCATAAACTGTTCCAACCTCTGCCTGTTACTCAGTTTTAAAGTCACTTCCAGGCAAGAAGGCACATGCAGGGCAACTGCCTTTTATAAAACCATCAGATCTCATGAGACTTATTTACCATCAAGAGAACAACTCATGGGAAAAACCTCCCCCCATGATTCAACTACCTTCCAAGTAATCCTTCCCATGACATGTGGGGATTATTACAATTCAAGGTGAGAGTTGGGTGGGGACACAGAACCAAACCATATGAGCCTGAAACTAACATTTCTTCTGCTCGTATTTTATTTGTGAGAATTAGTCACACATGGCCCCACCTAAGGGTAAGGAATAGGGAGCTGGCACAGGTAGTCCCTGGCTAGGCAGCTGCATTCAGCTGACAGCTCTGTAGCATAAAAGGAGAAGCACAAATTTTGGTCCCCAGAGAGCAGTCTCTACTATAATTGCTACTGCAAACATAGCCTATGTTTTTCTCTGCATGTCAAACATAAAAGCTTATTAAGCAAAATATATGAGAGGTTATTATTGCCATGAACAAATATCTTATCATGCAGCAGTGCTCAGGAACACCTCTCAACATATATATAACACTCAGTATTATGTTTTCTGCAGTAATCTAGGAATTATCTATCATATCACAAGGAATATTTATTGTGGTAGTTAATCTTACATGTTACCTTCACTAGGCTATTGCAATAGACTGAATGTATGTGTCCCCCCAAAATTCATATGTTGAAACCAAATCCCTAATGTAATGATATTAGAAGGTGGGGTCTTTGAGAGGTGATTGGGTCATGTAGGTGGAACCTCATGAGTGGAATTAGTGCTCTGATGAAAGAGGCACCAGAGAGCTCTCAACCTCTTCCACCATATAAGGATTCAGGGAAAAAACTGCCATCTATGAAGCAGAAAGTGGGCCGTCACTAGACATCTAATTTGCCAGAGCCCTGATACTGGACTTCCCAGACTCCAGAACTGTGAGGAAGAAATTTCTATTGTTTTTTAAGTACCTCAGTTAATGGTATTTTGTTCAGCAGCCCAAATGGACTAAGACAGTATGGCACCAATTGTTTGGTCAAACACCAGCCTAGATGTTGCTGTAAAAGTATTTTATGTAAAAGTATTTAATTAACATTAACAATGGATTTGCTTTAAGTGAAGGAGATTAGCCTTGATAACATGAGTGTACATCAACCAATCAGTTGGAGGCTTTAAGAACAAAAACTGAGGTTTCTGGATATAGGAATTCTGCCTTCTGAATGCAACATCTACTCTTGCCTAAGTTTCCAAATTGCCAGATTGTCCCACAAATTTCAGATTTCCCAGGCCCCACTAATTCCTGAGTCATTCCTCCCCAGTCCTCTGTTTCAAACTCTATTTCTCTCTCTCTCTCTCTACTATTGGTTGAACCCTATGAATCTATGAATATGATTTCCTTTTATCAGCCAAAATAGATACCTGAATAATTAGTTAGAAACCTCAAAGAAATGACCCCTCTAAGTGATTGAGAACCAGTTGTTAAATAGGTTAAGAATTAATGACATATAAGTAGGTTTGAAGATAAAACATATAAAGAAAGATTGTTTTCCAAACCATTGGATGATACTTATAAATATACAGAAACCTACATATAAGCATGAGTGTCCACATTTAACAAATATATGCATGCACATAGACATTAACTTAACACACCACACACTGCTGCTAACACCATTGTGAAGATAAATTCACCTAGATTTTATCAGTTTGAAAGGATAGGGTTCTTCTTATACAACCCTCTGATTCTGAGATAATCTAGTGTTGTAAAGAGGAGTCTATTTGCTTTTGAGTCCCAGCTCTGTGACTTAGTATAAATACAGACAGGTTATTTAACCTCTTAAAACCTCAATTGCTTAATATGAATAATGGATGTTTTCATAGTTCCTAATGCATAGAATTTTTTGTGAGAATTGAAAGATGTAATTGAAAGAGAATTGAAAAAGAATCGAAAGATGTTTTACACAAGTGAAGTGTAAAACTAGCAGTATATAATTAATGCTGATTATTATTATCATTGCTATTATTTTTATTATCAGACATTATATTTATTCTCTTTCAAAGATAGAACAATAATATTCTTCAGATAAATCAAAGGGATGTAATGCCTTGGGCTGGATGTTGGTTGATTAAAAATTCACATGTAGAAATGTAGTTGTATATAGATAAGGTAAGAATAACCCTTTTTTGGTCACAGCAGCAAAAAGAGTAACAGTAAAAATTCAAACAGAATACAACAAATAGAAATGTAGAGAATAATACTTAAATTGTATGACTGCTATTTTATTATTGCCTTGAAAGGAAAGAGAGCTCCACTAATAAGTCATAGATGTGTCAATAAAATTAAGGGAGTATTTAATTATCTTTGGAAACAAACTAAGAAGGATTTTTCAAAGTGATCTACAACTCACATTATAGATGAAAACCTCCCTGGACTTTTATTCTTTCATAACAGATATTAAAGTTCTATGGATTTTTGAAAAGCCGTAAAATACAATTTGCCATAAAATATAATTTAAAAGCGATCAGAAGAGAATTTTCATAAACCTCCTTTACCACATTCCCCATCCATGCCAGCTTTTGTGCCCATATATTTTCGCTTCCTCTCTGTTATTGAAGTGAAACGTCTGCCTCCTCTTCCAGTAGAAATACGATGCATCTCGTCACTTGGCTAATTCCCTATCTGGTACGCTAGACTCTGGATTTACTTTTATCTCCCCTACTCAGGGACATCGTGTCTCACTCTAAGAATTCTCCCCCTTGTCTTTCTCCTATGCCATTAAAACATCAAAACATGCTTCTCTACTGTGCCTTCCCCATCAGTACAACTCTGCTTTTCTGCCATCTCTAATATACAAACCAACCTAAGACAGAAACTTACCCCCTTCTCTCTCTAGTTACTGACACATCCCTCTATTCAATTTTATACCAAAAACTCCTTACCAGACTTGGTTTCTCCAAGCCCCACCTTCTACTCTTCTTTACTTACTCCAGTCCAGTTTATGTTCCATTTAAATGGCGCTAGTCAAGGTCACCAGTGACCTCCAAGTTGCTGAATTCTGTGACAAATTCTCAGCTCATATTTAACTTTATCAGCAGCATTTGACAGAGAGGATCATTCCCTTCTCCTGGAAACCCTTTCTTCTGTTGACTTCCAGCACTCCTGGATTTCTGACTCCTGAGCCATGCCTTCTCAGTCCTTTGGAAGTTCTTGTCTCACAAACTGATATAGTGGATCCGGGATTCAGTCCTTAGTCTTCTCCTTTCTAACCACACTCTTTATATTTCCAGGCTTTGGTTTGACATATGCTTTGTATTTTGAAGACTCCTGTCCTAGTCCATTTTCCGTTGGTTTAATAATAGAGTACCTGAAACTGGGTGATTTATATATATATATACATACATACATATACATATACACATACATATATGTATATATATTTATATAATTATGTGCATATAATTATATATTTATTATATATATTATATATAATTATATATTTGTATAAATGTATAAAAACACATACGTGTGTGTGTGTGTGTGTGTGTGTGTGAATATATATACATACACACACACAATATGAATCAGTTGATTTTTAATAGTTATGGAGACTGAGAAGTTCAGGGTTGAGAGCCCACATCTGGTGAGCTCCTTCTTGCTGGTGGGGACTCTCCACACAGTCCCAAGGCAGTACAGGGTGTCACATGGTGAGGGGACCAAGTTTGCTAACTCAGGTCTGTCTTCCCTCTGCTTAGAAAGCTACCAGTCACAATCTTGTGATAACTCATTAATCTATTAATTCATGAATAGATTCATTTATTCAGGAGGGCTCTGCCCTCATGATCCAATTACCTCTTAAAAGTCCCACCTTCCAATATTGGCACATAGGGAATTACATTACAACCCGAGTTTGGAGGGAATGAACATTCAAACCGTAACAATAACCACAATTATGTCTTTAGTTCTGACCGAACTTCTTAACTCCAAATTCATACATTCAATATTTAAATGCCTACTGTAAAATCTAAAAGACATCTCAAACCACCATATTCAAACCTGAACTTTCCAACTCACTGCCCCCATATGCCATATTCATAGTGTTATCCATCTCAGTCAGTGACAACTCTATTTATCCATTTGTTCATTAATTCCTTTGACAACATTCTTTATTTTTTATTTTTTATTTTGAGACAGGGTCTCACTCCATTGCCCAGGATAGAGTGCTGTGGCGTGATCTTGGCTCACTCCTGAGCTAGGGTAATACTCCAACCTCAGCCTCCCAAGTAGCTGGGACTACAGGTGCATGCCACCATGACTGGCTAATTTTTTATGTTTTTAGTAGAGACGGGGTTTTGCCATGTTGGCCAGGCTAGCCTTGAACTTCTGGCCTCAAGTGATCTGCCTGCCTTAGCCTCCCAAAGTGCTGGAATTACAGGCATGAGCCACCGCACCTGGCCTGACACCATTATTGAGTCTTCTATTTTTCTCATAGCCTACATCTAATTTATCAGAAAATCCTGTTTTCAAAATATATCCAGTGATCCCACCACTTCTTAGCATCATCATTGTGTCAAGGAAAAAATGACACTATACAAAGTTACACAGGTTAGAAAGTCTTTATTCAAATCTATTGCAATAGAGGGGAAAGGTCTGGAGTTCAACTTTTCTGAAACAAAAAGCGGGAAAGTGTTTAAAAGCTGTGCCAGGAGAGGATCACTGGCCACCTGTGTTTGGCCTTACCCAAAGGAAAATTGGCCTTCCCCAATGGAAAAACGAACTTTATCCTATCTTCATGATGAGATAGTTTTACAACTTGGAATAAGCCATTCCTGAAGTTAGACTGTTAATTCCCATAGAAACTGGGAAACAGGGCCACAATCCCCTTTAACTTCATTTTCTCTCTCACTTAACTTGCCCCAGTGACACTAGTCTTTCTGATGTTCTTTGAATATGAGAACACACTCCCGTCTCAGGGCCTTGGCAATTGTTTTGGAGTCTTACGCAATTTGTCCTAAAAATTTTGGAGATTATTTTACATCTATATAACTTAAGAACAATTATTATTTACATATTTTGAATACTTCGTATTTCTATACTGAGGCTCATAATTTCCTCAAAAGATTATTTTGAACTTTAAAGCAATCCTTAGTGATAAATTTAGAAGCTTTTAATTTTAGAGACTTTTTTTAAAGAAACAAATATACATATCCTTGTTCTAACATATTGGATCCTGCATTTTGAGGGACTTTTTCTAATCTAGGAGTTGAATCAACATTTTCTGGGTACCTTCCATGGCCAGGTCCTGGTACTAAGCATGAAAATCTTCATACCTTAATGCCCAATACAATTCCTTGTACACATAATCAATACTCAGTAAAATATTTAATGCTAACTTCCACATCAGTATCACTCAACTAAATACTATAGATGAAAAAAGTGGGCATTTATTGTATGTGAAGAGCTTTACATTAATTATTCTACTAGATGACCCAAAAGGAAGGAGTTATCTACATTTTGAAGATTTTATAAAACAGAGTTTAGAGCCATTTTCTAATAGCCCCAAGGGACAGAATATTATGCAAACTTTGGAATACAACCCTAATCTCTCAGACTCCAAATTCCATGAAATTTGCTGTACATCATATTGCTTTTCTCATGTTATAGGTGAGAAAACAGATCCAAAGAGGATACATGATTTCTGCAAATATTAACTTGCCAGGAAAATAATAGCTTGCAACAATCTGAGTGATGGCTGAGTCCTACTGAGCTGAAATAAAGGATAGTATGTGATTATGTCAAAATGGAACAGGAATATGAAAGAGGAAGAGACAAATGTGGGTGGGAATAGCTATGAAGACTTCATGGAGGAGACAAGGATTGAATTAAGTCTCAAAGAATGTAGTAATGAGAGAGAAGAAGGGAATGCTATGAGAAACACGACTAGCAGAGTCTCAGAAGCAGGAATATGCATCAGCATTCAAGGGGAAATAAGGAAATGCACTGAATGATGCAAAGGTGTGAGTTGGAAAGTAGCATGAAATCAGGTTATAGATTGCTGGTAAACAGACTCTGAAGACCTCTGAATGACAAGATGAATTGAATTATTAATTAGATAATTAAATAAATTGAATTAAAGAATATAATTTTTATATAATACAATTAAAGCATATACTCTAATAGAGGACCCAGGTTGAGTTAAAAATCATCTGAGTATACCAAAGCCCAGGTAAAGAGAGACCTTAGTAATCTAAAAAAATTAGCATCAAATTTAGAAGGAAACACACAAATTTAAGCTCAAAAGGTAAAAGGTACTGAACAACATGCAAAACATGTTAACATTTGGTGAGAAAAAAGGCTACCAACTATACATGCATGTATATTTACATATCCAGAGGCTAACTCCATGACGATAAAATACAGGATTAGAAACAGTGGTTATCTCTGGGAAGGGGAAGTGAGTGACTGGGAAACACAGACAGAAGAGAGATGAGATTTTCATTGTATTTGTCCTTTTGTACCTCTGGGATTTTTCTACCATCTACTTGTATTAGCTATTGTAATCAACACTTTAAAAGGACCAAAAACATGAACGAAGACAGTGAGGCTGATAAGAACAGGATGTGTCTGAGGTTTCTGGTGAGGCTGATAGCTTGGGGGCATGGGGGAAATATAAGCCTGAAAAAAGTCAGGAAGGCATTGTGAACATGCTTTTATGCTATTCTGGGGTTTTGTTATGATTATATCTCTGTCAGCCAACAATGCTGAGACACAGCAAGTATTCAGTAGGTTAATAAATGAAAAAGCAGCAAACAGCAATCCGTGAAATTGTTCCTGTGTATTATGCTCTTCTCTGAGCCTAATTTCTTATTAGCAGGGCTTAGAAGCAGGGCTTTGAGCCTGGATACTTTTTAAGGTCCTTTCTTGTTTTTATAATCTATGAGTTGGATTCACAATTTGTCTCCCAAGAGCATGGATTCTTTCAGATCACTGAAACAATGACCAAGAATCAGTTATCTTTTCTCAGAAGATATTACACCTAAAACTAAAATTTTTCATCTAGATTCCCAAATGCTTATTATCTTTAAAATACATTAACTATCTTCTGAGGAATTTTCAATGGCAACTTATTAAAAGGATAATATGAGGCTATATAGGAAGGTATATTTTAATTAGGTTCTGTTCACTAAAACTCCTAAGTAGGTAAGCAGTTACTAGGGATGGCTACTACATGAATAAAATACAATTTCCAATCATAACGGCGTATATCCAAGAGCAAGCTTCTTGTGGCTGCAGTATCCTCACTCTCCCCACCAAACTCTCACCTCTCCTAGCAGAAATCATTTCCTCACTCCTGATAAAAACGAATTCATACAAGTTATAAGACTTTTACTTGCTCTTTTCTGTTAGATTGAGTATCTCTACAGTGTACTCTTCTCCCCAGACTGAGGTATGTATCCAGAATTGTAAATACCAGTAGGATTGGATATTCATGAAGACAAATGCGTTTATCAAACTCTCCTTTTGCACTGTTTGCCAAAGACAGGATGTTCCTGGGATATGGTCTCACCTATTTTATAGGTGAGAAAACAAGTCCAAAGAGATTGGACTCTCATTGTTTGGCTGTTTAATTTAAACGAGTCACTTTTCTTTCTTTCCTTTCAAGGGTCAGTTTTCTCATATCTACCAGGAAGGGAGGTTAACTGCATATATACAAATTTGCCAATGTCTCCACCTCCAAATTATTTCCATGCCTAATGGTGTTGTAGGAGTTATGAAGTAATTGTTTTAGGCAGATAGAAAGGACCAGGGGTCCTTGAGAAGTTTTCATTTTCAAAGCAGCTCTCAGAGCCAGGCAAGCAACCTTTGATATACAAATGCAGGCCATTAGAAACTGGGTTCGCCCAAACATGGCCATTCCCTCAGCCTTCTTGCCTTTGCCCGACATGTTCCTAGCAACATGGCTGCCCCCAGATATCCCTGGGCCAGCGTTGCAAATCAAACACCGCCTTCTCCAGCCTACTTATAAAACTGGCTGGTATCTGTGGCATTTGGGGTTTCCTCTTTCAGCTTTGGAGCCCCCGTCCCTATGTCTCAGTATTGGGGTGCCTCTTCCTTCTGCCTTCTCTTTTTTTCTCGCCTGTTAAACTCTCCGCTCCTTAAAACCATTCCACGTGTGTCCTTGTTGTTTTATCTAATTCACGCAAGACAAGAGCCTTGGTGTCCCTCCACTCATCAGAGCCGTTATCAGTGGTAAAACTTAATCAAAACTACATCAATATAATATAAGCAGTGCCACCAAGGTAGAGATTATTCAGGAACAAAGATGAGGATAACTCCAATAACAGCCATGACCGTATTCTAAAGCATGATACAATGGACTGAAGAAGTGAGAAAAAATTCCATAACTGATAAATATATTATGTGGTAGAGTTACTAACCTAATTTTTCCTTCAAATGATATGAATTTCATAAGGAGTATACTGTCTATTCATTGTGATTAGCGTAGTATGCCTCCATTCTGGACAGTAATTTACTTACATATTCTAGTTCCTTAAGGAAACTCAGTAGAGAACTTTCAAAGGAGTCCTTCATAAATACCCGAGATTAGCAGCTGTAATTTGACAGTGAACTGGGACCCTGCTTGTTTCACGCAGAAAAGCAGCCACCCCATGACCAAATGCCAGGTACTAGAAACTAAAGATATGCTTCTTCTTTAACATGTACTTCACCCAGAATTGCTACTATGAGGTAGTCAGGATTCTGAACCTCATAGTGACACAATGACCTCAATATCTGGCTCTAGCACCAACTGATGAAAATGGAAAAAGAATAAAAGAAATGCTTCAAAGGAGATTGATCCAGGATTACCAGTAGTTCTCTAATAGTTTTACAAAAGCTGACCCAGCAATGGAATGCAAACACACTAGTGATCCCAGCTAAGATACCAGAACCTGACACAGGTCAGGTGACCCATAGCACCTTTAGAAAGGATACACGGTTTTAAACAGTTTTGGGAGTGGTTTGTTACGAAGCAGTAGCTACTGATATAACTGTACTTGCCCTAAGGGTGTTCCTCCTCTCACCCTTCCTTATTGGCAGAGTCCACCTCCCATACCCTTGCTTTCTCAGCTCTCCTTGCACCACCTCCACTGCTAGCTCATGGGAACTGAAGAGAAGATTTCTAGGAACTTCTCACAAGAAACCTCTCCCTTCTTCCATGCTTTGCACTTTTTCTGGGAGGATATGAGGCTTGCTGCTACTAAGACCACCCTGTAACTTTTAATATTCATAGGGATACTAATAATACTAACATCACAAAAAAATTGACAGGATTAAGTAAATATGTATAAAGTACTTAGGAAAGTTCCTGGAACATAATGTCATTTATTCTTAGCTAAAATTTGACTGCATGTGAAGTAAATATACTGATAACGTAACTTTATTACATACAAAGAACATGGCATTTGGTTGGAACTTACTAAATGATAACCATAGTACTGTTATTAACAAAAAGGAAAGTCTTATTGAATTGTAAGATTTTATATATATATATATATATATATATATATATATATATACACACACACACACACATGTTCAATTTTATTTACTATGCAAAAATATAGGCCGGGCGCAGTGGCTCAAGCCTGTAATCCCAGCACTTTGGGAGGCCGAGGCGGGTGGATCACGAGGTCAAGAGATCAAGACCATCCTGGTCAACATGGTGAAACCCCATCTCTACTAAAAATACAAAAAATTAGCTGGGCATGGTGGCACGTGCCTGTAATCCCAGCTACTCAGGAGGCTGAGGCAGGAGAATTGCCTGAACCCAGGAGGCGGAGGTTGCGGTGAGCCGAGATTGCGCCATTGCACTCCAGCCTGGGTAACAAGAGCGAAACGCCGTCTCAAAAAAAAAAAAAAATATATATATATATATTTTTTTTAATTATTATTAACAATTTAATTTAAAACAAAAAATTAATTTTTAAACATTTAAAAATACTTTTAAATTTAATAATTTATAATTTTATGTTAATTTATAATAATTTAATTTTTATTTAAAAATAAAAATTGAAGTTTACCAAATTAAATATCACAGTTAATAAACATGAAGAAGTCTGTCTCAGAGACAGTACCTATGTAAAATATAATTTTTCATGTTTTCATCATTATTTATGGTTCCTTTTTTTTTAAAATAAAGGATGCTTTTTTTTTTCTAAAGACTTTTTCTTTTAGAACAGTTAATTATATGCTCACAGCAAAATTGGAGATACATTTTTCATATACACCTGCCCCCATATGTACACATCTTCCCCTGTTATCAATATCCCCCACCAGAATAATACATTTGCCATAATTGATGAGCCTATACATTATCACTCAGAGTTCATAGCATACACTAGAGCTTACTATTGATGTTGTACATTCTTTAGGTTTGGACAAATCTATAATGATATTATCCACACTGAAATATTATACAGAATATTTTTACTGCCCTAAAATCCTTTGTGCTCTTCCTGTTCCTCCCTCTCTGCCCCCTAACCCCTGGCAACAACAGATCCCTTTGCTGACTTCACAGTTTTGTCTTTTCAAGAATGTCATGTAATTGGAATCTTATGGTTTGTAGCCTTTTCAGATTGGTTTCAATTATTTAATAGTGTTCATTTAAGTTTTCTCTATGTATTTTCATGGTTTGATAGCTCATTTATTTTTAGTAGTAATAATCCATTGCTTGGATGTATCATAGTTTATTTATTCATTCACTTACCAAAGAACATCTTTGTTACTGTAGTGTTTTGGCAATTATAAATGAAGCTGTAATAAACATCTTGTGTGGGGATTCAGTCAGGCTGGTGGGATAAATTTTAGTTATAGAGAATATACACAAACCCTTTTGGAAGGCTTAAGGGTTTTATTATAATACTTAGCTGAAGACAGCTTTGTCCCCTTAGTTAATAAATTAGAGTAGAAACAAAGTAATGTAAAAAGTTAACTTAACTTGTTTACTCATGTGGTCCTATAAACTAACCCTTGCTCATTTTGGATGGCTCTCTCAGGGGGAGGTCAACTAGGGATATTATTTGCTAATGTTGTTTGATTTTGGCCTTGGAACCTGGCCTTTAATCTTCACCCTCTAGTGGTGTTGACTCAAAGCCTTTGTCATTTAATGTGTGCTGAATAAAGGCTGGGGAGGCCAGTGTGTTGTGGCCGGCAGCTGCTATCTCTTTACAGCACTCTCCTTGAGTGTTCATGAGTGGCCACAGTTGTTCACCGAATATTGTCTCTGAGTGAATTTATCCATCCATTGTTGAGTTAGGGTCTGCAAGACAGACCCCTGCCGGTGGTGACCCCAGCAATCCGCATAAAAAATGTTTCATTTTAAATGAAACACAGTTTATATTTTGTTATCTTTAATTTTTGCATTGTTATTATAAAGAAGTAAGGTTACTAAAATGATTGGAATAACAGACCTAAGTAGAAAAACATGAACTAGTAATCACAACACCTGGGTATTTTTCTTAATTCTTCTACCCATTAACTATTTAGTCTTGATGAATCTTAGATATTTCTGGTCCTTGATGAATCTTAGATGTATTCATTAGTAATTTGAAGAGACATAATAGATTATTACTAAGACACATTTTAGATATTAGAGGCAATGAATTAAAAATACCTTTCAAGTGAATCCTCATAAAATCATACACTATTTCATACTCTTAATAACTGATTGAAAAACTTTCATATGTTTTTCAACATGTTGGTCTCTAATTTTTTTTTTTTTTTTACACTACCTGGGTCTTGTTACTGTTGAAAACTTAGAGCTATTGTTACTAGCACCAGTCCCTGGGTTGAAATTGAGCACAGAAGTAAACGTTCAGGCTGAGCCCAGCTCACCTCATAGCATTTCCAGACATGTTTACTTTCTCCCAGAGAGACAAACTTAGGGTGTGGCAGAAACGACATCCATAATTATGTTATTTAGCTGAATATTTTGCATGAATTATTTGTCTTTTCCAGAAAAAGAAATTATAGCATTAACATTCATAGAAGATACATGTTTATTGCAGCAGTTCACAAAAAAACTATCTAAGATGGCTTTGCAATTTTGTTTTCCATTACATAAATGAGTATCATTAAAATTGTCAATAATCTTATAAAATAACTGCTGGTTTTTAAAATTTTTATCATGTTGTAATACATTTTATAGAATGTGATGATTTATTTATAATAAATGGGAAATATATACATTTAGTGTTTATCTGTATTTCTGTTCTTTTCTGTCACAGAAAAAATTCATAAACCTTTTTTTAAAACAATTGTATACATAAAATATTTACATGGACTTGGAAGAAATTTTAGTGAGCCTGTTTCTAGTCTTTATATCAGCATTCAGTGTGAAAGACCACGTATTTGCCAATCCCACAGCTGTATTTTGTGTCTTTATCTATTGTTAATCCAACATGATTTTTAATAGATATTCATCATCCACAATCTTTCCAGGCCCCTCTTAGGTCTCCAAGCTGTAGTACAGTGTGACTTAAGCCAATCAATACAATTCACTGTACTTGCATTAGTAAGGCAATTGATTAGTTCAGGCAAGGGTATCTTGCCTAGAAGAATTTAAAGGGAAGTGTGGTGAGGCTTCCTGAGACAGTGTTTCTGTTTCTGCCTTTAGGCATTATTATGTGAGGCCCTGATGATCAGAGAAGCTGCAGCCATCTTGAGAGCATGAGGAAAAGCTCAGAGGATCACAAGACTTTGAGCTAGAACTTTCACTTTATTGTGTTGTTAATTTAACCCACCTTGGAACCATCTACCTCCAGAGTTTTTGTTATATGAAATAGCATGTGTTCTTACTGCTTAAACCACTTTAGGTAAGCATTTCTGTAATTTGAACCTCAAAGCACTAATAGAAGTTCCTTGCCCTGTTTCTGGTGTTCTTAGGCAGTGAGGAGCTGAGAACTCTTTGTATAGTTCCTGTATTCCCAACGAGTAGACTTGAAATTGTATCCATCAAATATCAGTGTTTGAGTGTTCCATCATTTCATATTAATCATGATAAACACAATGCTATTGGAGAACATTTATATTATTTAACAAAGGAAACAGCACATAAAATGCACATACTGCATTTTTGTCTTATATAAACAAATATAAATATTTTTGATTCTCCAACTATTTGTTGGAGAATCTTTTCTCCAACTGAAAATTCTATACTTTAAACCATTTTCTTTTAATTGTTTCTTTATTCTGCAAAACCTATTTTGGTATCTTAAATGGTTACTAACATTAATAATACAAGATGTCAAAAATTTCCTGGAAGGTATATATATAATACTTCTGTTTATATTTTATTGGCCAGAATTTGTCACATGACTACTTGCTGAAAAAAAAAAACAACCTGGTAAATAGATTATTTATCCACCAGCATTTTTTATTACTATGCCTGTGTCTTCATATTCTTAGTTGTTCTAACATTCCTAATTCTCTAGCATTTGGCAGGTTAATTCTATAGCATTGGCAGGTTAATCTTCTAGATTCTTTACGCAATGTAATTAATGACTTCATTACATTTACTAGGGCAGTGTGGTATATCTAAATCATCATAGACTAAGACTTCAATGCTATATTCAAGGCTGAATAAAATTTCTTCTTGCCATGATTTTAATCTTTTTAATGGCAACAAGTCACTTTATATTTTAAAATGCATCTCTGTTAAGTGGGCACACAAAAAATAATGAATGAATAAATTAAGAAATAAAGAATTTTAACCTCAGATCATATAAAAAATTCTGCACTGTCTGATGGTTCTTTGTTAATTATTCACATAACTAGACATTGAATTCATGTCAATTTTCACTAAAAAAGTGCCTAGCTCCATGTCTAACACATGGTAAGCACTAAATAATCATTTGTTGAATGGATACATGAATGAAAAAATAATTACCAGCATTAATTTTATTGGGAATAGAATCTAATATTTTTGTGTTTTCAACATTTTTAAGATCACTTTATCAGGATTATAGTAGTGCTAGAGATATTCTTCCCATTTTCTTCCAGTTGTAACAAAATTAAAGATTCTCTATGTTTGGAGTTTCACATTTGGATATGTGAAAGAATTTCACAATATGTGAATTAAGTTCTGGCTCCAGGGTGTGTAACACTAAATATTATATTAACTGAAAATTAATTATCAGTAAGAGACTAAAAAGTCATCTCTTGATTATGATATTACTTTTAAAAGAATATCATAGTATTCTTAAGATAAACATAGTTTCTATTGTATGTTGCATTTTTTTTTCTGTTCTCAGAGATAGAAATTAGTTTTGATTCCATTAGTTCCACACATGGGAATAGTTTTGGTTTTTCAGTATTTGGTTTTATTTTCTTCTGTGAAGTTTAGTAATTTTGTAAAATTTTGTGCACTGGAAATAAGATGGCTATCAAAATCTTAGATAGTTACATAATGGTTTTCTATATTAGAAATATTTGTTTAAAAATTGTCAAGCTTAGGGCAGTCACAGTGGCTCAAGCCTTAATCCCAGCACTTTGGGAAGGTGAGGCGGGCAGATCATCTGGGGTTGGGAGTTTGAGACCAGCCTGGTCAACATGGTGAAACCCCGACTCTACTAAAATTATGAAAATTAGCCAGGCTTTGTGGAAGGCGCCTGTAATCCTAGCTACTCAGGAGACTGAGGCAGGAGAATTGCTTGAACCTGAGAGGCAGAGGCTGCAGTGAGCAGAGATTGGAGCATTGCGCTCCAGCCTGGGTGACAGAGTGACGTTTCATCTCAAAACAAAAAAAACAACCCCAAAAAACTGGCAAAGTTGTTAATGTAATTAGTAAGACCATATTTATTACTAAACTAATACAATTGGTAGATTTTGATAAAATAATACCTCTACTTATGAACTTAACTTAGATTTGATTCCATACATCCTGAAGACAAAAACTATTTTACCCATCTATAAGATGGGAACAATAATGATACTTACCTCAAGATCATTGCAAATAATAAGAGGAATTAATGGCTTAGAACAACTACTGGCATGTATGAAGTATTCAATAAATACCTGGCTGATTCTTTTCCTTCTCACTCTTGTTATTACAATTATTTATTGCCTATATTAATTGTCCAATGATTAGCAAATGAATTAAAATATTTGGATATTAAACCATAGACTTTAGAAGTCTGCATGAACAGAGACCACACTTTGGACATCTTTTATATTCTGCGCAGGGCCTATCACAAGGCTGAGCATTGTGTAAAGTATTAACGTGGCCATCTCCTTGATTCCATGTTCAAGTAGTCATATTACCTTCATTCATTATTCATAATCGATTCTTAAACAATTATCATTTGTCATGCACCATTGGCAAGCATAAAGATAAGAATAATAAAAGAAATAGACCTGAGTCTTGTTCCCATATAGACATATGGGAACCTACAAATATTCTTAAGAATCTCTAAATATTTATAATATGGAAAGTCATACTTTTCCTTAAATCAGTTTCTTATAGTCCTCTCTTTCCAAAGTCAAATACATTTACATTATTTATGATGAGATAAAAATTAACAATCATCTACAGTATAGCATTAGATATTCTATATCAGCGTTTACTCTGCATCTGAATGAATCATAGGCACTCAACACCAGCCCATGAGATCACCTGTGGAGGCCGAACCCTGCAAAGTCACAGGGGCAGAGCTGCTCAAGATTTTGAGAGCCCACCATTTATTTGTGCAAGCCTGCCTGGGATATTGGTCAGGGAGTCAGTAAATATTATTTTGGAGCTTTAAGATTTAATAATGCCCCTGCTATGTTTGGAACTTGCATGGGACCTGTAGCCCCTTTGGTTTGGCCAATTTCTCCCATTTAGAACTGGTAGGTTTACCCAATGCTTGTACCCTCATTTTACCTTAGAAGTAACTAACTTGTTTTTGATTTTACAGGCTCATAGGTGGAAGGGACTACTTGTGTTGTCTCAGATTAGACTTTGGACTTTGAACTTCTGAGTTAATACTAGAATGAGTTAAGACTTTGGGGGACTGCTGGGAAGGCATGATTGCAATTTGCAATGTGAGAAGAATACAAGATTTGGGAGGGGCTGGGGCAGAATGATATGGTTTGGATTTGTGTCCCCGCCCAAATCTCAAGTTGAATTATAATCCCCAGTATTAGAGGTGGGGCTCGGTGGGAGGTTGTTGCATCATGGGGATAGACTTCCCCTTTTGGTACTGTTCTTGTGACAGAGTTCTCATGAGATCTGATTCTTTAAAGGTGTCTGGTAACACACCCTGCTCCCACCCCACTTCCTCCTACTCTGGCCATGTAAGATGTGCCTGCTTCTTCTTTGTCTCTGTCATAACTTTCCTGAGGCCTTCCCAGCCAGGCTTCCTGTACATCCTGCAGAACCTGTGAGCCAATTAAACCTTTTTTCTTTATAAATTACCCAGTCTGAGGTATTTCCTTACAGCAATGTGAAAATAGACCAACACATACAGGTTTTAGGTTTTAAAATAATAGAGTTAAAAAATACTGCTTCATAAGGGAAATGACCAAATTAATGTGCTTGAAATAAAGCCATCAATGCTCATTTGAGGATTTTTTTCCATCTAAGAAATGCATCTACATGGAAAGCACATAATATTCAAATCTGTTGTGAGCTGTCATAAATGGCTCCCCAAAGGGCTGACTTAATGCCAATTATCAGATGCCAAGGAATACACCTTATTGCATCAGTTCAGTGAGGAAGGAGGTCTGGGCAAGGGATGGACTCATTAAGAGAAACAGTCTCTGGTGAATTCTTCCCAAATCTTTTGTGATTGAAAATCCCATCAGCACTTTATCTGTCAGTTGGTTGCTATGTGAGGTAACTGAGGTCAAGGCTTCTGGAACTACTATTGTTTACAAAACATGAATTGATTAATTTTTTATTTTGGATTCAGCTGTGTTAGAAACGTCACAGTCCTCTCTTAACACCTATTTGTGGGGTCTTCTGTTTCTCTTCAGTTGTTCATCAGCTAATGTTCAGAGCCCAGATTAATAACCCAGACTCATTTTTTGGGTGTCTCTATGGGGATACCTGAAGCAAAATAATGAATGTTGCTCTAAATTATTTATTGGAAATATTTTCTCAATTACACACTTTACACATTTGGTTTATATTAGGTAGCTTACAGAACATAATATACATCCAAGCTTCAATTTCAATTTTGCTGATCCTGACCACTAGGATCAGACACACCTAGACATACCTAGTGGGCAAGCAGGTTAGTTTCTTCAAGATTTGCTTGACATAATTGTTTGAGACCTTCTGAGTAAAGAAATGAGACTCATAAGCTTTGTCTAAGACTGATTTTCTAATATCAGAGAGAAGGGGTGATTTGGAGAAATTGTAGCTCAATGTTATGTGTTAAATAGTGTTCCCCAAAGACCTGTATTAAAATCCTAACCCATAGTACCTTCAGAATGTGACTAAATATAGAGATTAGGCCTTTAAAGAAGTAATTAAGATTATTGGAAGAAATATCTTTCTGTAAACTTAAGTTCAAATGGTCAGGACCTGTGAATTAACAGACATACTAAGAGGAGAAAAGATAAGTTTTATTCACACATATACAGAAACACACAGTAACGAGTGACTCAGTGAATAGCTAGAGGTATAAGTCTATATACTAGTTAAACAAAAGGAGGGTAATTGGCTGTGGCCAGTGTCTAGGGTTTTAGTGGGAAAGTATGGAAAGTCCTGATGAACTTTTTGATGCTAATAGAAATGGGCAGTGTTCTTCCAGGCTGAAATCTCAGCCTGAAGGGAAGGTGGGTGTTACGACAGTGAAATTTGTTCTTCCTGGTGCTAAAGGCCAGTCTTCTCCTATATCAGGGTTCTCCAGAGAAATGGAAACAATAATATATATATTGACATATTATTGAAAACCAATTATAGATATTATATATATATATATATACATATATAAATAAATGAAGAGATTTATTATGAGATATTTCCACGTAGTAGGAAAGTTAGTGGTATAATTTCAGTCCAAGTCTGAAGGCCTGAGACCAGGGAAGTCAATGGTGTAAATCCTGGCCCAAGGGCAGGAGAAGACTGATGTCCCAGATCAAGTATGTGGTAGGAGGCTTTCCCATTTAGGGAGGGCTACTTTACTAAGTCCACTGATTCAAACACTATTCGCACCTGGAAACACCCTCATAGACACATCAAGAAATAATGCTTAATTTGGGCACCTCTTGGCCCCACTAAATTGCCACGTAGAATTAACCATCCTAACCCTCAAATAGGAAACTGCATTGGAGGGGGTAAATGGCAGTTGTATTTGGCGAGTCTCTGCTAAGTTTAGATGATGTTTCTTTCTGTGGCTGCTGATTGTTTAGCTATTCTTATGATAAAGTTATCTTTATACCACTTTGGTGGGTTGTTTACCCTTTCAAGGTTAAATGAGGTCATTAGGGTGGGCCCTACTCTGGTATGACTGGTGTTTTTATGAGAAGACACAGACACACAGAGAAAGCACTTCATATGAAGATGAAGACAGCCCTTCTACAAGCCAAGGACAGAGGCTTTAGAAGGCATTGACTTTTGCTTGGTCTTGGACTTCTAGCCTCCAGAACTGCAAACAAATTTCTATTGTTTAAACTAATCAGTTTGTGATACTTTGTGATGACAAGCCTAGCAAATGAATACACTCAACTTTTTTTTTTTATCCTTATGAGTTCTGTCAAAAAGAGAAAGAAATGTCTTCATGGCAAAGATAAACTTTAAAAAATTTTAACTCATAAAGCCTCTGTAAGATGTTGTGTGTTCAAAGAGGCATTTTCTAAGGTCATGTGTAAATATAGCAAGAAAGAATGGACCCACCATAGCACAGGAGTGTCAGCACTGGGGTTATTCATAGCAGGAGGCACCACCTCCAGCAGCGGATTTAGCTGTAACTTACTGAGGCCATTACTTTGAATAGAACTTAGAGCCCTCAGAGGGTAAAACCTCACAAAGCCCAGCTTTGCAGGCACCGTAGAACTCAGTAGACAGTGAGGCTGAAAGGACTTGCCTGTGACCATCTGTAAGCCTTCTCTAGAAAGTTCTGGAAGTAATTTGAGGAAACACCAGGGATGCAGCATGGTCACAGAGGGAAGAGTATTTGCAATTTACTATAGCTGGATGGTGTCAGTACCAGAGAAGTAATTACTTATTTACTTATTCGTTTTTCACATTAAAACAATATTATTACCTCCAGACTGGGGCAAATACACATGACACTGGGACAGAAGGAGGTCCTCACACTGGCATTATAATAAACAAAGTATAGACATCTCAGAGAGGATTAGACTTCGTAGTCAATAGATTATTCTGTCTCCAGAATTGAATTTGATCCCTCTACATTAAATCTACCTGTATTTTGTTTTAAATATTTTATCCTTCTCAGATGTGAATTCACTTAATAAGTGACTATATATCTTCATCTTTATTAATGACTTGGGCATCCCATGAAAAGCAACTGTTAACTGATACAGAAAAGTACCCATCAAGTGTAATGGAACTGGCAAAAATCTGTCTTTCTTAAGATGGCAGCCACCAAAATGATTTAATAAAGGGAAAAGGAAAAAGGCCAATTCAATAATTTTGAATAATGACTTTGATTTTATCTTAACAATGGCTCTTAAATTTAAAATATTATAATTTTGCATTTGAAAATAATCATTGTTTTCCTAAGGACTTCAAATCATATATTAAGCTGTTATTACATATATTCTAGCTCAATGTACCAATGTATTATCACTCTTAATTTTATGGAAGATTTAGAGCTCTTTGTGTTGTTTCATAAGCTGAGTCAGTGCCAGGTACTAAAAAATAATAGCAAGGTGTTGGCAAGCCTCAATTAAGCCATATTAGAGATTATAACTGAGACACAGAGAAATGACTTAGAGAGAATACAAGCAATTATGATATAAACCAAACATTAAATCCTAAGCTCCCCAACCAACTAAATGGTGTCCTCGTCTCAGCCAAGGGCACTCCAAAGTTAACCTGAAACACTAGTTCAGGTTCTGATGGGATAGAGGAGTCAGAAACATGCCATTATACCCTCCCCTCTTTAGAATTCAGTCACAACTGACGAGTATTAACATTAAAACAGAGACTTATGACTGTCAAAGCAGACTGTTTGTAGCAATATGATACCAACATGACAAATAGCAGGCCCTGAAAGAAAGAAAACATTTTAGCTCAAAGTATATAATTTTTCAACATATTTTTTAAATGGCCCTGTATAGTTGTCTTTTATGGGGGAAAATCTACAATCCATAGAGAATTTCCTTTCCTTTCCAGGTGTTTCTCCTGATCCAGAAGAATATTAACTGAGTCTGTCGCTTGATAAGTCTGATAAACATTTACAATTTATTCTGTCTAAAGCCTGCTACTTGGAGACTTCATCTGTATAATAAGAATCTTGGTCTCCACCTTCTCTTATTTTAACCCAGACAGTCCCTTCTATTGATTCTAAGTTTTAAAATAAACCCTTTCAACCAATTGCAAATGAGAAAACCTTTGAATCCACCTAAGACCTGAAACCCCTGATCTCCTTTGCTTTGAGCTGTCCTATCTTTCCAGACAAAACCAATGCACATCTCACATGCACTGATGGATGTCTTATGTCCCCCTAAAACATAAAACCAAGCTGTAGCTCCAGCACCCTGGGCACATGGTCTCAGGACCTCCTAAGAATGTGTCACAGGCATGTCCTTAACTTTGCCGAAGTAAATTTCTAAATTGATTGAGACCTGTCTCAGTTATTATTATCTGGTTTATAGCAAACAAACGGAAAACACCTGGATAATTTTGTTCTTTAATTCAGGGGATATGGTCTGACTGATCATTCAAATATGCCTCCTACTGCTCTCTACCATGTTCACTCCATTCCAGGCTCAGTGTCCTTGCAGTTTCTAATTCCCCAACCATGGTTTTCTTGGATCTGGGTATCTTTACATCTGTTTTGTTTGTTTGTTTGTTTGTTTGTTTGTTTGTTTGTTTTTAACCTGGGATGCTGCTTCTCCATAGCTCTCCTCTGCATCTCTCTAAGGTGACACATCCTCAGACAAGCCTTCTCTGGTGCTCTTCTCAAACACTGTTCTCCTTCATTGCTTTATTTTTAATTGTAGCACCTATTCTTCCTGCATTTAATAATACAAGTTTACCTTTTTTTAACCCAAACCTTTGAGAATAAATATGCTTCCAAAATAAGACATTTTCCTCCCAAATTTTAGAAAGATAATATAGGACATTTACCGTGTATTATGTACCCTTTCTAACACACTTGGCCTCAGCCACTGATTTACAGTAAAATTCATCACTAGTAATTAATTTTAAGTGGGATAAATAAAGACTATAGATAGCTTTATGTCAGTTCAAGACAGGTTTTTGCCACCAAATAAGTTATGAAAGAATCTTTGGTTTTCATAATTTCTTGAATTGTAGAACTCTGGGTAGATTTGGAGAAAACATATAAAACTATAAATGTAAATACACAGAAAGACACGCTTGCTTATGTGTTTGTTTGCATCTCTCACAAAATGTAAGCTCCATTAGGTCAAGGGCATGATCTATAGGTACTCAATGAGTATTTTGTAATTAAATTAGGAAGACTACTTTCTGCCTGATGATTCTTCTGTTCCATTATCAGTAGACACTGATCTAGGCTTTCAAAAATCTCCCATATATATGTAAAGCATTGTTGGTCTGAGGGGCACTGGACTCTGAGATGGAAATTAAAAAAATAACAATTATCATCTTTGAAAGAACTTGTTAGGATAAAAACACAAGCTACCTGTGGGGTCAAAATATTTGAAAATCACATACCCAACAAAAGCCTTGTATCTAAAATATATAAAAACTCTTGAAATCCAAAAACAATACCACCACCAAGTACTCCAGTTTGAAAGTAATCAAAAGACATAAATAGGTATTTCTCTAAAAAAAAAAAAAATACAAATGGTAAACAAGCACATGAGAAGAAGATTAGCCATTAGGGAAATGCAAATTTAAAACCACATTTAGTAGGCATCCCTACACACTTATTAAAATGGCTCAAAAATAGTGAAAATGTCAAATGCTGGTGAGAATGCAAAGAAAGTAGACCACTTACATATTGCTGATGAGAATGTAAAGTAATATAAACACTCTAGGAAAGATTTTTATAATTTCTTAGAAAACTAAATCTGCACTTACCACACAACCCAACAATTTCACCCTGTACATTTATCCCAGAGAAATAAAAATTTATGTTCACATATAAACAGGTACACACATTCACAGAAACTTTATTCATGGTAGCCCCCAACTGTAAACAACCTAATAGACTTCAGTGGGTGAATTATTAAAAAGCATTAACACTGTGGATTACTATTCAGCAACAAAAAAGAACAAACTAGTGGTACATGCAACTACTTGAACTGATCTCAAGGGAATTATACTATCTGAAACTAGCTACTCTCAAAGCTTATGCATACTATGAGGTTTCATTTGTGAAACATTCCTGAAATGTCAAAATCATAGAGATAGAAAATATGTTAGTTACTGTTAGGGACTGAGAAATGGGAAAAGGGAACAGATGGAAGAGTGTGTAACTGTCATGGATTCTTGTGGTGATGGAACTGTTGCATGTCTTGATGGTGATGGTTGTTAAATAAATCTACACCCGTGACAAAAATAAAATGGAACAAGGCACACAGACACATACAAATTAGTGCATGCAGAACTAATGAAACTGAATAAGGTTAACAGATGGCACTGTTATTTTCCTAGTGGTAATTCTGTACTATAGTTATGTAAGATGCTACCTTTGGGGGAAACTGAAGGGTATATAGATTTTCTCTGTATTTTTTTTTAACAAATGCATGTGAATTTAGAATGAACTCAATTAAAATGTTTAATTAAGGCAATGTATGGTCATGAACTTTTTTTTTGTTTTTTTTTTGTTTGTTTTTGGTCAGGATAAACCAGTAAGTAGGACATATTTTCTCTGATTCAATTTAATTTTATAAATTTTATTTTTAAAATCTGCAATCTTTCCATTACTAGATAATAAATGATTCATATAAAAGAGTTAGCAAGTAATTGTATTCCAATAATTAGAAAATTAAAATTATGAAGATGAATCAGCTCAAAATGAAAACATTTCTTTTCTGGAAAATTTATCTTGCTGTTTCATGCTGCAATTGTCTCTAAAAATGCATGAGTTTATAACCAGGTAAAAGTCAAAATTTCCAGAATCTTGGTCCAATAGATCATGATTTCACATAAACATTCTTGGATTATAATAACCTTATAAATGGAAAATTATGTTTGGTTATGATTTTCCTATAAAGCCAATAGGCAATCATAGCTGTACTCACAAGCAATGATTCGAATTTCTGCTTAACTAAGTTGTACATACTTGTCATAGATGAAGATGATTTTAATGGTGATTTGAAGAAAAAAGAATTTATTTTTTAGAGCAGTTTTGGATTTACAGCAAAGCTGAAAGGCAGGTATAGAGATATTTCATATACTACCTGCTCCCACACATGCACAGCCTCTGCCCTATTGAAATCCTCCACCATATTAGTACATTTATCACAATTTATAAACCTACACTGACATATAATTAGTGTTCAGAGTCTGTAGTTTATATTGGGGTTTACTTTTGATGTTGTATATTCTATGAGCTCAGAAAAATGCATAATAAAACTTATCTACCATTATAATATTATATAGAGTATATTTAGAGCCCTAAAAATCTTCCGTGTTTCACCTATTTATCTTTCCCTGTGCCCTAACTCCTAGAAACCACCGGTTGTTAAAATCTATAAAAATTTTGCCACTTCAAGAATGTTATATAGTTGGAATCCTACAGTATGTAGCCACTTCAGATTGTCTTGTTTCACTTATCAATATGTACTTAAGTTTCCTTCTTGCATTTTCACAGCTTAATACCTAATTTCTTTTTGTGCTGAATAATATTTCATTGTTTGGATGTACCAAAATTTATTTATCCATTAGCCTACTAAGTGACATCTTGGTTGCTTCCAAGTTCTGGCAATTTTGAATAAAGCTGATCATTGCTCATAATTATAATCAACTGTGTGCAGGCTTTGTGTCAATGTAACTTTACACTCCTTTGAGTAGACACTAAGCAGCACAGTTGCTGGATTGTATGGTGAGAGTATGGTCAGTTTTGTAAGAAACTACGAAACACTCTTCCAAAGTGGCCGAGCTCTTTCTCATTTCCACCAGCACTAAATAAGCTCCTTCTCATTTCCACCTGCAATAAGTTCTTGTTGCTTCACATCCTCACCAGCATTTGCTGTTTGATAGAGAGCTCTCATACACCCCATACTCAGTTTCTTCTATTATTAGCACATTACATTATTATAAGGTATTTGTCTCAATTAATGAACTAATATTGATACATTATTCTTAACTGAAGTTCATATATTATTCAGTACTTAGTTTTTATCCAATGTCCCATATCTGCCTCAGAACCCCATCTAGGATGCCATAATGTATTTAGTTATAACGACTTCTTACACTTGGCTACAACAGTTTATCAGACTTTGATTGGTTTGGTGACCATGACAGTTTTGCAGATTACTGGTGAAGTGTTTTTTAGAATGTCCCTTAACTGATATTGTCTGATATATTTCTCACTATTAGAATGGAGTTACGGGTTTGGAAGAGAAAAGCCAGGGGTAAAATAGGCATATATATATATATATATATATATATATATATATATATAATATATCATATATATGTTATTAAATTATTTAACATATATCATCATTATTAAATACGATTTTAACATCTGGAATTTTACTGTGAGAGCATCCACAAATAGCTCAGGAGAGGCAACCAGGTCTCAGTTCTATTATTAAATATGATTTTAACATCTGGAATTTTACTGTGAGAGCATCCACAAATAGCTCAGGAGAGGCAACCAGGTCTCAGTTCTAACAGAAGCAGTTGGAGAACTATGAACTGTAAATTTGCCTTTTCTAGGTTTCTGTTTGCTCACTGGAAAATGACATTTTCTTCCATTCCTAAAGTTCTGTTACTCACACTAGCCAAAAGCACTGGGCCTGTACTGTGATGTTAGGGCTCATAAATTCCTTGGATATTGGGTGTTTCCTTTGAATAGATGCTTCTATGATACACCTAATGCTGGTAAGATTGGCATATAGGCTGCATCCTAAGTCAAGCAGCCACTGTGATACCATGCACAGCACCTACTTTTTCCCTAGTGGAGAATTTTAGCACCATTCAATCAAAAATTTTGTTCAAAAAATGAAATACATTCTCCCTCCATATCTCCTCCACTTTCCATCCCTTTCATTTCCCTCTCACATCCATTTTGGAATTAAAGTTACACTTCCATTATTGTAAGTTCAATAAATTTAAGTTATTATACCTAATTGAACCATATGTAGAGTTATGTATCTGTTTCCATTTGAACACAGAAATTAAAATTAGATTTGCTTAGAAGCACCGTAGCTAAAACCTTTAAGGATTCATTTTTCTTATTTTACGTATTTGTATTGATTCTCTCACCATCTAATATAGTTTTGAAAAAGCACTACAAAGGCAGAAGGTCAATGCAAATGAAAAAGAGGTATGGACAGTCCATAAATTGGGTCGTTTGTGTTGAAAAACTGATAATTTAACTATACTGAGCTGTGTCCTGTGCCCCACTTGGAAAACTCTCAATCTCATATAAGTTAGAAAGTTCCTTCCCTCTCCACATGGTCATTGATTTTCAGTCATCAGGAGAAAGCCAAGCAGGTACACAGCCCAGATTCCTGCAATGTTCAGAAAGTTTGACAAATACAGATGGGGTATTCTAAGAGATAAGGGAATACATCAGTTTTTATCTAGTGGAAAACTGCCATCTACAGAACAGAGTTTTCTCTGTATAAGTTTCCTTACATCAACATTTGGAAAATACCAGTATTCACAGATGGGAATAATAGTCTGCTAGCCATAGAGTTAGACTCCTGCATTTATAATAGGCAAACCACCAATCTCCAGGTGTGTACTATTAATATGTATTTGCTGCTGATTGTTATTTTAAAATAGAATATTTTATACTATGACAGTCTATTTGCTATACAAAAAGCTAAAAGAAATGAAAATTCCATTAAATTTTTTATTTCTCTTAGCATTTTGTATAGCAAATGTTTTGCTGCGTTTATCCAGAATTAACCTTTGACTTTGTGGAATGACTTTAAAGTTTGGCAGAAAAGAAGTAGAATCAAGGCAGGAAAACATTTACTTTGGAAGCTCTGATCTTTAAAAACAAACAAACAAATAAACAAAAGTACAAATTTGCCTATTATTTCAAAATGTTCATACATAGTGGTCCATAAACTGGATCACTTATATATGCCTATTGGCCACTAAAGTATATATTTTATTTCTAAAGCCAAATGGAAACAAGTATTCAGTTTAAATTTCAGTGCATGTATAACCTGTTTACCTCTAAGCTCTTAAGCTCTTAAAATTAACAAAAGGTACCTCAGAAGTTGGGAAAATGTTTAAAATAGATCTAAGTCTCTCTACCGAGTTTCCTTCTCACATTTTCCCCCTCCACCAAAGTATAGCAACATCAGTATTGAGAAAAATAATGAATATTTGCTCATAAGTAAGCATTATATTCAACACTCCCCAATATTACCTTTATTCTCTAAGAATCTGGCTAAGAAAAGATTATTAATATTTTCTATAGTAAAAATAAAACCATTTTAATTATGGAGTATTTGTGTTATAAGTGCTGCCAACAGGTAGAAAAAAAATTTGGTGTTCAATTTGTTTCTCTTATTTTTTACTCTTCCTTGTCCAGCAACAAAAATTTCTTAACTTCAGGACCAGGAATTGCTTCAGTAAAGTTGTAAGATACACAATCAATATATAAAAATGAGTAGCATTTCTATACCCTAGTAATGAAACAGCTGAAAAAAGAGAGCAATTCCATTTACAACATCTACAAACAAGGGATAAATTTAACCAAGGAGGTAAAAAATCTCTACAAGGAAAAACCATAAAACACTGATGAAAGAAGTTGAAAAGGATGCAAATGGAATGTGATTGCATGCTCATGAAATGGAAGAATTAATATGATTAAAATGAACATACTTCCCAAAGCAATCTACAGATTCAATTCAGTTTATACTAAAATATGAATGTCATTTTTCACAGAAATAGAAAAAAAAAATCCTAAAACTTGTATGGAACCAAAAAAGAGCCAGAATAGTCAAATTCTGAGCAAGCATGGCAAAGCCAGAGAGAGGCATGACACTACCTGACTGCAAAATACATTTTCATTGTAAGTCTATAGTAACCAAAACAGCATGATATTGCTATAAAAATGGACACAGACAAATGGAACAGAATAGAGAACCTAGAAGCAAATCCACGTATTGATAGCCAATTCATTTTTGACAAAGACATTAGAACATACACTAGGGAAAGAATACTGTCTTCGATAAATGGTGCTGGGAAAATTGGGTGTCCATATGCAGAGGAATGAAACTGAACTCTCTCTCACAATATACAAATATATAAAAATCAACTGAAAGTGACTGAAGATTTACATGTAAGACCTGAAACTATAAAACTACTAGAAGAAAGCATAGGAAAAACACATCAGAACAATGACCTATGCAAAATTTTATGGCTAAGACCTCAAAATCAATGACAACTGAAACAAAAAATAGATATATGGGACTAAATTAAATTATAAACTTCATCACAGCAAAGAAGACCATCAATAGAGTCAAGAGACAAACTGCTGAATGGGAGAAAAAAATTGCAAACTATCTGTCTGATAAGGAACTAATATCCAGAACATACAGAAAACTCAATAATAAAAAATAATTTTATTAAAAATAGGCAAAGCATATGAATAAACCATCCTCAGAAAATACAAATGGCCAACAGTATATGAAAAAATGCTCAACATCATCACAGAAATGCTAAGCAAAAACACAATGAGATATCACTTTACACCAATTAAAATTTCTATTACTAAAAATGCAAAAAAAAAAAATACTAGATACTAGCAAGGGTGTGGAGAAAGGGGAATTCTTACACACTTTTGGTGGAAATGTGAATAAGTACAGCTACTATGAAAAATAACATGGAGATTTTTCCAAAATCTAAAAATAGAACTACTATATTGACTTACCAATCCTACTACTGGGTATCTACCCAAAGAAAAATAAATCAATACATCAAAGAGATACCTGTACTCATATGTTTATCACAGCGCTACCCACAATAACAAAGATATGGGATCGACTCAAATGTCCATCAATGGATGAATGAATAAAGAAAATATGGTATATATGTGAATGGAATACTATTTAGTTATTTAAAAAAGAACGAAATCATTTCATTAGCAGCAAGATGAATAGTGCTGGAGTTCAATGTGTTATGTGAAATAACCCAGGCACAGAAAAACAAATATCACATGCTCTCACTTATATGCAGGAGATTAAAAAAAGTTGATTTTACACTAAGGTAAAGAGTGGAATGACAGATATTAGATGCTGGGAAGGATGAGTGGGGGTAGGGAATGAAGAAAGATAGGTCAATAGCTATCATTTGACAGACATTAGACAAAGGGCATAGGTTAGATAAAGGGCATAGATTCTGTTATTTGACAGCAGAGTGACTATAGTTAACAACAACGTATTGTATGTTTCCACATACTTGGAATGGAAGGTTTTAATTATTCCCAACACATAGAAATGAAAAAATACTCAAAGTGGTGGAACTCAAGCACCCTGACTTGATCATTACACATTCTAAGCATGTAATAAAATATCACATGTACCTCATAAGTACATAAAACATTATGTATCAGTCAATAAATAAAAGGTAAATTTAAAAAGAAATATAGTAGAAAAGAGATTGGTCTTTCAACTATAATTCCTTTAGGGGGTGAGCCAGTAGTTTCTTAGAGAAGTGCATGGAGGCACCAGCCACTGTGGCTGATGCCAATGATCCCTGGTACTCAGGAGGCTGAGATGGAGGATCCCTTGAGCCCCGGAGGTTGAGGCTGCAGTGATCTGTGACTGCACCACTGCACTCTAACCAGGGCAGCTGACAGAGTGTCTCAAAGTTTTTTGTTTTTGTCACAAACAAAAAACTCGGAGAACTGCATGGAAGCATGAGGAAAATGCCGGCATAGGTTTAAGAAGTACTGATTTTTAGATGCTCTGATAGAAATGCGTGACTTAGAGGAAAATCATGTGTGAATATTTCAGTTGTTACAAGTGTTTGACAGAAAATGAAAAAGCTCTAAGTATGAAGCTGTCAGCACAGGGAGACCCTCCTTCTTCAGTCACACTCATCCTTGTTCTCCTTCACCCTTCCAGGATTTCTGAATGGGGAGGTGGTTTTGTTCATATGTCCCCTGGGACCAAGCCGGATCTGATAAATCATCCAGGAGGATAAAGCAGCCCCCAGACTAGTCAGGATCATATTTGGCATGTACAGTTTTCGAGTTCAGCACACGAGAAAAAAATGATTCAAAAAAGTGAAAAAAGGTTCTAGGTTAATTAGACTAGAATTATGAAACGTGAATCGTTGTCCAAATATTATATACTTAATCATCTTTCTGATTGTTTGACCCATCCCTCTCTGCCTTCCTACCCTTTCTCTGCTATACAATCCCTTTTTCCTCCCTCTCCTCTCTCATATCTTCCCCATCCAGATTATTATTTTGTGTGTTCATTCAAATCTATGCCAAACCGAGAAAGAAGCACCTCAGACTTCATTTGCCTGCAAAGAATTTTGAGTTACCAAGTTTAGAGGATGTATCAGTTTTCTATTGCTGCAGAACAATTTGCCATGAATTTAGCATCTTAAAGCAATGCACACTTATTACCTCGTAGCTTCTGTGAACCAAGAACCTGGGAACAGTTTAATTGGGTTCTCTACTTAGGGTTTCACAATCAAGGTGTTGGTAAGGATATATTCTCATCTGGAGGCCCTACTGGACAAAAATCTACTTCCAAACTCACTCAGGTTGTTGGCAGAATTTATTCCCCTTCTTTGGTAGAATTAAGGGTTCTAGGTGCTTGCTAGGTATTGATAGTAATGTAATGTAATGTAATGTAATGTAATGTAATGATGAGGCTGCCCTCAGCTCCGGAGGCCACACACAGTTCTAGAGGTTGCCTTGGGTTCCTTGCTATATGGTCTTCCCAACATGGCCACTTAGTTAAGCCATTAAAAAGCATTTCTAGCATGAGTCATATATATATACTTGCACTGTTCTTATCTAATCTCTCCTGTGAATATCAGATATAAAATATGACTAAAGGCTGACACTGAAATTAAATATAACCTAGCATATTGATACTTTCCATGTCTTATACATATAACCAATGTGCTCAGGACTGACTGTTTATTGCAAATTATGATTGTTTCTAAGGAAGCACACATAAGAGTCTACAGTGGGCTCCTTGATATGCTTACACACTGCCCACTTATATATTTATGCACAGAAACACTCAACATCAGTGTTTCATCTACAGTACCCTCCCACCAAACCTGCTTGAGTCTGGAGACTAGCATATCAAGTTCTTAGTATTTAACTAATACTGCAAAGCATTCCACTAAATACTTTGGCTACAAGAAAAAAGATATCATGATGACTTAAAATTTAAACTCCAGAAGGATTCCAGGAGAATTTTTACAAGCTATTCTTATAATTCTACTATTTTTTTCATAATAGAATTATCAGAGTTGGTAACGTCAAACAAAAGATACACTGAACTTCAAAAAAAAATAATGTATTTTCTCTGCTGAAGCATATATGATTTTTACCTAAAAGTATTTGATTTTAAACCTTTTTTCTGTCCTATATCTACTCTCACAAAAGAATTAATAGATACAGTGCTTTCAAAGAGCATGTAAAATATAGTTGAAAATTACTAGCTGGTGAATGATAAACACCAAAACAGACTGATAACGTGTCCCCTGTGTTGCTCACATCCCAGATCAGTAGCTTCAAAAAATAATGCCTTAATTTAAAACATGATACTAGAATTTAATCAAGATGATCATGGTTTCTTTTGCATTAATTATCCTCTTTTTACAGACTTCTGGAAGGGGATATGCAATTATACCACTTAAATACTGTTTTGATTTGTCTCCTCCTCATCTTATTGATCTCATCGGCACTATTGTAATGATCTGCCTACCTTTATCCCGTTTCTCCACAGTGTAGTTTATGCTTTGCACAAGCTCAAATGCGATTTTTCTGATTACAGATTTTCAGTGGCTCAATATTACCTGCAGGGGAATGCTCAAATTATTTAGCATGACATAAAACTCTTTCATTATCTGGCCTCAACCTGCCTTTGCAATGTTAATCTTTGTTGTTCTTGCCTAATTATATAGAACAAATGCTCATCCATCTCTAAATACATGTGTTATTTTTGCATAATTATTTTTCTTTATATAAATAGCATATGTATAAGTTGTTCATGAAACAAATTTTCTTCTCATTCTTTTTATGTTGATCTTCAATGCATCTATCAAGACCCAGCTGAATTGTCACCTGCCTTGTGAAGGCCTCCCTTACTTCTCCCAGGGATTAAAAAGAGTCTATACTCTGATCAGACTTTAAACATACACATGTAATTAAACTATAGTATAGTTATTTGTTAGTTCTCTAACTAGACTGACTGTGAAATCTTCAGAGACTTTATCTTATTTTTCTTTTATTCTGAGTATGTTTGATGACATCTGCTTCACTGTGAAAAAAATCCATAATTGTTTATTAAATTAATATTTTTTTAATTTTATTAAAATAGGTTTTTGATACTTTTAAATTTTTATAATTAAATTAGTATGTATATTTGTATTTAGTCAACTGTTATTTTTTGTAATTGAGAAAGCTAAAAAATATATAGAGGTGCTTCAATAAATACACTTTTAAATTCTCCAAATATAAATGTATTGAACATTTATTGAACCTACGCCATACTTAAACAATGCATGTATTGAATTCCTACTCTGCACAGCACACTGCTTAAACACTTGGAATGATCTCAAAGTTAAATATAAGGAAATATTAGCTAACACCCCGCAATATATCTAGTGCCATCCTAGAGATACGTAGAGAATACATGAGAACAAAGAGGAATATGTGATTCATTATGTTTAGAGATTTCAGGGAATATTCACCTCTGTAGTGGTATTCAGGGTGAGTTTTAAATTTGAAAAAGGGAAGGAGGTTGGTAGGTAGAGAATGTCATGTGCAAAGATATATAGACATGTTAGCTGCAGAAGGCATTCACAGGAATGTAGTTTAGAGTGAATGAAGTGGATGTGGAAAAGTTAACCAATAGAATTCTGCAAAGATAGGGTGTGAATTTGGTTGTGCAACAGAAGAGTATAGAAGGATTTGGAAATTGTACTAAGTTGCTAACAGGAAAGTTCCGTAGTCTACCCCAATTGGCTTCCATTCAGCATCCATTTCCATCTTTATGCCAACATTAAGCTTCTAAACAACAAAAAGAATAACATCATGTTTCCATCTAAAATGATGCAATTCTCCTTGTACAAACCAAGATGAGCTTAACTTATCCCCCCAAAATGAAAACACAGCATTTCAGAAAACATCATATTATATCTGGATTATGTTATTTCTTTTTCCAGTTAGTCACAGCCCTTCAGGGCATTTTATAACCTAGAGAATAAATTACTAAGTTAACTCCCCTCAATGCACTTTATGTAAGATAGTCAGTTAAATGAAGAGGGAAATGTCATACATAACACATACATACCTAACAAAGAAAGGGAAAAACGTGCATAGCTACTACTGTTTTCATTTCTGCAATTGGCCATGAGGCCGTAAATGATATTAGTTGCACTCCAGAGAACTAAGAAATGTTCTTAATCAGCAGAACCCAAGGTTGTGCTAATGGAAATCAATTATTTTGTAAGTGTGTCATTAGGTATAGACCAAAGTTTATCAAACTTATCAGCACTGAAATTTCAGACTGGATTATTCTCATTGTAGGGAGTTTTCCTGTCAATTGCAAGATGCTTAGCAGCATCTTTGCCCTCCAACTCTCCCACAGGCATGAAAATAAAAAACGTATCCAGACATTGCCAGATGTCTGGTGGGAGTAGGAGTGCAAAATTAAGCCCACTTGAGAACACTATGTAGAAAAATAGAAGCAATTCCCTTTCCACACATTGGTTTTTGAACTTGTGTGTGCTGCCATTATCTGCAAACACATATCACAAGCTGATAGGGGAGTTCAGCATTCCTGCAGGATTTGTCAACCAGTAAATAACATGTCAACATAGGCTATTGTGCCATTTCATCAAGTCAGCTAATACCGTGAATCTCATGAGTGTTGGCCTTTTTCTTACCTATTTTACTGTAAAATGAGTTCTTTAGTAAGATACTGTAAATGGCAAATGAGACATTCAGCAGCTTCACAAATCATTATATTGATACAAGTATTGCATGTAGGAAATACAAATTCATATCCAGAATGTCTATTTGAGAACCAAATCATCACTGATGCCTCTATGTAATCAACCAAACACGATATGGTTGGTTGGTTCTCTGAGGAATGGGGCTCAGGAAAGGGCTCAATAGCACTCTCTAATCTTGACAGTTTGGGCACTTTGATGGCCACTTAACAGTCAGATGAAACTTCATGAGGACCAGTCTACATTGTTGAGTACATTTATAACTGTCTCTGCCCTCATGCCCACATAAGCCTATTGTGCAAAAGTGCAAGGGAAAGAGGATGATTAATATTTACAGAACACATCTTCTTGTCCACCTGATCACAGAGAACTTCCTGATTAGTGGGTGCACTTCAATGACTATTTCCTTGAGGTGCAAATATTCTCAAATTTTGTGACTATTCCAAGAAATTCATTAACATAACTTTTCTGGACATCCTTATCACTAACTTTCTCATTTCATTCCTTCCAAGTTCATGAGAATCTGACAAAACCTTTAGCCACTTCTAAAAAGTCATGCTATAAACCTACACTTTGGGTCATTTATGTTACTAAGCAAGTAGGCAACTGCTTGAAGGTTTGGCAGTTTGTAGGACTTTTCTTTCCTCTGTCATTCAAGGTCAGTCCTGATAAACTATAATGTCGCAGAAATCCACTTCCATCTAGCAACAAGGTAATGGGTGAAATGATCTGTAAGTAAAGTGTGAATCTTTTCTTATTTAGTAGGAATTTTTAAAAACTCATCATGAGGTCAAAGGTCAGGATGTCGCAAAAAGTGATAGATGCTATTGGCATCGGAGCATTCTGTGAATGAAGCATATCTGTAACTTCAGTGTCTACTGGTCCCCTCTCTCATATGTCCCTTTTACTTGACCATAGAGTGAATATGTTCAACTTTATGCTTTGTTGAATCAGCTGACACCTAATTCATGATGGGAAGCTGAGGTTTCCTAGTCATTTGGTGTCACTTGGTCAGATATTTAGTCTCTACTACAGAACATTAGTGAGCTAAGAAATGTATGTTTTGTTTAGTTATTTTTTGTTTTCCAAAAGATTTTTCTTTGAATGTGGTATAGTTTCCTTCCAAAAACCTATGAAACAGAACTGTGATAGAGAATCACAGTAATAAGAGTATTAGAGTTTGCCAGAGACTCCATAAGTAATCTGTACCTACTACAGACATTTTCAGCATCTTTGAAATTTTGGGGGTAATAAAACTTAATTGAAAGAAAATTATTTTGGAGAATAGTCTAGCTAATGAACTTCCTCTGGTTCAGGGATCTACTAAAAAGAAGGCTTCTAAATTTCTTAGTAAATGAGCCAAAGCATCATAGAGAAATGGACATATGTTGCCTAGAAATTACTCAGAGATCCATCAAATGTTGTTCCTCTTTCTCAGTGGCAGGTTATGCAATGTGCAGCAACTCTTCTTACACTTTGGGTTAGAAAAATTATTATGTCCTAGGAAGCTGGATGTCTAGAAACTTCACTGAAGAGACCAGTACCTACTTCTAATGGGGTTGGTTTCTCTGCCCCTGACATAAACGTGTTTTACTATGTGTGTATGCTATTTCCTATTTAAAGGTACAATAAACATGATGTCATCAATTTAATAAACAAAAAATAGATCTCTTAAGGAATGGTGAAATATCAAAGTCCTTGCATCTTCTATTAAAACACAGAGTTTGAGAGGTCTTAAAAGAATATACTACAATCTTTGCATGTGAAAACAAACTACTTCTGGAAGTTTTTGCTAATCAAAAAAAAAAAAAAAAAAGTTATTTTGCCAGATCAAAGCTTTTAGTTGTAGCCAGTAAAGAAATCTCACACCCAGGCCAGGCACGGTGACTCATACCTATAATCCCAGCACTTTGGGAGGCCAAGGTGGGTGGATCACTTGAGGTCGGGAGTTCAAGACCAGCCTGGCCAACATGGAGAAACCCTATCTCTAGTAAAAATATAAAAATTAGGTTGGTGTGGTGACACACACCTGTAAACCCAGCTACTTGGGAGACTGAGGTACAAAAATTGATTGAACCTGGGAGGCAGAGGTTTCAGTGAGCAGAGATTGTGCTAGTACACTCCAGCCTGGGTGACAGAATCTCAGAGTAAGATTCTGTCAATCTCACTCTATCAAAATTTTAAAAAAAAAGAAATCACATCTGGAACAGCAACTGTACTTTGAATCACCACCTTATTAAATTTATGATGATCAGTTGTCATTCCACAAATTCCCTGCTTTTCTTCACATAGTCTTAATAAATGAGTTAAATAGGGGTGTAACATCATCCCTCATCTTATACATCTTTGATGATGGAATACACTCTGTGATTATTTTTCAAGAATACACTCTAGTTTTTCAGTCTACTCTTTTGATGGAAAAGGAACATCAAGCTTCTACTTAATGATTTCTTTTTTTTAATCATAACAATTCTCATTTCATGATTTAAAGAGCTAATCTAAGAATTCTACCATCTGCTTAATATTTCCATGTCTATTCCAATTATGCATTTGTATAACCACAGGGTGTGTTCTTAAACTCACTGGACCATTGTAAAACGAGTTCTCACCAAATGTTCACACATTAACTGGCTGCCATAACTTCTCAACCCTCATTCTGATCACAGTGATGTTTCTTGGATCACAAAAAAAGTAGCTTAAAGAAATGTTCAATGGTCCTCTCAAAGTCTCAGTACGTCCCCTTCCCAATGCACTAACACTCTAGTAAATGACTACATGTCTGTGATAAAGACTAGAAGACTGATAGCACATACCTGTACCGGTAGCTTCAAAGGGAGCTGAGCTTTGCTTTATTCAGTTTTCCAAGTTCATGAACAGGCTAAGATCTGGCAATTGTAGAAAAAAAGTTGTATCTTTCTGATATGGACTATCAAGATAGATGTTTCTTACGATATCAAGTTTGTTTTTCAGTATGCAAATTAAGCAAGACTCAGATTGTGGATTTTTCTATTTTCCATTAAGTAGTAGCAATTTTTCTTTGTTTGTTTATTTATTATTTATTTATTGTTAGATAGGGTCTTACTCTATCATTCAGATCACCCAGATTGGAGTGCAGTGGTGTGATCACAGCTCACTGCAACCTTGAACTCCTAGGCTAATATGATTCTCCCACCTCAACCTCCTGAGTAGCTGATATAGAACTATAGCTGCAGGCCGCGACTGCACCTATTTTGCATATATTCTGAAGCTCTTTTACTAAATGTTATTTCATTTGATGAATTGACCACTTTATCTCTGGTGATACTCCTTGCTTTGAAATGTACTTTGATGTTAATGTATCTACTCCAGCTTTCTTTTGATGTATACTTGCATGATATATGTTTTTGTATCATTTCACTTTTAATTTATCTGTGTTTATATATTTAAAGAGGGTTCCCTATAGAAAGAATAATTGTTTCTTCTAATTAAAATAAAATCAGGAAATATCTTCCTTTTACTTGCAATTCTTAGATAATTGATGTTTAATATAATTACTGATATTGTTGAGTTTAAATCTATCATCTCGGTATTTTTTTTCTAATTTTTTATATCCCTTTTGCTCTTTTCCCCTGCTTTCTTGTCGACTGAGTATATTTTATGACTTCATTTGATCTCTTCTATTGACGCATTAGCAGTATCTGTTTTATATCTTTTTAGTGATTGCTTTAAAATGTACAAAACATGTCTTCAACTTATTCCAGCTATTATCAAATAATATTATACCACTCTGTGTACAGTGTAAGAATTATACAGTAATGGACTTCCATTTTCCTTTTGTGATAATTTTGTCATTCATCTTACATCCACATAATTTATAAATCTTTCAATATATTGTTACTACTATTTGTTTAAATAGTAAATTATCTTTTAAAGAGATAAGGTACAAACTTTTATAGTTCCATACACATTACCATTTTAGTGTTATTTCCTTAAATCCAAATTTCTATCTAGTATTATTGCTTTTCTGCCTATAAAATTTTCATAACATTTCCTATGGTACAGGTCTGCTAATAATGGTTTGTCTACATTTTTAAATTTTTTTATTAAATTTTTTCTCATCTCTCTGTAGACAGAATTCCAGGATGATAGGGTTTTGTTTTTTTTTTCAGTACGTTAAAATACATTGTTTTCTGGCTTCCTTAGGTCATTACAAGGAATCCACAATAACTCCTAAATTTGTTTTTAGCTAGCTAGCTACCTAGCTAGCTAGCTAGCTAGATAGATAGATAGACAGATAGATGGATAGACAGACCTTTTTCATTGGCTTTGTGTGACTTTTTATTCAGTGGCTTTTAGAATTTCTATTGTGATATACATTAATATTATTTTCTGTGTTTTATCTTATTTTAAAATGTTTCATTAAATTTAGAAAAATTTGCCTTTATATCTTCACATATATTTTCTTTTCACTACCTTCAACACCTTTTCTTTTTCCTAGGACTCCAATTACAAATACGTTGCACCACTTGACAGTGTATCACACAAAACTGATGCTCTGTTCAATTTTTTAAGACACATTTTTTTTCTCTTGGTGTTTCATTTTTCTCTTGGTATACAGATTTTTATAGCTAAGTATTTATGTTTATGGTTTTGCTTCTGCAATGTCTAATTTCTGTTGATCACTTTCAGGTTTATTATCCATTTCAGATGCTGTATTTTTTATTTCTAGGTTTTGAATTATTTTTATATTTTGTTTCTCACCTCATAATCATAATTTATATACTTTTTGAACATATATAGCATATTTAAAACAGCTGTATTAACTTATTTATGTTAATTATTCCATCTCTGTATCTCTTCCTAATGATTAAATTTTCTCCTAACTATATGTTCTAATTTTCAACTTACTTGCATGCCTAGTAATTTTTAAAAAATTGAATACTGGCTATTTTGAATTCTGTTTGGTACTAGATATCTATTGATGGAGTTTACACTGTTACACATTTCCCTTAATTAAGTTATCCAAGTAAATTATACCCTCTCAAACCTTGACTAATGCCTTGTTAGGATGAATTCAGAGAAATCGTTAGACCTTATTTGGACCCCTGACTATTGCAATATCCTCAGGTCTTGTTTAATAGTATCCTCTATGGCCTCAGACTTTGGTTGCAAAGCAGATAAAAATGTCCTCTGTTCCTGGGAAGTATCTCAGTAGATTATAATAAGTGAAAGATCAGGCACAGCAAGAAGTATGTAAGAATTGTTGGAGTTCTAGCTAACTTATTTCTTTGGCTTTTCCAAGGCCCAATCTTAATTATACTTGTTTTCCAATTCATTGCATTTACTTTTACTAATTTGACATGATATATAAGAGGGAAAATGAATGCAAAGGAACATAAGGGAGCTTTTTGGGATGGTAGGAATACATGTCTTGATTGGGGTGGTTGTTACATATGTGAATATATTTTTCAAATGTTTTTGGCCTCTGCACTAAGAATGGGGCATTTTAGTGTAAATGTATGTTAACTGAATTGGCTTATAAAAAATTAGAGAAGGAAGAGCAAGTCTTAGAGATAATGATAATAAACTCAAATTTCTCAAACATTCTAGTATGCAGTTGAAAAAAAAATGACTTGAGATTCTTGGAAGTAAATTTGGAAGAATCAGAAGTTTGAGTTTAGAATCTTGAGCACTGAAAGCAGCAATTCTGAATCATAAATGCACATTTGAACCATTGGGAGAGATGTTGGGTGTACTAGTGCCCTGCCTTACTTTAACAAATTATGGAAGTAGAGAAGACCTCTTTTAGGTAGCTCATAAAATGAGAAAAGAAAACGAGTGAAGATTATAACCTATAAATTACCAATATTTAAAAGGTTAAAAAAATTAAAAGTAGTGAGTCTCTAGTATAAGCTTTATGATAGTGCCCTTATAAGAAAGACATTAAAAGGATAATAAGAAAATACTGTGAACAATTTTATGCCAACAAATTTGACAAATGTGAAATAAGGACACATTTTTGAACTTGCCAAATCAACAGGGGGAGAAGCAGCTCTATGTCTGTTTAAAAAATGAAGTGTTTTTACCTAAATCCTGATAGGAAACATCCAGGCAAAGATATTTTCACTAATGAATTATTAAAACATTAAAAATATTTAAGGAGAAAATAGAATTAATCTACAGATAATTTAGAAGAGAAGAAATAAATGCCCAACTCATTTTATGAGGTCAATATAACACTAATACTAAAACCTGATAAAGAATTATAACAAAAAACCCAGAAGAATATTACAGAGCAGTATACCTCATGTGAATAGATAGAAAAAATACTTTAAAATATTGGCAAATAACATCCAACAATACACAATTCATTAATTACCTCTTAAGTACAGGAATTGACCACTATGGAAGAACCACATAAGGTATGGGAGGAGCAACTCCGCAGCCTGAAGATGAATGTGGAAAAAAATAATAAACAACAAAAACAACTGGTACCTTCCATAAGTGGTAACATTTCTGATATTTCTGATGACTGCTGAGATGACTAACTCAGATTTTAGAGGTGCTATTTTAACTTGAATATATGAATGCAACTCCCTGAATATCAGTGAAAAAGTGGTTAGGACAAAAAGAATATGTCTCATTAAAGAGGATCCTCAACCATTTGAGAATGGTAAAAATAAGATGTTTAACTCCTAATTTTCATGCCAGGGCACTCATGAGTTAACTTAATTAAACTTCCAAAAATGAGTTCTAAGTTCTAAGAGTCTCAGACATCCTCTGCTTTTAATATGCACTCAATATACTTCTTAAAAATCTGGTCATCCTGACCTAATTACTACACAATATCTTGCCTCTAAAGCAAGATATATTTAGATAATTTCTATCATCTGTGTAGGATATAGTAACCACAAAAACTTGCTTAGCAGTGGAAGTTATTAGTTATCTCTACTTTAAAAACTTACCATAATCATATCTAAATATAGCACTCTATAGCCAATTAAGCCTACTCTAAGTAGAATATGTGAAGCTTCAAGATACATGCTCTTTTATGTCATTTCAATTAGATTTCAGGACTTACGTCTTGTGATAATGCATCCAGTTTCCTATTTATTTTCTGCATTCTTGGCTGGCACAATAAAAATTTAAATTAAAACCATTACTTACTTGCTTCAGCTATCATCAAGTTTAATCCAGGAACATAATTATGTTAGTGGAGACTCCTTTTTGTGCCAGTCTTTAAACTTATCCACAAATTGGAAAGAACACTGAGAAAAAGACAATCTCAGACGCTGGACAGAGCACTTCGCTGGTCAAAGCTTACTGTTTTAAGTTGTGCCAAGTAGAGCAAAACAGAGCTTCTGTAAATTTTGATATCTTTTTTCACAGCTCAGAGAAAGTAACTCTTGACTTCAGTGCCAACAATAAGGCTAAATGGTATTCAAAAGTGCAGCTCGCTTGGTAAAAGATAAAGGAGTGAAGGAGGAGGGTTAATGAAAGAAAAGAAGAGAAGATTCAGAAACATAAAAAAAGAAGATATGATAAAGAAATAGAAATGACCAGATATTCTATAGAATCTGGGGCCAGAAGGCAGTAGTCATGGCAGTCTAGATGATATGGTAGTAAAAAGTAACCCCTGACCCTCTGTCTTGTCGCCATATATAGGCTTCAAGCTTCATGCCTGTTATTATCAACAGTGGAGCTCTGATCATTGCATTCACTCAGGGTCTTTAGGGTGAAGGAGTTACCATTATTTGGAATGCTACAAACTCTGTACCAGAGTTGTCAGTTTCACACTAACTCTTAGTTTTCTCCATAAAATGACACGTATCACTTTTCTTGATGTTATTTGCTGAAACAAGAAACATGGACCCACTTAATTTCAAGAGGTAAGGAAGTACTATTCTAAATACGCCTTGTAGGAAAATTACACATATTTGCTCAAGTAACAATAATATCTGTTAATATTATTGCCCCTGCTAGATAGTGAAGTGTATATCATGTAGCGCACTCTGCTTGAATACCCAGTATCCAATCTCCCTTTATTATCTCTCAACAAATATTTTTTTTTCTGAAGACAGTAATGGGAACAACTAAGAACTACATCTTCTATTTTCCTTTGTAGACAGAAGTAGCTTTAGACACAGTTCGAGGTAGCAATATAAGTGCAAGCCATTATGGGGAACGTTGAGGAATTCTCTGCAAAACAGTCACAGACTTAGCCTGCCACATAGCTTTCCTTTCTTCTCCTGGGGAAAGGAAAATTTGTGATGCTGGGGAATTGGGGAAGAGACATCTTGCAACCTTGGGGACCAGAATAAGCCTGAGACATTGATGGGACTGTGATTCTAATGCATTAGCCCTGAATTACCAACTTTCAAACTCCTAGTTGCATGAGGGAAAATATCTCCCCATTTTGTTCAGCCACATTACGCACTTTTGTATGCTGCTGAACCGATTCCTAAGCAACTGAGAGCTTGCAAGCCAGAGTACAACAGATTCTAAAGGACAGAATCAACTTACTAGAAATACCATAGTAGCAAGAGTTACGGATCTGCTTGTTTTTCTTTTCCCTAAATCTCTTTAAGCACTGTGGCACCAAAACATATTTTTCTCTTAGAAATATCGAGAATCACCTTCCACACGGTTCATAGTCATCGTTTGACTCTGTATTTCTATGTCATAAAGCTATGTAGAGCACAACATCAGCTTTTGACTTGATTATGATTTTAAGATGTCATTTTCTTCACATTGATTGGCTTTATTAAGTAGTAGGGTTATCAGTGGATCTCAGATACAGATCTTTGGAAACATCTTCCCTGGCAGCACCCCAAAATGCCTCTAATGCTCCACTCTTAGGCTGCCCTCCTGTTACATTGCCCCACTATAATCTTTACCCTCTCTAAAAGCCTATAGATGGCCTTCGAGTCATTTCTTTATAAGACAAATGTGTCAACGTGATGGCATCAGATGGATTTTTACAGGCAGAAGTAAATTCTCAAGGCAAGGAGGGATAAAATGAGGAAGACCCAGGGTAAGCAGGTGGGGAGTTCTATTTCTACAACTGCCATTGTGGGAATTACAAAATTACCATTGGAATTTGTTAGCTTGTACATATTTAACTTTTTGAAATACTCTCCCAGATTTTCTTCCAATCATAGACTATTGCCATCTTTTTGTCTTTTTGGTAGGTTTTTAAATTAAAACGTTCTGTAGGTATGTGATGGTGATCATGCACTGGGCATCACTTTGTTGTTTTCTTACTACTGATGGACTCCTCCACAGGGTAAACATCATGGGATTATGCTATGTTAAGTAATATTTTCAGAAAACTGAAACAAAATGGCCAGGAAATAGCTGAGGTCAGTGGTTTCCTGGGGAACAAAAGAGATAATTGTATGTATTTATCCCTCCATGCCTTCATAAATTTGCTGTCTCTGGCAAATATGAGTGTTACAGAATGACAGGTGTCAGTTAAGAGAGGTTCAATTAAAAATAAGAAAAACATTGTTAGTGAAATATATATTGTTTAAAGTTGCTTCAGAGAAAGACATAAAGAGCACTCATAAGGTGTACTGGCACATCCCTTTCCACAAAGCATATATCACAGGAGTAGAGACCCAATTACACCAGTTCTAGAAAGATAAAACTTTCTTAAATTAAGTTTTAATTTTACACTAAGGACCATCCTTCATTTAAACAATATTATGCTTCTTTTCTGAAAGTGGTGTTCTTCTATTTTCCTCACTTCCCCTGAAAAAAATTATTTAACAATAAGGACTGATCATCAACAAACATGTTTATATTCATGCCACTCTCTCACCATAGTTCACTAGACCAGGAATAATCATTCAGCCCATGGTGGACCCATCAATTTGTATGAGCTCCACATGTGGAATATAATGACAGAAAATTAGTGTATGTGGGTGGATAGAAATATAATTTGTAAATTTAACAGCTGTGATGTGGTCAAATTCAATCATGTCGTGCATAAAAGTGTTTGATTTAAAAAGCAAAAGAACAATGCCTCATACTCTATAATTTCCTTATGAATGAGACAAGAACTTTGTCATGTTTTTATCTTCTTCTGGATTCTCTCCATTCTCCCTTCACCAAATGTCGGCGTTGAGGTAGCATAACATAGTAGGTAATAGCGGTACACGGAACTAACTGCCTGGGTATAAATCCCAGCTACAGTTGATCAATTTGTGTACTTGAGCAAGATCAACTAATTCTCTATGTCTTCATTTTTTAATTTGTAAAATGGGGATATTAGTATTACCTTTCTCAAAGTATTGACATAAGAATTAAATGAATTAATATTTACCAGATACCAGCTGATTAACATCAACTAGTATCTCATCAGCTAGTATCTTATAAATAATAAATACTATCAAAGTAGTATTTTGTTACATAAATAAATATTAATGTTTAGTAAATAAAAATGGAATTTTAAAAGTAAATTTACATGGCAAACACTTTAGTCATTGCAAATATTGACAGTATAATTACTACTAAGCCTTTTATTTGTTATTTCTTTCCATATCACATAACTATCTTCTAAATTTGTTTTCCTTCTTAGTGGAGTACATCCTCTTAGATTCTTTACAATGAGTATCTATTTGTGGGAAACATAGTTAATAGTTTATTTAAAATTTTGGATCCTAAAATGTATTTTTAGATAGTACATCCAGACAATGAAGTTAATTCTAGGAATCCAAGAAGTTCCACATCGGAAAGTTATACTAGTGTGATTCTCTATATCAGATTTTAAAAAAATCTACATGGTCACCTCAATATGTATAGAAAAAAAAATCTGCATTGGGCTCAGCTGTCAACTTTGCATTACTCTCCCCACCTTTTCATGTGGTCTACTCTGCATTGAAGATGCAGGATAATTTATTTTACAGGATTTTCTTCCCTATATAGTTTCAGGCTAGAGCCTGCCAATGAAAGGACCTTGCATGATATTTGGAAAGTGAACTAGAGAAGAGATTTTTATTCCAGGGAGGTTGTGAGAGCCAGATACCACAGCTTCATAGATTTCTGAACAAGTTCCTACTTGGCTGCTGCAGACCAAGACCAACACCTTGGCCTTTCTCAGAAATCAGAGAGTTGCAGCAGTTTCCTGGCAAACTTGGAAGAGTCATTTGTTTAGTGGTGCAGAATGAAATCATCAGTGAGTCTTGCCTTGACCTCGCAACTGCCACTCTTCCTGACATTCACTTACTCAGCTCTCTTCACATTCATATTAGTCTCGTTTTCTTTATTAATGGCATTCATTGCAACTACACTTTGATTAATACTGTTTACTGAGTAAAACAAGGCTAATAAAAATAATTTAAAAACCAAGAATAGATAAAAATGTTATTGTGCTGATAAAGCTTTAATGAAAATCTACAAATACATTTATTTTTATTTTTTCATGGTGAAGAATGCATTTAAGTTACATTTCTAAATTTAAATATAATTTAACAATACCTTTTTTATGCATTAAAATTATTTTATTGGTAAGGCAGTCAACGGTAGGCTATTAGTAGTTACATTTCAGGTGAGTCAAAAGTTATACTTGAATTTTCAACTGCACAAGGGGTTGGTGCCCCTCACCCCTGCATTGCTGAGGGATTAACTGTAGCATGATAAGGTGATGTTATTATGAAAATTTAATTCTCAGCTTTTATATTTTCATTTTTTCTATAATATGTGTTATTTAACAATGACATGCCAAATACAAAGTATACAAGTGTTACATTCTGTATCTAAAATTACTGGCACTCTGTCTTTTCTTTTTCTTTAAGAGACAAGGTCTTCCTCTCTTGCCCAGGCTGGAGTGCAGTGGTGTGGTCATACTGCAGCCTTCAGCTCCTTGGCTTAAGCTGTCCCTAGCGTTGGCTTCCCAAAGTGCTGGGATTACAGGTGAGAGCCACTGTGCCCAGATCATCTCTTTGAGTTGCAGTTTTCACAATGGAACTCTCTTAAATCCTGAGTTTATTTTCAAAAGAATATGATCTTAATGTCGTTTCATAAGAAAATAAACTCTATTCAGAAACTGCATACATTTAAGTATTCACAGTTCTGATCATTGCATCTTTGTATCTGTTCTCTGATTATCTGATGAAACATTTATTCTGAAGAATCAAGCATAAAATCAGTTTGCTTAAAAGTGAGTCAATTCTGTCCTTCTTTTTTTAGTTTCATTTCTTTTTTCTAAAATTTCAGCTTTTACTTTTGATTATGCGGGACATGTGCAGGGTTGTTACATGGGTGTATTGCCCCCAGGCAGCGAGCATAGTATCCAATAGGTAGTTTTTCAACCCCCCTGCATTCCCTCTCTCCCCTACTTCTAGTGGTCCAGAGTATCTACTGGTTCCATGTTTATATCCATGGTCTTCTAGAATTTTCTTTTCTATGTAGTTTCAATGTTCTATACATTTATTTTAAGGTCAGAAACAAATCGCAATGTACATTATCACTTCTACTGTTTAGCAGAACTGGCCAGGAAATTAAATGACCTAGAAAAATTAGAAGTGAAGGAATAAAGTAATTATTACCTATAATTATGGAAACATTTACATTTAAAAAATCAGCAAATTATACAAAATGATAAAATTGATATACTATATTTGTGGATGAAAAATAATAGATAAAAATAATGAAAAAAATTTACATTAAAAATCAGCAAATTATAAAAAATGATAAAATTGATATACTACATTTGTGGATGAAAAATAATGGTCTGTCTTGCATGTTCTTACTCGTAAGTGGGAGCAAAATGATGAGAATGCATGTACACATAGAGGGGAATGACACACACTGGGGCCTTTTGGAGGGTGGAGAATGAAAGGAGGGAGATCAACAAAATCAACCAATGGGCACGAGGCTTAATATTCAGGTGATAACAACATCTGTACAATAAACCCCCATGGCAGAAGTTTACCTGTGTAACAAACCTGCACTTGCACCCTTGAACTCAAAATAAAAGTTTTAAAAAAGAAAAACAATGGTATCTCTTTATACCACCAATAACTAATTAGAAAATATAATTAAAGGCCAGGCATGGTGGCTCACACCTGTAATCCCAGCACTTTGGGAGGCCAAGATGAGTGGATCACCTGAGGTCAGGAGTTCGAGACCAGCCTGGCCAACATGGTGACACCCCATCTCTATAAAATAAATAAATAAATTTTTAAAATGTAATTAAAATAATAATAATTCACTCTCCAGAAATTAAAACATAATCAAAAAGGAAATATTTTAAATTATGTGGCATCTGTGAAATAATAATAAGTATACAGATGTCTGGAATAGTTTTCTGTCTACCACCTGGCCACAAAGCCAAGGTTACATATTTCAGGAAAATTTATGGCAGCATTCAACTTCCAAGCACCACTGAGAGGCAAACAACTCCAAAAACACTTACTGTCTTAGGACAACAAATATTTATTACTTGACCATATTATATAAGAGCTTGAGTTAGCTATGGCTCTTCTAGGCTCTGCTTGGTTTCCCACACCTTCTTATTTCAAGACTTAGGCTGAGGTAGTAGCTGCTGTCTGAACTCTGCTCTTCTGATGGTAGAGAGTAGAAGCTTAAGAAGATAGAGCTAAAGCACAAAAGTTTCTCTTTTGACATTACATAAGTCACATCTGCTTATATCACATTAGTCAAGTAACGTCAATGGAACAAGGAAGTATACTCTGCCTGCAGAAAGGTGCAGTAAATGCAGAAAAGGAAAAATTAAATATTCTGCAACTAAACAATTTACTAGTATGTATGTAAGATCATAGAAAGCTTGTCTGAAACACAGTGAGTATTCCACAAATTTTATCTCTTACTTTTATTTTGTTGAATTCTTATGATAACTCTGAGAAAATTTTTATTACAAAAAATGGAAGTTTCATAATAAACAAATAACTTGATTAAGGTTATATAACTAGCAGCACTAGGATTTAAATTCAGGCTCCTTGACACCACAGAAAAAAAATTTCCCATACCTGCACAATGGTGATCATATAGAAACTGATCACAAAGTTGACAGTGTTCTACAACACAAACTCCAATTTCGAATTGAAAAAGTTACAGTAGCTTAAAGAAGCTTCAGCTGGTAAATTTTCTGCAGATAATTCCTCATCTAAGTACATAAATCAGCCTTCAAGAATAATTTTCTCATTTCACTCTGTCTTGGACTCAAACTTAAACTGGAACCATATTATCAGCTCCCCTGGGTGTCTAGCTTACCAATAGTAGATCTTGGGACTTCTCAGCTTCCATGTTCAAATGACAAAAGTGAAACTGAGAGCTTAAGCAAAGTGTGCTGAAGGAAACAGAGCTCTGTATAATGAAATGTGTCAACATTAAAAATATCTGTGTTACTCTGTCAACTTATATTTTTCAGTGACTAATACGTGGGATTGCAAAATTATACAGGAGTATAAGATCTTTCCAAAATGCAAGGTAAGTTGAGCTGCCACACCCCGCACATGCATCTTGGAACTGGAAAACTGTCTAGACTATCACCTAATATCACTGACAACCCTTGTCCAATGACCAGAAGAGCAACTGTGCCTTGTGTACATCCCCTTAGAGCCTGACAATCAGGCCATGTGGATACCCTTGTCCTCAGCAATGCTGCACCACTGCCTCCACAAACACCCACAATCTAGGCCATTGAGGCACTTTCAGATGCCAGTGATGCTGATTACAGCCAAATAAATCACATGAAATCTACACTATTGCACCCACCCAGAACCAAAGTCAAAGCACCCTACACAACTGAAACTATAGGGTACATCTACAAAAAAAAAAAAAAAAAATTTTTGAGACAGAGTCTCACTCTGTTGCCCAGGTTGGAATGCAGTGGCATGATCTTGGCTCACTGTGACCTCCATCTCCCAGGTTTAAGCAATTCTTCTACCTCAGCCTCCTAAGTAGCTGGAACTACAGGTGCAGGCCATCATGCCCAGCTAATTTTTGTATTTTTAGTAGAGACGGGGTTCCACCATACTGGCCAGGCCAGTCTCAAACCCATGGCCTCCTGATCTGCCTGCCTTGGCCTCCCAAAGTGCTGAGATTACAGGTGCAAGCAACCATGCCCAGCCTGAAAATATTTTTTTAATAATAGCTACTCCATAAAATTAAAAGAGGCAATTATACCACCAGATGCTCAGATAGCAACATAGAGACATAAGAAATATGACCAAACAAGAAACATGATATCCCCAAAGGAATGTAATGATTCTCTAGTAGCAGAATCTAAAGGAAACAAAATCTATGCAATGCCTAAAAAATTTCAAAGTCATGATCTTAAGGAAACTCAGTTATGAGAGTTATGAGAGAATATAAATATACAATTTGATAAAATCAGAAAAATGATGCATGATCTGAATGAAAACATCAACAAAGAGATAGATATCATTAAAAGGAACCAAACAGAAATCATGGAGTTGAAAAATTCAATGAATGAAATACAAAACCTAATAGAGAGCTTCAACAACAGTCTAGACCAAGCAGAAGATTGTCTGAACTTAAAGGCAAGTCTTTTGAAATAACCCAGTCAGACCACGAAAAAAATAAATGAAGAAGAAGAAGAAAGCCTACAGGAACTATGGGGAACCTTTAAGCAAGTAAATATTAACATCATGGAAATTCTAAAAGGAGAGATGAGTAAATAAATATAAAAGCTATTTAATGAAATAATTGCAGAAACTATACATATACATGTAAATTAAACAATATGCTACTGAATGACCAAAGGGTCAGTGAAGAAATTATGAAAGACATTAAAAAATTTCTTGAAACAAATGGAAATAGAAGTACAGTATAACAAAACCTATGATGTACAATAAAACAGTCCTAATAGGAATGTTTAGAGCAATAAACACTTACATCAAAAAGGTATAGAAAGATTTCAAATAATTAACTTAATGATTTGCCTCAATGTATTATGAAAGCAAGAAGAAAAATCAAACCAAAAATTAGTAGAAGAAACAAGTAATAGAAATCAGAGTGAAATAAACAAAATTGAGACTAAAAAACCAAGAGATCAACAAAATGAAAAGGGGGTGTTATGAAAAGATAAACAAAATCTGCAAACTATTAGCTAGACTAAGTATGAAAAAAATAGAGAACTTACAAATAAGTAATATCAGAAATGAAAAAGGAGACATTTACAACTGATACCACAGAAATATAAAATCAGTGAAGACTGCTATGAATACACACCAAGAAAAACAGAAAACCTAGAGGAAATAAATATATTCCTGAACACATTCAACCTAGCAGGATTGAACGTGAAAGAAACAGAAAACCTGAACAAATCAAAAATGAGGAACAAAATTTAATCAGTAATAAAAGTCTCCCAACAAAGAAAAGCCCAAGACCAGATGACTTCACTGTTGATTTCTACGAAATGTTTAAAGAAACATTACCCTGGTATCAAAACAAGACAAGGACATGACAAAAACAAAAACAAAAACAAACAAACAAACAAAAAAACAACAAAAAAAAACCACAGACCAATACTCTTGACAAATATAGATACAACAATTCTCAAAAAAACACTAGCAAACTGAATCAAACAGCACATCAAAAAGATTAAATGCCATGATCACATGGAATTTATTCCAGGGATGCAAGAATGGTTTAACATAAGTAAACTAATAAATGCAATGCATCACATCAACAGAATGAAGAACAAAACCCCTATGATCATCTCAATAGATGTAGAATTTATACTAAATAAAATTCAGTATCTCTTGATTATAAAAACTCTCAAGAACTTAGGTAAAAAAGGAATTTACCTCAACATAGCAAAGGCCACATATGACTTACTCATAGCTAACATTGTACTGAATAGGGAAACATTGCAAGCTTTTTCCTCTAAGAACTACAAGAGGACAATGAGGCTCACTTTCACCACTTTTATTCTATACACTACTGGAAGTTTTAGCCAAAGCAATTAGGCAAGAGAAATAAATAAAGGACATCCAAATTGGAAAGGAGGGAGTCACATTGTCCCTGTTTGTAGATAATATGATCCCATACTTGGAAAAACCTAAAGACTCCACCAAAACACTTTTAGATCTAAAGAATAAATTCAGTCAAGTTGCAAGACACAAAATCAGCATACAAAAATCAATAGTATTCCTATACATAATAACAAACTGTTCTAAAAAGAAATCAGAAATGCATCCCATTTACAATAGCTGCAAAAAAATCTACAAATAAATTTGACCAAGGAGGTAAAAGATTTCTACAATGAAAACTATAAAACACTGAAAAAAGGAATTGAAGAAGACATATAAAATGAAAGTATATCCCATGTTCTTGGGTTCAAAATATTAATATAGTTAAAATGACCATCCAACTTAAAGCTATCTACAGATTTAATGCAATCTCTATCAAAAGGCCAAAGGCATTCTTAACAGAAACAAAAGAGAAATCTTAAAATTTATATTGAACCACAAAAGACTCTGAAAGGCAATACAATCCTGAGCAAAAAGAATAAAGCTGGAGGCATCACACTAGCTGACTTGATTAAAACAGCATGACGGTTGCATAAAAAGAGACAAACAGATCAATGTAATGGAATACAGAAGCAAGAAATAAATCCATACATTTACAGCTAACTCATTTTCCACAAATAATATACATTGGGGAAAGAAGTGTATTTAATAAATACTTCTGGGAAACCTGGATATTTACATGCAGAAGAACAAAACTAAACCACCGTCTCTCATCATATACAAAAATCAAACAAACAAGTAGACCACAATTTGGATATATATCAAGTAGTAAAATTTTGGATCATATGGTAGTTGTATTTTTAGTTTAAAAAGTAGACCACTATCTGTCACTATATATAAAAGTCAACTCAACTAAGATTAAATTTAAATGTAATACCCCAAACTATAAATTTCTAGAAGAAGATGTTGGGGAAATGCTTCAGAACATTGGTCTGCATGACAGTTTATGGATAGGACCTTAAGAGCACAGGAAACAAAAGAAAAAATAGACAAATAGGATCATATCAAACTAAAAAGCTTCTGCACAGCAAAGGAAACAATTAACAGAGTGAAGAGACAAACTACAGAATAGGAGAAATTATTTGCAAACTATTTATTACACAAGGGATTAATATTAAGAATATATTAAAAAACTAAAAACCCAATTCAATAATCCATTTTAAAAATGAACAAATGATCCAAATAGGCACTTTTCAAAAGAAGACATACAAATGGCCAACAAGTATAAAGAAAAATGCTCAGCATCACTAATCATCAGGGAAATGCAAATCAAAACCACAAAGAGATATTGTCTTACCCAAGTTAAAACGGCTATTACAGAAAAGACAAAAATCAAATGCTAGTAAGGATATAGAGAAAGGTGAATTCTTATATACTGTTAGTGGAAATGTAAATTAGGACAGTATTTATGGGAAATAATATGGAGGGTTTTCAAAAAACTAAAACTAGAACTACCATATGATCTACTATTGTAGTACTTGATATGTATCCAGAGGAAAAGAAATCAGTATGGAGAAGAGACTACTAGCACTCGCATTCTTATTGCAATACTATTCATAATAGCCAGCATATGGAATCAACATAATGTCTGTAGACAAATGAATGAATAAAGAAAATGTGGCCTATATACACAATGGAATACTATTGAGCCATAAAAAATGAAATCCAGTCATTTGCAACAAGGTGAATAAGCCTGGAGGACATTATGTTAAGTGAAATAAGCCAGGTACAGAAAATAAATACTGTATGTTCCCACACATATGTGAGAGCTGAAAGAAGTTGAGAATAGGAAGAGTAGAGGGAAGGGCAGCATAGGGAGAGGTTAGTTAACAAATAGAAAATTAAAACGACATAGGAGGAATAAGTTCTAGTGTTCTACAGCACAGTAGGTTAACTACAGATAATAATAATTTACTGTATATTTTCAAATAGCTACAACAGGATTTTGAATGTTCCCAACACAGAGAAATAGTAACTGTTTGGTGATAGATTGATAGATATCTTAATTATACTGCTTTGATCATTATATATCGTTTACATGTATCAAAATATTACACTGTACCCCATAAATATGTACAATTACTATATAATTTAAAAAGAACAAAATAGAGCAAGAGATTTTAATGTCACAAATTACCAAAAAAAATGTTTAGATGTAGTTTCAGTTTCTACATTGCAACCAATCTTTAAGAATAAATTAGTATTGAAATTAATTTAAAAACTACCACTTATTTAGTTTTGGTGTATTATCAAAAGGAATGTTTACAATTATCTAAAAAAGTATATTAAAATGTTCTTTCCTTTCCTAACTTCATATGTGTGTTAAGGCTGTATTTTTTCACTTACTTCAACTAATACAACATATCACAATAAACTGAATGCAGACACAAGAACAAAAGAATAATTTTCTAATTTATTCTATAGTTCTAGCAGAAATTTGACAAATAATCAATGAAGCCATACTATATGGAAAGCATGGGGGAATACTTAATTAATTGGCACTACTGACCAAAATGTAGTTTTCTATTTTTCATTCCAAGGAGATTTTTTGCTTTCAAGTCAATCATTATCTGCCAGCAGGATTGCTGTAATGTTAGAGCAATAAATTAGAATTTGGGTTTAAGATATTTATCAAACTTGAGGGTATGTTTATTTATTATTTTTATTTTTATTTTTTGAGATGGAGTCTTGCTCTCTTGCCAAGGCTGGATTTCAATGGTTTAATCCAGCTCACTGCAACTTCCACTTCCTGGGTACAAGTGATCCTCCTAGTCCCAAGTAGCTAGGCCTACAGGTGTGTGACACCACATCTGACTAAATTTTTGTATTTTTAGTAGGGATGGGGTTTCACCATGTTGGCCAGGCTGGTCTTGAACTCTTGACCTGAGGTGATCTGCCTACCCCAGTCTGCCAAAGTGCTGGGATTACAGGTATGAGCCACCACACTCAGCCTAGAGTATGTTTAGAATGAATTTGTTTTCTAGGGCCTGATCATAGCAGACCCTAATAAATTACAGATTCTGTTGGGAGGCCAAGGTGGGTGGATCACGAGGTCGACAGATCGAGACCATCCTGATCAACATGGTGAAACCCCGTCTCTACTAAAAATACAAAAAATTAGCTGGGCATGGTGGCGCGTGTCTGTAATCCCAGCTACTCAGGAGGCTGAGGCAGGACAATTGCCTGAACCCAGGAGGCAGAGGTTGCGGTGAGCCGAGATCACGCCATTGCACTCCAGCCTGGGTAAGGAGAGCGAAACTCTGCCTCAAAAAAAAAAAAAAAAAAAAAAAAAAAAAAAAAAAAAAAAAAAAAATTACAGATTCTGGGTAAGCAAATAAATAAAACAAATATATACAATTTCAACCTCATGCCCATTTACTTCACTAATATTCTAACTTCACAGGGTCTAGTGAAAACTAGATGTTACAGACTAAATATTTGTGCTACTCTGAATTTGTATATTAAAGTTCTAATCCCCAATAAAATGGTATTTGGAGATAAGGCCTTTAGGACGTAATTAAGGTTAGATGAAGTCATGAGGTTGGAGCCCTTTTGTTGGGATTAGTGCTCTTGTAAGAAGAGACACCAGAAAGCTTTCCCTCACCCCAACACACACACAGAAGAAGTCATGTGAATATACGGCAAGATGGCAGCCATTCGCAAGCCGGGAAGAGAGACTTAACCAAAACCCAACCATGCTGTAACTATGATCTTACATTTCCAGTCTCCAGAATGGTGAGAAATAAATTTCTGTTGTTCAAATCATCCAGTCTATGTTATTTTGTTATGGCAACCTGAGCTAAAACACTAAGTGAGATAAATGAAAAGCACCTGGCATACAGTAGGAGTTTTTAAAATGACAGCTGCTGTTTTTGGAGGGTAAGGGTAGGAGGAAAACTAAATGATGAGTAAACCATAGCCACTAATCTTATGAGTTTACAACCTAATAAGAGTTTAAATTTTTTGCATTAAAAATGAAAGTTATAAATATGCTGCAGAAGTTTTTTCGATATTTTTTCTCAGTCATATCTTTCTTTTTAAATTTCCTCTATTGATTAATTTCTATGCTCATTTATTCATCCAATGAGTATTTATTGAGTTACCCACTGATGCTAAGAAATGTTAAGTACTAAAGCTAGAAAGCTGAATAGTATGTAGCAGTTCATTTCCTGGTACTTAGTAGTTCATTTCGTTTATCTAGATTCTCATGTCACTGCTTCCTTTACAGGCAGATTAGCAAATGGTGTGAGTACCTTTACTGTTTATTTAAATATTAATGATTTTTAAAAATCATGTACATAACTATCTTTTTTAAGTTTTATTGCAAAAGAACATTGTGAAAGGATTTTGACTTTATAGTACATTCAATTTTACTTCTCTAACTAGATTTTAGGATTCTCTAGTCCAACTTCCAGTAGTTTTAATAAAATACAATGTCATGAATATTCATGTGAAGCTCTTTCCCTTCACTTTCATTTTTTTTCGCTAGCAGTTCCCCTCACCCTAACTCCTTAAGTTATTTAATCTTTTCTTGTAGAATTCACGTTTCTATGAGTCACTTGAAATCCCTTATGGCTTAATATAAATAATAAAATTGTCTAGTGTATCTCTTGAAGGATAGAGATGAATGTAGCTGTTCTTATAGAGCATATTTACACTGTTTTCAATAACTTCTCTGGTTTTTTTAATATCTCAAATGCAATTTCATGATTAAAGCGAACTCTAAGACTTTAAGAGCTAAGAATAGTCATGCTCTACATCAAATATCCTGAAACGAAATGGAAAAGTAGATACTAGGTTTTCTTTCAGCAATTAATTCAATAAATTAATACTTAATGAATATTAAATATTTTTAGGAAGAATTATGAAGATTGTGTTGAATAAATTACTATAAAAAGTAAGTTATTTTCATAGGTAGGAAAATGGAAAAGGTAGCTTTTTAAAATCACAGTTACTATAAACTATACTCCCTAACCTTAAATAACTTGGGGAAAAAAGCTTAACATTTTTTTCCTCATTGAATTTTGAAGGTATCTGTAATATTCCTATAATATTTTGTTCCAGGTCCAATAAGATATCTACTATGAAACAATCTGTCATGACTTTAAGTTATATGTAGATTCATTAGTCATAACAGAAACTCTAGTGTTCTAATATAAATGAAATAGATATTTTAGTGGCAATATTTTTTATTCCATTATTTTCTTTTTAAAAATTGTAGTAAGAGCATTAAACCTGAGATTTACCCTTTACACAAATTTTTCTGTGTGTTATACAGTATTATTAACTATAGGAATGGTGTTGTATAGCAGATCTCTAGAACTTTTTGCAGTGAGCTGAACTCTTATAAGTATATGCTTGAAATGCCCTGTGACACTGATCATCTCTTGTAAGAATTGTCTTTCCAGCAAATTATGTGTCACACTAAAAATTCATCTCTAAAGTTTCTCATATATTTTTCATCATGTTTACTGTATTCTAATATCATAGACCCTGAATGACACCATCAGACCCATACAAAGTGCTGGAAATGTTTCCAAGAAGCAAAGAAAAATCATGACATTACCATAAAAAGTTGAATTGCTTTATATTACCTTAGGTTGGGGTCTGCAGCTGTGGTTACCTGCCATTTCAAGATCAGCATAATGACCCTTGTTAAAAAGAAAAGAAAATTCATGAATTTGTCACTGTAGCTATTCCAGGAGTCATAGAAACCTTACACTTTTTGCAAAATAACTTTTAATCTCCAATTGAAAATGCAGCTTCTATGTGGGTGCAGGATTGCTATAAGAAAGGCGTAACTACAAACTCTAATATGATTCAAGGAAAAGCAAAGTCATTATATGACAAAACAAAAGGAAGGTGAAGATTCTAAAGCTGGAGAATTTAGCACCAGCAATAGATGGTTTAATAATTTTAGAAAGAGATTTAGCTTTAAAAATGTCAAGATAATAGGAGAAGCATCTTCTGCCAAATAAGAGGCAGGAACTGAGTTCCCAGGCACCTTTAAGAAAGTCATTTGAGGCAAAAGAGTATCTGTCTAGACAGGTTTTTAATGCAGATCAAAGTGCCCTGCTGTGGAGAAAAGAATGCCACAAAGGACATTTGTTAGTAAGAAAGAAAAGCAAGCATCAGAATTTAAGGTAGAAAGAGATATATAGTTTTGTGCAAATGCAGTTGGGTTTATGATCCAGACTTCCTTTACCTATAAAGCTGCTAACTTCCGAGCCTGGAAGGAAAAACATAAACACCACTGCCAGGCTTTTGGTTGTACAGTAAGAAAGCCTGGACAAGGAGAGGCCTCTTTCTGGGTTGGTTCCACATTGCTTTGTCCCCAAAGTCAGGAAATATCCTGCCAACAGGGACTGATTTAAAAGTTCTTCTGACATTGGACAATGTCCCCGTCCACCCAGAACCCTGTGAGTTCAACATGAAGGATATCAAAGTGGTCTAATTGTCCACCAAACCCAATGTTGCTAACCCAGCCTCTAGATCAGAAGATCATAAGAACATTTAAGGTTCGTTACCTATGTTATTCTCTGGAAAAAAAATGTCAATAATGTGAAAGAAAACCCAGATACACAGATCATCAAAATCTGAAAGGAACACATCATTGAAGATGCCATTGTTCTTCAGGAAAAGCTGTGAAAGTCATCAAGCCCCAAACAATTAATTCTTGCTGCTGGAGAAAACTGTGTCCAGATGTTGTGCACAACTTCACAGGATTCACAGCAGAGTCAATCAAGGGAATCATGAAAGAGACTGTGGACACAGCAAAAAAGGTGGGAGTAAAGGCTTTCAGGATGTGGATCTTGGAGAAACTGAAGAGCTAATAGACACCACACCAGAGGAGATAACAAAAGTTGACTTGATGGAGATGAGTGCTTCTGAACCAGTTCCAGACTATGAAGAAGAAGATGTAGAAGAAGCAGTGCCAAGGAACAAAACAACTTTTGACAATCTGACATAAGGGTTCTGATTTTCAAGGCTGTAATGGACTCTTTTACAATACAGGTTTTTCTATGATATGGGCATTGAAACTAAAGCAAACGATGGAAGAAAGATTGGTGCCATATAGGAATATTTGCAGAGAAATGAAAGGGCAAAAAACCCAGACAGAAATAATAGTGTGCTTCTGCAAAGTCACACTGAGTGTCCCTGCCTCTTCTGCCTTCCTTTCCAACTTCCTCTTCCACGTCTGCCATTCGTGACACAGTAAGACCAGTCCCTCCTCTTTCTCCTCCTCTGCTTATTCAACATGAAGAAGATGAGGAAGATGAGGATGAAGACCTTACTGATAATCCATTTCCACTTAATAAATACTAAATATATTTTCTTTTATTATGATTTTCTCAATAACATATTTTATCTAAAGTATTATATACTTTATCATCATAATAAGGCATATAATAAATACAACATATAAAACAAATATTAATCAATTGTCTTATAGGTAAAGTTTCTGATATTAGTTAAGTTTTGGAGGATATTAGTTAAGTTTTGGAGGAGTCAGAAGTTTACACACAAATTTTCAACTGTACAGGGGGTTGGCACCACTAACCCTTGCATTGTTCAAGGGTCAACTGTATTATGCACACATTTCTTTTTCCTCCTCTAAATTTCGCTAATAGAAGATTTGTTCTTATTGTAGATTTTAGTAAACTCAGCAACTGGAGTTTTTCTTTCCTTATTAAGTCAAGAATTTTCACTTTTTTACTTAGAGGAAGCACTGTATTGCTTTTCTTTGGCATGTGCAAATTCATGTTCAGGGTGGGACAGAGCAGGATGGTAAATGATTTCAACACACTAGGCAGAATAGCCTGCAATTTAAACCTTATAAATTGTTTATTTCTGGTATTTTCCATCTAACATCTTCAGACTGCGATTGACTGTGGGTAACTGAAACCAGGGAAAATGAAACTGAAGATAAGGGAGAAATAGTCTACAAATATCTCTTTTGAGATACTGATTTCAAATCTTTCGGACAAAGATCCAGAAGTGGATTGCTCGATGATACGGTAGCCCTGTTTTTAATTTTTTGAGGAACTGTCATACTGTTTGCCATAGTGGCTGCACCATTTTCCATCCCTGTCATCAGTTTACATGAGTTCCCATTTCTCCACATTCTCACCAATATTTTTCATTTTTGTCTTTTTAATAATAGCTATCCTAACAGATGCAAGACAATATGATATTGTGGGTTTGACTGCCATTTCCCTGATGAATAGTGCAATGACTTTTGATGCACTTTCAAGACATTAGCGCCTCAGTAATAGAGCCTTCCTGTGGACCAAGTCCTTCTGGTGTTCAATATTCTTATGAAGGCATGGCTCTTATATAGACAGGAGAAGCCTTAGCAAAGTGTTGCAACATTTATCTGCATATCTGGCAGCCACATTTTAAAGATTATCCAAACAAGAGTAAGAACTGGGCAAAGAGAATAATGTCTTCTGCACTGATAGGCCATACAGATCTACATGCTGATCATCTGTCAAGGAAATAGTACAAATTAAGCAAAAAAAAAATATGGTAATGGGAGCCCCAGACCCATGCAGTAGATAATTTTCTTTCATGTGTCTGGGCAACCTGCAGAACAAAGCTGGAGTTTGTAGTATGAGACACTACGCAAGGCAAAGCTGTAAGGGGTGTATCCTCAGGTACCAAAACAAAGCATAATGTCTGTAGAGCTTAGCTGGCATAATTATTCATAAATTCAACTACAAGTTTCTAATTTTTCTGAAAATGAGTTTGAATTGTGCCTTCTGGGAGCTTAGTGTGTGGGAGGAAGTAACAGATCGTGAATAACCTAGCATTTATTGCAAACAAATATGGTCATTTAAAATATCAACTCCTTGTAACAGCCAAAGGCAAAATGCCAGAAATTAACTCCACAAAAACATTTTTGCAGAAGGTAAGTTTATGTGGCCTATGTGTTTAGCTTTATACACGGGATTCAAACTTGGTTAGTACCTAGGATTCATAGCAGAATGGCCAGTCTTCAGATAGCTTCCTTAGACATAAAATTGTGAATATCAGTTTTTTTTTCTTAGATGCTTTACAATTATCAGCTCAAGACTTGTCCCTCCTGTAGATAACCACTTCAATTATTGCTTATGATAAAATAATTAAATAATAAATAATAATGAGAATGCCAAAAGGTAATTCTTGCACATACCATGTGCCAAGCACTATTTCAAGCCCTTCACATGTATTAACTCATCTAATCCCAATAAACTAGGGAAGTGCTGGTATTTTTTTTTTATAAAGAGTTTCATATTTTCCCAGTTTCACAAATTTTCTGAGGGGTGTAGTAAAGTTCAAGTACAGAATTCTGCCTCTGCATTCTATGTCACTAACCATTGTGGTTTATTCTCTGTCTCTGTCTCTCTGTCTCACTTTCTGTCTCTTTCTCTGTTTCTCTCTCTCTCTCTTTCCAGTCTAAATCATCCATTATGCTAGATAGTCAATGAAGCCTGACAGTCTTTTAAATAGGTTTAAACACATTTTGCATATGGGGTTTGGTCAACTTTAAAACCAAAATTAATGTACAATGTTCATTATAATGTTCATTATAATGTACAATGTAACCAAAACTAATGTTTGTGAAACAAACAACGGTGCCAAAGAAATTCATATTTAAAATATTAATTTAATCTAAGGTATAATATTATTTTGCTAAATTTAAAATTAAAGTTGGCTCTAATAGTAGAATGATCTAACCAAGTTCACTTTCATATTAAATTATTTTCTGACAAATATAGATACTACTATATCTGCATGAATAGGTTACATAGGTCATTGTGGGCAAAACAGCTCTTCAACATTGCTGTTATTTTGAGTACATGAAGCTAAGAAAAAAAAATCTTGTTTCAGTTTATTTTTTCCCTTAAACCTCTCAGTATATCCTCACTTAGTTCTTCTCCAATAAATGGAAATTCTCTGTTTAGCTGGTTTCATTTATTTTTAATTTTTGCCTCTACCATTACAGTGCATTATGGGGTGTTGGAATCCTGAAGTATTGTTCCATAATGTCTCTTACCACAGCTTATTTCTCAAATTGTTTTGGGATTTTCTGAAAATATTCCAATAGGTCCAGTGTTTTATGAGAATTTTCACTTTTTTATTATAAAAAATTGTTACACATATCATAAGCCTATCTGGAATCATCAAGATTATTTTATAACCTAAAACTGACATAAAATGTATTTGTGTTTATTTATATCAAATGTGCTTGCTCTATGTTAAGACTATTATCACAATACTTTGTACAAATGAAGTTTTTTAAAAGTTCAAATAGATATAAAGAATGAAATAATTTGTCCTCACTCATTCTTGGTAGAAAAGATATGCCCAATTAAACAAAGAAAACCTGCATTTTGGCAGTCAGGATCATATTCACACTGTGAGAGAATGTATTTCACAGATCCCACATTTGTAAACAGAAGAAAGACTAAAGTAGTTCACTGATAATACATATTTAAGCAATGAAGACTTATTTTGGTCTTGATTTCAATCATTGCTTTATATACCATTGACACTCCTGGATACCCACCAGACGTCCATCATTCCTTCTCTTACTCTTTCATGGCATGTGATTATGTTAGCCCTCTGTCCTCCTTCATGGCCCTATCCCAATTCCTATCCCTTGTCCCTTTCTTTTCTCTTATAATTTAGATACTAGGAAAATCTTGCGGAAGTCAGGGATTATAAGCTCTATACTTGTGGTTCTGTGTAATACCCAGCATGTATGCATTCACAAACTAAAAAAACGGAAATGGTACTTCTGAAACTTAATCTAGCACTTGACCCTATGCTTTTTAATTATTATTATTAGTAGTAGTAGTAGTATTTTGTTGTTGTTGTTTTACCCATTTTTTTTAATTGTACTTCAGATTCTGGGGTACATGTGCAGATCACACAGGATTGTTGCATAGGTGCATACGTGGTAATGTGCTTTGCTGCTTCCATCTCCCTGTCACATATATCTGGCATTTCTCTCCAGGTTATCCTGCCTCAACCTCCCTACCCTATGATGTCCCTCCCCTAGTTCCCCTCAACAGACCCCAGTGTGTGATGCTCCCCTCCCTGTGTCCATGTGTTCTCATTGTTCAATACCTGCCTATGAGTGAGAACATGTGGTGTTTGATTTTCTGTTCTTGTGTTATTTTGCTGAGAATGATAGTTTCCAGATTCATCCATGTCCCTACAAAGGACACAAACTCATCATTTTTTATGGCTGCATAGTATTCCATGGTGTATATGTGCCACATTTTCTTTGTCCAGTCTATCATCAAGTGGCATTTGGGTTGGTTCCAGGTCTTTGCTCTTGTAAACAGGGCAGCAATGAACATACATGTACATGTGTCTTTATAATAGAAGGATTTATAATCCTTTGGATATATACCCTGTTTTTTCTAGGAAGCAACTAGCTTGCTTTTGATTTTACAGGCTTATAGGTAGAAGGGACTTGCCTTGTCTCAGATGAGACTTCGGGCTGTGGACACTTGGGTTAATGCTGATATAAGACTTTGGGGGACTGTTGGGAAAGCATGATTGGTTTTAAAATGTGAGGACATGAGATTTGGAGGGGCCAGAAGCAGAATGATATGGTTTGGCTCTGTGACTCTACCCAAATCTCATCTTGAATTGTATTTGCATACACCCTATGTGCTGTGGGAGGGCCTGGTAGGAGATAATTTGAATCATGGGGGTGGTTTCCCCCATACTGTTCTCATGTAAAATCCCATGAGATCTGATGGTTTCATCAGGAGTTTTTACTTTTACATCTTCCTAATTTTCTCTTATTGCCACCATGTAAGAAGTACTTTTCACCTCCCCCCATGGTTCTGAGGCCTCCCCAGCCATGTGGAACCGTAAGTCCAACGAAACCTCTTTTTCTTCCCAGTCTCCAGTATGTCTTTATCAGCAATGTGAAAATGGACTAATACACATATAGAACCAGAATGCTACTTATTTTGGCCAAGAAGGATATGAACATGTTTTGATAGTATCAAGTCCTAAAACATGTGCCTATAAAACTAATTACTTTGAGTTAATCAGGTTATGTTGTGCCCATTGAAATCTTCTAAAAATGAACAGATACATTTATCTAAGCTGAAAGAGGGGAACAAAAATCAGACAGTAAATGTGCAACTTGGTAAAATCACAATTCAAAGTGATTAATGGTAGGTACTTTTGGAGTCAAATTTGTCTGGCTTAAATGTCAGCTTGCTAACTTTAGAGGACTTACTTAAGAGTTCTCCAAAGACGTAGAGAGACATCTGTAAGTCTCAACTTTTCCATCTAAAATTAGACAATAATTTTTACTGTACAAGTCTTTATAAAGATTAAATGAATTTTATAAAGAATGCAGAATTCTACAGGTAGTGAATTTTGATAATCTATACCCATGAAATTTACTCAGTGAAAATTAATGTGGCAAATAGTTATTGAGGTCCACTGTGTGCCAGACATGATTTACTTAGTATGTAGCAATACACTGGTGGCCAAAAACAAGCATAGTCTTAACTCTCTCAGAGCTCCCCAGTCCAGTGGAGACAAGTCCTTAATCAAATGATCTCACAAATAAATTTATAATAAAATTACAACTGCAAAAAGTATATGGCACTGTAAAAGGATTTAACAGGGACATTAAATTAATTTAAAAAAAAAACACCAGAGAGGTTTTCCTTGAGAGACAATTCAACTGAAATATAAAGGAAAAATAGAAATAAAATAGAGAGAAAGGTTTTTCCAGGCAGCATTTATGAAGCCACTTGGGATGAGGAAACTGCTCATTTAGAGACTGAAAAAAGCCATTGCTGTAGAACTGCTGAGTGTGAGGGAGGAACAAAGAGCTGAGGTGAGGATGTCATGGAAGGGGTTGCTTCCATCTCACATGGGCTTAGAGTTTTAAATGGAGCAGGAACATGAACACACCCATTTGAAAAGATGATCCTCGCTGCAATGAGAAGAATGGATTGGAGAGCAGTAAGAGTGGACATGTGTAAGCCAATAGAAGGTCAGTTTAGGAGTTTAGGCTAGAGAGAGTAGCAATTCCAGCTATGGTAACAATGGTGGAAATGAAGATGAGATACTGGATTTCAGTTGAAATGTACATGACTTGAAGTTGAATTTAATATGGCTTTATTGCTAAAGGCCCAGGACACTATCCCTTATCCCTTCACTCTTTCTTTTCTAAATGTCTATTTCATACCTTCTCTTTTTTCAAGCCTCTTCCTCCTCCATTCTCACTCACAGATAAGACCTTGTTCCAGAGTCACTGAAGAAATGGAAGCAATCAGAAGAGAGTTCTGGATGCCTCAAACTTGCACGTATCAGCATCTGCACCTTCATATACTGTCCTCCTGCTCTGACTGTCGTTTGACTGTATGATCCTGTCTTAAGCTATTTCTTTCATATGTGCACTGGAACCCACCAACTCTCAATCTCTCCAGCAATACTCTCTGTCTCTCTCTCTCTCTCTCTCTCTCTCTCTCTCTCTATCTCTCACACACACACACACACACACACATACGCACACACACCATTCTCCTTAGTGTACAAATATGCCCCTTTTCTCTCATTTAAAAAAACAAAACAACTCTTGATACTGTTTTGATCAACACCTCTGTTCCAATTTTTGCTTGATTTTAAACAAAATTCCTCCAAAGAGTTATTTATAGCTTTTCTCCAATTCTCCTACTTCTATTGTCTCTTTAAGCCCACTGCAAACCAGCACCATTCTGCCAAAACTATAAAATACTGTAATCAACAAGGTTTAGTCATGCATAAAATTATATACCGGGCCTAGAAAACCCTTATAAGCAATGTATAACCCTTAGTCACAATCAGAAAAATTGTGAAACCTACAGCCACGATCTGTTGCATGCTAGCTGTTATTACAGACTCGCAAAGTAAACCTTTTGTGCAAATTCACATTGATTGGCCTGCTAACTGAGCTATTTTGTGGGCAGAGGTTGGGTAGTTGCTATGGACAAACACTAAAACTGTTTATAGCCTGCCACTGTTCCCTTCTCTGCCAGCTTCCTGTAGATCTCTGTGATTCATGGCTATCTCAAGAATCTAAGCATTGATTTTTCAACTCTAATGCATTTAGGGTTATTTATGAAGTAACCATACATGTTTTTGTCTTTATAGTATCATGGCAAATATGAAAAATAATAAAGATGTCATTATTGATCACCAGCAGCATTTAGAATGTTTCTAAACAGGAGTATTGGAGGCAGGGGAGAACCTTAGAACAACTGATTTCCTGAAACTATTTGTCTCAATCAAAGTGAGTCTCATACTGAAACAGATGAAGGCAGAAACAGTACAGTACATGAAGTGAGATGAACAAAGATTTGTTACAACTGAATAGATTTGGGGACCACATTTAAATGTCACATTAATAAATGGACTCAAATAACATACTTTTTCTGGGAAAATAATGAATTTAATAAAATAAACAAACTGTAAAACATTGTACTTTTCTACCACTATAGACCTCCTCAGAATTTCTGCTTCAATTCTACATTGAGAATTCAAATCCACATTTATGCATCTGGCATAAATCAAAACTGATGAATTTGTTAAAGGATTTCTGTTTGGCATTGCTATTCAAGAAAATGAGTTGATTCATAACATCTAACAACTTGCTTCTGGCAAAATCATTACTTTGATGTTGAATAATAAGAAGGATGTTAGTATAAAAAAGCTGAAAATGTTTACATAGCATTAAAGCAAGACTTTAATATAGCAACTCAGGCTTAAAAATAGGTACTACAGTATGGGCTAGAAAAAGATCTTTGAGTAAACTTAACAATTTTTTATCTTAACTATCTACAGTAACACTCCTGATATCTTCAGGTTTGTAAACAATAAAGATAAAGTACTGATAATACATTATTTGTTTTCATCATCTATGGTCAGTTCAAATGGGCACTTAAAATTATTAAGATGGGCCAGTAATCCCAGCACTTTGGGAGGCTGAGGCAGACAGATCATGAGGTCAGGTGATCAAGACCATCCTGGCCAACATGGTGAAACCCCATCTCTACTAAAATACAAAAAATTAAACAGGCATGGTGGTGTGCACCTGTAGTTCCAGCTACTCAGAAGGCTGAGGTAGCAAAATTGCCTGAACCCGGGAGTTAGAGACTGCAGTGAGCCAAGACCATGCCATGCAATAGAGCGAGACTCTGTCTCAAATAAAAAGAAAGAAAGAAAGAAAGAAAAAATATTAAGATGAATAATAAAAATCACCAAAAATATCAAACTCTAAACTTTTAACTCCTTAAAGAATGGAGGCCAGATAACATTAATTTTAAATATGTACATTGTCTGAATGCTGGTATCCCCCCAAAATTCATATATTGAAATTCAAACCCCAAAGGTTATGGTACTTGAAGATGAAGCCCATTATGAGGTGATTAGATCATGAGGACATAGTCCTTATGAAAGGAATTAATGCCCTTATAAAAGACTCGAGGGAGTTTGTCTCTTTCACACACTTGAGGACTCAGCAAAAAGGAACTATCTATGAGAACTAGCCCTGATCAGACACCAGATCTGCCAGTGCCTTTACTTTCAGCCTCTAGAGCTATGAGAAATAAATGTTTGTTGTGCATAAGCCACTTAGTCTGTGATATTTTTGTAATGGCAGCTGAGGCAGACTACAACAATATGCATATTATGACTATTATGTACAAGATATTCAGCAGCTATGCTTACAGGGTTGAATTGTCAGATATGAAAGCCATTAGCCCCATGTGACTGTTGAGCACTTGAAATACAGTGAATCCAAACTGAGATGTGCTGTAAACAGTTCATACTAAATATTGAAGACAAGACATTATTTTTAAAAGAATGCAGAATATCTCATTAAGGACCTCTAGTATCCCTTCCAGAATGTAAAGAGCAGGAAAGAACATCGCTCATGTCCTTAAAACAAAAATCAGTGGGGATAACTTCAAATTCATGACTGCTTTGCAACCTTTCAGAGAACTGAGGTTGCAGAGCAGCCAATGGACCAAACTCTAAGGAGAGATAGGCACCTGCAGGTAGAGACGATACTGTGTGCTTGCTTACCAGATGCCAGCGGGCACCAACAAGTAGAATTCAGGTACAATACTCAACAATTTGGTGAAGGCTCAGGGAAGGCTGAAAGGACAGTGCAGAATCCTTGAGAGCTATAGAGAGTGGGGAAGTGCTCACCCTCTTGCAGGATTTTTCTCCAGGAATCCTACCATGTAATCACAGAAAAGATTAGAGAACCTGAAGAAAGTATTGGTTTGGAAGCAGGCCTGGGGTAGAAGAATAGCACCCCAAAAGGAGAGCCAAGAAACTCTACTTAAACTTTTTTTCTTATCTTCTCTGACTGAAAAAAGCCCAGAGGAAGAAAGGAAACAAACATTTTTGCCTTTAGAGCACTGCTAAGGAAAAATACAGGGAAAAATCAACTCCTGGAGATGCCGGGCCCACGCATTCAGCAAAGGGGCAGGGTAACTGAGAAGGCCACATCTATAAGAGTTAAAGATATGGTGCCTGTCCAAAGTTGAGGCTTAATCAGAACAGAGAACACCCCACCACCACCCAGCACCCACAAGCAAACAAGCTTCAGTAATGGTAGTGTACAAAGAGAACCTTGCTGTGGTGCAATTAGAAAGGAACACCTAAAGCTGAGGGCAAACAAATATTAACATGGCAAGTCAGTCCTCATTCTCCATATAAAGTCTCACTATAGAAATACGAAGGTTGCATTGATTTTAACTAAAGAAACAACAGCCTCAAATCTCTGCACTGAAGGCCTAGCACATAGGAAGATGTACCATTCCCAGGCTAAATTATATGTATGAAAAGCCACAGCCAGGAAAGAAAACAGTCATCAGATCCAGACTCAGATATAGCACAGATGTTGGAACTATGTGACAGAAAATTGAAAATAACTATGACTAATGTGCTCAAGGCTCTAATCGAGATGGTAAACAACATGCAAGATCAAGTGGGTAATTTCAGCAGAGAAATGGGAACAATGAAAAATAATCAAATGAAAATGCCAGAAGTTTTAAAATACAGTAAAAAAGATAAAGAGTGCTACCAATGTGTTCATGAGTACACTCAACAGAGCAAAGGAAATAATCAGTGAACTTGAAGGCAGGTCAGTAGAAATTACCCCGATTGAAAGACAAATAGAAGAAAAAGTAAAACAAAAATAAAACAGAACATCTACAAAGATTGGTACAAAACCAAGCAGCATAACATACACATAGGTAAAAGTCTCAGAAAGAAAAGAAGAGGATTTGGTAGAAAACATTTTTTTGAAATAATGAAAAAATGATAACTAAGGATTTTCTAAAATTAATAACACATAACAAACAATGGATCCAAAAATTTATAGAACACCAATAAGAAAAATACCAAAAGATACATAACAAATGAAAGAAGACAACAAAACGGAACCACATACATAGACATATTATGTTCAAACAGGTAAAATTAAAAGTCAAAGTGAAAAGCAGAAAATCAAACACCGCGTGTTCTCACTCATAGGCGGGTGTTGAACAATGAGAACACATGGACACAGGGCGGGGAGCACTACACACTGGGGTCTGTTGGGGGGAAATGGGGGAGGGACGGGGTGGAGAGGTGGGGAGGGATAGCATAGGGAGAAATGACAGATATGGGTGAGGGGAAGGAAGGCAGCAAATCACACTGCCATGTGTGTACCTATGCAATAATCTTGCATGTTCTTCACATGTACCCCAAAACCTAAAATGCAATAATAAATAAATAAATAAATAAATAGTCAAAGTGAAAATGTTGATATCAAGCAGATATAAAAGTCACATTACACACAGAAGAACAAAGATTAAAATGACAGCAGAATTCTTATAAGAAATTGTGGAGGCATAAAGACAATGAAATGATATCTTTGGTGTACTGAAAAATAAATGCTGTCGATTCACAATTTTATACTTAGTAAAAAAATCTTCCAAAAAGAAAGTAGATATAGAAAAATACTGAAGTAATTCATTGCTAGTAAACTACAAGAAAGTATATTAATGTTCTTAAAGGAGAATAAATATAATACAAGAACAGAATTTTGGATCTACACGAAGAAATGTAGAGGGCTGGAGTATAATTAAGGTAAAATAAATTCTTATTTCTTAGGCCAAATAAGTCCAAAAAATAACAGACAGCCGTAAGAAAAAATAATAGCAATATTGTTTGTGTTTACAGTACATGTAAAAGTAAAACAAATGATATCAGTGGTACAAAGCATGGAATGAAGGGATTGGGAATACACTACTTTGAGATCCCTGTGCTACATGTTAAGTGGTATGATATTTGAAGGGAAAACCTGATTAATTAAAGAAGCAAATTCTAGGACATAAATTAAAGAAGCAAATTCTAGGACATAAATTCTAAATCAGTAAATAAGATGGAATCAGAAAAAGCTTAATTAATTCAAAATAAGACAAAGAAAGTAATAAAGATCAAAGGGAATGAATAGTAAGAGAACAATGATTGGTATGGCTCCCAGCTGCTCCAGGCATCAGGCTTTGAGTCAACCCAACTGAGGTCACAGTCATTATGAAACAGAGACAGGCCACACTCTTTATACTCTGTTCAAAGTTCCAAGGAAAGAATTGTGAGGTTGAATAATAAGAAACTGTTGTCTAAAGTCATTCTGTTTGGAGGTAGTTTATCATACGGTAATAAATAATCCAAACACTTGGAATTTATTAAACTGCAAGACACAAACAAAAATATAATCCAAATTAAGCCAAATAAAAATATATTTATGATTAGGGTGTAGGAGCATCTCAAATACTTTTGAGAAACATAGTTGTGCTTTACAGGTCATAGAAAGTCTTTAGTCAGCAACTCCCTTTGTATCTCTATTTGGTGCCACATAGATCCCTGCATCATACAGGTGAATAGACTGGCATGTGAGCCATCTGACACTGTCACTGACTGCGATTTTGAAAGAAAGTATCAAAAAAAGATAAAAGAAAGCAATGTGACAGGACTGATTTCTGTGAGGATAAAGGAAAGAGTGATTCAGAGATTCTATTTCAGCATACGCATTATAAACAGGGGCTTACAGGCCAGCCAACCTCAGTCAAATTCCAGCTACTTGAGTAGTTTTTACCAATCACTGCTCAAGGAAATAAGAGAGGACACAAACAGATGGAAAAACATTTCATGTTCATGGTTAGGAAGAATCAATATCATGAAAATGACCATGCTGCCCAAAGTAATTTATAGATTCAATGTTATCCCCATCAAGCTACCATTGACTTTCTTCACAGAATTGGATTAAAAAAAAAAAAAAAACCCTTATATTTAATATGGAACTAAAAAAGGGCCCACATAGCCAAGACAATTCTAAGAAAAACAAACAAACAAACAAAAAAAACAATAACAACAAAGCTGGAGGCAGTACACTACCTGTCTTCAAACTATACTACAATGCTACAGTAATCAAAATAGTATGGTACTGGTACAAAAACAGAGATATAGACCAATGGAACAGAACAGAGGCCTCAGAAATTATGCCACACATCTACAACCATCTGATTTTTGACAAACCTGACAAAAACAAGCAATGGGGAAAGGATTTCCTATCTAATAAATGGTGTTGGGAAAACTGGCTAGCTATATACAGAAAGCTGAAATGGAATCCTTTCCTTATACCTTATACAAAAATTAACTCAAGATGGAGTAAAGATTTAAATATAAGACCTAACACCATAAAAACCCTAGAAGAAAATCTAGGTAATACCATTCAGGACATAGGCATGGGCAAGGACTTCATGACTAAAACACCAAAAGCCAACATAGACAAATGGCAATAAAAGGCAAAATAGACAAATAGGAGCTAATTAAAGTAAAGAGCTTTGGCACAGCAAAAGAAACTATCATTAGACTGAACTGGTATCCAACAGAATGGGACAAATTTTTTGCAATCTACTTATCTGACAAAGAGCTAATATCCAGAATCTACCAGGAACTTAAACAAATTTCCAACAACAACAAAAAAAATCTCCATCAAAAAGTGGGTGAAGGATATAAACAGACACTTCTTAAAAGAAGACACTTATGCAGCCAACAAATATATGAAAAAAAGCTCACCATCACTGGTTATTAGAGAAATGCAAATCAAAACCACATTGAGATACCATCTCATGCCAGTTAGAATGGTGATCATTAAAAATTAGGAGATAACAGATGCTAGAGAGGATGTGGAGAAACAGGAAAACTTTTTACACTCTTGATGGGAGTGTAAATTAGTTCAACCATTGTGGAAGACAGTGTGGTGATTCCTCAAGGATTTAGAATTGGAAATACCATTTGACTCAGCAATCCCATTACTGGATATATGCTCAGAGGATTATAAATCATTCCATTATAAAGACACATGCACACGTATGTTTACTGAGGCACTGTTCACAAGAGCAAAGACTTGGAACCAACCCAAATGCTCATCAAAGAGAGACTGGATAAAGCAAATGCGGCACATATACACCATGGAATACAATGCAGCCATTAAAAAAGGATGAATTTGTGTCCTTTGCAGGGACATGGATGAAGCTGGAAACCATCATTCTCAGCAAACTGACACAAGAACAGAAAAGCAAACATTGCATGTTCTCAGTCATAAGTGGGTGTTGAACAATGAGAACATATGGCCACAGGGAGGGAACATCACACACTGGGGCCTGCCAAGGGGTGGGCGTATAGGGGAGGAATAGCAGGGGGTTTGGGGGCTAGGGGAAGGATAGCATCAGGAGAAATATCTAATGTAGATGACTGCGTGATGGATCAAGCAAACCACCATGGCACGTGATTCCTATGTAACAAACCTGCACATTCTGCACATGTACCCCAGAACTTAAAGTATAAAATAAAACAATGTTTAATAAACAATTGAAAAAAATTCTAGCTGCTCTACTTTCCAGCTTGGAGGCAAATTTCTTTACCTTGCTAAGTCACAGTCCTTACATATACATTTGGAATAATAAAAATTCACAGATAACGTTTTAGAAATCAAATGAAATACTGTTAACAGTGTCCCTGGTTCTCAACTAAGCTATTATTATTTTAAGGAGTTTTGGATAACTGGTTAATCAGTGGATTTAAACCACTGAGGTAAAACAATAAGAAGAATAAATCAGGGAGAAGAAAGTTAAGTTTTGCACATGTTGAATTTTAAATGCTTGTGGGACATTTCACTGAAGATAAACTGTAGACAGTTGAGCATATGGGTCTGTAGGGAGCAAGGGGAAATAGGCTAAAATTAGATTATAGCCGGTTTCTGGAGGCAATTAAATCCCCAACTAAAATATTTTAGGTAATCAGAAGACATTGGAAGCTTCAGAGCAGAAAAATAAATTCTGCTGCTAAAAGAAAAAGACCTGTACAGAAATCATTCTTTCTTATGTGACTCTCTAATAATAAAATATTGGGAGGTTAATTTTAAGATATATTTTTAAGAAAAATTACATTGTTAAAATGTGTAATTTCTCTAATTTTATATGCCAATAGTTTTTAACATCACTGATGGAGAATAGTATATTCCCCCAGTGTCAATATCATTTGAAAAATGATGACTTTTTTTAGAGAAGTTGATGCATAGAGTCAAAGCATTGTAAGAACATTATGATTGATAGAATGTGTGGAGAGGCATCTCATTTGTAACCTGTCACTAGAGTTCAGCAAGTGAGGGCAATCAAGAAGCAAAACCTTTCTAATAATTGTGCAAATTACCACTGCATTTCTTCTGAGGGCTGCCACCCTGCCTCTCTCCCCTCTCACAGCGTGGCCACCACCAAAGCTAACCAGCTGATGTCATTGTTCCTTTAATGTTGTAAGGGGCATGTGGCTTATTATTGGTATTCAGAACATGGTTCATGGTCATGCTAAGCACAATTGGTGATTAATTGGTAGCCAGACAAAACATCCATCGGTCACCTTGCTAAGGGTTTCAGAATGTCTTGTGATGGCATCCTGAGATGAAAAGCACAGAAAGGGAAGCAATAGGCAGATGACTGTCCTACTGCATAATATCTCAATAAGGATGACAGTCCAGACCTAGACACTTCTGAATACCATCATTTTAAGAAAGGAAAGTAAGGAAGGTAGAACAGACTCCTATCATGACAAAGAAGGTGTTGGTAAAGACTATTAGCTTCTTGGATCTTCAGTAGGCAGAGACCTAAGCAGCTTCTATTAACCACAAACATTACACAGTAGCTAAGAGACATGCCACATCGTTTTTCAACTCCAACACTAGAAGCATAGTTCATTTTTCATATATCAGTATATTCATAGTTCATTGTTCATACCCCTATCTTCTCATCTACACTGCATTCACTTGGAGGGTAAACAGTATAGATGATTAGTCTACTCATTTATTCTTTCATGAATGCATCCATCAAGGGTATACTATCTATTGGATACTGTAATGGGTGTGAGGAATTAAATAACAAGCTATAGATCTTAGACTGGAGCTGTTCTCTGTCTGGGAGAATTCAGTATGAGGAAGATATGTCATATAAAAAAATTAAAATATCAAAGTACAAGAAAAGACTGTTATATGAAATGTTATGGGAGCACCAGTGATTCAGTGACCGTGTTTAAGGGTGAGGAAGTCAGTAACAGAGGTCAGCAAAGGCTTCAGCAAAAGAATCTATGTGGTATTTGAACACAGTTATGAAGAAAAGAGTAAGGATTTATTCCAACTACAGGGAGAGAGAAATTTTATATACCAGGAAGAGAAGTGTTGGTTCGGTTAGAAAGCTTTGAGCTGTGAGTAACAGAAACTATGACTACATGCAACTTAAACAATAAAGAATGTATTTTTTTCACATCACAAGGAGATGAGAAGCTGGTGTTCCCAGGGTTCATTAATTCAACTGCATATAGTTGAATTGCACACAATTTTATCGTGTTCTATCTATGTCTTTTCCATCTATTTTGCATTTTGCAGTAGGTCAGCAATGTCACTAAAGATGGCAAGACAGCAAGAGTAGCTCTGGGTGTCACATACAGATATATTTGTGTTCACCAGCCCCTTTCTTCAGTAGGCCTCTTGTTATTGGTGAAGATCTGTTTTCCCAGAAGCTCTGGGTAGACATTTTCTTAGGTTCCATTGGGTAGGAATGGGTAAAATACTCATGCCTAAATTAATTGCTGGCAAAAGGAATTACAGTAGAATAATATGTTTAGACCAGGAGCTGGGCCAAGTATGACCCAGGAGATTTTACAATGAACATTTGCAAATGAGTCAGTAATAGTGAAAAGTAAACTATTTTCCTAAAATGGAATTTGATTGTTTTTATTAGAAGATCTATATTCAAACTACTCAAATACGATTATATTTTGAATTTGTCAACAAAAATTTATTGTCTTTTTATGTAAGAACCTATATAAAATCCTTGAATTTATCTATTGGCTCACAAATCCTAAAATATTTAGTATCTGGAAATCTACAGAAAAGGTTCACTGATGAACTAACTTAAGGCAATTATGATAAACTTCTAGACTGTATGTGGTGGCTCACGCCTGTAGTCCCAGTACTTTGGGAGGCCAAGGGTAAAGAACTGCTTGAGCCCAAGAGTTCAAGGCTGCAATGAGTCATGATTGCACCACTGCACTCCATTCTGGGTGACATGCTGATACCCAGACTAAAAAAAAAAAAATGTATGATATATTCCCTTAACCAGGGGAGGGATCATCTTTTCTGACCACATGTCTCTAAAAACAATACCAGAGGCCAGGTGCCATGGCTTGCAGCTGTAATCCCGGCAGGTGGCTGAGGCAAGCAGATCATTTGATCTTAGGAGTTTGAGACCAGCCTAACATGGCAAAACCCAGTCTCTGCTAAAATTAGCTGAGCCCAGGAGGTTGATGCTGCAGTGAGCCATAATCGCCCACGATACACTCTAGCCTGAACAAACAAACAAAAAAGAATACCAATACAAAATTAAATTGACACTCTGCTGGTAAGAGAGGCAGGGTAGAGAGTATGGTTGTTGAAATGAAACCAACCATATATGCCTCCAGTATGAAACAAGATGAAATATAAAAAAATACTCTGAATTTGGAACGGCAGGAGGATTATGAAGAAATGAATAGCAGATGACATTTGAATGGTTGATAGTGACCAGACCATAAAGTTCATGTTAAAGAATTTGAATTTTACCCTAAAGGTAATAGGGAACAGTAAAAGGACTTCAACGATGGATGAGGTGATCACACCTGAATTTTATAAACCTACTGTGGCAAATTGTGAAGTGTGCATTGAAGTGGGGTAAGGCTGGAAACAAAGGCCCAGTTAGGAAAGAGTTACAGGGCTCCTAATCAAAGCACAAACTTGAGCAATGGTGGCAGGAATGAAGATACATGGACTCTTGGAAGAATTTTTATTTAGGAAGTGGAAGAATTCAAAAGAAATTTATGGCATGGGGTATAAGTTGAATGCCAGCACTATTAAACATGTAGTAAATACAATCAAGAGAAAAAGACTTGTGGGAAAACAGTTTTGAATTTGCTGAGTGCAGGAAGAAAAGGCTCAGCCAACAGTTCAAAATTTTCTGGGGTCTTGAATGGAGTGGGTATTGTGAGCCAATCTGAATCTTTCATGTTTATCATAGGTCATTACATAGCTGAGGCTGATTAATGGCATTGATATATGGTCTGACAAATGTGTTTATTTTAAACCAAATCATCGTTAGGTATAGACTGATATAAAATGGTTAACCTAGAAGGCATGGTTTCTAGCCATTCCATGTGTGATGAGTTCTTTACATGGTCTAAAAGATTTATGGATCCCACCAGAGAGAAAGTGTACTTTCGGTATGTGTTGATCAATAAAATGCCTAATGGCAAAATGCCACATTGAATTTTTATTAATCAAAATAGAATCTCATGCATATTAAATAAAATAGTACATTTGTGTATGCAATGCATTATTTATTCAAAACACAGACAATGTTTGGTGTGCATATGGAGTCATACCCCTTGAAATAATTCCAAGGACCCAAAAGGTCTGCAGCTCACCATGTGGTGCCTAATTATTTTGTTTTAATTATCACATCATGAAAATAAAAGCAGGAAAATCTTAAGTAATCAGGACTCTCTAACTCCTAATAATTTAAATGTTCTATAAACTTTAAAATCAAATTTAGTTTAACATTTCTTAATCAATGATAGTTAATATTATATTAGGAAGAGTGTCACTCCTCTTAAGAGAATCCTCACAATAAGGGATTGTTCTGATGAACCAGAATTTTTTTGGCTCAGTGCTAAATCTCTGTCACATTAATTTTCCCCTTACCCCATTTTAGCATTTTATTCATCTCTGGGTTGAATAAAATGCCTTCCATGCCAAACATTGCAAATACATTCTGGTCTCAGCACCATGCTCCATCTGAGCCACATGTATTTCCATACAACATTAACTTTCTCTCATTACTGTGAGAGCAAACTAAAGAAATCCTTAAACAATTTACGGAAGCCTCACATTCTCATTAGGAAACTCTTATCAGTTCTACAACATGGTATTGATATTTATTTAGAACATGAACTATTCATTCTCTAACAATAAATTGAAAATGCCTACAGATGTGTTTTTAGATAGTCTTACAGACATATCCAAATAATGAGATAGCAGAACTGAGAGTAATCATGATTTCTAATTCAGCTACTGGATACACATGTTAACCTCTTTCTTCCAATACTATTTTTAATTGATACTTAATAGCTGTATAGATTTATAAGTTACATGTGTTTTTTTGATACATGCATACAATGTGTAATAATCAAATCAGGGTATTTAGGATATCCATCACCTGAAACATTTATTTCTTTAGGTTCTTGTAGCTCTTTTGAAATACACTATAAATCAGGGACCTTGTATCTCTGGAGGCCATGGATCAGTACCAGTACTGGTCTGTGGCCTGTTAGGAACTGGGCCGCACAGCAAGAAGTGAGCAGCTGCCTAAATTTGTATTTACAGTCCCTCCCGCTATCACTCACTTCACAGCCTGAGCTCCGTTTCCTGTCAGATTAGCAGCGGCATTCAATTCTAATACGAGTGTGAACCCTATTGTGAAGTGTGCATGTGAGGGATCTAGGTTGCATGTTCCTTATGAGAATCTAATGCCTAATGATGATCTGTCACTCTCTCCCATTACCCCCGGAAGGGACCATCTAGTTGCAGGAAAACAAGCTCAGGGATCCCACTGATTCTACATTATGGTGAGTCGTATAATTATTTCATTATACAAAATTGTATTATTATTACAATGTAATAATAATAGAGATAAAGTACACAATATGTACAATGAGTTTGAATTACCTCAAAACCATCCCCACCCCACCCTCCCGTCTTTAGAAAAATTGTCTTTTATGAAACCAGTCCCTGCTGTCAAAAAGGTTGTTTAACTCTAGTTAAATTCTCGTTAACTAGAGTCGCCTTACTGTGCTGTCAAACACTAGAACTTATTCCTTCTCTCTTGCTGTATGTTTGCATTCATTAACCATCCTTCCTTTTCTCCCCCTCCCCTACCTTTTCCAGCCTCTGGTAATCATTATTCTACTTTCTAACTCCATGAAATCAATTATTTTTTAGCTCTCACATATAAGTGAGAATATGCGATATTTGTCTTTCTGGCTTATTTCACTTAACATAATGTCCTATTTCCATCGATGTTGCTAAAAATAACAGAATTTTATTCTTTTTTGTGATGGAATAATATTCCATTGTGTATATATGCTACATTTTCTTTATACCTTCATCTCTTGATAGACATTTAGGTTGATTTTACATCTAGGCTATTGTTAATAGTGCTGTAATAAACATAAGATTAGAGATGTCTCTTTAACATCCTAACTTTATTTACATTGGATATATACCGAGTAGTGGAATGCTGAATCATATGGTAGCTTTATTTTTAGCTTTTTGAGGAACCTCGGTACCATTCTCCATGGTACATTTCCACCAAATGTATGAGCATTCCCCTTTCTCTGCATCAAGGCCAGCAGGTTATTTTCTGTCTTTTTGATACCAGCCATTTTAACTAGGATGAGACAGTATCTCATTGTGGTTTTGATTTATATTTCCCTGATGATTAGTAATACTGAGCATTTTTTCATATATTTGGCCATTTGTATGTCTTCTTTTGAGAAATATCTATTTGGATTTTTTGTCCATTATATACATATGTGTGTGTGTGTGTGTGTGTGCGTGTGTGTGTGTGTGTGCGTGCATATATATTGTTTATATATTGTTCTTTAGGTTCTGGGGTACATGTGAAGAACATGCAGGATTGTTACATAGGTACATACATGGCAATGTGGTTTGCTGCCTCCATCCCATCACCTATATCTGGCGTTTCTCCCCATGTTATCTCTCCCCATCTTCCTACCCCCAGCTGTCCCTCCCTTAGTCCGCCCCCCACCACAGACTTCAGTGTGTGATGCTCCCCTCCCTGCGTCTGTGTGTTCTCATTGTTCAACACCCACCTATGAGTGAGAACATGCAGTGCTTGACTTTTTGTCCATTTTAATTGGGTTGCTTGTTTTCTCTATTGAGCTGCTTGGGTTTCTTATATATTTTGGTTTTTAACTCCTTGTCAATAGTCTGCAAATATTTTCTCCCATTCTGTAGGTTGTCTTTTCACTTTGTCATTTACTTTGCTGTTGCTTTTGGCTTGATGTAAACCCATTGGTCAATTTTTGCTTTTGTTGCTTGTGCTTTTATGATCTTACTCAAAAAATCCTTGCCCAGATCAATAACCTGAATCATTTTCTCAGTGTTTTCTTCTAGTAGTTGCATAGTTTCATGTCTTACACTTATAAGCCTTTAATCTCTTTTGAGTTGATTTTGGCATGTGGTGAGGGAAATCTAGTTTTATTCTTCTGCGTAAAGATCCCACAGAACCATTTATTGAAGAGACTGTCATTTCCCCAATGTGTATTCTTAGCTACTTTGGAGAAGATGACTAGGTATAAATGCATAATTTATTTCTGGGTTCTCTAGTTTGTTCTCTTGGACTATGTGTGTGTATTTTTAATGCCAATACCATGTTATTTGATTTACTACAGTTTTCTAGTGTATTTTGAAGTCACACAGTGTGACTCTTTCAGCTTTGTTCTCTTTGCTTAGTATTGCTTTGGCTATTAGGGTTTTTTTTTTTTTTTTTTTTTTTTTTTTTTTTTTTTTTTTTTTTTTGTAGTTCCATACAAATTTTAAGATTGTTTTTCTATTTCTGTGAAGAATGCCTTTGGTATTTTGATAGTGGTTGTATTGAATCTGTAGAATTCTTTTAGTATGACATTTTTATTAATTCTGCTAATCCACAAGTATTGGCTGTCTTTCAATTTTTAATGTCCTATCCTATACTATTTATTTCACCAGCATTTTTATTTCTAGGTGTTACTTTTGTGTAGCTATTATAAATTAGATTGCTTTCTTGATTTCTTTTTCAGATTTTTTGCTATTGGCCCAAGGGAATGCTGTTGATTTTATATGCTGAAACTTTACTGAATTTATCAGTTCTGACAAATTTGGTGGAATTTTAGGATTTTCTAAATATAAGATCTTATTCTCTGTAAAAAAGAATAATTTGACTTCTTCCTTTACAATTTAGATGGCCTTTATTTACTTCTCTTGTCTAATTGCTTTATGTTGAATAATGTGGTGAAAGTGGTACTATGTGCTGTATGTGTATGTACTATGTTGAATAATGTGGTGAAAGTGGGCATCCTTGTTTTTTTTCAGATCTTAAAAAAAAAAGGTTTTCAATTTTTTTTCCCCATTCAGTATGATGTTGGCTGTGGGTTTGTCATATATGGCCTTTTGTTTTTAGGTATGTTCCTTCCAACTCAGATTGTTGAGAATTCTTATGATGAAGGAATGTTAAATTTTATCAAATGCCTTTTTGGCATCTATTGAAATAATCATGGTTTTTGTTCTTGATTTTGTTGATGCTTGTGAACATCCATTGATGTCAGGGCATTAAAGAATTAGATATTCATTCTGATCTTCACAGTCTGGCCTTGTTTGTACCTGTACTTCTTCAGAGGGCCTTCCAAAAATTCAAAGGGGATTGATGGTTGAGTTCCCTAAGCCTGACGTCACTGCAGATGTTTCAGCATTAGAGGATACACTGAACCCAGGTACACTGAGATTCTTGCAGACTCTGAGATATGAACCCTGATGGACTTGGAGAAGATGAGGGAGAATTCCCTGGGTTCCCAAAGTTCCTCACTCACTCCCTTCTCTTTCCCCCAAGTGGAAGGAGTATCTGCTACCCTAAGTTGGGAGAGGGGTGACAAGCACTCTTATGGCTACTGTAATTACATCAAAGCCCATGGCCTCCCAAACCAGTTCAGTATCAGGGCTTACCCAAGACCTGCAGCAGCTACTGTCTGACTGCCACTGATGTTTATTTAAGGCTCAGGGACACTTTAGTCTGCTGGTGGTGAAGTCAGCTGGCACTTGAGTCCATCCAAGTAGGGCAGCAGATACCCTTCTGGCCCTGGGGTAGGTCTAGAGCATTTACTAGATTAACGGTCTATATTCTGGGGTTTTGGAATTCTGACTGCTGCTGTGTTTTACTGTGTTGGGGATGGTATTAGGTTGTAAGGAAGTCTCTTTCCATGTTGCATTGCCTGAAGTTAAAGGAGAGGTAACCCAGACCCTCCTGTGGCCACAAAAGTTAGGGTCATGCTGGGTTGCACATTAAGGTTCACAGCTTCCCAGACCAGTACAGGCCTGGAGCTTACCCAAGGACTGTGGTTGCTAAGGTCTAGCTGCCTCTAAAATTTATTCAGGGTCCAAGGCCATTTTAGTCAGTCAGTGATAAAGCTGGTTGGGACTCAATTTCCTCCCACTGGGAGCTGCAGATTCCCCTCTGGCCCAGGATGGGTCATAAATGCTCCCTCCATGGGAACCTGCCTAGAATCAAGAACTGAAGAATTTTGCCTGGTGTTGTGTACCACTGTGATTGTGACACTGAGCTTCAGTGCCCACATCACTTCCCTCTCCCTCCACAGGGCTGCACACGGTCTCTCTACCCTGCACTGCCTGGTGTTGGTGGAAGGGTGGTATAGGAAATGCACAACTGTTCTTTCTACCCTCTTCAACGCGTCTTTTCCTGTTGTTATGCTAAAACCAGACACTATGATCTCTCACCTGACTTTTAATGTCTTGTGAAGATGTTCCTTGATTGGATAGCTGTTCAGTTTGATGTTCCTGTGGTGGGACAATTGCTAGAGGGTTTTATTGAGTCTCCTTGCTGTACCTTTCCCCAATGCTATTTAATGTTGAAGTTCACTGCTATGTAACCAAATTCTGAATTTAAAAGCTTTGTTCAAAACTTACTTGGTCTGAAGGTGCATATTCAGGGTAACTTTTTCACATGTAAAAGTGGGGTATACATGATAAACTTATAAAGCCAGTGAGGTCATCTAAGCATGTTTTTTTCTAATGCTCATAATAGGATTAGTTTAACCAAAAATAGCTGCATTTATGTTGCTTCATGCACTCTCTAAAAGGGGTGAATTGTTTTTAATTTATTTTTAAAATAAGGTTCTTGGGTTCTCTGTTGGACAGAGTAAAATAAATTTAACTTACTAATAATTTATCTCACTCATAATTTTTGTACCTTTCACAAATTCCTAGATAGAAAGCTAAATGACTATACCTGAGCTACAGTTCACCTCTACTAGGCAGTTCACGGAAAAGCATCTATTTTAAAAAGTCTTGGGTTTTCACAAAACTTAGACACTGTTAGGTGACAAAACTGATCAAGCTGGAAATGTCCTAATGCAAGGGAGTCAATGGTGAATTAGACACTCCAGAACTGGGCCCAGGAAGGCTAACACAATCTTAATTCTTGTTATGATCTCTTACCTTTCTTAGTTATGCCAGGCTGAAACAACAAATAAAAGTTACCCAAGCATTGTTCCATCTTTACCATTAAATCACTCTGAGCCTCTGAAGCCATGATGAGAAGATCAGAGTTAACCCGAAATAAAATATATTACAAATATAATGAACCCTTATACATATTCTGATCATACTCTGAGAAAATTTCATATGCCAAAGAATTACAGCCTGAAACCTGATGAGAGGTACATTGTTGTCTTCGACAGGTGCGCCTTTTACGTGGTTTCAATATGAACCAAAGAAAGAGCTGGCCTTTCTTTCTCTCACAGAAGGCTGTATGCTTAGGCAGAATGGGCAACTCACGACATGTGTTAAGTGTGTTAAGTGTGGAGGGCTAGGACACCCTCTGTGACGATAATGACAAAATCTTCTAACTCTGATTCTATCACTAATGTTCAAAACTTTTCCATTGATAATCCATCCTATTAGGTATTTTAATTCTATTGAAGCAAACAAACAAACAAACAAACAAACAAAACCACTAGAGAAGGGTACCATCTCAATGTTAGCATTTACTACTTATTCAGACTCCAGTAACTTGACCTTTTCCAGTGCTTCATTCAGTCGAAAGGGGGATTCCTTGAAGATGGAGAGAGAATTAGATGTAATGGTTCCAAGGTGTTCATGAAATTGTCAAAAAAGCTATCCAACAGCCAGCTGGACATATAAGAGGATTACACTAAACTGAGATATCTAATCAAGAGATAAAAATTTAGATTAATCAAGAGATAGTCGATAGTGGATCAAAGAGGGAACTGAGGATAGTTGAGAACCACCACCATTTTAAGTTGTGGCATTGTATTTTTTTCTCTGAATACATGAAACTTAATATATGCATGGCATACAGTTAGAAAATATAGAAAAAAAGAACAGCAAAATTCTGTAACACAGAGGTAATTTTTAATATATTGAGTCATATCTCTAGTATTTTTCTATACATATCTATACAATCTTCTTCTAAATAAAGTTAGGATTATGCTATATAAAAATAGCTTTTATTATTTCTTAATAAATGGCAAACATATACCAAAATCTGGACAGTAACATATATTAGAAGGCAAACCAGTGAAAGCTCTTTTTCACTGAGATCATTTACTAAATCTAATGAACCCAAGCTTCAGCTTCCAGCCTCAAAGAATGTGAAAGTTAAGAGACCAAACTTAGGCATGCCCAATGTGAATTTTCAAACTAGGCAACACCCCAACAAAGAGGAGAACCAGAAACAGCCGCTACAGCCCTAAAAAACTGCAAGAAACGTTGCCATGGAACTGGTCAGTGAAGGAGAGAGAAAATGATTGAAAATTGTACCTAAAAACCAGAATCTATTGGGTAGTATTTTTGGACCTCAAATTGTGGCTTTGAAAGTTCTCAGACTAGGAATGCCCCAAAGCAACTGGTAGAAACAAATGGAAGTCTTCTGGATAAGCTTACATTTATTCTAGGCCAGAAGAATACCTAAGTATCAAATTTCAAGGAAAATGAGAAGCTCACAGTAAAAGCATAAGCATACTGGCTGGGTCTGGTGGATCATGCCTGTAATCTCAGCACTTTGGGAGGCCGAGGCAGGTGAATCACCAGAGGTCAGGAGTTCAAGACCAGCCTAGCTAATCTGGTGAAACCCTGTCCCTACTAAAAATACAAAAATGAGCCGGGTGTGGTGGTATATGCCTGTAATCCCAGCTACCGGGGAGGCTAAGTCAGAAGAATCACTGGAACCTAGGAAGTGGAGGCTGCAGTGAGCTGAGATTGCACTTCTGCATTCCAGCCTGGATGACAGAGCAAGACTCTATCTTAAAACAAAAAACAACAAACAAAAAACCAGAGTAAGCATGCAGAAAAGTAAACGTATAGATATGCTAGTTTTTAGAATTATTAGGTGCAAATTATTAAATATACTGAATATATAGATAGCTATAGATAGATAGAGGATAGATAAATCTGCACAGATATACGTAGAGATTAGGAAACCAAAAGTTAACTATAAAATTACCTCCTGATGTACCAGAATAGATGTGGAAGATGTAATGATTCAAATTCAAAATTCAAAGGATGGTTTTAACACTGTTTTGACGAAGCCAAGAAAGGAATTATAATTGAAAAGATAGAATAGCAGAAAATTTCCAAAATGGATTACAGAGAAGAAAGATTGCAAATATGTAAGGGGTTAAGAGACACAGAAAAAGAAGTGAAAACTTCTAAAATGTATCCAACTGATGTCTCAGAAAAATGGAAGAGAAAGAATCTGAGAAAGGTAATATTTGAAAAGATCAAGTTTGAAAGACTTCCAAAACTCATGAAACAGGTCCATCAAATCCTAACCAGAGCAAATAAAAAAATACATCTTCAACTGGCCACATCAGAGAGAAACAGAAGAATACCAATAAAAGGAAGGCTCCTAAAAGCAGTCAGAAGTGAGGGGAAAATATGGGTTATCAGAGAAGTTAAGTGGCAGTTGACTGGACTGCAATACTGAACACCAGGAAGGAGTGGAATGCCTTTATTGTAATTTAAAAGACAATAATTGTTATAATTCTATACTAAGAAAAATTCCTTCAATAATGAAGAGAAAATAAGAACATTTTAGATTTTTTTTAAAAGAGGCTACACCACCAAATTAAAGAATATACTTCAGGAGTAAAGTGGTTTTATATGAAAAATCTGAGATGCAAGAAAGAATGAACAAAAATGAATGGTAAATATGATGAAAATTAAAATGACAGTTGTCCCTGTAGGACAATACTAACAGCATCTTATAAGTTTTAAATTAAAATTCACTGCAACGTGACAGGGTAAAGAAAAGGCTAGATGGATGTAAAATGCTTTAAGATGCATACGTTTCCTGAGAAAAGAGTGAAGGTATTGACTAATGCGAGACTTTGATACATTTAGTAGAATATTCCGTGATTTCTGTGGTAAGACTTAAAAGGAAGGTAACAGAGTATATCTTAAAATCTGGTTGAAGAGGAGGGAATGGAATGATAACACGTGAATAGGTAGATAGGAAAAAATGAGGGATTGAAGGATGAAGAAGAATGTGCCAGATGAGTGGAAGGAGACCGCGAATGTGTGCTGGCTGGGAAGCCAAGGAGGAATTTTTTTTTTTTTTTTTTTTTTTTTTTTTTTTTTTGAGACCGAGTTTCGCTCTTGTTACCCAGGCTGGAGTGCAATGGCGGGATCTCGGCTCACTGCAACCTCCTCCTCCTGGGTTCAGGCAATTCTCCTGCCTCAGCCTCCTGAGTAGCTGGGATTACAGCACGCACCACCATGCCCAGCTAATTTTTTGTATTTTTAGTAGAGACGGGGCTTCACCATGTTGACCAGGATGGTCTTGATCTCTCGACCTCGTGATCCACCCGCCTCGGCCTCCCAAAGTGCTGGGATTACAGGCTTGAGCCACCGCGCCCGGCTTTTTTTTTTTTTTTTTTAAAGAAAACATGGCAGCAATGTCAAACACTAGAAAGACCAGTAAGTTAAGAAATAAGGAGGGCACTGAACTTAGTAATAAAAGAAGATAACAAAGAGCTCATCAAGTTCAATGAACTGTTTTATAGGACACCAGATTAAAGAGAGCTAAGCAGTGCATGAGAAGAACAAAAAAACAGAAACAGCCCAGACCTGTGTATGTCATCATCATTTACAACTTTTGCCTTAATAGTACAATATAATTTATTCCCAGTTCCATTGCCTTCTATTTTGGCCAAAAAAAGCACAATATAGTAATTGCTTATGACTTCAGTATTGAGCTTTTGAAAATTCTATTACCTGAATTTTGCATATTTATGACAGAGGAATGGAACTGAATTATCACTTTATATTACTATTAAACGATTTGCTTGGAACAACATATACCAAGAAAAACATTTTCTGTTTCTGTTTGCACAGGATACGCAAAAGTTTTCTGTCCATCTGAGTTTAATTCTTATTAATCCCTATTAAGGGTAACTATTTTAGTCACCCTTAGGAATATTACAATTCTCCAACATAAATAAGACTTTCAAAAAATTTAACCCTGAAGGAAAGGAAATGCAGGCAAAGTATTTCACAACAGGTGTTGCTTCAAGTGAGGACTGACTGACTCTGATGTGTTTCAGTCAATAGAAAGGGTGGAAACGAATGGTTAATACTTATAGAAGAGGCAAATATAGCTCAGAGGAAATGGAATCCAGAATGCAGGTAGTTGAACTAAATTTGGGAAAGTGGAAAGAAAGCTATTATCTAAATTAACTAACTACATGCAGGATACATGACACATATTTTAGGTTATTCAATCTTCATAGCAACTGTATGTAACTGTTATTTTTGCTATCTCCATGTAACAGATGATTGAAGAAAATAAGCAGCAAAAAGTGAATGTAGATATTTTTAACTGGGGGAACAAGATATTGGGTGCATTTATTTATCATGACTTTAAAAATATTAGATGGAAGGACATCTTATTTTTAATTCTGTAAGTAAGGGGTGGAGAAAGAAGCAGATATTAAATAAGGAAGGTAACTGTGTGAAAAATGAAAGATAGAATTGTTATGTCATTTAAATGAATTTTTGCATAGCAATGAGGGGTCAGTTAATGTAGACAAGACTTTCTAGAACCCAAGTGTAGAAGTAGACAAGTCAAAGAGGGGATTGATCCAAAAAGAAGAGCAAAGATACAAGAAAATTTAGTCTACTTGGCTAGTTAGTGATGAAAATGATAGGCCATGTTGTCTAAACTAGACAAAGAAGAAACTTAAAAATGATGTTGGAACTGATAATTTTGAAGAAAATGGAGTCGCTATGAATTGCAAAAAAGTAGGTAGCTGGAAGGACAGCAAGTTTCACCCAAGAACAGGCACTGAAATTATTCACAAAGCGTTTTTAATCACCTTACCTAGAATTTCACTCTGCTCTGCATTTACATGCATATCTACCTTTCTCCTAACATTAGCATAGCAATTTAGATATGCATAGGATTTCCTCTGGTAGATTATTAGAAGTTGAGACTAGAGTACATATCTTTAAAAGGTATAATTAAAAGATTCTTCATATTCTGATGGCTTTAGTATACCTGGAATATTTTTGGTTATACAGGTCATATAGAATATTAGTGTCTCCCATCTATTTTAGTTATACAAATCTACCTCACGACTAGAAATATCTACAGGTCAAAATCTTATGATTACTGCTCAGGTCTTTTGCATATTGTAATAACCAAACTCATTTTGCCTCTGGAATTCAAAGGCTTTTATTCAGCAGTCTCTGCCCCTTCATGTTCCATCTTCCTATTGACTGTTGAAAAAGAAACATCTATCTATTGGCATTTCAGGTTAAAGGAGCAAAAAACCAAACTTAAAATTTGACCTATAGACTACTAAACAATTTACCTGAGGTATCTTTTTCTTAATATTGTTTCCTTTGGAGTCAATCTGGGCCGAGTGTGTATAATTGGTAGACTCTAAGTCATGTGTCTATAGCCAAACTATAAGGAAGGATAGAAAGTAGATTTCTTGCTTCGGCTTTAGGGAGAATGGCAATTTCTGGAGCTGTTATCAGCTATGGCTACAAAAGTAGAAAAAAGTAGTGAAACTCCTACAACCCTGTCAATAAATAGTAATGGAAAAAAGTGATAAATATTAATGTCAATTAAGAAACTAATTGTTTCAAGTTAATTGCTTTCAGATTTTACAGTAATCATTGGTAGTTGGGCCTTCTGCTATGGGAGCTTCTGAGAAACTTTTCAGCAATCTCTGTTAAATTAGCATGAGTCACAACAGAGGGTAAAGCAGCAATACACATTCCTTAAAAAGCACTGGATGATTTATGGCAGTGCTAAGTTTATTATTAGGTTGGTGGAAAAGTAATTGCTCTTTTTGCCATTAAAAGTAAAGGCAAAAAGCTAATACTATTTGCCAATTCTGTAGTTGCTTCTTGTCCTAAATAGGTTAATTTTAAATGAATCTTATTAGTAATATACAACCCATTCAGGATAATTCCCATGTAAGTAGTAAATATGCAGTACATTAAAAAGTTGAAAATGTATAAACACTATATTAAATGGGAACACCCATAATTAAAAGAAAACAATATCTGGATATGTTTGAACATTGTGATATGTTGAATAGAATTTTTAAAGTATCAAATATCATAAAACAATGGTATTAATAAAGCACTACAGCTTGTGAAGTCTTCTAACGTTCTGCAGAAATCACTACATCAGGGAATATCTCTTGAATCTGCATGATAATCAGTGTAAAAAAAAGATATTTATTTCTGGAACTAAAAACTCCTTGACTCAACGAAAATGCATTTGTGCTATGACTAGCAATGTACATGAAATTATGCTCAGGTGATTTATTATTAAAAGTTGAGCCGGGCGCGGTGGCTCAAGCCTGTAATCCCAGCACTTTGGGAGGCCGAGGCGGGCGGATCACGAGGTCAAGAGATCGAGACCATCCCGGTCAACATGGTGAAACCCCGTCTCTACTAAAAATAACAAAAAATTAGCTGGGCATGGTGGCGCGTGCCTGTAGTCCCAGCTACTCAGGAGGCTGAGGCAGGAGAATTGCCTGAACCCAGGAGGCGGAGGTTGCGGTGAGCCGAGATCGCGCCATTGCACTCCAGCCTGGGTAACAAGAGCGAAACTCCGTCTCCAAAAAAAAAAAAAAAAAAAAAAAAAAAAAGTTGAAAGTACTAAGCATATAAATACTTTATCAAAATGATAATTCCATTCTGTCAAAGCTTAAGACTGAGATACCAAAGAGTTTTAATCATCAACAAGAAAACTTTTTTAAACACAATGAATCAATGTGATTAAAACAATAATAACTTTTATAAAAATAATTAGTCAAAAAACAAAGATTAAAAAGCATTTTAGCTGGGCACGGTGGCTCATGCCTGTAATCCCAGCACTTTGGGAGGCCAAGGTGGGTGGATCACGAGGTCAAGAGATTGAGACCATCCTGGCTAAGATGGTGAAACCCTGTCTCTACTAAACAAATACAAAAATTAGCTGGGCGTGGTGGCACATGCCTGTAGTACCAGCTACTCAGAACAACAAAATCACCATTATCATCATTTAAATAAAAAATTGTTAAGAAATTACTTGCATGCATTTGGCATGTTTCCTCTATGTATCCCCAAGTAAAATATCTGTAAAGGCAAATCACATAAGGAGGAGTGCATGTAGAAAAGCTCAGTTTACTTATCTCAATTTCTCATTAGTTATTAAGAATATCAATGCAGTGCAGTAAGAGTATAGAGCCTAATTCTCTTCTTTGAGCTTGGTGTATTCATCCAAGATACCAAGCTTAGCTGGGTCTCATGAGAGCTCCTACCAGTACTTTTCACCTATTCCTGAAGCAGAGGCCACAGAACAGCAGCAATAATCCAGCACAATTGCAAGAGCACTGAGAGACTAACTCCAGCGATCCTCCTATATTCCTGCACTATCCCAATAACCCTGTGCATCTCTAGAGGCCATTGGGCTTCTAAGGCTAACAAAATGTTATCATGGACCCTTTGGTTCCAAGAAGAAATAAACTCTATACAGTCTTCCCTCAGCAAGCAGAGTATAATCTCAAGGAAGAGATAAGACACACTACTCACACCCTTTGACGTCTTTTCAAATTAATGTTGCCATAACAAATCAACCCATTACAATACTAAAACGCTCTTCTTTATTTCATTGCCCATTTCTAGTGCCATCTCTTAAGTTAATTTTATCTGTTTTATATTCCTTGATATTCCAGTTAACATGTGTCTATCTCCTCCTTATTTTTCAAGAAGTAAATGACTCATTTAATAATGTACTTTTCAATATAGGTGTAACTGAATTACACATTGGAGACTCCTGCTTCTTAAGATCTATATATGATTAGTTTGTTGCCCTATTTCACATCTTCTGGAAAATTTAAATGCCATTTCTGAAATGAATGCAAATTTTGAGGGCCATCAGATTTTAGTTTTTAATTTCGGTAAGTATTTATTATTTGTTTTATATTCAGCTCAATTCCTTGGTTGCTACTACAACACCTTAACAGGTTTTTGCTTGCCACGTATTTTCCTACAGGTTTAGGGGAGAGCTCAGGGAAAATGGTTAAATTTCAGGAACTAAAACAACATAAAATATTAGCCATCCCTGTTCTTGACATTTTTCCTCAAAACATGTAATTTTTCTTTATCATCCTCTTGCTCACATCTTTTCTGTGACTTTTCATCTATCTGCTCTTGCCATGCCTATATTTCTGGTACTGTGTTATTTACCTATCATTAATTGACATATTGACAAACTGACATTCACATAAACCCCTAAGAATGATTATGCAGTGAAACTTACTTTCCTATGCAAAATTCACAATGTGATTCTCTAGAAGAGTCTATCATCAGTATTTTATTCATTCTTCTAGAAATGTTTGGAAATATAAATTATATTGAAATAATATTTGATAATATTTAAATAATATTTAATATTTAATAATATGAGATCATACAATAAAAATGGTTTTACCTCCTATTTTCCACCTAATATATAACTAAATATCTAATAATCTTTTGAAATCAACATATTTAGTGCCACCAAACTCTTTTTTTGAAAGAGGCAGAGTATGTCAATGTACAGATTTATCATAATTTAGTAAAGCATATATCTGATGAAGTTCAGAATCTTCCCAGTTTTCCCCGTTTATCCAAAAAGATCTATAGTAATATCATTTTTGTTTACATTGCAAATAAAATGTCTACAGTTTAAATCAATGGATCGAAAGACGTATGCAGTTTAAATCTGATACACATAAACTTGCCAAATTTCATTTCAAAGAATTTACACCAATTTACAAGCATCACAAACAGTGTATAAAGCTTTGTTTACCCAAGTATGTACTATAAAAACTTTTGGAAATTTGCTTCAATAATGGGTGTAAATTGCAATCTTATGTTCAAATATGAATTTCTTTAACAAGGAACTATTTCTAAACATTTGTACTAACATTAGCATAGTTCTCTTTGTACCTCCAACAAGTTGTTAGCCAGTGTCACTGGCTTACATTTTATCCATCATATGTGCTGTAAATGTTTTCCCAGTTTATGATTTGTCTTTTGATTCTTTCTATGGTAATTTTCTCTTGCAAAACAATTAAACTACTCTATTTTAAGAGAGAAATTCCCTTCATAAATTTTGTTTCTTGCATCAAAAATTCTTATTCTCAAATTTTTAATCTAATTACTCACATTTTCTCCTATTCCTTATACATTGTTTCTGATTTATGAAACATTGATTCAGTGAAAACATATTTTGGCAAAAGTAGTGAGACAGCAAGCAAAGTTATTTTTTCCAAAAAGCCTACTCTTGTAGAACATGAGCTTTCTGAAGGGGAAAAAAAAGCAAAAGACAGATGATACTGTTTACATAAAACTCACGTTGCTTCTTTCTTCTGCTCTCAAATGAGAATGTGGACATGCTGGCTTTGGTTCACATTCTGGAAGAGCCATCATTCTGCTAACTTAGGATACATTTGTTTCTAATTTCTTATGTGTCATTTTTATATTATTTGTTTTCTATTTTCTTTTTATTTTCTGTTACTATGTATACATTTACAATTTTTAATTTGAGTAAATTCAGAAAAGTCTGGAAAATGCATATGAGATAAATGAGTAAAACACTCATCCCACAACTATAGATATCAACTTTTAATGTTTCGAGGTATATTACTCAATTTTTAAACTTATCTAAATTGTAAGTAGATAGGACCAAGATTTAAATTTTTTCTTAAAAATTAAATAAACATAATTTTAAGTTCAAAATATATATATTTGTAAACACACACCAAAATGACCAATACTGTTAGTGACATCAGATAATTGTATTTTTCCTACAATCTTTTTGTGAACAAAGAATTATTTTCAAGATTTTGCCTTTATTTAAAAAACCCTCAGATCTTCATGCATAGATTATTTTCTTTTCTCCCCTCTACTTTCCGTTCTCACCCTACTCCCATTAGCTAAACAATATTAATCATCTGGTTATATAGCTAAATAAATACTTGAATATGTTACGTGTTTGTTTAGGTATTTCTCAATTAATAACATATCAGGGAAATTCTTCCAGTTCATCAGTTACGTATAAAATATATTCTACTTAACAGCTGCAAAATACATCATAGTCTGACTGACTGCACTACAGTTATTTCAAATACTTTCATAATCGTTACTAAAATTCTTCATAATTTTCTTTAAATGTTTTCTTTAATGTATCCTTCTCTCTTGCTGTTTTTTTCCCGCTGATCAGATTTCCCAAAAGTGGACTGCTGTCACCCAGGCTGGAGTGCAGTGGCATGATCTCAACTCACTGACTTCCACCTCCTAGGTTCAAGCGATTCTCCTGCCTCCGCCTCCTGAGTAGCTGGGATTACAGACACATGCCACCAAGCATGGCTAATTTTTGTATTTTTAGTAGTGATGGCATTTCACCATGTTGGTCAGACTGGTCTCAAACTTTTAACCTCATGATCCACCTGCCTTGGCCTCCCAAAGTGCTGGGATTACAGGTGTGAGCAACCATGCGTGGCTGAATGCTATCAATTTTTAAATGTTTTTTTGAAGAATTATTATGCAGAAAAGTATACAAATTATAAACATACAGCATAATAAACTTTATCAGTATGAACACACCTAATCAGGAAACAGAAGGTTACAAGCATTACAGAAGCCTTCCTTGTGGCTCCTCCAAGCACAGGTAGCCATTACCCTGACTTCTAATAACAGCGTCGCTTTGACCACTTGTTAAATGTGTATAAAAGTAATTAAATAAAGTATGAAATCCTTTGTGTTTGGCTTATGTTCATCAAAATATTTGTAAGATTCATTACTATTGTTGTATGCAGAAGTCGTTTATTTCTTTTAATTGCTCTATCGTACTTAACTCTATGAATATAGAATTTAATAATTTATTTGTCCACTGTATTCTCAATGTACATTCAGGTTGGATTCCAATTTTTAGCTCTTATGACTGGTGCAGCAATGAACATTCCAGTGCATGTGTTTTGGCAAACATATGCTTGCATTTCTGTTGGCTCTACATCTAGAATTGAAACTCCTTGGTAATAGGGCTGAATTATTCATCTATTGTTGACATTTCCAAACAGGTTTCTGAAGTACCTTTACCAATTTACACTCCTACTCATGAGGTGCATGAGAGTTCTAGTTGCTTCAAATATTCATCAACAGTGTTTTTTAATTTTACTTTTATATATGTGGTAGTGTATAGTTGTATTACGTTGTTTAAATTTTATTTGCTTAATCCTTTATGGCAGGGAACATATCAACAGACATTCTCTAAGATTGCTAAATCAAGAAATAATAGTATTAAATCCACTGGGAGATACAAAAACTAAATATAAGTCTCAAAAACTATCAAAAGTATAACACATACATTATCACCATTACAACCACCACTGTAACCCCAACCACAAAGCCAAGGGAAGTACAGATCAGATGTCTAAAGTAAAAAATAAAGTCCATATTCAATATAGAAAAATATATCAGAATTAAGGACTATACATAGCTACCAGATCGATCAATGTAAAAGAGATGAGTCAATTACAAAATTTAGACTTCCATTAAAGTCCAAGCCTGATAATATGTTGTACAAAAGAAATATGCTTCATAATGTAAAACACAGATATTGAAGTAAAAAAAATGGTAACGATGTAACAAAGGAAATGAAAATTAAATGGAAACAAGTTTTAAATATTATTACCAAATAAAGTCAAACTCAAGGCAAAAATAAAGATTCAAGTGTCATGATTTTTTTTTTTTTTTTGCACCAAGTAAGGTAACATCAAAATTAATTTTGAACAAACTAGGAGAAATTTAAGGAATACAGATAAAAAACAAACCATAAAATAGTCACCAGAAATTTTTAACTTGTCTCTCAATTTATAAGATATAAAGTAGGTAAAAATAATTAAAACAGAAAATCAAAATTGTAAACTTTGTAATATCAATTTCATCAGAAATTAATATCAAATGTTTTTCAGTTGTTTATTGAGATAACAATATGCACTTTCTTTATTAAGTTTGTTAATGTAATATGTTACATTTATAGATTTGCTAATGTTAAAATACACCCACTGGGTCATGATGTATTTTCTTTTTAATATAATGCTTCTGAGGAATATACATCTGTAGTTTTAAAGAACTACATTTTACTCTTACCTTCCATCTTTTTCTACCATCACCTTTTGGCTGGTTTAATTATTAAACAAGAATTTTTTTTTTTGTGACACATAGACACCATATACATCAAATTGCCAAGGGTAATTACTTACCAGGCAGTTTCATGGGCCCAGATGAGAATTTCAATTCAGAATCTGTAAGAATAGAATCTAAGAATAAGCATTTTAACATGTATCGGAGATTTTCATACATGCTAAAATTTGATCTTGTTTGTTCTGTTCTTACATATGTTTAATTATTACAGTTAAACTTTGTTAGTTTAGCTGCTCTTTTGCCATTGTCAATTTAGCTATTATTAATTTTTTTAATGTGCATTTCCAGTTTTTCCCACCTTGCCTTCACACCCTCTGGTAGTTTTTGTGTCGTGGTATTATTTCTACATTAACAAAGTTTTAACATGTGCATTCTGGATTTTAATCATATTTTTCACATTTTGTAAAATTGTTTCTGTATTTAAAACAATTTAATGATACATAGTTGAGTCTTTTATTTAGGTTGGTACAAAAGCAATTGCGGTTTCTGCCTTTAAAAATAATGGCAGAAACCACAAAACTTTTGCACCAACCTATATCCGATATGACAATTTCTGCCTTCTAAATTAAAGCATTTAGACTATTTACATTTTCAGAAATTTTTTAGAAATGGCATATCACTCTGTTACCCAGGCTGGAGAGCAGTGGCAGTATCATAGTTCACTGCAGCCTTGATATCCTAGGCTCAAGCAATCCTCCTGCCTCAGCCTCCCAAGAAGCTGGGGCCACAGGTGCATGCCACCATGCCAGGCTAATTTTTTTAATGTCTTTTAGAGACGGGGTCTCACTATGTTGCCCACGCTTCTCTCACATTCTTGTATTTAAGTGGTCGTCCTGCCTCAGCCTCCTGAATCACTGGTATTACATAGGTATGCACCACTGGGTTCTCCCTCTCTATTTACATTCACTATAATTGCTGATGGCATCAGGAGTAAGTTATCTTAATTTTTAAACATTGTTTCTTCCTCACCTCAAAGCCTTGCGTGACTCCAATTACATATATATAAAGCCATTTGAAGTTGTCCCACAAATCACTGATACTCTTTACATTTTTAAAATTCTTTTTTCTTCTGTGTGTTTTCTTTTGCATGATTTCTATTGCTGTGTCTTAAAGTTTACTAATCTTTTCTTCTGCAATTTCTAGTCTACCATGAATCCCGTACAATATAGTTTTTATCTCAGATATTGTAATTTTCATTTTCAGATATTTGGTCTCAGTAACTTTTTATAATTTCCATTTGTCTACTTAAATTGTTTAATGTACAGAATAGTTTTATGTTTTAATCCCTTTGCTGATGTGAACACTTGTATCAGCTCTGGATCAGTTTAGATTGATTTATTTCTCTTTACATTATAGCCCTTAATTTCCTGCTTTTTTGTTCCTGGTAATCTTTGATTAGATGACAGAATTTGTAAATGTTTTCCTTTGTCGGCCTGTATATAGTTTGCATACTGATAAATGTTTTTGAGCTATATTTTGTAATACATTTAAATTTCTTAGAAACAGTTTGATTCCTTCCAGTGCTGCCTTTAAGATTTGTTGAGAAGAACTAGATAAGCATTTTGTGTAGGTCTAATTATTTCTCATTACTGAGGCAAGAACCCTTCTAGGTACTCCACCAACGCTCTGTGAATTATGAGGACTAAAATAACCATCTTCCAGCGAGTAGATACCCATTTGAGTTACTGAATCTAGGCAAATGGAAAAGTACTGGAAATGTTCTGACCCATTTCTTTAGACCGCTTTCTGCTGTTTCCTTTCCATTCTTACCTTCCCCTCAATGTCTTCCTCTTCCCACGGAAGATAAACACCTGCTACGTCACGCTCTTACATACACTCATCCCCAGCTGGGTGAAAAGGAGGGGCCAATCAACGCAGTAATTTACTATTTAAGCCTCAACAAATGTGTTACATAACTGTCGAAGGAATGAACTCTAAGTTACATTTTAAAAATAATTAAATTAAAATATGTTATTCTGGAGCATTATGAGAGCTTTTAGGTGATTTTAACAAAAAAAGTGTTGATGTCATAAGCTTACTCAGTTCACACAAGAAGAGGCGTATCTAAGATTTTTCCCACCTTGGCCCAGGAACCTTCATTCAGCATTGCATATTCACACAGGTGCAGCCTTTTTCCTCTCCCGTCACCTGTTCCTGATTTGAGACAGCTCCTGCCCAAGTGCTGATACTTAGTTCCATGCCCCCTTTAAGAGTGTGTTACCTTGGGCGTTGTTCTGCATCCTCTAGCTCCAGCTTTAAGCCTCGCCTAAAGCAGATTCACCCACTTGCTGTCTGTGTTAATTTGTTTAAAGCCATGAATTTTGTGTGAGGATGACATAATTCTCTTGCACCATCATGCAACTATCTTTAAGAATGTGTTGGTGGACAAAATGTATTCAGTAACAGTCTGTACTGTTATAACAAAATACCTGAACTTGTAAAATTCATTTCATACCATTCTGGAGCTTAGGAAGTCCAAGATCAGGATGCCAGCAGGTTTGGTTGTCTGTTGAAGGCTATTCTTTGCTTCCAAGATGGCGTCTTATTGCTGCAACCTCCGGAGGAGTTACCACTGTTTTTATATGGTGAAAGGTGGAAAGGTGAGAGAGCCAAATTTGCATGAAGCCCCTTTTATAAGGGATTTAATAGCATTCACGATGGGAGGAGCCCTCATAATTTGGTCACATCTTAAAAGCCCTACCTCTTAATACCATCACATTGGCCGTTAAGTTTCATCACCTAAATTTATGCAAACCACAACAGGTGGTGGCTGTATCAGGACAAATGATTATCACTTGTAGCAAAACTGCTCAAGATGTATGTTCAACCATGGTTTGAATACGATTAGCACCACATCACAATATTACAGTTCCAAAATTTTATTCATATTTCCTAATTATATCCACTGAGAAATTATCTGTTGGGGGCCTGTTCTTTAAAAAATAGTCTAATATTCATGACTATGATAAACTTTTGTGCTGTCTTGGGATATAATGACAATTATAAACAATTATCATGAGGGGCCTTGTAGGTAAGGAATGCCTTCATATAATTTTAGACTTTAAAGCTAACTATCAGAAAGTAAACATAAAATCTGTGTCTTGGAGACAAACCAGATTTGCACAACTCCCGTGGAGCTTTTGAGGTCATAAGCTATTGAGTACACCATACTGGTCCGTTTGTGAGGCTTTATGTACCTCTGACAAAAACTACTGAGGCAATTGTTTAGATGGGATTACCTTTGTAAGTAAATAGGAAGTTCTTATTTTTAGTAAATTATTTTTCCTGGAATAAAAAGGCAGAAACGAGCCTTCAGTGTCAAACCTTTATTATTACTTCAGTGAATATAAAATCACATTATCTCTATTCCCCTAGATCCTGTTGTTACATTCCTCAATATGGTTACGTCTGATGGGATCCAGATATTATTGTAAATGTATCTTTTTTTTTTTTTTTTTTTTTTTTTTTGGAGATGGAGTTTCGCTCTTGTTACCCAGGCTGGAGTGCAATGGCGCGATCTCGGCTCACTGCAACCTCCGCCTCCTGGGCTCAGGCAATTCTCCTGCCTCAGCCTCCTGAGTAGCTGGGATTACAGGCACGTGCCGCCATGCCCAGCTAATTTTTTGTATTTTTAATAGAGACGGGGTTTCACCATGTTGACCAGGATGGTCTCGATCTCTTGACCTCGTGATCCACCCGTCTCGGCCTCTCAAAGTGCTGGGATTACAGGCTTGAGCCACCGCGCCCGGCCGATGTAAATGTATCTTGACTAGTGGTATTTGGCTTCAACTTATACACAATGCATGCAGCAGTGCTAACACTAAGTATGTCCCTTGAAGTCTTTTGTTTTTCCTTTCTCAATTGCATTCTGGAAACAAGTACTGATTTGCTTATACCAGAGAACAGGAATGAATGCATAGTAGGTGCCCTCCAACAATTTACAAGGCTTTGGAGGCAGGTGGTAGCTGGTGTATCCTAATGGATGCTAATCATTTAAAACGTGTTGGTGTTCAAAATGATAAGCACCAGTTTGATATCTGTCATCTTTGATTATCAACTGGTTGGGGAAGTAGGCCACACTCACCAAGGAGCTTTTTCTAACTGCATGTATTCAGATTATTTTGTTCACATTCCAGGGTGCATTCTCCTGTCCTCTTCACCCCACTCCACCCACAGCCCAGTGGCAGTTACTCCTGTAGGAACAATGGTGGAAAGGAATAGGTCATTTGGAAAAAGGGTAGTCACCAATTTTAGATAGTTAGATGTTCTATAAACAGATAATATGTGATATTAGATAGTGGTGTATGTCAAGGAGATAGATTTGTTTTAATTAAATATATGTGTGTATATACATATATGTACTTTTAATTGTTAATATTCTATGACAAGGGCAAAATTAATGTAAAATAACTATTGACTTGTTACTGTTTTCATTCATTTATTGTGAAGACATAGAGCTTAATAATTTTACTGTTATAATTCTTTGTCATGATCAGCCATGTGGTGTTTTGCAAGGGATTTGTTAAAGTGTTGAAAATTGCCAATTATTTGTTTACAAAGGAGAGTAGATTCAGGGTTAGACATTTTCACTTACTTTCATTCAATTATACCATCTCAAGTCAGCAAGGAAGAGCTGGAGTTACAGATAGCATAAATGTGAATTGTTATAACCTGCAGACTATTTTTTCTATAACCCCTTCCATACCTCTGAGAACTTGTGGAGTCTGTAGACGTCTTTCAAGTGTACTGAGGCAGAAAAATGTCAATGGTCTAATACAGTTATCTTTATAAATCCTCAAATCAGTCCTTAGAAACTCAATAACCAAATTCTCACCTTTGTTTAATGTCGTGGGATAAAATCATTAAGCTGTTTGCATTCTCTGCTATCTTTGTGTTGTTTTTAAAATTTCTTTATTTTCTTAAGAAAAAAAAACTTTTTTCTTTTGCTACCATATATTAATATTTCATCTCCTATAAACTTGAAAATTTTGAAGACCCTTTTCTCCTTAAGACACTGTTATTATTTCCTTTTGCTCATCCTAGGAAGCTAATTCAGAATATAGATTCTAATGTAGTTTTTAGATCATTGTTTCAATACTGGTATAATTACATAGAATTTATCCTTTCTTCCTCCATTCCAATCAACCCATTATAGAAAAAATTACCTTCACTTATACTTTACTCCTCAGTCTACCTGTACTAATGGGACCGTTTTAAAGAGTATTTTTGACACATGAACCATGTTAAAAGAAAAGGAAAAGATGTGTTCAACCTGCATCGCTGTAACTCAGAAGAACCCAGGCAGGTACCATGGAACAGATAAAACGGAAACTACAAATTATACCCTAAGACTGCTGACTGTCTGATAGCAACTGAGTGCCATATCCTCCCCTCCATGCTCTCCCCAGTATCTCAAGGATTTGAAACCTAAAAACACTCCCCAGATCCATGCCATTGAGGCTGGAATTATATAAATTTTGGAAAACAGGAGAGAATCAAAAGGCATTAATGGATCTACAAGAGAGATGGGCAGGAGTGTGGGCTTAGTGGGAGGTGACAAGATTTTACAAATAAATCTGCACTTTTCCTGTACATCATCTACTTTAGCACTGTTCACATTAATAGCAGTTTCTTGCAATTTTGCACTTCCTGGTTTCTTCAATACTAGTGGATTCTTTTCCAAACTTTAACTTCCCTAGCTCTTCCAGTAGTTTTTATAAGATTTTAATTCCTTGAATTAAATAACTTTCTGCTAGAAGTATCTACAATGGCTTCTCTAGCTATCTGAATCATGATTGCCTCCTCCATTTTTCCCTGGTGACAAAGTTCTAGCTAATTTTGAGTGAGCCATGAATGAAATCTATGTATAGAACCCATTATACTTATGCAAATATCTAATGGCCTTCAAAAAACAAAAGAAAACCAACCTTATTTTGAACAAATGTGCATCTTTACTGGACTCTTGTGTAGCTAAAACCTTCTTTTCCTAGAAGACATATGTTAAAATTGGAAACATTTATGGTTTACAAACCTTCAGCTCTATCTTCAAGTCTTAGCTTTAATAAATATACTTCACTTCATCAACTCAATTTTCTTAAAGGATATTTATTGACTACTAACTTGGTGTCAGGAATTGCAAGTACCTGTGAAAACCACAGTGGTTAAGACAATCCCTGTCCTGTCCCTCATGATGCTTAAGATCTAGCAGCAAATATTAGTGGTGAAAAAAAGAATCTATATGAGATAAAAAACATAGGCACGGTCAGGTTCTAAACAACCTTTCAGGTTGTAAAAAGATGCCGAGTTTATTATAAGAATTATAAGGAGACATGAAAGTGTTTTCATCAGAAGAGTGATTTGATAAAATCTGAATTTTTGAAAAATCACTATGGCTAGTGGATTAAAGTCAGATTGGATGGGAATAAAACAAGATATAGACACTGATCAGGAAGCCCTTGTATTAATCCAGATGAGACATAATAGCAGTCTGGGGATAAACCCATCATTGGTTCATAGCCTGGACCAAGGGTCTATAGAAAAAAGTAAGTTGATTAAAGAGACATGTCGGAACTAAAACAAGATGTGGGAATTAATTAAATAAAAGTGATAAAGAGACTTGTGAAGGGTGATTCCAAAATGTAAGGCTTTTGGGAAATAGGTACATAGTAGTGTTATGACTGAGAGAGGAAATACAGGAAGACAACGTGGAGAAGGTCTGGAAGGAGGAATGCATTGAAATGGCAGGTTCTGTTTTAGACATGTTGGATTTGATTTGCTGGTAAGACACCCATATGGACGTGGTCTGTTGGCAGGTAGAGATAGAGATTTGAAGTTTAGAAGAAAGTTCTTGTCTGAAAAATGAAGATTCAAGCATCCTCATATTATATATTGTAATTGCAGTTATAAGAGTGGATCCATTGATTCAGGCTCAGGTACAGAATGGAAAGAGAGCTGGCCTAACAGTGGAACAGCTACCTTTATTTTTCTTTTTTAGTTGCATTAATCTTACTGCCTTCTCTTGGACAAGCACTCTCACATAAAATTCCACACAATTTCTCTAATTTTCCCAACTTTTAAATTTCAACAAAAAGTCACTACATAAAGGGTATTTTATTAGTGAATTTACATAATGAATTGAATCAGATACATGTTAATTGAATCATTAATTGGATTCTAATAATTTACTACTACAACATGTAACACAGTAGCATATACATTTCTTACAGTGTAAGAATTCACCAAGAGGGTGGGTAAATCTTTAACCATAGTTTTCTATAAGCATCTTAAGCAAAGTAACTGCTACTTAAAAGACAAAAAGCTTATTTTTGAACAATTTTTCTGAGTCTAACAGAAAAATGAATCTTTCAATTATATATTACAGATATACATTTTTTTGTTCTATTCTTAAAGTCTTCCACCTAATCAAACATATTGTTTTCATTCTTTTTCAGTATTCCACAGTGCAGTGCACTTAAAAAACAGTCTTTTATATATTTCATGGAAGGAATTTAATAAAAGCTATAGTATGAATTTTAAATATATTCATAAAGTAAAGCTCTCCAGTTCATAAAATTAATGTTATAACTATATATAATATGCACATTGAAGTTTTTTTGTGTTAAAAATATATTCACAAATTTTGTCATATTTACCAAAGATATGACTGTAATGAAACTTGAACAGCATCTAAAGACTAGTTTAATATCTCAGTTATTTTTTATAAACATAGAAGGCTTTTAAGCATCTTTGGTCAAGTACTATTGGAATAACAATTTTATTCATAAATAATTAAATAAAAAATACTGTAACATCTATTCTACAATTTATAGGAATGATTTTATTATGTATGTATTCATGTTATACAAAAATATAGCTAATTATTTTGAAAAGAAGATAAATAACCTACGTAAAATTGGTTGAAATACAACATTTGCAAGATGAAATGAATACAATGTTTTTAGTGTATCTTACCAGATAGGTCCATTTTAATGTAACTACATTGTTTTATTTAGTATGGATCCATGGAAGATGAATTTCAAAGAAAATAACACTGCAGTGTTCTTTAAACACTAGGTACCTATGCAAAAATAGCTTATAAACACTGTGAAATGTTACAACATGCCACAAAAATTATTCTCTAATCTGCTTTAAATTTTAGTGTAGACAAATTTAGCTCCAACAGGAATAACAGAAATTATACCTGTTCAAAAAGGTATAACAATTAACCATGATTAAAATTATCAAGTTGTATGCTTGTAATCTAAATAGTATCTCCATAAAGCAGATGTTAACTTGAAATTAGAAATTAAATGACGGTTGCATTTCCTGTAATTCTGAGAATTTCAGCTTTTGATTCAGAGTTGAAGAAATTTTCACCAAACGTGCGATGGGTGTTAAGAACAATTGGCTCACTGAGTGTTGAGGAATTCCCCCATCATCTGTCAAAATATTAATTATATAGCAAATTTCAGTTTATTTCCTTGAAACCATTCATATAGTAGGTGACCTTTACCTGCAGCATTCCCTGATGGATTTTGTCTAGAGAATGAACAAAAAATCAAAATGCCATGAAGAAGAGCTTGTGGCTCCCTGGAGAAATTTCTGTTCAGTGGTGTTTTCATCAGCTGAGCAGAGAGCAGTGAACTACAGGGCATCCCCAGTCCAGGTCCTAATGTGATTTGAAAGTCAACTTATTTACCCACCATCTCTTAGCAATGCTGGTAATACTAATTCCTTGTTCAAGTTTTCTTCCCTCCAGGAAAATAGACAAAAGTATTTCTTTCTACTTTTACTCGTAATTCAACCTACTACCCAACCAACTGTTAAGTAAACCACCTTGTTGCCTTATCTTTGAATTCAGGCATTTTCACACAGGCTCTACCCAGCCAGTTTTCCAGGAATTAAACAGCAGTTGCTTCCATTTAGATCCTCTTCTTTTTTAAAATGGGAAATCAATTTTCACTTGCGAGCCACCGTCAACCAGATTTATAGCTCTCTGGTCAGAATTTATCCATACATTTTCACACCCTATCTTCCTTAGACGTTGGTAGCCTCTGTGAAAGAGTCATTGGGGCCACTGTTCTTTCTGACCTCCAGGCTCTTTTTAGACTTGAATGTCACAGACACCTCAGAGTGAATGGCATCCAACCGCTGCTCACAGCGGAAGGCCGAGAGGAAAGCCTTTCTGTAATTGCTGTTCATCCAGCCATAGAGAAGGGGATTGGCAAAAGTGGAGCACATGGCGATGATGTGGAACACTGTGAAGATGAGTTTGTACTCCTTCAGGTGCAGGACCTGGCTGTCAATGTCAACGGCAAGCTGGAAGGCGTGGAGAGGCAGCCAGCTGACCGCAAACACCACCACCACGCACACCAGCATTTTGGTGGTTTTTTGCCTTCGCTGATGGTAGTGGTCATTCGCAGCTCCAGGACTGACATGATTCTTTAGTTTACTCCAAATGCGAGTGTAGGAAAATGATATGATGCCCAGAGGCAGAACATACAGGATCAACAAGGATGAAAGACTGTACACAGTGCCATAGATGCTCTTCTCCTCACCAGGCCACTTTTCAGTGCAGGCCACAATCTCAAAGTCGGGAATGATCTCAATCAGTGAATACTCCCGGAAGATGGCCAGGGGACTTGCCAGCAGGGCACTGATGCCCCAGGCCAAGCCAATAATCAGGAAGCTGATTTGCTTGGAGATCTTGCTCTCCAGGTGGTAGACGATGCACCTGTGCCGATCCAGGGCAATTACTGTCAAGGTGATTGTGGATACTTGTACTGCCAGGCCCTGGGCATAGGGCACCAGGTGACACAAGACAGGACCCATTTTCCACTCCCCCATTAAGGTGTAGGTAAGCGTGAATGGTAGACACAGAGTATTCACCAAAAGATCTGCCACCGCCAGATTGGCAATGAAAAAGTTGGTTACTGTGCGCATGCTCTTGAATTTGATCACCACGTGGATCACCAAGGAGTTGCCAATTACCCCAAGCAAGATGATGGAGCAATAGGCCAATATGAGGACAACTTGTACCTCAATCAACTTGGTACTATCTATAAGTTCTGGCTCAGGGTCAGGGGCCAGTTCACCTCTAGGTGTGGTTTGTGTCCCATATTGCTCCACCTTTATTTCTTCCACTGTCTGGTTCTCGTCCGCCTCTGTACCTATTGGACCCATTTTCAGTACAGCTCCACCTAGCCCACAAGCAGCACAAGAGTCTACAACCTAAAAAGAAAACAAAACAAAGCAAAACAACAATAACAACAACAACAACAAATGCGATGAGGAAAGCACAAAGGCGAAGCAAAGAAATTTCACGGATGGACTGGTTTAATTTTGACTGGGGATCAAAATACCCTCCATTCAACATTTGAATAAAATGGACCCTTTAATAAGTCTGTTGTCAAATATGGATCAATTAAATTAGGTCTCTGAAATGTATGCTATGATGGTAAAGTATAATACTGATAGTAAAGACATAATTTCAAAGTGAATGCTACCAAATGGATTAATTTCATTTTAAGTGGGATGAATTTATAAACTTTATGAATTTTGTAACCACTATAAATTCATTGAATTAATTTTCAGGTGGATAAAAAAAGTAAAGTGTCCTTCAGTATCTTGACTGTTTCAAATCTATAAATATACAGCAACAAATTGTATAAGAAAGGGGAACATATTAAAACTATTTTCTGGTGGCTGAACTTTGGGACTATGAATTATTTGAGATAAACCAAGAAGATTCTATTTCTGGCACACAGCTTAGTATTAATAGTATTAAAATATGTTAAGTTACTTTTTAAAAATTTAATTTCAATAGCTTTTGGGGTACAAGTGGTTTTTGGTTGCCCAGATGAATTGTATAGTAGTAAAATCAGATTTCAGTGCACCCATCACCCAAGTAGTGTACATTGTACCCATATGTAGTTTTTTTACCACTCACTCCCATTTCCACCTTCTCCGTTATGAGTCTCTAAAGTCCATTATGCCACTCTGTATGCCTTTGTGTACCCACAGCTTAGCTCATACTTACAAGTGAGAACCTATGGTATTTGATTTTCCATCCTAGTTACTTCACTTAGAATTATGGTCTTCAGCTTCATCCAACTTGCTGAAAAAGACATCATTTCATTCTTTTTTATGGCTGAGTAGTATTCCATGGTGTATACATACTGCATTTTCTTGATCCACTCAATGGCCTAAGGACACTTGGGTTGGAACAGTTGCTTTTTTGAATGATCTTAAACTTCTGAACTAACATATATTATTTCATACTTTCTGAAAATCTCTGTTAGCCCCCATATTTAAGAGAACCCTCAGACTAGGCTTTTACATATCTCTTCCACTTGTTGTTTTCTTGTCATTTGTACAACATTGGTTTCATTCTTCTTAATCTCTTATCATATTACTTTAATCATCTTCTAACTTACCTCCCGAACTCTTTTGCTTTTATTTATTAATTCATTCACCTAACAGAAATAATCGAGTGTCTACTCAATGCCAGGGTGGCTTTACCATCCTGGTGACTATACGTTTTCAAACCTGCATTCATCACGAATTTAAAAGCCTATGTCATGAACTAGGGTTTTTGCCGGGTGAAGACAATAGGATAGTATCTCTATTCAAAGGCTCTCCCATTTTACTGGACAATGCCTACTCTGCTATTAATTTTTTTTTCTGAAATTCAAATGTGATCATATTGTTTTCCTCAATGTCTCCAGATTGTTTGAAACAGTATATATCATTTTCTAATGTAAGTTTCATTGTTTTCAGTCGGTCAAAGCATTCAGAGCCCAACACCATAGTCGTAGTACCTTTCAAATATATTCACAGTCACAAAAGGCTGCCACTGTTCATTCAGTGCTTCATTTATGAATTTGTTTTTATGAGCCTTTAAATGGATGTGTTTGTAATTAATAGCATCTAACCCCATTGGTAGGACAGTCATATATTTATTCATCCCACAGACAACGCCTGGCTGGTCCTGTGTGCTCCCCTGCTCCTTCCCTCACCCTTCCCCTGCTCTGTTCTGCTCCTTACCGCAGCGGGGCTGACTCTTGGAAACTACATTTTTGGGCTCCAAGTCATTAGGATTCTGGCTGGGTTCAGTCAGTGGGAGGCACTGCAGGCAGTTGGAGGACAGCAGGAAGGGAGAAGCCACTATGCTCTTCTTCCCTCTCTGCTCTTGCCAGTGCACCTGCAGCTGTTCTGTAGCTGTGGTTTCCACAGGACAGACTCATTGTGATTCTGATTCCAGAGGTCTGGGGACCTTGATCACACTGCCTCTTCCCCATGTTCATCCAGCTGGAGGCGGTAATGACCCCCTGCTCTTGCTAATCCATAGGTCTTCTCAACATCCCTTGTTTGGTTTTCATCTTAACCAATTATCTGCATTAAATTCCTCCCTTTTCACATTCTTGAATAGATTCTGTTTTGCATAATCTGATAGTAACATGCATATATGCTTCCATTAATTTGCTCTCCCACCAAAGGATCTGCACCCACAGGTTGACAACACTGGCCTGTAGAAGAAAATCCTAACTCCTTGGTATAGTATTCAAAGATTTTCTTGAACTCATCCCTGCATATCACTCTGGCCTCATCTCTCCTGACAGCCCAAAATATGCTGTCCACTTCGGTCATTCTGCCTTACTTCCAATTTCAGCAACACCTGAGCCTTTCTCATGCCTCTCTGCCCTCCCTGTTTTAAACCGGGAAGCCTTTCAGGTATACCAAGCCCCTGTGCTCACTTCTAATGCCGCATGTACCACACGCCACCTTGTGACTGTTTTGCTTTGTTTATCCCCCACAGCACTCTCTTTGAAGACAGAACCTGGACCTTCTTCCTCCATTGTTTAATCCCCAGCACACTGTCTAGTACATTACAGGTACTCCAATTTGGCAGAAGAAATATAAAGCCAAAGGAAAGCACAATTTCATGGAATAACCAATGTCAGCAAAATGGAAAGTACAATTTTGATCCTTACCTTTACTGAAGACAACTACCTATGTAGGATTCTTTGCTGTGACATACATCCATATGCTTATTTTCTGATTATTAATCAGATAACTACTTATTTAAAAAAAAAAACAATTGTCCTGAGATCTTCTTAAATTAATTCCTGATTATAACATCTTTAAATTGTCAGTATACCCCATAAAAAAAAACTTTCTATCTCAAAGATTTCTGGTCCTCCATCTCTCTCTCCCTCTCTCCATTTCTCTCGCTTTTTTTCCTTTTCTTTCCCCTTCTTTCCTTGTCTCTCCATCTCTCACCACTCCCCCTTCCATAGTAGCCTACTATACAGAGAGACATAGGAGTTTCCATGTACTCAAGTGTTTGCTCTACTGATATATTCCAGCTCCCTCTGCACAAATTTCAAATAGAATGTTCAAAGAAGCCCCAAACTTTTTTTCACATGTGCCTCCATTCCTTAGTAATTAGGGAAAACTGAAACCAGCCATTCAAATTTTGGAGTGTATATTTGAAAGGCCACACCATTTCCCCTAAACTAAGAAAGAGACTGGTTTCAGAGTACAGTTACTGAATCCTGACAAGCCATGTACAGAATTAGAGACTCCGAGAGGCTGGAGTTTGGAGGTAGTAGCTGACTAAATTGAGAGGAAGCCTGAGACTGAAGGATACTAGAAATATACTTGATTCCTTGACTTGCTTTGCTTTTTCTTCTCAGTCTTGCTTTATAAATTTTGAAGCTCTTTTATTTACAACTTCTCTGTTGGAACGGTTATTGATCTACAAGCTATTCGCATATAGATAGTATTAGTTCTGCTTAAGCAGGCTACTGGCCTTCAGCCAGGTCAAAGCATTACCCTAGAGCAGAAAATGCATCATTTCATGACAGCACTTCTGGAAAGTGGAAGAGGAAAACGGTACACAGAGGAAATTGCCATCAAAAGCACACGAAGGAAACAGCAAGCAGACAAGTGAATAACCTCTCTTTGATATAAGGCAAAATGAGATATTTACATTATTTGACATTTAAAGAGAACTTTCACTGGTACAATTTTCCTGCATAAGGCAATCCTTAGAAACTTTGTTATAGAAACATTTCTTTGCAGAATAGGAAAAGAGTTTCAGGGCTACCCCCAATACCCCACCACCCAAGATTCAAGGAATTTCAAATTATTTGTGTCAGAGACCAGTTAATGCTTCGAGGCAATATTTAAATCTGTGGGGGCTTTTTGCAACAGTATTGCCACAGGTTGGCCTGCGTAAAGCTAGACATCTTATCAAGCACAATGTCTTCCAGAACATTTTTTCCAGGAAAAAATATCTCGGAAATCAATCTCAGAAATCAAAAGCCTGCATTTGTCTACACTAATTAGTTCTAGGGATGGGGGCGGAAGATAAGGAAGAAAGGAAGTTTCAGGAATGCTATATACAAGACGTGATTGTTTGGCTAATCAGTAGAAAGTTGAAAATATTTACCAAAGGCAATGGGAAGCCTTTCTTTGGAAACAGCATCTCAGTTTCACGTCACTGAATTTTAAATGATGTGTACCTATTCCAAAAAGTCTTAAAGGTTTTAGTGCCTCCTTTCTCTGCCACCAAAAGCTACTGCCAATGGGTGAGCCTTTCTGATGAAAAATGAGCAAACGCTTAAATGAATATGTCTCTTCTTGAACAGCTTTGGAGAATCCAATAGGACTTTCTGCTTTAGACAAATGTTTGATTTTTAAAGAGGCAGGAACAATAACAACTTACCGTTCTGGAAAGATAACCTATCTCAAAGAAAGGTCAAGGAAATAGTAAATAATCTTTAATCGGAAAGGGAAAATCTAACGAAAGTAGAAAATGGGGATGGTATTACACCCTCCAAACCTCCACCTCCCGCCTAAAGGAGGAGGAAAAAGTCCATACACTCATGGAGACCCCCTCGCGTTCCTCTTCTTAAGAACCGTGCGCTCCTCTAGGGATATTCTTGTTCCCAGGAGGTGAATCAGTTAGGAATTACACTTACTGCCAAGACGCGGAAACAAGACGTGGGCGGCCGGTCTGTCCGATGATGAGCCAGCAGACCCGGAGCGGGCCCTGGAAGGTCCCCAAGACAAGTCCGGTTCCGTCCGCTCCTAGGGTCCAGGACAGCCCGCGCTGCGCGGTCAGGCAGGGGGAGCAGTGGGAGCGGCTGGGCGGCTGGTGCTGCCGGGTCTGCAGCCGACCTCTCCGGCCACGCGCGCTTGGGCACCGTACTCACTCGCGGGGTGGGCGGGTGAGGGTGGGAGGATCAGAGATGGGGGCGTGGGGAGGGGGGCAATCCCCACCCTTAAAGACAAGAAAACAGGTGCAGCGGCTACAGGGCGATGGTCCTGCAGGGGAGGGAACTGGAGAAGTTTTGGTGGCGAGGGAGCAGGAACAGTGTCCAGGGTCTCTCGGCTGCCTCCCGGGCTTGGAAGCCCGCGCAGCCGGACCGTACCCAGGGCGGCGCCCCCTCGCGGGTCCCCAACCACCACGTGCAGCCGCTGCTGTCACCTACTGTGCCTCCTTCAAGTTTGATGCTCTGGGGGTTCGAAGCACCCCTACCTCCCTCCCTTCCACGAACCTCTCCCTTTGCTCTGTGCTCCCCAGTTCCGCGGGAGATGCCCCGGCGAAGACAGACCTCCTGGACTTGAGGCTTAGTTCATCAAATCCGCCCGGGAGAAAGGCGAGGGCAAAGGCGAAGGCAATGGCGGGGCGGGCAGACCCAGCTGAGGCCGAGGGGCTGCGGTCCCTAGCAGGGCTGGCGAGCGGACTAGACCTCAAGCTGGCGGGAGGAGGGCCGGGGCTGCAGCATCCGCGCGCCTCGTAGGGGCTGAGAAAATTCCACAACTTCCAATCGAGAGTTGTTTTCTTTTGTGTGTGTAGGAGCAGAGATGGGGAGCTGGATCTGCGCCGTACCACGGGAAAGCGCCAGCAGGATTGCACCGAGAACAAATCCTCCGCACCCTCGCCCAGGGGTGGGCGCAGTGCGCTGTTGCTCCTCTAGCTGGGCGGTCCCTGTGCTCCAAACCAGACGGTGAAGCGAGTTCAGATCCTGCAGCCCATTATCAGTAATTTCCCTAACAGGTGTCTGCAGACAGTTTGTAAGTTGGGTAGTGCGGATTCAGAGTCGATAGCCAGGAATATGTGTTGTGCGCTCTGGCTTAGGGCAAAAGATAGGATAGGAAAGCTATGGGACACAGATAAAACACAGTCTTGCTCTCTCCTGATAGCTGACTTCCCGATCCTTCACTCTTTGATCCTGACCCAAGCCACCAGAAGCGATTGCCTCTGGAATACTCGCTCCCGGCTCCTTTTGGTGAAGCCTTCCGCTAGTGCCCAGGGCCTCCCAGGATGAATTAGTGGGTAGGAGCAAAACAGGATGGTGGAGACAATCAGCAGAGCAGCAGCGTCTGTTTCCTCGGGATGCCTCCCAGGAACACTATTCGAAGCCATTCCTTCGGAAAGTTTGCAGCCAGTCTTTCTTTCCTTTGTTCGTTTCTAGAGGAAGCAGTAGAGCTACCGAGATTAAAAAAAAAAAAAAAAAAAAAAAAAAAAAAGCAAAAGCCTGGAACTAGTAACCTAAGTCTTTCCTTAACCATCCGATTAGCAGGCTTTGCACACATTACTTTCCCTCTATGCCCTGTCATTTCTGAAATAAAGATGGTCATACTGGTGAGCTTGGAATGTCTCTGAAATTTACCCCCAAATGATTAGATTGAGATTAGATTCCTCTACTCTGAAACAAAATACTTATGTATTTAGCTGTTAAAAAAGGTAAAACGTATTCTCCAAGATGTTAATTAAAGACTTCCTTCAAATGGATTGGATTTTCAATCCCTTCAGGGTTTTCCCACACCCTAATAGTATTGCATTTGGGAGGCATTTTTACACAGGGTAATCTGAAATTAATCATCGGTTACTATAGAATTATGCTCACAGGAATATAGGAATTATTTATAAAACAAAGAAGCCCAGGCTTTTCAAATTCCTAGAAATAAAGGTACAGAATTGGAAATATCTAACATGTTCGACACAGTTCGACTTAAAGTCTTTTTGTAGCATTTTTTTTTTCTGTAAGAGAGTATTCTTTGTCCAAATATGTGTTGTATGTGGCAGGTTCCATTTTTCTTAATATATCTGCATTGATAAAGAATGAACTATATACCAATAAGTTTTAACTTTAAAAGAGTAGAAGCACATTTAAACAAGAACCATAAAAACAAATCAAACATCCAGGAAAACAGATAAGTGTTGTCTTTTAGAGCAATTTCTTTGGAAAATTCAACTGATTTCACTGACATTGATTGCGCAAAACATTTTTTGTCTTCTTTAAAATTGCCTTTCAAAAGTATCTTGGTGGCCATAAACAAGTATTTGTCTCACTCTCTTATAAACATGTATATTTGTCTTAGTAGATTCATATAGTTTCACAGACATCTAGTCAGCAACCTCAGAAGAGTAAATAATCTCTATGACTAATTGTCCTTTAATAAAGTTCAGAATTGTCTGAGAAACTGATAAACTGAAATTGAAGTGGCTTTATAGTGTATCTATCATCAAGGATAGCTGTGGGAATTAGTTTATGACACCTTTGTGCCTCACAGTCTAATTAATATCCTTAAATATGCATGCATATCCTGTGTACTGGAGTAACAACAAACCACTGTGATGAATTTCCATAAACCCAATCATGACACGGATAGGAGTTTGGGAGTTTGGGGAAGTGGTGGTGAAATATCCATTAATCCAAATTGAAATAGGACAAGATTATTGAGGCTTGATTTCTTTCGTATCAAATTATTTAGTTGCTCAGGAAATTCCATATCTAACCAAAATAGGTGCTGACTGCTCTTCAAATAGAGAACAGACTCACTCAGATGCCTGCATGGTTAGGACCAATGACATAGATGAACGAGCAAGCCAAGTTGTAGGAAAGAGTGGAAAATGGTGGTCTTTATAACACCTTGAAGAGCACTAAAGCTCATGCCGTAGCTGAATGGGGAGATTGCTTCTCAGATTACACTCAGCTGCCCTGCAAAAATCTTGATTCAGTATTATCAGATTTGATTTTTGAGACAAGCAAAATCCATATTGTTCAAAATCTTCTGAATTTTAAATGAAGAAAATTAATTTTAAAAGTCAAAACTCCTAGTGGATAGTCCAAAATAAATAAGAAATCATAGATAAATAGAGAGAGACAGAGAGATGGAGAGACAGGCAAATAGATAAGTAGATAGATAAATAGATAAACAGATGGATGGATAGATAGCAGCCTGACTCATGGTCCTCCGATATTGTAGCCTGTGATATTAGTACTTGATGTTTTACAGACCTCCTAAAATATTTAAACCATAGTTCTACTACCATTTTCTCTACTCCATTGACCATTCCTCAATGCAAAGAAATACAAAAAGAATACTGCCACAGATTAATTGCCAAATAAGTAATTTTCTTTTCCATTTCCAGTTGAATAGCTGTTCCCAAGGAGACGCTGCAGTCAGGGATTTGTTGAATAACTGAACAATTCAAATATTTTGGATAGCTAGATGAAATTTCAGAAAAGCTCTTCATTAAAAAAGAAAAAGTTCATTAATATCAGTATTGAGGACTACTTATGATACATACTTATTAGATAAAGAAAATCATGATATAGATTTTCTTAAGTGTAATTATATTTTAACAGCAAAGATGCTTCCCTCAGGGTATAAATAATTTCAGTGCTATTTTGACAGTGAAAGTGATTTATAATCATTGTAGAAAGTTAAACAAAAACAGCAAAGAAGAAATAGGCATTATCAAAAACAATGCCGTCCAACAGAACTTTCTGCAACCAAGAAAATGTTCAGTGTCTGTGCTGTGCAGTATGGTAACCTCTAGACATACATGACTACTGAGCACTTGACACGTGGCTAGTGCAACTGAGGAACTGAAATTTTAAATTTTATTTAATTGTAGTTCATTTGAAAGTAAAACTAAATACAGCTGACTCTTGAACAACACAGTTTGAACTGCACAGGTCCACTTATACTTAGATCTTTTTCAACCAAACACAAATGGAAAACACAGTGTTTGTGATGTGAAATGGCCTTTATAGAAGGTCCATTTTTCATATATGTGGTTCTGCAGGGCAGACTGCCAGACATAAATATGCATGGGTTTTGGCATATTTGGTTTTTATTTTTGGCATATGGGGTTTTCAGGGATCCTGAAACCAATCGCTGCACTTCCCTCCCAACCCCAGTATACAGAATGACAACTCTGGCCGCATAGGGAAAGTAAGTGGTGGACTGTATAAAATCCAAAATTTTGTCATCCAGCATGACCATCATCAGCATATTCGTGTAAAATCTCCACTTTTAACTAACTTGTAACCTGTTTTCTCAACTTTTTAAGCTTAAAAATATGTCACAAAAATCTTTTCATTTCTCTAAATATAAATATACATCCTTCTTTTAATGGTCGCCTAGTCCTAAACTGTATGATTATATTCTCATGAGTTATTGTTGTTAAGGACAAAACTGTGATAAACGATCTTGGATGTATTTGCCGAACACTTGCCCAGTTATTTCTAGCGTAAATCCAGCCGGGAGTAAGAGCAAGGCATTTTACAATGTTTTCCTTAAGCCAAGTTCACATTACATAAACCTTAACCACAAAGGTTAAATTGAATAACAAGAAAGCCAAGAGCCTTATTCCATGAAAAGGCAAATACTTCAGGTAACATGGAATTTGGACCATCACAGAGTCCACGTTAAGTGTTCAGTATAAAATTTCAGTGGCCGCAGGTGGGAAATATTGAAGCAGTGGGTTTTTGGCTATGAGGAAACTAAAATAGGAGGTAAAGGACAAGACAATAAGCTTTTTTGGATTCCAGGAGGAAATGTTTTCCTGGTTTCACTCTGCCAGAAGGCTAGTTTTTTTCTCACCTAAATAGAAGGGTTTCCTGAGAGATTATTGAATAACTTTCAAGCCATATCAACCTGACTTAAACCACAAACAGAACAAAGTAGTGCAGTTCAGCTGAAATATGGAAGCTGATTCCCAAAGAAGAGAAGTAAATCCACGAATCAGGCCACTAGCCAAAAGAAAGAAATTTGAGGAAGGGCGGAAGAGCACAGGGCCAAAGAGTGAGGACGGCCAGTTCAAGTGGAAGAATTCTCTTAACTCTATTAATGTATGAAAAGCTCAGAGAAGCTAATAAAGTCATGTACTTAACTTCTTAGGCTAAACAAACAAACCCTAATAAGTTCCTAGTTAGGACATATTAATAATCAAACTAGCGGAACATGTAGTTTTATGGTGTTTAGTATATTTGAAACTGATTGTCTTGCTTTATTTAAATGCTGAAAACATTTAGCGATTATTTTTAAGCTTATTAAGTCCCTCTTATAGGAATAGTATTTAAAGTTTTAATAACTGCCTTGTAGAAAAAATTATGGAACCTAGATATGCTAATGGCCATTTGGTTATAATACAGATTCTCAGTATGTCATACGTATATTTCTGTTTGGATCTATGCTGCTTTTCTTTTCAGGCAGGAGAAGGAGCAGAAGGAGTTAATACCTGAACAGATATAATTGGAGCTTCATCAAATACACATAGAAAAAAAGTATATATAAATGTACTCTTTTAAAATAGTTTTTCTTTTTAAAACCCCATTAAAAAAACAACAACAACTAGCCAATCTAATCAAGTTTGTTCTGATGAAAAATTGACTTCCTTTTCTGACCTTCATTTATAGTGAGTGCTCCAGTAAAGTTTAAACGAACAAGAAATGGTTACCAAATTATGAATTTCACAAATCTGATAGGCTAAATTTCTTAAAATGTTTGTATGCAATATGAATAAGACAGGTGTCTTATTCAAGAAGAGCAAATAGTCATTCAAAGTAAAATGTATGCTACTTCCTAAATTGGGCATATCATTTGTTATGATTTTTTGTTTCTATGGATTTGGCTTTTTATTTTTGTTTTGAGTTTTTAATTGCAGATTCAAAGCAATTAGGCAGGATTATAAGCAACATATGCAGCATGCTGCTGAGATTTTTATCTTTTAGCAATCATCCAAATGGATATTGATACTGGTAAGGAACCAAATCTAAAAGCGTATTTAAATGCAAATGATTCACAGTTTGAATTTTAACTAAGAACAAAGGAAGGGACAGTTTTAAGTGGAATTCAGAATTTAATCAATGCAAATTTTCATTTGATTATCTGAAACATGAACAGACAACCCATGGCTAAAGAGGAAACATGCACCCTTTTAGAAATTTCAATTTTATTTAATAAGTGTTTACCCTTGTAGCATATACAGACATAATTTGATATATATTTTTGAATCATACACTCAAAACAAATTTAAGTTTTAAATATTTTTCAAGAGTACAAGTAAAATCAAAGCTCTTTCTCATGCTAAATTACTATTGATATCTCCTGAGAAAGGGGAAGTCAAAGATTTAGATAGAGTTTTCACATATAATTTTGGAGATGGTGAAATGTCTTGAAATAAAAATTCAGAACATGAAATGAATAATGCAAATAAAATTTAGTTCATGACTCGTTACTCTTTTAGTATACAAAAGAATTATCTAAAATCCATATAAGATTTTATTACCCACCACTCCTGAAAACAAATCTTTACTGAGACTGTATGCTAGACACTGTCCATATAAAAATGGATTGCACACAGACCTGCTACTGATTGCCTCTAGTCTGTTAAGGGTACACAGGATTTTAAATAAAGAAGTACATTAAACAGATTGAGATTTCCCAGTGGACTCTGACAGCAGCTTTGGGGCTCCAAGGAGGAATGGCCATTTGTTTTTGTTTTTTGTTTTTTGAAAAATTAATGTTGTGTGTGGCAAGAAGTAGAAAAATGCTTTATGGAGGAGGTACCCCAACCCATTGTAAACCTAGATAGAAATCCTTCTTGGCCTTAGCCAGCATTGGGATATCATTCTCTTTATGAAATGTATTTCTCCATTGCATTTAACTGGGATATGTGATACTGAGTCAACCCAGAACCCAGTGGGGAAGAACAATCATTTACATATGTCAAAATATAATTACCAAAATTAAGGACATTATTCTCAAACAAAATATATAGTGAGTATATGTCAAAGATCTATTTGATTGATTAAATTAAAGGGAACCTGCACAACCACAAAGCTGGTTCAAAGTAGGATCCCAAATGTGAATGCATGTACAGTCACTGAAAGAAAGAATCCTGGATAAAAATAATGTGTTAGTGCAAAAGTGGTAGATATCCTGCTGTGCTATAAAGCCATAACTTACAGACTCATATTTCTCACCAGGCAGCAATTATTTGCATCTCTGCTGGGAAAAATCAAATTTCTCAATTTTCTATAAGTTTGCATCAAACTTTATGAGGCTGGACTGTAATCAAGGGCACATGATAAGTCAAAGTAAATAGGTCACTTCAACCTGGCAAGTCAACTGACGTTTAGGGTCTTAAGGTGATGCTCCAATGTGACATTAAAAGAGCATGTGATCATCCTACTCTGCCTTCTTATTGCAGCCTAACAAACTGCCCCAAAACTCAGTGGCTTTTGACACTTATTTTATGTTGTTCTTTGTGGGTCAGAGGTTGAGGAGACCCTCAGCTAGGTGGTTCATCTCTGATCCATGTGGCATCAACTGGAGAATGATGGTAACTTGACTCACATGTCCTAGCCCCTGGACTGAGTTGGTGATACTACCTGGAGGCCCGTACTTCCCGATTTGCACATGATTAGCTTTCCAAAGAGAGAAGCTTCTAAAACAGAGTGTTCTACGTGACTCAGGCAGAAACTATAAGGGTTCTTATAACCTCCCAAGCCCCAGAACATCTCTTCTGCTAATCCTTTGTGGGAAACAAGTCTCTAAGATTACACTATATGCAAAGGGAGAAGAAGAATAATACTCTGCCTGTGACTGGGAAAAGGGCATGTATATACAATGGAGGGAAAGAATTGATGATAGTCTAAAAGAAATATCACCCATCCTTTTGTATATATGTATATATATATAATTTCTATAGGTGGTTTCCTGCACCTATTGACCCATCCTTTTGCATATATATATATATATATATATATATATATATATATATATAATTACCCATCCTTCTCTCTCTCTCTCTCTCTCTATATATATATATATATATATATATATATTTTTTTTTTTTTTTCTATAGGTGGTTTGTTGCACCTACTGACCTGTCATCTAGGTTTTAAGCCCCACCTGCATTAGCTGTTTGCCTTAATGCTCTCACCCCTTCATCCCTCACCTGCCAACAGGCTCCAGTGTGTGTTGTTCCCCTCCTTGTGTCCATGTGTTCTCATTGTTCAACTCCCACTTATGAGTGAGACCATGCAGTGTTTGATTTTCTATTTCTGGATTAGTTTGCTGAGGAGGATGGCTCCAAGCTTCATCCATGTCTCTGCAAAAGACATGATACCATTCCTTTTTATAACTGCATAGTATTCCCTGGTGTATATGTACCACATTTTCTTTATTCAGTTTATCATTTATGGGCATTTGGGTCAGTTCCATGTCTTTACTGTTGTAAATAGTGTTGAAGTAAACATACATGTGCATGTGTCTTTAAAGTTAAATGATTTTTAGTCCTTTGGGTATATACCCAGAAATGGGATTGCTGGGTCAAATGTTACTTCTGGTTCTAGATACTTGAGGAATCCCCACACTGTCTTCCACAATGGTTGAATTAATTTACATTCCCACCAACAGTATTAAAGCATTTCTATTTTTCCATAGCCTCTCCAGCATCTATTATTTCTTGACTTTTAAATGATCACCATTCTGACTGGCATGATATGGTATCTCATTGTGATTTTCATTTGTATTTCTCTAATGTTCAGTGACATTGGGCTTTTTTTTTCCATATGTTTGTTGACCACATAAATGTCTTTTTTTGAGAATTGTCTGTTCATATCTTTTGCCCACTTTTTGATGGGGTTATTTGTTCTCATAAATTTGTTAAGTCCTTTGTAGATTCTGGATATTAGGTCTTTGTCAGATGGGTAAATTGCAAAAATTTTCTCCCATTCTGTAGGTTGCCTGTTCACTCTAATGATAGTTTCCTTTACTGTGCAGAGGGTCTTTAGTTTAATTAGATCCCATTTGTCAATTTTGGCTTTTGTTGCCATTGCTCTTGGTATTTTAGTCAAGAAGTCTTTGCCCATGCTTATGTCCTTAATCCTATTGCCTGTTTTCTCTAGGGTTTTTATGGTTTTGGATTTTACATTTAAGTCTTTAAACCATCTTAAGTTAATTTTTGTATAAGGTGTAAGGAAGGTGTCCAGTCTCAGTTTTCTGCATATGGCTAGCCAGTTTTCCCAGCACCACTTATTAAATAAGGAATCCTTTCCCTATCATTGTTTTTGTCCAGTTTGTTGAAGATCAGATGGCTGTAGATTTGTGACGTTATTTCTGAGGTCTCTTTTCTGTTCCATTGGTCTATGTCTGTTTTAGTAATAGTACCATGCTGTTTTGGTTACTGTAGCCTTACAGTATAGTTTGAAGTCAGGTAACATGATGCCTCCAGTTTTGTTCTTTTTGCTTAGGATTGTCTTGGCTATATGGATTCTTTTTATGTTCCATAAGAACTTCAAAGTAGTTATTTTTTTTTCTAATTCTGTGAAGAATGTCAATAGCAGTTTGAGGGGAATAGCATTGAATCTACAAATTACTTTGGCAGTATGGCCATTTTCATAATATTGATTCTTTCTATTCATGAGGTTGGAATGTTTTCCATTTGTTTGCATCCTCTCATTTCCTTGAGCTGTAGTTTGTATTTCTTCTTTAAGAGGTCTTTCATGTCCCTTGTTAGCTGTATTCATAGGGCCTTATACTATATTTTAGATGCTATTTGTTTGTTCAATACATGCATTAAAGAGCAACTTTCCATCCGCCTCTGAAGTTTCACAGTGACAGTTTTACTCTTTGGCTTGCAGGTGATGTGATCATCAGAGCCAGAGACTGCAAAATCTAAAATCTTCTCTGCCAATAGAAGCCCATTATGTAAGAATACGCAATGAAAATAGAAGGTATTTGCAACGTATGCACTTAGATGAACATGATGATCAGTACACATACACTATTTACAAAAAGCAAAAGTTACACTAGAAGGAAATTTCTACTTCCAGCCTGTAGGTTTTAAGTCAATTTACTCTTGTATTGGTTTACTTAAACTGAATGGTGTTTAAACAAATTAAAACCCTAGGCAGGAAGACAACACAAGGTTTCCTGGTAGCCAATTTCAATATTTAACTACCACATTCTCAACACTACTTTCATTGAGTAGTATGCCCAGGAGGAAGAAACTGTGGAGACCTACCTGTATTGTATACATGACCCTATTGACCCTACTGCTGAGTAATGCATAGAAATTGGTCTTGGAAGATCTGAGCACTGTCTTGAACATGTGAGTCAATTGCTATGTGATTTGCCAATGTCATTTAATCTATCTTAACCTCAGTTTTTTCCACTGTAAAATAAGAGGCATATATTAAATTTGACAAGGGCATCTGACACTGAAAGTCAGTAAAATTACTTAGCTTTCCCCAACTGAAAAAAAATCATATATAGTACTTTATATCATAGGGATATTACTTTATTTTAAACATTATATATATAACTTTGAAGTTATTAAATATTTTATAAAATTGTATTTAAATATATACAACTTTAAAAGTTGAACATCGTATATATATATATATATATATAACTTAAAGTTTTATATTTAAAATTAATTGTGAAATTTACTAATTTGCTATTTGATTTGACTCCACTAAAAAAGGTTATTTATTCATATTTATACTATTTAATGTTTTCATCAGGCCCATTAACTATGAAACATGTAGAACGAATTAAAATTTTCAGATGATGCTAAGCCCATGATTCCCGATTTAGACCTGATGTAACCCAGGCCACCACAGAATTCACATGAGTGCTTATGGGGTATTTGACATTTTAGAGGAAAGCACAGACATGCTCAATATCTGTTAGATACCAATATTTAATATCTATTAGGCACTGTACAAAGTACAGCTTGAGCAATTTCACAGTGTCAATGTAAAATTGTGCTATGTGTACCTTTTGATGACATATTTTTATGAAACTTGGTTTAAGAAATAGTTGCTGTGATAAAAAGAAATTACCATGTGAAAAGTCAGTGAGGAACAGGAAATGAGAGTAGAAGTGGTGTGAGAAGTTGTGCAGAGCCCACCAGGCTCACATACATCTCATTAGTATGTAGTTGTATTTATTTAAGACTAAGATAATACAGTTTTTAATTCATGTGTATGTTTTTCAAATGGACCTATCTACTTGGTAAGCTGTGGTCTTAGGTCCTTCTTTTGGCCTGTGGGGGCACCACGAAGTTTTTGCTCTCAGGACATGCCTATGAATAATACATTTTGTTCACATATGGAGAAACCATTTAATTTAGATACTTGGCGGCCGGGCGTGGCGGCTCAAGCCTGTAATCCCAGCACTTTGGGAGGCCGAGGCAGGTGGATCACGGGGTCGAGAGATCGAGACCATCCTGGCCAACATGGTGAAACCCCATCTCTACTAAAAATACAAAAAATTAGCTGGGCATGGTGGCGCATGCCTGTAATCCCAGCTACTCAGGAGGCTGAGGCAGGAGAATTGCCTGAACCCAGGAGGCGGAGGTTGCGGTGAGCCGAGATCGCGCCATTGCACTCCAGCCTGGGTAACAAGAGCGAAACTCCATCTCAAAAAAAATAAATAAATAAAAATAAAAATAATTTAGATACTTATGTTAGTTCCTTAACATATGACTACCCCGCAAAGATGTTTTTTCCATGGAAGTTACTATTAGGAATCTATCTTTTTTACTTATAGAAAGAGTTTAATGAAAGTTCGTGTATATGTGCTGGCATGCATATGTCAGTATTTAACGGAGTTCTTTGAACTGTTCTGCTTCATCCCACTCTAGCAAGGATGACAGAGAGCTCCCCCTAGTCAGGAAAGAAGGGAAGGAAGTAAGAAGGGAGGAAAGCCCCAGAAAGAAAGGAAGAAAGGAAGGAAGGAAGGAGGGGACATACAGGCACTTAAGGAAGAGTAGAGAAGACAACGCATAAATTATAAGTTACGTTCCTATTTGTTACCTTAAGTTTATTCAGAAATATGATACCTATAAATAATTTAATAGTTATTCAAATATGACATTACCACTAATCTCATTACTGAAAAACTATATAAAATGGAAAATGTTTACCATAAAAAGGACATTTATTTTAAATCCAAGATACGAAGTTGGATGTACATTATAATCATATATTTTTAAACATGACTGAAAAAAAAACTGAGAGGAAATACATACAAAAGCTAACTATATTTATGCCATGAGTGCTGTATTCTTTCTTTATCCTTCTTTTTGAATTTTCTGAAATTAAACTTATTATTTTGAGCAATGAAAATAATATATATTGTGCACAATTTCTTTTAACAGAGATAGTTCTGGAAAAGTGAAGTGTAGAACTCAACCTATTAGCTATTTAATTCGTGACATCTCTTAAAATGAATAGGAATTTTACTGTCCCATCCACACAATTCTTTCCCTCAAACTTTATAGCCTAGATAACTTCCTTTGAGCCGAAGGCCCACATTAGAATCACCAGAGGTGCTTTATAAATATACAGATGATGGGCTCCTCCCTGGCCGCAGAAAGTCCTCTTTAGTACATCTGGAAGGTACTCAAGGGACCACATGTGATTCTGTTATTTGAGCCTCACTACTCTTGACTATGACTCTCTCCATCAAGCACCTACACACCTTCCATATTTTCTTATTAAAATGCTTTGTGGTTGCCTTTTTCTCTTCCCTAATTCAAACTGCTACTCAAAACAATTTCAGACTTTATTCAAATCCTATGCACAGAAAGACATGGACCATCTTTCTGAGCCCTAGTTACTTTCATTCACTCCTGCCATTTCATACTCCTTTGACTTCAATCTGTAATCTCCATTTCAGTCCCTTTGAGCCCATGATTATACCATTTCTGTTCAAGATAATTATGTTATCATTTGGCTGTTCCCTTCAGCATCTTTCCACCATCTATGACTCCTTAGAAGTTTAAAGGGTAAAGTATGTGAATTTCCTTTTCGGTGCTTTTTCCTCTCCCTCCCTCCATGGTAACCTACTCTCAGGAAAGCCTCTAAGGTAATTCATGCTGAGGTGTCACTAACATGAAAAGGGGAAAAAAAGATGAAGCAGAAAAAGCGAAGCTGAGAAAAGAATACTCTAACTATAAAATGTTAGGCACCAACCAGGATGTAAAAGGAGTATAATTTTGGTTTAGTTTCATTTTTGGATTTTAGCAGCAAGATCTCTTAAGCTTCTGAAGACCATATTATCACGTATTTATGATTTTTTCATTCTTAGAAATAATTACTAAGATCTTCAATCCAATCCTTTAACATGTAGATGACACTTGACTAAAATGTTCATTTTTCTGGAATCCATTCTACACTTTCCTTAGCATCACTGAGTTATCTTCTTAACAATAATAATTAAAAGCTAATGTTATACAAACTTATAATCTTCTAACAGCTCTGTCCTTTGGCAACTTTTTGTGATTTCTTCTCTTTTGTAGCAGTTTTTAAAATAGCTATAGTAAAGCTTTTGACTGGTTCATTTATCTTGTTCCTGGTCTGCTACCACATCTAAATTTGATAAAGAAATCGTTTTGTTTGGGGATGTCAATTACTTAATTGAGTTTACCTGAAACAGGGAAAGCATACAGAAAATGTAAATATTGTCTTATATTAAGTGGATCGTACATTATATTATATACCACTAAGATGGTAATATTAATAGATGAAATAAAATATAGGTTATATTATAATACTGAGATTATATTTAAATAAGCATAGTGGATAAAATACAAATATAGAAAAAATTATTTAAAAATTGGGCATGTTTGTTCAACTATGGTGCTAGCGTTTGGTTCCCTACATCAAGATTGCCTGGTGTTCCTTACAATAATACAGATTCCAGGTCTCTGCCCCAGACATGAAGGCCAAAGAATCTCTTAGCATGAGAGACGCAATCTGCAATGATCAACCTCCCAAATACTTTTCATTTATACCTACTTTTAAGAAGAACTTACATGGGTGAATATCTTGCTAATATGCCAATAAATAAATAAATAAATATAAAAGAAGGAGAGAGAGAGAACATAATCTGAATTATTCAGATTGACATGTTATACTCTTCAGAAGTTGCTGTAGAGAGCTTTATTTCCCATTGCTCCTAAAGATTCAATGTTAACATACATTCAGTTTCCACTGATAAAATTCTTTGTAGATATGAGTTATCCAATGTAAATTCTTTGGGTTAAATATCTTTGCTTAATTAACTTTGTAGTTAGAAGACATACACCTGGCCTTTTTGGCATGTGAAAAAATGCTCAACATCACTGATCATTAGAGAAATACAAATCAAAACCACAGTGAGATACTATCTCACATCAGTCAGAATGGCTATTATAAAAAAGTCAGAAAATAGCTGGGCACAGTGGCTCATGCCTGTAATCCCAGCACTTTGGGAGGCCAAGGTGGCCAGATTATGAAGTCAGGAGATCGAGACCATCCTGGCCAACATGATGAAACTTTGTCTGTACTAAAATACAAAAAGTTAGCTGGGCGTGGTGACATGCACCTGTAATCCCAGCTACTTAGGAGACTGAGGCAGGGAAATCTCTTGAACCTGGGAGTTGAAGGTTGCAGTGAGCCAAGATCGTGCCACTGCACTGGTGACAGAGCAAGACTCTGTCTCAAAAAAAAATTTTTTTCAGAAAATAACAGATACTGGAGAGGTTCAGAGCAGATGGAATGCTTCTATACTGTTGGTGGAAATGTAAATAGATTCAGTCACTGTGGAAAGCAGTATGGAGATTTCCCAAAGAACTTAGAACTGCCATTCACCCAGCAATCTCATTACTGGGTATATGCTTAAAGGAATATAAATTGTCTACCAAAGAGACACATGCATTTATGTGTTTATTGCAGCACTACTCACTGTAGCAAAGACACGGAATCAACCAAGATGCCCATCAGTGGTGCATAAAGAAAATGTGGTACATATGCACCATGGAATACTATACAGCCATAAAAAGAATGAAATCATGTCCTTTGTAGCAGTGAACGTAGCTGCAGTCCATTATCCTAAGTGAATTAATGCAGGCACAGAAAGCCAAATACTGCATATTCTCACTTATAAGTGGGAGCTAAACATTGAGTACACTTGGACACAAAGAAGGTGCAGAAAACACTGGGTGCTACTTGAGGATGGAGGGTGAGAGGAGGGTGAGGGTCAACAAACTATACCAGGTACTATGCTCACTGCCTAGGTGATGAAATCGTTTGTACACCAAACCCCAGCAACATGGAATTCACCCACGAAACAAATCTGCACATGTACCTTCTGAACCTAAAATAAAACTTAAAAAAGAAGAAAAATTATAAAACACAATATTATTTCCTATAAAGTCTATGCTGTACAGTAGCTAGGACTTATTCATCTTCCACAAACAAAAAGGTGTACCATTTGCTTCTGGTTTTCTATTGAGGTACAGTTGACAAACAAACACTGTATGTATATTTTTTAAAAAGTCAGAGACTCACGTCCCTAGAGAAACAGGTCCATTAGCATGTTAAGCAGGTTAAATTTCCTTATCAGAGAGCTCTTAGCTCTGTGTGTCTCTCTTTGACACTTGCAGCACTTTCAATTTCACATCTTTATTTGATTATTTTACACCTTGATGAACACCTGTTTGCCGGCTAGACCTTCAGAACATGAGACAGGTTCTGTGTTTGTTTCTTCTGTGTTTCATCCACCAGTGTATCATCAACGTCTAGCACAGTGCCTCTTACACAGAGATGTCGATAAATGTTTGTCATACGTTTGTATGTACTAGAGGGGTAGGAAAAGGTAGTGAGTGTTCCAAGTATTTCTCCTATTAACTGGTAAATTTGGATGCATGAACTATTAATCTCTCATAATGTCCTACTCTCTGGTCCATCACTGCCATGAGTAGGTGGGCATCACCTCTCTAGAGAGAATACTGAACAAGTATCTACTTCTTGCTTTCACCTCCACTTCTAGGCACAAGTTATCCTCCCCAACATCTAAGGAAAGTAGATTTCCCTCTGACTCAAGGACACAAATCCTTCCATTTCTCCTTGGCTCCCATTCCTCAGGTGCGCCCTTAATTCTGAAGTTAATTCCTGCTTGCACCTGGGATACATAGTGGCTCACCCATCTAACAGAGACAGCTGGTGGCCTCATGATTACATGTAAATGGGCTGGGGACTTAGCCTGCCTGGATTTAAATATTGTTATACCACCCATTAGCCATTAGGCTTCTGGGCAAATTACTTGGACAAGTTCTGTGGGCTTCATATTCTTTATCTGTGAAAGAGGGGTAATAGCATGGAACATATAAAGTTGTTGTGAGGTTATGATGGGATAGTATACATAGAGTATCTACGATTGAAGAGTTCCACATTTGGCTCAAAGTAAGCTCTCAAGAATACTGGTTATTATTATCAGATGGACATCTTGCCTCTTCCTCTACTCGTCAGTTTTCAATTAAATACCCTTGCTTGATCCTATAATCCCTTCTCATGACATATTTACTCTCAAACACCAGATTTCTTTAAAACTATTGTGACCTTCCTTACTACTCCATTCTTATCTACTTAAAATGGACACTCATACCTGAAAATATATTCCAGGTGAATGGAAATCTAAATGGGTTGTTACCCACAACAGGAAACCCTGGGCCTTTTCCTTCTATGACGTACACAACGATGATCCTTCTCTTCTTCCTCATTTCCAGACTGGCTGTAGAAAACACTATCTGTCCTGAGGTTAGTGGTTGAGAAAATGGTTTACTCTCACAATAATTTTAGTCATAAGAGTTGTGCCTCCCTTAAGGTCTTGCATATTTTCGAGTTACATTTACTAAACTCTTGGTTACTCATTGATGGGTTTGTGAATCTATGATAGAGTATAGAAGTGGAAAACTCTTAAACAATTAATTTTGAAAATACTACAACTGTGTGTGAGATATTAAGCATATTAACTAAGAGGAAGATATGTCTATAAAAAAGAGCATCTTGTGCAGACTGAAAATAGATTCATTTTTGTTTTAGAAAAGTATCACGAATACCTAGATCAAGAATGTAAACTAAGTATTACAAATTATCCTGTGGAATGATTACAATGGTTATGAGCAAGCTACTAGGATTTTTTTTCACAATGTCTTCACTAATACATCCTTACCTTAATCAGATAAGTGACATAATTTCAAATAGAAATTATTTTCTATTTGCCAGCCTCTTAGAGTTGTAGAAGGTTCTAACAGATACAAAATTACAAACTGTTTATACCTTCTTAAATATAAAACCACAAGTTAAATCACCAGGTCAGCTTACAAAGCAAGTGTGCTCATCTCTGGCAGCTGTCTTGAATACTAAAATAATCCTGTTTTGAAAGACAGCGCTTGTGATCCAGAATTACTTTGTAGTTTCATGATTAAGGCAAAATGGATTTGACAGAATACTGATGCCTCTACCTGATAGAAAAATGCTATAAATACTGGACACAGAAAGATAAGATGAAAATATCGCCAGAAAATTCACTCAGAATATTTTGCATACAATAATGCATAAAGTGATGACTTTAAAATGCATCAAACGTAAATGATTTCTAGAATCTATATTGCCCTACAAATCATCAAGCAGCCTTTTAAAAGAAAATATTTATGAAGTATATACTATGTGTCAGCCACTTTACCAGTCCCTGAAGTAAGAGTAATAGTTCTTGCCCCAAAGGGCTTAAAGTGTAGTTCAGTGTTGACATGTGAAAAATAAGCTGAAATATTACAAGTGCAGCATTAGAAAGTCCACAACCCATAAATTTAGCCCAGCAAAGTAAAATGCATGGTTAATTTTTTCTAGGAAAACTGAGAATGTAGACATGATATTCAGGCAAGGATTTGAAAGATAAATAAGGGTTTGCCATTTAGTTACAGAAGGAGAAAATATAAGTATCTACCTCCAATAAACTGTATTTTCCCATTAGAAGTAGAGGATTCATGTGAAATGTGTTTTGGCATCTAGATGTATGTACTTCAGTATACCTCACTATGCATTTGCCAGCTGTCTGAAAAAATGAAAAAGTTTTCATATAAGTTTAGAGAAGTGCAAACAGAAAGAAAGAAAAGCCTTCCAATTAAGCTACAGTTCCAAGATTATGAGAATTACATTTAGGTGGTAAGGTGGAATGTTTTCTTGGCTAGGGAATGCCTCTGTTTTTGTACCTGTTATTGGACAAAGAATATGAGATTTTATGGTCCTCACTTCACCTGAAAATGAGATGTGGCGCTACGTTAGCATTAACCAAACAAAGATCCACTCAGCAAAGTGCCTGTGGCTTTTTCTTTCCCTACAACCTTCTGGGGAGTGCATCTCCACTCTCTTCTTCACCTCCTCTTGTCCAGCCTCTCCTCTGCTCCCTTAGTCTAGGGGTTTCCAACAACACAAAGGCGCTTTGTCTTTCTAACTCTCTCAACAGTTACCTAGTGGAGAAACAATGAAATAGATAACATTAAAATTCTCTTTCAGCAATAAAGTTTTGTGATAATTAAGAACCAGTAGGTTTTTTGACAAATGAAATTTAAATTCTGAAAATATAATTAAGTTTATGAATTGAAAACATACAGTGAGAAACACAAACAGTAATCACGTAAACGCTTTTTGTGTACTAATGAGAGAGCCAACATAGAAAACCCACCAATTTGCTTATTTTCCCCTTAATAAAAAAAATGCTTGGATATTTAAATTGCCTGCCTTTTCATTTGACCAATATAGACATAACCTCATACATTAAAGCTCTGACAATGCACCCAGGTAAATTCCAGGTAAATTGCTATTGATATCTGGCAATTCTGGTTTACGTCATTGAATGGATTTCTCAGCTAATCATCATGGATTATATATATATATATATATATATATATATATATATATATATATATTTCCAGTTCTTAAACTGCATTTGCTATTTTGTACAGAAAATATACATTTCTAGTATTTAATTTAAAACATGACAGTACTTGAGAACATAACAAGAATACCTAAGAAGCACCCTCCTTTGATTTTACTCTGTCCCTTACTCAGTAATATATTATAGGAAGTTCAGGCTGGGGAAAGCCAAAAATGAAAGAAAGGTGGCCATGAAACTGTGTTGCCTGTTTTCTTTTGAGTGGTTGATCGTTTGTTTAATCTATTTTCTGATTACAGAATGTGTTTTCTATACTCTGTTCTTCTTAAAAGCTCAAAACTCCAAATAGCCATATTGTTGACCTTTCCAAGGAAGTAATACAATCTTGAAAACAGGCATCTAACACATTCTCAACTAATAGAGTCATTCTTTAGTCTTAGCATTTTTTCCTACCAGTTAGGAGCATCCAAAAGATACACCTTTTATTTCAGTTTAAATATGAATTTTTAAAACTTTACTCTAATTCAAATGTTGCCCATGCAATTCTTGCAGAGTCATTGCACTGGTTTTTAAAACATTTGAATGTCTGTCTGTGGATGGGCCTGAGCTGCATTTTCTTTTTCTCCTGGGATTTAAAAATCTAAGCATTAGCTCTGGTATATATTCAGCGACTTCCAGAGAGAGAAAAGCATTTGTTCAAATATATAATTTGATATCACAACATATAGATGAACACTACTTTGAAAGACAACTCAATATAACTTAAGGAAAAGAAAGAGTAAAGATATGCAAAAGTAACATTGTAACATTATGCTCTTAAAAGGATTTTTTGCTTTCCAATGAATTTACTGGAGAATAAATAATGAAAGTCGCTTATATTATTTGATTTATAAAAAATTAAATTAGGAAATACATATGTTAATGAGTAGGGCACCTGCAAGATGGTTTGTATGGCATTTTATAAGCGACTAGGGCTAAGCAAATATATTTTTTATATTACATTGAATAATAACTTTGTGGCATGAATTTTGCTCTATGCATGTGATAGATGTATAACTTCTAACAGTGCTACTCTAAAAGATTCATGAGTTTGGATCTAACCCATGCAAAAGCCCATCATCTAGTGGACAAGAGATACATTTTACAAATTAATTATGTCACAAGGTGATAAGTCTATGATAAATATATGATTCATAGATTTGACATTTTATTTGTATCTACCAGATACAAACAGATGAGGTTTAGGACGGAGGATAGGAAATCCAAGCAGAGGAAGCACTCTAGCAAATTCATGGAGATGTAGTTAATGCTGACACAGGGGACCAACTCCATATAGTTTAGGATGCCTTTTGTGAAATACTAAAAGCTTATATGGAGGAGGTACATAGTACCTGCATAATTGAAGGTAGTGTACTCTAGACCAGCCAGTTGCATTACTGTATTGATAATGTATAGTCATTGAGAGGTTAAAAGTACACAAAAACTGGTCATTTTTTGGATTTAGTAGGAACATTCTGGTAGCAATGTAAAAGTTTTATGAGTGGGAGGGATCTGACTTGGAACAGTGATTTGCTGCTCAGGCATATTATAATATTAGAATCACATGAAGAGCTTTAAAAAAGCTCTGCAGATTTCTGTTCCCCATCCCACATTTAAAGAGGTCTGAGAACCTATATTTTTCAAAAGTTCCCTTATTAGTTATTTATTACTACATAAACACCACCATAAACTTTGCAGCTGAAATGACAAGCATTTCTTATCTCAGAGGTTCTGGAATTAGGACATGGTTTATCCAGTTCTTCTACTTCAGGATATCTCACAAATGTTGGACAAATAGGGGGTCCCATCTGAGGTTTGACTGGGAAAGGATCAGCTTCTAAAGTCAGATGGCTGTTAGCAGGATTCAGCTTCTTGTGGGTTGTCAGACTGAAAGCTTCATCTCCATGCTAGCTGTTGCTTGGAAGCTGTTTCTGTCCCTCATCACATGGGTCTCTCTACGTGGAGGTTTACTTCATTAAAGTCAGCAAAGAAAAGAGTCTGCTAGCAAGAGGGAAGTTATACTCATTTGTAGCGTAATTATGGAATAGACCTCCCATTACCATTGCCTTTTTCCACTGTCTTGAAGCAATTCGCATGGCATCCATACTCAAGGTAGAAATGTATACAAGGGCTTGAATATTGGGATACAGGGGAAATCAGGAACCATCTTGGAGTCTACAAGAACACAAACCTCATGTGATTCTGATGCACACAGAAGTTTGAAAACACTGAATCAGAGACTTTAGGATGCAAAAATACGGCAAGGATTAAGCTGAGAGAGAAGATCAAAAACTTTGAAAAAAATAATGTACATAGAACAGGCGATCCTTTTGTATGGGGAATGGGGTTAGCTAGGAGACAGCCTGATTATCAAGCTTTGGACATGGTCATTGAGTATATAATTGAGTGTATAGTGAAGCCACTAACCAAAGGAGGAAGTAGAAAAAGAGAAATATGTTTTGAAAAAAATAATAATGGATTTAGTTTCAGATCTGTTGTAGTCAAAGTGCCTATGGGGTGTGTTATGTGAAAACATTTACAACTTTGTAATAAGGTCGCAAAAATAAGTGGATGGCATGTATATTCAATGATATTCAGAAGCATTGTTTGCCAGGCCAAGCAAAGGCTTATTTCATTATCTAGAAGAATGTTCTTCATTCTGCTAACTGTTGACAACAGATTAAATGTACTAGACTTAGGTTACATATTAACTTGCATATTTTTGTTCAGTGCAGTTGCAATTTCTTTTTAGTGGAAAAGATAAAGCTTATGGTTTGTTTTTCTGTATGATATTAAATATTTTTATAACTACCTTGGCAATCTTATTTGTCATGAAACTAACTACAAATGACTAGAGCCATGAATAGTTTCTGAACTCAGCTTACCATTTCATTGATAAGATGAAGAAAATATTTGACAAAAACTGTTTGTATTTGTATGAATCATGTTTTTATTTTATTTTTACATTTTGAGAATTATCCTTTAGAGGTTTTGAAGGTACTGCCAAGATGCCCAAGTGAATTCATTTAATGAAGCCAATTAAACTGCACTGCCTAAGAGACATCTCTCTCTCTCTCTCTCTCTCTCTCTCTCTCTTTCAACTCTCTCTCTTTCAAGCTGCTCCTGAAGTAGCAATCAAATTTTACCTTTGCTGACTCTCTGATTCTCTAGATTTTGTCTCTACTGCTTTGTTTCTTTGTGTTTTTGGTTCTTGTCTTTCTTAGAGTCTCATTCCATTTGTACATAGAAAATGTTATCCCTCAATAATGGCGACGGTTACCAGAAAACCAGTTTTATGATCTGACCTTTTGATGATTCCTGCCAAGACGATGGGAATCTGTTCTCTGTTCCATGTTAAATAGTAGAGAATTTACCTTCTTATTATTTTGTTCTATCTGTGCACACAAATCAATTAAGAATCATTTTGTGGCCACTAGAAAGGAGATCTGGTGTGGTGAGTTTCTGTGATTACTTTACCCACAGATGAGAATGGAGCTGCACATTGTGTGCCTGCCCATCTGTAACTGAGAAAAGCCTTTATCTGTTGCATCTGTGCAAACTATTTCCTACTTCCATTAGGTTCCAATTAATTAGATTTTGAAGTTCCTCTAATTAAAGGAGCTCTGTTCTAATTACTTCATAGACAATAATAAGACTAACATAAATCTATTTCTCCAAAATTGTAGAAAATAAAGAAGCTGAACTTTTCATACTTACATGTGTTAGATTTTTACAGATTTTTTTTTCTTTTTACTGATAAGCAAGAAATATTTTTATATAAGAATTCAAGTTTACATCATCCAGGTAAATTCTTAGATAAATCGCATTATTTGAATGAGTTTGATTTAAAAACACAGCTATATTTGAATTGGCAGAAACAGGGAGTAAAACAGTGAATATCAGAGGCTGGGAGTGAAAGGATGGGGAAGATGTTGGTCAGTTAGGAGGAATAAATTTTAGAGCTCTACTATGCATCATTATGACTATAGTACTAACATTATATTATATACCTAAAAATTATTGAGTGGATTTTCAGTGTTTTCTCCATACACAAAAAATAGTAATCATATCAAATAATTCATATGTTAATTGGCTTGATGTAACCAATCCACAGTGCAAACCCATATTAAAATGTCATGTTTTATACCACAAATCTATACAATTTTAATTTGTCAGTTCAAAAAATAAAAAATAAATAAATGCACACAGCTACATGGCTTCTTCCATGGAAATCTTTAGTAAAAGGCAAAAGATTTATACACACATGGCTTTTTCTTGATGTGAGTTGCAGATTTGTGTTTGTTTTCACATTAGTTGACACTAGTTCATCTGAACTTACTAAATTTCTTACACTGCTTTACTAATCAGATAAGCTAAAATATGATTTATCGTTATGGTTAATATAAGGCTGTGTTAAACTAAATTGAGTCACAGGTCTGACAAATTGTTTCATATAAGCTGACTCATGCTTTCTAATGCGTTAGTTTAAAACATAATATCCAAGATTCTTAATTAACTGTATAACCATGGGCTAATATTAAGTCTAGTTAATAAATAATCTTTGGATCTCTGGATAACTTTTTAAGTAAGAAAGAACACTGATACTTTGATCATAAGGCATAGTTGTTAACACGTCACTTTCTTAGTATATTACATAGTGGCAATACTTTGGGTCTTGTTAATGAATGTGTTCTCTTGCTTTTGTCACTTTTCAGAGACAGAAACATGTATATGTTTTATCATGCCCTTGATTATTTACAAAACAAAAGAAGAACACATTTCACTCACCTCTGAAAAAGCTAATATTTCTTACAGTAAATGGTGTGACTGTTATGCTTACTTAAAATACTGTAATTCACACTGACTAAATAGCCAGTTATTATTCACCAGGCACACATGATTCTCACTTAATCAAATGATGAGAAACTTTTAAAACTTGTTTAATTTTTGTTGTACCAAAATTAGATCCTCCATTTAGAAAAAAAAAAAAAAGCATTTATTTAATATTTAAAAGTAACTTAGAGGTTTTCTCCAGGGAGTCCAAAAATTATTTATTTGCATTATGAAGAAAGTGATATAGAAATAATCAGTTTTTTAATGCTCCATATTTCTTAAGTTCTAACAGTATTATAAGAATTCCATGGGGAGAGATTTTAAAGGATAATTTTTATGGCTAAAATGTTACTACTATAAATTTTTCAGAGATTACAGACTAGACTGGAAGACCTTGGAGGTGTTTTAATGACCTGACTCTCATTATATGTCTTTATGTTTAGAGGAAATATTGAAGGAATTTTTATTAAAAATATACCTGGGCCAGGCACAGTGGCTCATGCCTGTAATTCCAGAACTTTGGAAGCCCGAGGTAGGCAGTTCATAAGGTCAGGAGTTTGAGATCAGCCTGGCCAATATGGTGAAATCCCATCTCTACTAAAAATACAAAAATTAGCCAGGCATGGTGGTAGGTGATTGCAGTCCCATCTACTCTGGAGGCTGAGGTAGGAGAATTGCTTGAACCTGAGTGGCGATTGCAACACTGCACTGCAGCCTGGGTGACAGAGCAAGACTCCGTCTCAAAAAAAAAAAAAAAAATATATATATATATATATGTGTGTGTGTGTGTGTGTGTGTGTGTGTATTTTTAATGTATGTATATATATATATATATATATATATATATATATATATATATATATATGTTGTACCTCACAGAGGATTTTTACTCTCATTCCAATATTGTTGATTATTGCAATAAATTAACTTTCCGGTGCACAGGTGATACCATCTCATTGTGGCTTCACTTGGCGGAAGGAGCAAAAAGATCCCTTAGGCCTGTTTTATAAGGGTAAAAATTCTATTTATGATCTAATTGTCTTCCAAAGTCTCCTCCTCTTAATACCATCACCTTTAAAGGTAAGATTTCAATATATGAATTTTGAGGAGACACAAACATTCAGACCATAGTAAGAGGTTTGTTTTTTTTTTTTATGCTCTTTTATGGAAGATCCTTAAGGAGAGAGGTGAATGGTTGACATATTCTATATGTATTCCAACATTTATTTCTCCCTAACTCTTTGAATATTTCACACCACTGGTAAAAACATCCTAAATTGTGTGCTTCAGAAATTTGTGAGGGTTTTTCAGAAGCCACAGTAATGGATGGATTAAAGGGTACCACTATCGTTTACTGAATGAGATCAAAAGAGTCTAGATATCCTGAAGCGTCAGGACAATTCCTCACTATAAGAAGTTATCCATGTACTATGTGACTCTTCAACGCACTACCAGGTAATTGTGCATGTGAAGAGCCTACAGTGACCCTACAAATGAGCCTGGAAATGACCTCCATGTCATGTAAAAAGCACAAGGTATGTTTGCACAGTTTTAATCATTCTGACTTTTCTAGTAATACAAAGAAGGAAAAACTATAATTTGTCTATGTCTTCAACTTTACTAACAGTGGCTCACCATTTTGATAAAATCTCATCACTGACTTTTAGACTACTTATTTTACTTGAATCAGCAATAAAATATAATTTCATCAGTTGAAATGTATAGATATTGTATCATATATAATCTATTTGTATGTAACAAATAAACATGTTTTAAAAGGTCAAAAATAAAAAATGTCAATAATCAATAAAATATTTAAAATTGGGTGTTCTTATTTTGTATACAGAGAGACAGCTACTAACATGCCTATTCTAATACAAATCTATAAAAACATTAATCATAACTGGAAGACTTTGCAAAGAAAAAATCGTCATCAAATATATGTATTAGAGTTTCAAGGTTTAAGGGAAGACTTAGGAAACTTCAGTTTTTCCCTGAAATATTAGAAAAAAATAGAAGGATAAAAACTGTATTGTTTATTACAAAATAACAGAATCAGAAAAAGTATAGGCCATACAAGTCAGTAAAAAATTATCTTGTCAACTTGTATAAGAAGTATAATGATAAAATATCTTTAAAAATCTCCATCTATTCCACTGAGCAATTATATTGTTTCAAGTTGAGTAACGATGTAGAAAATCATCTGTGTAATGAACTGCATTCAAGCAAATTTTCATGACAAGTGGATGTTAGCACTCTTTGTGTTAAAAGAAAAAAGTTTTCCCTACTAGTACATCTAAATTTTATGAAAAATAAAAAATTCATAACAGAAATGTTATTTTTAAAATTACTGATGGCAGCATTTCTGCTTTGATGTAAAATAGTTTCATACCAGCTGCAGTGGCTCATGCCTATAATCCTAGCTCTTTGGGAGGCCGAGGTGGGAGGATTACCTGAGCTCAGGAGTTTAGGAACAGCCTGGGCAACATGGCAAGACTCCATCTTAAATTTAAAAAAAAGAAAAAGAAAGTAATAGTGTCTGGAATCAACTTTCTGTTTTAGGCAAAATAAAAATAAAATAAAATATAGAAAAAACTACGCTTATATACTAAACAATAGAAAGTATAGGACTTGTCTCTCAGGCAAAGTAAATCATTAAAATAAGCACTATGATTTCATCATCTTTCTTCCAGGAGAAAATTTTAAGATGATAGAAGAGAGTGTGATATTCCTCCACTGCTCTTTGACTTGAGGAGATGGAGACCAGAGCCTGGGGAGATTAAGCAGTCTAGATTTTGGGGATAGAGTAAAGCTACAAAATCTGCATGGGGTCCTCTTGGGTCTTGACTCAAAACCAACCTGTATATGCAGAAGGTGAGATCACATGAGACAACCAAAGACAAATTCCTTGGAAACAGCAGTTGCCAGAGATGAAAACTCCCAAGAGCTCATACTAGGAGCTCTTTTGAGCATTTGAGTTGCCACAACCAGAATTGAAAAGACTCACTGTATACACAGGACAGTCAGTGAAGATCCTAAATTGTTCATGTCATAGAAGTGGAGTCTAAATATACCCAAGGGTAATGACTATAAACAAGCCTTCTAAAAGGCCTTAAAAGCAAGCCTCAAATGAATCAAACGGTCCTTCAATTAACTTGACAGCTTGCCAAAAAAGTTTCAACACTACTGAAGGAATACAACAAAATCTGCCACACACAAGAACAATCCACACTATCTGAAATCCAGTAAAAAAAACAAGTAGACATACATTGAAGCAGGAAAATATGGCCCATGATCAGGAAAATATCAGAGAATAGAAACACAGAAATACAGATATGATAGAATTAGCACGCAAGAACATTAAGAAAGCTATTGTAATTATGTTGCATATTCTCAGGGTTGTCAATGGAAACATTAGTGTTCATAATTAAGAGAAAAATGGCACATATGAAAAAAGTAACTTTTAGACATGAAAAATACAGTATTAAAAATAAAAATGTCACTAAATGAAATTACCAGCAAATTGGTCTTTGCAGGAAATAAGAAGTACAGTAAGTTTAAAGATAAGGAAAGATAAACTAGCAAAGATGAAGAATATAGAGAAAAGGGACTAATTACACGCAATTACTCAGTGACCTGTGAAGAAATATCAAGTTGTCTAGCACTTGAGCAATGGCAGTTCCAAAAGGAGGATGGGGCGAAACAGCAAAAATACTTAAGGAAATATATGCAGGGTTTCCAAATTTCATGAAAACTAGTATCAAGCAAAGCAAACTTCAGAACAAGTAATTTGAGCATAGGCAAAGTGGGACTTCATTCATAAAGATAAAGGGCTCTCTTTATTCAGATCTGACAATTCTAAATGCACACACTTAATATGCTTCACATAAGTTTCAAAATATATGAAGAAAAAACTGAAATAGTAAAATGATAAAGAAGCAAATACACAAATATAGTTGCCTATTTCCACCTCTTCTCTCAGTACCTGCAGAAGAAGCAGACAGAAAACCAAAATGTTATGGAAGACTTATATAGCAATATCAACAAATTTCTCCTCATTGACACTTATATAAAAATTTACTTTGTAACTTTATGTACATATTTTTAGAAGTAAATATGTACTTCTAGCATATGTCAAGTTACTCCATATGTAAAGTTACTACACATGTAGTAACTTGATGTCAAGTTACATAACATATGTCAAGTTACTACACATGCTAAGCAATGAAATAAATCTCAACAAAATTAAAAGAATTGAAATAATCCTGAACACAAAGATGGAGTAAAATTGATAACAAGATGAATATTTACTGACTCTTTTTACTGCCTCGAAACCCACACTTTTTGGGTACTGCCTCTTCCAGGAGAGCTGTTAACACAGCTCCATCTTCCCCTGACGTTCATCTTGATAGATTTAAAACAGTAGTTAAGACATAAGGAAAGATGTGAATGAGGAACAAGAGCAGATGACCTTACACTAGTTAAAAAGCAAGTAGCTGCCAACCTCTGGCCTTAGCTTGGTGAAGAAATATTTGAAGAAACATTAAAGCCAGCAACTAAATTCTTAGACTAGACATATTCTTATAACTAAAATTAGACTATTCTGTGACTACAGAGAACCACAGACCTGCTTATAGCTTCAGAGTGAGCAGAAATGTAGATGATGGGTCAATGGATGCAGGAAACCACCACCATGGCATGTGTATACCTGTGTAACAATCCTGCACGATCCGCACATGTACCCCAGAACTTAAAATACAGTAAAAATGAAAAAAGAAATAAAAAAGTTAATGTTGTTCACCCTGTTGAGTTTTGGACTTACTTGGTACCTGCTTATCCTTTCTTCTGGTTTATTTTTCCCTTTTAGAATGAAAGTATGAGTCCTGTTCTACCTTGCCATTGTATTTTGGGAGCATATAACTTGTTTGATTTCACAGGTTCACAGCTAAAGAGCAGTCTGCCTCAGAATGAAACACATCGTTGAATCTAACTTATCTCTGACTTGACATTTAAGTGAGACTTGGACTTCACACCTTTGAATGGAGGATGGAATGAGTTAAGATTTGGGGGACTACTGGGATGGGATGAATGAATTTTTTATGTGAGAGGGACATGAATTTGGGGAGCCAGTGTCTGAATCGTATGGTTTGAATGTGTCATCTCCAAAATGCATGTGTTAAAACGTAATTTCTCTTCTGGTGAAATTAAGAAGTGGGTCTTTCTGGAAAGTGACTACGTCCCAACAAGGGCTGGAGGGAACAAGCTTAGGCCCCTTTTTTGCTCTTCCGCAGTGGAACACAGTGTCCATCCTGCTCCCACTTCGCCCCTTCTGCTATGCGAAGGTAGAGCTCACCCCCTCTGGAGAATGCAGCAACAAGACATCATTTTGGAAGCGGGGACCCTGGGTCCCACCAGATACCAAATCTGCCAGGTCTTGATCTTGGACTTTGTAGTCATCACAGCTGTGAGAAATAAATTCCCATGCTTTATAAATTATCTAGTGTATGCAGTTTTGCCAAAGCAGCACAAATAGACTAATGCACAAGGGGAGGAGACACTGCCCTCACTGAGTAAATGCTAAAGGTCTGAGGGGGCACAGAACTGAAGTTGCCTTTATGTCTCCTAACATGGTGGCTGCACCCGCCATCAGGTAGGCTAAACACCTAATTTCTCATCTAAACAGAAGACTTCTGAAAGGGAAAGGGGACACTTTTAATAGTTCAACAGATTGGGCACAAACCCATACTATCCTGAGCAAACCAGGCAGTATGATCACTATGGGAGCATTGCATTCCTTGATCTGCCAGTGGCTACCTACCACGTAGAAAGACGCTGCCCGAGAGGAAAGCCAACAGAGTTCAACGCAAGACTGAGAGATGCGAGGGAAAGAGGCAGGGCTGCTGGTGCTAGTGAAACGCCAGGGCTTCACTAGGTCCTGCTGCTCGCTGCACAGACTTCCAGTCACTGAGTCAAGGCTTTAATGGGGCGCTGCGGCCAAGAGAAGGGAGAAGAAGTCTCAACTCCATCTCACCAATCAACTAAAATTAGGGGTTTTCTATAGCAGGAAAAACAGGAATTAGGGAGGGGTAAGGAAACAAACATGATGAATGTTTGTCTGGATGCGGTGATCTGGTAAGTTTCAGTTCATTGTCTGAAGTTCGCTTTCCTGAGGTAGGAACTTGGATGAGACAGATGAACGTTTCAAGTTTTAAAATCAAGAAGGTTAATTTGTAAGGTCATTCAAAAAAATCCCATGAATATCAGTTCAGTAGGACAATTGGGCCCATTTCAATGGCATGACCCTCAACCCCTCCCAGCTGTGTGTGACCCATTAAATTCTCTCTCCTTTCCTCTCTTTTTTCTTTTCTTTCTTTCCTTCTTTTTCTCTTTCTTTTCTTTATTTTTATATTTTGCTTGAACTGATCAGAGTTTAACCACTATTACTTGGAACAAACAGAAAATTAGCATGCATCACTTTCTCAGACACATAAGCAAAGTTTAGCCAGTAGGTTAGTATGTTGTCATTTTTGTTGGACACTACACTAGAGAATATGCTTTTAATAAAAATTATACATAAAAACTGACAAATCACTATTATATGAATATTGCAACTAACTGCTTTTACCAACATTAAAATCTGCTAGTTACACATAAAACAAAATGATCTTTCCATTTTCTTAGCAATACCAAGAAAAACAGGATTAAAGACTAGGTTAAGATTTGGATATCGAAAAACATCATGAGACAGCAGAAGGGAGTTTGGTTTTAATACAGATAGTGCAGATAGAACTTTCTTTCTTCATTGGGGTTTAACTGATGTTCAGGTGAGTAGTACTTATTTTCCCTTCACTTTTAAAAACTTTAAATACACACAGTTTTCACTGATTGTAGCTCCCCTGTATATTTACAAATACTTTAGCAGATTATAATGAACTTGCATCATTTTCTTTATCTTTCATCATACTCCTTGAAATCATAATGACAAAACCAAACCTTGTTTTTTTGCAAATGGTACTTGGTTGGCGAAATTTGCCTTAATGATGCACTAAAATTGCTGCTTCACATTTCAGTCATATTCTGCGCAAGACTATCTCAAACTATAGAAAATTATGATAGAAGATCAAGGTGGGTCCTAAGGCTTCAAAAATGAATTATCTTTTCCCTTTCATGTAGAATATTAGGCTCCAAATCCATTTTTAAAGATTTTAAAATTTTCTATTAGAGAATAGTTTCAGAATAACTCAGTTTTATTAAGTACAATTTTACATCCTTGTAGTAAAATAGTCAGAATGAACAAAAATGAGTGTGGTCAAATCTAGTATTGTGTAATAATTTTCATGTTATCACAAGTAATTATTTGAATCATGGCACTGCCTGAACATCAGATAATTTACATGCACATCCTTTCTTCTCCTGAACTTTCCAAATTGCACTTCCTCAAACATACTTTCAGACTTTTTGCACTTGTTCCCGGAATTCTTTTCCATCACGTCTATGTCTCAGAGTTATTAGGGATGGAAGAGAACTATCTTCCCAGAATGGGGATGTATAATTTTAGTTCCCAAAATGTAATTTTTAAATCTACAGTCTTCCTTTATGCCTTATATAGTAAAAGTTCTCTTCTTAGGCTGTTTACTGAGTGAACTATATCTTGATCCAAATACTTAAAACAGATTTTGAAGAAAGGATTTAAATATATATATGTAAAGTTCAACCAATGATATGCCAAATTTCCTTGTCCAGACATCTGAATTCTATTGCTTACCACCTAGGGGACCTTCTTCTCACTGATTTTATTGCAATGGAAATCACAGCATTTGCCAAATATGAATAGAATATTTATGAGAAATAAATGAGATAATATTTAGGGACCTATAACAGTACCTGGTACATATGCTTTAATTCTTTTGAATATGGAGCTAATTACTTAAGGGACACTTGGTTCTTAGCTTTTTCAACATCAATTGCAGTCAGAAATTTACTATTTCCATGTTATAAGCCCAGAGTCTTTCTGAAAAAGATCAATATAAAACTCTGATCAGAAAGCCAGAAAAAGCCAGTTATCTAATGCTCAGAAAAGAAGTAAATGAATCACCTACAGATGTCCAAAAACTGCAGCTCATGCTGACATTCGAACAGATGATTAACTTGGACTTAATCCCAAAATGATTGAAACAGTTTAAATACCTGTTTATTGAAGCATTAAAACATGTATTAAAGTACATAAGCATTGGAGTTAGAAACATTTTCGTGCATGAATTTAGACTACAGGAGAGATAAAATCTTTCTTTTAAGCAACAGAAAGGAAGTAAAACCAAATTAATCAAAACTAAAAAGATACTGCTTAGAAGCGAGAAAAGCACATTTACTTACCTGTTTTTGCTTGATAGGCTTCTATGAGAATTCGTGTCTGTGGCTTTATCTGAATGAATATGGCTCCTCAATACGTAATCTTTATGTGTTCTTAACCATGAAATTTGAAGAAAAAAAAAAAACAGAGAAAAGGGAACATAGCTAAGAGAATTTGGAGGTGTACCAAAATTTTGTGGTATAAGTGAGACAATATATGGCATAAAGCCATGCTTTTCCATCCTCATTGCACATTAGTATCCTCTGGAGTGCTTTAAAAATGCCTGAGGGAAATGCAAATCAAAACTTCAATGTGATACCACCTTATTCCTGCAATGATGACCGTAATCAAAAAATCAAAAAATAATAGATGTTAGCGTGGATGTGATGAAAGGGGAAAACTTTTATACTGCTGGTGGGAATGTAAACTAGTACAACCACTATGGAAAATAATGTGGTGCTTCCTTAATGAACTAAAAGTAGATCTACCATTTGATACAGCAATCCCACTACTAGGTATCTACCCAGAGAAAAAAGTCATTATACGAAATAAGACCTTCACACATGCACGTTTATGGCAGCACAATTTACAATTACAAAAATGTGGAATCAGCCCAAATGCCCATCAATCAACAAATGGATAAAAAAAATGTGGTAGCCGGGCGCGGTGGCTCAAGCCTGTAATCCCAGCACTTTGGGAGGCTGAGGCGGGTGGATCACGAGGTCGAGAGATCGAGACCATCCTGGTCAACATGGTGAAACCCCGTCTCTACTAAAGATACAAAAAATTAGCTGGGCATGGTGGCACGTGCCTGTAATCCCAGCTACTCAGGAGGCTGAGGCAGGAGAATTGCCTGAGCCCAGGAGGCGGAGGTTGCAGTGAGCCGAGATCGCGCCATTGCACTCCAGCCTGGGTAACAAGAGCGAAACTCCGTCTCAAAAAAAAAAAGAAAAAGAAAATGTGGTATATATAATATAGTATGGAATACTACTCAGCCATAAAAAGGAAAAAAAAAATAATGGCATTCACAGCAACTTGGATGGAGTTGAAGACCATTACAGGTATTGATCGACTTACGACCTATGCAACTTAACGACCACAATCGCTAGCCATGACTGCTCCGCGTCTGGCAGCGCAAACGTTGTCCAGCTGGGCCTACAACAGTGCGGACCAGCTTCAGGCAGCACTACCATCTCCACGTGCACCATTTTAACTGTACATACAGCCTACTCAACTTACGACCAAATCGTGTTACCACCGTTCCAGGGTCCTGGCAGTTGTCATAAGTCGAGCACTGCCTGTATTCTAAATGAAGTAACTCAGGAATGGAAAGCCAAACATTATATGTTCTCACTCATAAGTGGGAGCTAAGATATGAGGACTTAGAGGCGTAAGAACCATACAACGGACTTTGGAAACTTGGGGGAAAGGATGGGAGGAGAGTGAGGAATGAAAGACTACACACCGGGTACAATGTACACTGCTCGGGGGAGGGGCGCACCAAAATCTCAAAAATCACCACTAAAGAACTTACTCATGTAACCAAACACTACCTACTCTCCAAAAACCTAATGAAATTTAAAAAGCAAAGAAAAAAATGAAAGGATAAAATAATTTGAATGGAGTGTAGAAGGTAGGGAGTAGATTGAAAAAGGCTAGCTGGGATCATGGTTTACATATCTTATCCCGACATAAAAAAGGCTTTCACTGGGGCTGGTGGTGAGGGGTAACTAAGAGGTCCATGAATCCGGTGGACCTCAGATAAATCATGTTCTGATTGGGGTAATTTTGATCATGGAGATATAAACAATGGTGAAAAACAAATAAATAAATAAGTAAGCCTGAGACCCAATTCCTGAGATTGTGATTTAATTACTCTCATATGTGGCCAAAATATTTACATATTTTCAAAGTTATCGTGGTGATTCTAATGCATACAAGAGATGAGAAGCTGAAGATTCTACTGGGTGTAACTGCCTGATTTAAATCCTTGCTCTGTTTTTTACTTGCTGTTTATACTTAAGCAAATTATTTAACCAATCCAATATTTTGTTTATATGATACATAATTTACTATTCACTGCCTGGCATAGAGCTGATGTTTTGTAATGTTACTTATTTATGAAATATTTTACAATAAATATTGAAACAGAAAATCTTCCACTGTGCCCTGTCAACGTATATTTTCCTCATGTTCTGAATGCCGCTGGATATTCTCATGCAGTGAAAGCAAGCATGAGAGACAGTAGTCATAACTCTTTGCTGTTGGTTATTTGGGAAAACCACTAGAAACTATCCAGAAAAGTTTGCTGTGCTGTGGTAAGATTGAATGTTTTCAAGTAAGTGTTATCTACTCCTCTAAGGCCTCACTTTATGTGATTTATTTTATGACTCATTGAACTCATAATGGATAACAAAGCTACTAATAGTACGAAAAGTGCTACGAAAGCATGCAATTAATATAAAAATTATTTATGAACTATTTGGTTTTTTTTTTAATACTAGGTCTTCAAAATCTCACAGCATATCTCACTTTAAAGCAGGTACATCTTTTAATAGATAGTCCATAAAATAAAGAGTTTAAGATGTTCCTCTAGCCACATATGGCTGGTAGCTGTGGAGCTGCTCTACCTGGACTCAAGCAGTATGGATCATGGTTCTGCGGTTTACCAGTTATGTGATATTGACAAATTTCTTAGCCTCAGTTTTCCTATCTATAAAACGATCACACGGGATAAGCTACGTAAATCCCTGTGACAGTATCCATAGTAAACTCTTGATAAATGTTAATAATCATCATTTTCATTCATAATTCCGTTAGTGAATATGAACATTATCATTTATTATTATCATCATTCTATTAGTGACGATGAACATTATCATTATGTTCCTTGTCACTAATGGAATGCTGTGCAATTGTCAGTGCTGAGTCAACACTGTGACTTCCTGAAACCTCTTCACTAGAAACGCTAGTAAATGTTCAAATGAATGTTAAAAAGTCATATAAAATATTTATTGCTTATTACTTTAAAAGAGTTTTAATACCAGGAGCATTTCTCCCAATCATGTTTTAAGGAATACTCTGGCCGCATTCAATGATTGAAAAACTGTAGGACATTTTTTATAGTACATCCCTTTTATTACAATGCAGGACAGCATGAATCTCCAAAGACAGCCGGTGTAGAAACTTACTAATTACAGTCATTCTCATATTTTCCAAACACGTTTGACTATAAAACCCTTTATTTTATGGAACCCTTTATTTTACTAAAATTTTGTGAAAGTTATGTTCTATAGGCTATGCTTTGGGAAATGTATGGAAAATATCTGCTCTGGTGGCTGATATCTGTCATAGATAAGAGCCTTGCTTCTGTTTGTCTCAGGCAGGGGAGAGTCAGGTTTCACATTGCTTTAAAACATTGAGGCGTAGAGCAGCTGCCTGATCCACAGGTCACTGAGATCTCTGAGAGCACTCATTTGACGTGGCCTTTGCAGCCTGATCATACTGCTGAACATGATAAGAAGTCACTCATGATCCCTGTGACCCGCATGTGGCACCACGTCATTTAAAGCTCACCTGCAGCTAATTACTAACAGAAAGTTTAGGGTCACATCAGTTCTCTCCTTCTCTTCCTCTTACTTTCCTTTTAGATATGTGATAAAAAATATTTCTAAATCATGCTGAAACAGGCTAATGAAAATTTTAATTAAGTTCCATCTCTGGGCTTAAATATATCTTTAATATGTTCAACAGTATCACTAAAATATTTAATCTTGCATCCAATATGAACATATGAATAAAATACTAGAAATCTGTATTTTTCATCAACATAGTGGAATAGTCTAACAAAATGTAAATTCAGGTTTGATATTTTTTTAATCTCCAGAGGGGATTTACAACCTATTCAAATAGATAAGAATAACATGGAAAAGCATTTTAATAATCCGTTAAAGTATATTCTTCTATAATACTGGAAAATATTTTACTTTTTTGCAATCTACTTCATTATAACATTTTTATTAATAATTATAAAATAACAAGCCATAACTCAATAAAGGCAAATAAACTCAATTTCTAGATGTCCCACCTTGAATCACAATCCAGTATATATTAATGAACAAATTGTTTAACCTTTCTATGACCAGAGTTTCTCATCTGTAAAATAGAAGCATTTTTGGTACTTATCTTCTAGAACTATTGTGGGGAATTTATGAAATAAACCATGTAAATGTGTATTGTGCATGTAAAGGACAGACTCTAATGTAGCAATCGTAATCCCTAACAAAGTATTCATGGCTTTGT